>NW_026916336.1:2020000-2673522 GCF_034315485.1 Pezoporus occidentalis
AATTTCCTAAGGAAGAAAGAGAGAGAAAGATTACAACGGACCCAAGGCATGTTTCTGGGATAGTATGGGATTAATTTTTTGTACTATCAAAGCAAAATATCCTGAAAACCTTCAGTAGGTCACAAGAGAACACAGCATCCAAGCGCTGTCCTGTAAAAATGTTCACAGCTGCCATTAGCTGGTTTTAAAACAACATTAAAAAAAATAAGAAAACCATCACACCATCATTTGTTGTTCTTCTACAGCCTTTATAAACCTCTCAACTAAACCACTACCAAAGCCCTTGTCCCATTCAGCAGTTTCTGCCATTGCAACTTGTAAAACACACAAAATTTCTAGGAGTCTACCAAACTGCAGCAATAAACTCCCATGAAGAGCTACTGCAGAGATTGTAAAGAAATTAGTGAAAACAAATGGCAATGGAGCAGAGGGAAACTCTAAAAGGAATGTGAAAATGATGAAATCCCAACCCCAGAAGGAAAGAAGACACAGCAGACTTTGGTTTACTTCTCATTTAGCTGGGACTAAAAATAGAGCCTAGCTTTGTGACAGTCATTGAAGTGACTACACCACAGAATTTCTAACTTTGCAAGCAAGAGCAGTTAAATGGATCCCATAAACTCTCACAAACACTGAATGAAGTACCTAGTAATATATTTGAATAAAAAAGGGGGGGGGGGGGGGGAATGGGGGGGAAATATACTGTATTGCTCTGTAATTGCCTGTGCCAAACCAGAAGGTGCAACAAGGCAACTATTAACACATCCTGGGGAGCGGTAGCTCCTGGTTTTCCCATACACAGACCTTGTATTACCTTAGTCAAGAATCTAAGCCATCAGGTAGAAGAGCAAGACATTATACTAACCCTTGGCTGTAACAGCACTTACAATACAAAACTTGTCCCTCACTCTGTAGCTTTTCACAAAAAGTTCCTCATCCTTTCCCAACATTTTCACTGTTCAAACCACTTTTGAAAATTCAACTTTGTGCATTAGCACAGTATTTCTGTGACTCTTGCATTCCATAAGCAAGCAGACAATCCCAATTTCCCTTTGAAATCTCAATTCCTTAGTACCTCTTTGGGAAAGGGCTACTCCAGGCCTCCATCTGAGTGAGCTGCCTTTCAGTAGAGTGGCTTGATGTAACTTGGTTTTTGATGACCTCAGCACTGACTCTTATTGCTCATTATGTTGTATTTTTTTGTAACAAGATGTGATGGTTTAGGAAGTTGGCCAGTGGCACCCAGCACACATCTACACAGAGTCAAACACTGGGAACTGCCATCATTGTGAACCTGGAACAGTGGCCACTGGAACAGTGCAGTATTTGAACAAGCCAACTGAAAGAAGGGCAGGAGGAGCACTGAAGAGGGGAGACTGTAGAACAGAGAAAGGTTCAAAGCAGAGTTACAGCAACACTTGATGGGAAATACACTTCACAACCAGAGCCAAGGTATTTAGCTTTTCTTTGCTGATCTAGTGAGGAGGGGCTGACTGAGGAAGAGTGACTCCACAAGACCCCACCGTGAGAAGAAGTAACAAAACACTCTTCAAGTTAAGCAGTGAAGATTTCAAGCCAACAGGTGGAACATTAAGCCACATAATCCAACCTGCAGTGGAAATTTTAATTTCTTTTAAAAGTTCCCTTTAAATGACATTATGTAAGCAGCAACGCAGGCAAAGACTTCCACCATCGTCTTGTTAGAAAACTCCCTAACTCCCATGGGGGGAAATGAAACAAACTTATTTAAATCACATTAGATAGTTTCCGAAGTCACATCCTTCAGCAGAAGCAGTTCATGAACAACTGTCCCTCCTGGATCTTTGAGTCTTTCCAGCAGGACAAGCAGAAAGCTATGCCCTGACCAATGCAGGAGACAAACACATCTAACGCTCATTCATTTAATGCTTTCAGACCTTAGAAGCCATCATACAACTACATGCATCCACAGCACTTCCACAACCAAAATCCAGGACCAGCATTACACCCAATGCAGCAGAGTTGGGTGCTCCTTGGTCTGTCGCTAGCATCATCATAAGCAGCAAAAAGAGGCCAAGGATGAGTTATGATGATCAATGCTTCACACATTATGAAGCACTTCAGAGATGAGACCAAATAAACAATATACCATTTTAACTTTTAATTAGATGAAAAAAAAAGTCATCACCAACTGTGCATTTTATTTCTCCCAAAATAAAATTGGCTGGAACTGTTGAATGGGTATGAATGCTAAAAAAGGATACTGAAAAATTTAGATTTCAAGAAGCTTTGAGGAAAAAAACCCAAACAGACGGAGAGACAAGATAAAACACTTCACATGCTCTCACTGAAGAACAGGGCGAGTTACTCTTGGTAAATGCCAGGCAACCTACATGAGAGAGACATCAGGAATGCCTGTGCTGTGGGAGTATTTTCAGCTTCAGTTCAAATCTCATTAAATATTCATTCTTCAGTTAGAGTCTCTCTTGTATGGATTCTGTGGCACCGATCACTCTCTTCAGCTTTAGTAATGTTAAGATAAAGAGTCAACCATGAGATGCAAATTCACAGAAAATTAAGTTCCATTATTTTAATACTCAGGGAATGATAATAAGCAGTAATTTCCCAGAAAGACACCACCTGAGTTGCTACTCAGAATCTTGAGGTACTAATCTCTGTTACATTGCAAACTGCTGGACTGTAGGGGCTACCAAGCCGTAACACTCATTTGGTGCTGCAAATTTCCAGATCTTCCCAGATGATGATTATAAACTCCACCATGAAAATAAAGCCAGGAAGGATTCTAAGATGTTACCTAGCCCATCCTTAAACTCCTATAATCACACTGAGTTAGACCAAAGATCCATCTAGCCCAGCGGGCCATACCACTAGCGGCCAAAAACAGATGCTTAGGGGAAAGAGTAAGAACAAGGCAAATAAACTTCTAATACCTGCCCAGTTTTTAACTAACCATTATTAGCTGAGATAATTCTCATGCAAGATGGGGTTTCCATGGACTCAGTATCCCTCAGATGCTCTCCTTAGGTTTGCCTCATCTTGTCTTTCCCTCTTTCAAATGTAATTGCAGCAGGCTTTGACCAGAAGGTCCTACTGTGCCGAATTTCTGGTTCTCATGTTGCATGAGGTTAACAGTGAATTCCTACTTCTCTCTTCAACACTACTCACGGTTTTACGGACATTTACCACATCAGCCTCAATGTTGTCTCTGTTCCAGACTACAGTAGTTCCCTACAATAGGTCACCCTTCTTCTAAATCTTCCACAGTTCTTTTTTTTGAGATGGAGTACCACAACGTTAAGATACAGGTGAACCACAGCCTTATACAGTGCCATAACAAAGTTCTCAATTTTATTCTCTATTCCAGTCCTGATTTTTAGCATTTGCTTTGCTTTTCAATTGATACTCAGTACTGAGCCGTTATTCTCATGGAGTTTTCCATCACAAGGGCAAGATCTCACTTTTGGCTGGCAGCCATAAATGCTACCCCTTCCTATAAATTTACAGATGTAAACAGATCTACAAGATATAAAAATGGTAGGCTCTGAGAAGTTAATATTTTTTCCATGTTTATAATTTTTTATCTAAGCTAAATGTAATTTTACGTTTTATTGCGCACTCATTTATCAGTCCAAGATCCTTCCATAATTACCTAATGCAGGCCTTCAGTTTTACTACCGTAAATAGGTGGTATTGCTAGACTTTGCCTCATCTTTTCTCACCCTCTTTTGCAAGGGCTTTATTAATACACCAAACGCAACATTATGTTCTTACAAAGTCTCCAGTAAAAGGCCTTCCCTAAACAACATCAACTCTTAACATCTACTTTCAGAAAAGTTTACTCAACATCTGCATTAATTTGAGCACTTACAATTACTAAGAAGCATCTAACAGAGGAAATACTTTTAATATATTATTTACAAATATCACAGCTGTCCTGGAAAAGCTGCTTACAGGAGGGAGGTCATTGAAACCACAAGGAATACTTCCTATTGTGTTCCTTAATGAGCATTACTTCACAGCTGCAGGAAGAGGGGAAGCATCTGCAAATTGTATCTCACAGACCAAAGGGAGGAGAAGAATTGGCAATCAAAGCAATTGTTAGGTGTATCAATCCAGCAAATGTGCTCCAAATGGATGACATTCACTGAGAAGGAAGACTTGAAACAGATCACCTTCCATTCTCATCCTTAGCAAAGGCAGAAATACAATGCCCCAAAAAAGAGGGTAAACACAAATAACTAGCTTAGCACCCTTGGAAAAGCATGCTGAAACATAGTATTTTGCTTTTTTTAAAAACTCAAACTCTTCATAATGATATAACTATTAAATCTAAATTTGCAGAACTAGGAAAAAATGTGTTACAAGTAGAATTAAATGTATCACTGGGGTTAATCTGACATTTGTTTGCCAAAGAGCCTTTAATCCTCAACTGCATTCATATCACCAGAAATTGCCCTCATTTTATAGTGCACAGCAAGCAAGTGGAAATCTCAGTAGCCCAGCCCTCTACTCCCTGCACTCTCTACCTGACTAAAGGGGCATATCTGCTCCATAATGCAAAAGCAGGTGTGCCATCCATGAAGAAGGGGAGAAGGAAGCTCACCTGCACCAGTTAATCTGTCAACATCAAACATTACAGTTACTGTGACTGCATTTTTAAACCAGTATTACAAAAAAGCTTCTGTGAACTTTAGTCAGATGAAAGCAATTCTACAGCACTGTGAATCTAGCAAGTTTTAAAAATCAGGAAGCTATAATCAGTCCAATGCAGCACACAGACACTTCTATGTTACACTTAATATTCAGCAAACACCTCTGAAGTAACAAGAAGATGGAGATTTAATAGTTGCTCTGCTACACTTTCAGCATTTTCATTTCTGGATTAAACGTGATCTGATTGTTTCGACTAAAATAATTAGCAACAGGCAGTAAGCTCAGACAAATTACTACATTCAAGCTTCAGAGTTAACCACCTCCTGAAGGATGGGAGGTAGTTCTCATTTATGGGCAGTACCACTTGGATAGGCTTTCTGAAGTCCATCTACTGCAGCTTAAGTACTTCAGCTTAAACAGCCTCTGATAGGAAAAAGATGCTTCCCCCCCATCTTCCATGCATTGCTCCCTTCTCAACCCCACACTGCATCTTTTCATCTAAGTATCAGCTAGATCCAACTGAAGAATAAGTAGCTCAATGAGGTTTCAAAGGAAAACATGCAAAAGAAAGAGTCATAAAAGTAGTAGCTTTTGTAAAACTATTTGATGATAGTTACCAGACTTTAGTACTTATGCCTGCCTATCTGTAGAAAAATAAATGTTTAAGATCTGTTTTACATGGGTGAAAGATCTGGGTACTTACTAGAAAAGAAGATCACTAAATCCACGCAAACACAGAGAAACTTCAGGAGAGGTTAGTGCAAGGGACAATTGCCAAGGACAAGATGACAGTGAAAGGTCTCCTTCCACCAATCTCAAGCCAGAACATAAACCCCTTCCAAACTGTATGCTTAAGATGGTGAGCCCAAACCATGGTCTGGTTGATCCACCTCACATATATGGCACTTAAGTCAAGAGGCAGGTTCACCAGATGGAAGTTTGTCCTATCCCTGCCCTGATGAACTGCCCAGTTAGATAAATGGTTGGCAACTTCTCTCATCATTCAGAAACCTACTGGATCACCGGACAGAGGTGCTGCTGGTCACCCAGGTATCCTACAAATCAACATTTGTAGCCACCACACTCTTGACTGAAGCATGAAGACACAAGGCATGCACAATATTACTAGCACGCAACTTGGAAGCCATGTCTACAAAGCACAGATTGTAATAGTTCACAACGACAACACTAGAAATTTATTTATCCTTTAATGTTCTTTGTGAGACAAGGTTTTCTAGACAGAAATGGTTTTTTTCTACCAAAAACTACAAGTGGAAAAACTTGTTCAAGACTTTCAGCACACAATCCTTTTTCAGGTCTGGGACAGCAAGAGTTTACCTGTTAATTAAATGATAGGATTTCTTCAACCAAACAGTAAATAAAAACCTTGCTTTTGGATCACCACAATTACAACAGTGCCTCTAGAATTTGTCCAAAGACATTCATAACTTTTAACAGGTTAACAGAATTCTCATCAGATGAAATAGAAACATGGAGGATATACCAAAAAGGCATTTAAAAAAAAAAATAAAAAATAAAAGCAAAAACTTATTTCAAAGTTTTATCAGAGAAAATATTCTGGTAGCTGCTGAATAGATCTGAGCATCCTCCATCAACAAACAATGAAAAATTAGCTACAGAAATTATTACCCTCATATAGGGATGGTTGTGACTAAACAACTAAGGATTCTACAACTGTTTGGAAAAATCAAAACTGCACTGTTTTTGTCTGAACACCATGGGAACCCAAATTAACCATGGTAAGAATACAGTTGGCCTATTTTTCTGCACAGAAATACAGTCAATGTCTTTAGCTAAAGTTCAAAGAAAAAAAAACATCACCACAGAAAATGACAACAAATTGCATTTAAATGCAGAAGGGCCTGCTTTGTTCTCTGACTCCAGCCCCTGCACAATAAACAACAGAACACATTTTACCAAGTCCTATGTCAAAGTTATGTTTCTGTTTGAAAGTCTTTTTGTTTACAAAATCACAGCCTAGAAAAATTCTAAATGTATTTTTAACAAACTAGGTGAAGTTCAAACTTGCTGATGCACAAACTTCAAAAAGATAAATTTATCTTTTTCACCCTCCGATGTCAAATTTTCATGTGATGATATTTTCCGGAAGTCAAGGTTGCTGTATTTTAAGAGGTTTTAAATAGCAAAGTTTACATTTCCCTTGTGTATAAGACATGCTTCCATGCAGCATAAATACTCCTAAAACTTGCTTTGAAAGTTATAGGATCAAGTTGATCATACTCTCTGAGCAAACTAAGAAGTAATGAAAA
Organism: Pezoporus occidentalis; assembly: GCF_034315485.1. Lineage (NCBI taxonomy): Eukaryota > Metazoa > Chordata > Aves > Psittaciformes > Psittacidae > Pezoporus > Pezoporus occidentalis. Next base: position 2,026,945 of record NW_026916336.1, read on the forward strand.
CTGATTTCTGCCCACCAACAAAAACATTCATACCATGAACTGCACAATCTTAAACTAAACTGTCCTCTTCAAGGCCATCGGAGAAGCAGCAAGCCCTGTGCTGTGACCGCAAGGCTCAGGGAATAACAAATTACATCACTGAAGGACTCCAAGGTGAATTCCCCCATAAAAGCAGGGAAATCTTTGGAAAGCACTATCTGGGAAGCACACTGATCAAGAAAGGTTGTGCAGTGTAGTATTTCAAGAAAGGTTGTGCTGTGCAGTATTTCTCAAGTCATACACTAGTTGGAAAAATCTTTTCTGGCCTCACAAAAAACTCCAACATAATATCCACCAACTGCTTACTCCATATGTGGTCAACCTAATCTGTAAATTATGACATAGTAAGAAAACAAACCTGAAGAAATCTGTGTTTGAAAGCACTATGTCCATAGACCCAGACAACTAAGTTGTCCCAATAAAGATGCCTTTTGGCAACACTAACTTTTCTTCAAACACTCCGAAACGCTATCGGTTTAATCAATATCCTCAGGCAACCATCAAAAACCCATCCATCATTTCCCACTGCTGTAATGAGAAACACACTCTCATCTCAAATCACATCAGAAGACAATACTGCAATCTCCACTTTGTGACCTTCTTTTGAAGCCCACTATCAACCACTTGGAATCAACAGTGGAAACCAGAGCTACTTCTCTTCCTACTCCTCAATTTTGTTCAAAGACAGAGGAGTATTTTTAGGTTAGAAATCAATTTAAATTCAAATGGTAAAACTTTATGTTATCAAAACTTATTCAGTACAATGCAGACAACCTTGAAAAAGCAGCTTTCCTAGGAGTCACACACAGGATTTAAAAATAGGAAACTGAATTTAAGTAAGGAGATCTTAGGAGGAACAAAAATAATCCAACATGTTCCTGGCTAAAAGTGGGTGTATTCAGAGATAAGCGAGTGAACATTTTAGAGACAACTGCCCATGCTGGTTACCTCCAAAACAAGAATACCTGCAGCAAAAGGTGTTTAATAGGTACTTAGTCCTGTAGTCCATGCTCCCTGATGACTGTTTCAAAGGTTCTGGTTATTTTGCACATTCTTCAGAAATTCTGAAGTCTTTTGGCAACCGCTCATGTAATTTTTAAGGGCAACGTAACATATTTTTAAAAACTACCAATATGTGATAGCTGCATCATTGAAAATGGAGAAAAGAAGAAAATGTGAATGAAAAAATATCTTAAAAAGCAGTGATCCAGATCACTTTTCAAACATAAAAGGCTGCTCATCTGGAAGCACAGATCATGAATCAATCTTCACTCTCCTTAATCTAGGGAGAATGGACAAGAAAGGAGATCTCCATCACAAAACATAAACACGCCTTCTCACTGTAACACTCTTAATCCAGACTGAACTCAATCATGGCTCACATCCTAAACAGAAAATCCAGTATCATGCATATAATTAAGTTTCATTAGTAGTGGGAATTGGTTTCTTCTGCCTTCTTCCATCTCAGCGACCAGGAATTGCATTTCTAGAAAGCTTCAACCTATTTAGGTGTCACCCAACATTCTTTGAAGGACATGAGCAGGATGGAAATAACATTCCTATGCTAATATTTCTATAGGGAAACAAAAAGTCAACAATTTTTGTGGGTCTGGTAATCCATGCCATTTCCTATACTTGGGAATTGCTTCCATAATGCTACTTTACCATTTAGCCTTCAACCATCTAACTAAAACTGTCAAGAACAATCGCAGAACTGACAGGAGCTATGTAAGGTACCAGCCAGTACTGACACATTGTTTCTTTGTTCTGTCCTACCTCTTAATCTCCCTTAAGCCACATGTTGTCTCACATCCCCTTACTGAGTTTACAGGATGTTTAACGCAGGAACTGTATTCTTACCCTGTATTTCTACAGCTGGGTTCCTGGTCAAAATGTTGTCCTAAAACCATGCTCTCTTTCAAGCACTTTCACATTAGATATGAGCAATAACACTCTTTCACACACCTTTTCAGTATCTTTCTGAGGTTTCAGGATGAAGTCTTCCATTTAGGTAAAAAGCTAAGCTGATCTGACTGGCAATGTGTCTTTCACAATCACTGTAACTGAATTTCAAAGAAGGCTGTTAATGCTGAACCTTTGGATGACTTGCAGTAAGCTACATGGTATTTGAAACAGAGAAAAGCACTTTTTTAGAAGATTTTTATCCCAACAGACAGTATCTTAAAGCGCAGAAGTTTGCTACATAAATTCTATTAAGCTATTTTTAAATTAAATATGGTATTAACATGCAATTTAGTAATAATCACTTTAGTCCAGAAACTAAGCTCAGATTTCGCATCTGCTAAACTATTTTTAAATTAAATATGACATTAATGTGCAATTTAATAATAACCACTTTAGTCCAGAGACAAAAACTCAGATTTCACATCCCCAAAACACATAAAGGCCCATACCTTCTGTCTAATGCACACTCGGGAGTGGCTATTTTTATGTTTTAGAAGCTCTAGGAAATACTGTCCCTGTAAAAGGATGATGCATTACCTACAGCACCATCTAGGAAACTATCACATGATCCCACTTAAATCCTAGAAACATACACTGCCGTATCGACATAATTTCACCTTTATAACCCATTAGGCAAGAGAGAGACCTCAAATCCACCTAGAACAGATGTAACTCACAACGGCATACTGGATTTACATTATGACTTTCTACTGATGGAACTGCATGTGTTGCCAATTTGAATCTAAAATCAGAGCTTTAATTTCACAGTTATGTGGGTCCAAAAACAACTGCCACCCTTACTATGTGAGTTGGTTTAAAAGACTATCAGATCAAAAGAAAGTAACCTGGCTTATGTGTAGCGCAGTGAGAAAATAGTGAAAGCACAATAATGTTAGTTGATTTATATAGCTGTCACTCATTTCTTCTAAAAAAAATCCTCTAAACTTAAAGGGACAATCTTGACAGTAGAATTAATAACTACATCATAACAAAGCATTACAGAATGCATTCAGAGAGATTAAATATCGAGGAAAGACTGATGACATAAGGAGCACTAATTTTGGGAGTAATTTCCCAAGGGAAGTCCAGGAAGTCCAACACTCAAGACTAACCAAGTGTAGCAGTTTTACACATTACTGGTAATTCATGCAGCATTTCTTCAACAAATCATGATTTTTAAACATCACAGTCATGAGAGCATCCTGCTAAGATCTGTGCAAGGGAAGTACCAGACACTCACAAAGTTCTGTGTACATGAATGAACCCATACCCAGATACTTGCATCTTATAGCCTAAAAATACAAATAAAGGGGAAAGAAATGAGCATCTGAAAACCTTTTAAATACTTTTAAACCCTGTACAATGTAAAGTTTTGGATCATCATAGCATTTACTCTTTTGATCATGACATGTCACAAAGTAATCACAGAATGGGTTAAAAGGGACCTTAAAGATCATATGGTTCCAAATTGTCTGCCATAGGCAGGCACACCTTCCACAGCTCTTAGCACTAATGTGTACAAAGAGGAAAGGATTTAAAAAATACCATAGCAAGGTCAGAGGGCCAAACATCAAGAGGCACCAACATTCACCTATGACAGAAGTGGGAGAAAAGGAACAGAAAGGTCCAACAAGAAGGTGAATTTGCCTTTACCAGCCTCAGCTGAAGATTTATGACTGCTGGCCAGCAGTTTTGTATCAGGCTGGACCACTCTCCCATGACTGACTGCCTGCAGGTTCAAGATAGACACTCTACTAATTCTGCAGGACAGATACTGTATTTTACTGTATGGCTTCACAAAGAGCCTGGTATTTACTGAGGCCTCTGTATGCTACCACGCCACAAACAGGAGCCTGGGACACAGAGACATAATACTGGGGAATTCTAATTTGAAACGAACAGCAGCTGCAGTTACCTGAAAGCTAGCCACAGTAGGAAAAACAAACAAACAAAGCCAAAGCAATAACGTTAAGATTCAAAGAAAATAAGGGATGAAGAGAAGTATTTTGTAGATAAGAACAGTCAATGGAAGAGAGCAAACTAAAAAGCATGCTTTGCTCTACCAAACTGAAAGTAACAGAAAAGCCAAGCAAGAAAAGCTGAAGAAGATTAAAATAGCTCAGGAATTTGGGCAGGGGCAAATTAGACAATTTCAATAGCATAGAGTGTAAAAATAAGATTGCAAAAGGCCAAGAAGGGAAGAAGTCAAGGCAAAGAGAACAAAGAACACATTTCAGAAGAGCATTCTTACACTGGAGAGGCCAAACAGCACAGCAGTTAGAAGCACATAGTCCCTATGCAAATATCGTATTAAAAAAAATAAAAATCAGGAAAATATTAACATATTTTTAGGCAAAAGCAGTCTGGTGATTGACCAAAAGAAAGGTGAATTTATAGAAAAAATCAGTTAGAGATTGGAATTAACAGGGCTGAAGGTAATAAGCAAGAACGAAAGAGTAGAGGTGAATCGATATATCGATACTGACATCAGGGTTACATGAGGCAAAAAAAAAAAAAACTTAGACAAATTATTGCAGGAAATGACGACGCAGTGATCCTGGGAACAGGCTCCCTCTTTCCCAGTACAAACAGATCGCTATTTTCTAAGACTCTAGAGGGAGGAGCCAATAGCTACAGGATAGGAAGCATCCAACACTAGTTCAGCAGCTTCAACAGTTGAAATCCTGATCCTGTAAATAAATTATTTAGCTTTCTAAACCCCAGTAATTCGATTAAATCTTAGCATGACCACACACATTAGCAAAGATAAATACATGCAAACATAGTGGATGTAAGTCCACTCAGTTAAGAAAATACAAACATACACAGGGCCAGGACTTTAACAGAGAGAAAAAAGGACTGATCAACTGAGACAGCTAAGAGCTCAAGTCCCTCTCCCAACACTGACCAAGGCTTCCAAAGGGAAGTTCAAGAAAGGCTGACAGCTTATTCCGCAACTTCCTACCAGGAACGGACACATGCCCCTACTTCATAAATACAGAAGAGTTCAATTCCTTCCCAATGTTCCCCAGACTGCAACACTGAAATTCCAGATACCTGCCTTTGCCCACAAAATGCAGAATGCTCTTTTCTTTGGGGAGAAGAAGCAGGAAAATCCCAGCAGCCTTTCAGCCTATTTGCTTTTATGGTAATTACTGTTATAGGACAATTACATACACCGCACAAAAAAAGGAAAAAAAAAAAAACAACAAACCCAAATATTGTTTCTTTGTACTTAAAAATCTTGGCTTTCCCTCTGAATTATTTTTTGTTCTTTACCTTACAAGGCGGTAACAAAAAAAAAAAAGGGGGGGATAAAAAGTTATTTCCCTGCCCCTATGCTCTGTTTATTGTTTTGAGTATCTTTTACCATGCTTTTAGTCATCACTTTTTGAAAGCAATTAACTCCACTATACCAGTGCATCCCAATAACCACTAATAACTACCACAGCCTTCAGCAAATAAAGTGACCATAATAAAACGTTGCAATTTAGGGGGAAAACAGAGTCTCTCAACAACAAAAAAAAAACAACAGATTATTTCTTGTGTAGCTTGCCAGGCTACTAAACATGCAGACCCCTGACGCCTCTATTTTTTACCAATATTGCCGCAGCCTGCCCCCCATTCGGGTTGGGTTTTTGCCCGGGAGGAGGGGGGCGGATTTAAACCAGCAATATTTCCGCTCCGCCTCTCCCAACTGGCTCAACAACCACACCGCTACAGCGGTCCCCCCTCCGCGCCCCCCGGGGCCACTGCCCCCACCCCCCCCCCCCTCCCGCGGGAGAACCGCGGCCGCCCACGTGGGCTCCCTCCTCGGCGGTGAGAGATTCCCCCTGGGAGCAGGGACGCCGCGGCCAAAGGCTGAGCAAAGTTTCGTGGGCCAGCGCCGTGCGGGGCGGAAAGAGCCCTACTGCAGCGCTGTCTCCGGAGGCCGGGGCGAAGGCAACCCGGCGGGGCAACACCGAGGCGGGCTCTGTGGGCAGCGCGGCCCAGGGCAGCCCCGCAGCGCCGTGCGGGGAGCCCCGGGGGAAGGCTCATTGTGCAGGGAACAAAAGAAAGATCCTCACCGCAAACGCAGCAGGAGAGGGACTGCCTGAAGTAGGGCAGGAGCTTGTTAATCTCTGTAAAGGACTGGGGATCTCCAGGGTCGTAGTTGAGCACCAGGCGGCTCGCTGAAACGTAGAGAGCAGTGGCATTCACCGGGTTCATCGCAGCCGCTCGCACGCCGCCGGCTCCGGGGTGAGAAGAAGGCGCGGCGCCGAGTCCGTGCGGGCCGCGGGGGCAGGTGGCCCCGGGGCGGGGGCAGGCCGGGTGTCACCTTGGTCCGGGGCCACCTGGAGCCGCGCGGCGGCGGCAGCGCGGAGGCCGCGGCGGCCCGGCGGCCCTGTCAGAGGGGCCGCGCTGGCTCCTCCTCCGCCTCCAGCGGGGCCTCACTCCCGAGCAGCGGCCTCGGCCCGCCCGCAGCCACACAGCGCAGGGAAAGGCGGCGGCGCTACTCCAGACTGCGGGCCATGCCGGGCCGCCTTCCCCGGGGCCCTGCTCCTCTCCGAGCGGACGCTGCCTCAGCGGCGGCCCGGCATGGCGGCGGCCGCAGAGAGGAACCGCGAAGCCAGCTCAGGGCGGCGGCGGGCCGGGCCGCGCTGCCCGCTCCGGCGGCGGGGGAGGGAGGGAGGGAGGGAGAGAGGCGGATGCACCTGGGCCTCAGCGCGGCCGCATCACCGCGGCGCTGCCGCGGCCTCCTCCGCGGGGCGCGGCGCCGGCCTGAGGGAGCCCGCGCCGCTGCGAACGGTCGCCCCAACCGCCGCCTCACCCCGCTCCGCTCAGCGGAGGGCGGGCCGCCACCGCCGCTCCCTCGCCAGGCGGGCTGGGTCGGCTGCCGGCAAGGCCCCACCGGCGCGTGTGCTGCCCCCGTGCCCCGGGTGATGAGGCTTATGCCCGCGCTCAGGGCCTCCACCTCACGGGCAGCCGTGCCTCCGGAGCGGCTGGGCGCAGTCGCTGCTCCCTGCTCCTGTCATGGCGAATGCCTCCGCTCACCTATCGGGCTGAGGAATCAGGCTCCGCCTCTGCCTTATGTCATCCTGGAACCTGCAGCCAGGCCTGTCAAATAGATCAGGTTTCCGTCTGGGCTTGAGATGCTGGGGTTCCGACTGGGTCCCCCCCCTTCCACCTAGCAAGGAGCAAGTCCAGTGTGTATACCTTCAAAGTCAGAGCTGCAGGGCCTACGAGGTCCTTAGAAGATATGGCACAAGACCTGCAAAACACACCCTTCTCAGATGCGGTCTGGATGCCCCAGTGGACACCACTAGCTGCCTCCGCGAGGCTGAGTAGACAGAGGCTTACCACAAGTGTTCTTGCTGCCCATACCCATCACTCTGGAGACCCTAACATATAATACAGCAGTGGATCTACAGGTTTTGGCAGGTATGACCAAGATACAGGCACAGGAGGGATTTTTTTTTATCTTCATCAGGTTTTAGGTTACTGGGGACTTGTGGAAGGAACTTCTGATATTTCCACTTGTAAGCACCACTGCGGCCATTTCACACATCTCCAGTTCCTGTGTTGCAACACAGCCAGTGCCATCAAAGCAGTCCTCTCCATGCTTGGCCTTTTGGGGAACCATCTGATAGAACCTCTCTTTTTTCCCAGTTGTCCCTCTCTGTGTTCACCTAGAGTTGCCCACATTAAACTAATCATAGGATAGTTAGGGTTGGAAAGGACTTTAAGATCTAGTTCCAACCTCCCTAATGAAGGAGTTCCACCTCTATCTTTTTGTTTGTTGTTCTCTTCATGAATGCCCCCCAGCTTTCCAGCCCAAGTCAAAATGAGTGTGCATACAAAATGAAGGAATTTGGGTCTTGACTACTAATACACAGTTAGCATTGCTGGTCCTCATCAAGCTGTACAGCTCATTCCCCACCTGACACTGTTTTAACATAGCACACATACAGCCCGTCTGCTCACTCGGTGCTTTTCTCATATTAATATGCATATTATTAATATTCTCAACATACACCCCCTTGTTCCTTTTGGCCTCACAACAAACACTCAGTATGCCATCTATGGACCATAACTCCTTGGACATGTTGAGTCCCTAACCTGACTTTATTTCATGGTACAGCATCTTCATTCTCCCCCTCAGCCTACATGTATGTTGTCTGTAAAAAGCCCAATTCCTTCTTCAGCTTACTGCCAGAAACACCTGAACCAAGCCAACAAACTGAATTAACATTCAAACAATTTCCCACCAAGCACACATTCTCATACACACCTCCCTGTATCACACCTTCTGCCAAACTCCAAACAAAGTGTCCTGAACACTCTCATCTCAACCCCTCTCAACTATATCTCACACTGCTCTCTGGCTGTTATGCAAGGAACTGACTTGACACCCAACATCCAAAGAGTTCTAGCAGTCTTGGCTAATTTCTGGGATTTACTCCTCCTGGGTATCATGCACAAGCTGGATTCAACAGTTGCCATCAGTAGTGTTCCAGGAGCAAACCTCAATACCCCATCCACAGCACTATCCTGCACTACTCTCACATTCCCTGATAGAGCTAAATAAGTAGGTTTGGATTCCATCTAAGAAGAACTGCATCTAAATGCTCTAGAACTGCAAGTAAAACTTATTAAAATCTTGAAAACTATGGTAATTTGAAATTGCAAGAATAGCAAGATTGACTAGATCATACTCTTTTGGCCAAAGGAAGCCCATAATGCTTTTTTCCTTCCCACTGTTGCTGGCTGATGTGCTGAATTTGACTTTTCTTCTAGTCAAACCCTTAAGTAGAGGATTCATGTTTCTAACAGTGCAGTCCAAGAAGGAGATTCAATTTTTTCTACCTCTATTGATTGTGGTCTATCACCATCACTATTCTGGAGAGTGAGTCGTGCTACCCAAACATTTTGGTTTAGGTCCTCAGCTGTTTGAAATCTAGGACAAATAGAGTGGTGAGACTAAATATGAGAGCACCAACAAGATCTGCAACCTCTTCCCCCTGCCTTCAGGGGTTTGGCTGACTGCCTGTGCATTAGGCCAGCTCTGATGGGGTGCAGCTGTGTGACCTTGGATCAGACTGCTGAGAACTAGCCTAGACATGGAAAGTTCATCTAGGCCCTCTCAGCTGTGCCTTAGGAGCTGCCTTTAAGCTGTCTTTTTCTGAACTATACTGCATCTGTTTGTTGACTTCCTGCTTTAACCTTAGACCTGCCTCATTGTTGTGGATGTCTTGCAAGTGGTCATGGGGCTCACCCTTGTTCCTGCTGCTGGACCTTACTGTTCTGCTCTTGTTGTTCAGGTACTGTGGGACTGTATTTGTTGTCAATGTTAATACTGCCTTGCCCACTTTCCTGTGGCTTTCCTGGCTCACCTTCCAAAAGTAGCCACTTTTGCTGCTTTCTGATACTGAAAGTACTGTAGCACAAGTGTTGTCTCTGCTCACCAACTTCTCCAGCCAGTGGTATGTGCTTAATATTGAACAAGCCCTGAAACACTCAAACTATTTCATATGCCCATGGAAGTAACCTTCACTAGCCATCCTCTTTCCTCTGCTGGGAGAGTAGCAGGAAGAAGGGCTTAATGTGTAATTCCTCTTACATGTCCAACTGCTGTGGTTTTATTTCTACTTCTATGTTACATCTTTTACCTCCCTGAACCCATCTGCCTTGGGAGATCATTTTAAGAGACCTGTGTAGGAAGCAAAGACTCTGCTTCTAATTGGTGAAGAAGAGAGAGTATTTCCAGAGATCTAGAAGGGGGAGGGTAGAGTGCAAAAGAAAAGAGAGAACATTTATTTAGAAAACTTAATTTAAAGCACTTTAAAAACAAGGGGAGGCAAGAAGTTTTTTTTATGTTTTCCTGGTGCCTGAGAATCAGTTCAATATTTCAAACCTGCTGCTGTTTCAACATACCCAATTCCTTGGTGTTGGACAACAAACAAGTTCCTTCACTCTACAGGTTACAGACTGCTTCTAAGTTAACTCTGCAATCGCAAACCTATTCCTGTCCTTCAGTAGAGCTACCTGTCTGTCTGACTGACCCTCAGTCATATTGTGGTCATGGATTAATTCAACTGCTTCAAGTCTGAGCTTGTATGCTGATCTTGATTTACATCCCTTCATCTTTTCAATGGAAAATGAATCTGAGTAAGGTTAGAATAGGGGTGTTATTCTACTTCCTGGTCCTGCCAACATTCTGCTCATGGCTGCATTTGGAAGAACTAGATATTTCATTCAGATTAGGTTAGAATAGGGTGTCTGAAATCTGCCAAACACAAATATTTTCATTAATGCCCAATGTCCTTGGGTTATATTTTAAGTCCTTGATACTTTACTACAGTGCTTGAATAAAAACAAACAAACAAACCACCAACACACCAGCCCCCCACCCCCACCCTCCCCAACCAAAAAAAACCCTACAAACATGTAGATCTTAATGGAAGGTTCTCTGTAAACGTGCCAGATAGAATATGAGGTAATGAAGATGCTCCCTGTATCAGGACAGCCTTCTCTTGTGGAATTGGTGCATCGTAAAATGTGTAATTACTACAGTGCTGCAACTTTAAGGGAAAGTTACCAACTGAGAACACTTTAAAAAAAATACTGGTCACCACATACAGTGCCTTTGAAAAGCTTGCACATTAAGAAACTGGTGGGGTTTGTTGTTTTGTTATGAGATTTGTTTGGGTTTTTTTCCCCTCAGACAATGGCAAACTTACTTCTAATTGTTTGACTTGCTGTATGTTTCCTTCTTTGTCACTGCATTTTGAGTATCATGTCAAGAAAGGCAGGATAAGACTGGAGTGATTGTAACAGTTCTAACAATAGTTACAGATGCTCATGTTTTCTGGGCTAAATTTATTAATGAATTAAAAAACTAACTCGAACGCTAATAAATATGAAATCATAGTAGATACAAAAGAAATGAAATGAATACAACCTGCGCCAGTTGTGCAGGGTTTATTTGTAATTCTCCCTGATTTTTTTTTTTTTTTCTCTCATAGGGTTTTCCATTTAGCTTTGTAACCCTCAAATGCACAAGGCAGGGGGGGATGACATGGCTTCAGAATCCTGGGGAAACAGAGCATACTAGCATCCCCCAGTCCATTGAGTTTGCCTTATTTTATACCCATGAATGAACTGTAGACTTTCCCATTATTTTTACCCATCTATGTTCAAAAGCATTCTTATGTTATTCCAGAACAGCCACATTTTCTAAAAAGTACTCCAGTTGCTTACTGATCTCTTACTGAGATCTCTCTCTGACGACTGTTGTCCTTGCCTGCAATGCCACATCTGGGGACATCCTATTTTTCCAGATTATAGGAGTGGCTGCAATAGCCCTTTCATTCAAGTACATATTCACATATGAAGAAGCCAATTCCTGCTTTTTCATCTGAGTGTATTTTTGCAAGTAGCCTTTCTTGGAGGACAAAAAAGGTGTCTACATCATCAAGCTTGAGACCTGGAGTAGTGAGTACAATGTGTATTTTTACTGGAGCAGAGGAATTCCCTGTTTTAAGCCAGAAAGTTTTCTACACTGTTGTTGAACATTGAAACATACAGTGCTGTACAAACAGTTTTATAACAATGTTTGTTAGGTTCACCAGTTATTTGCAACTGTGTGGAGTTTTCTTTTTGGTTGGTTGGTTTTGGTTTTTAACTATCTGCTGCTTTTCAGAAACCCCAAGAAAATAACCAAGAATTTATTTCTGGTTTGGATTCACAAGGGCTTGAGAATGAATATTGCCAAGAATGTAAAGGTCCCCAAGATCTCAGTATAAAAACCACCCACTAAGTCACTATTGTTATGGGGTTTGCTTATTGTTCTCCACAAGCCAGTCACCCACAATTCACTTACTTCATTTGGGTGATATGTTTAAAGGGAATTTTCATAGGCTGAATTAATAGGACACATCCCCAGCATTTATTATTCAGCATGGCTTTTTCCTTTAGTTCTCCCAGCACTTCCCCAGTGTGAAACAGGCCAGTGGGTGTAGCTGCAAGAGCTTTTCTCCAGCTGTGTGAGCATGCCTGGCCTGATAATTGTTCTATTTGAATCAGTATCAAGTACCGTCATGCATTTTGCATATCATATTAGATCTCTGGTAATCAAGTTCCTCCTGTTGTTGTTAAACTGTGTAGGTATAAGCAGAAGTAATGAGGTATCTCTTTGCAACTCCTCTCTTGGATGAGATGGATTCCTCCTTTTTTCCAGAACTGGATCTGAAAGCTTTTACCAGATACTAAACATGTTCTATGTTGGTCTCCTTCATATTTACAAAAGTACCCTTTCCAGTTATTTTTTCCTTGTAGTGGTATTTACATAATTGCATCAGTAAGCTTTTATTGTTGCTAATGTAAAAAATCTGTTTACCTTACCTTTCAAAATCATCACAAAACAGTTTTCCAACATGCACATTAGAAGCAGAAGGGTATCAATAAAGCTCACAGCAGTCCATCTCCTCACTGAAGCTGTTTCTTTCTTACTGGTGTTGCCAAGCAGCTAGCCACTGAATTTTGGCTCGAGGAGCATGGTTCTCTTCCTCTCTGATCATCTTCCCAACTGCCCACTGAGCTGTGAGGTTAAGAAGTACTATAGAAGCTCATGCAGGGAGCCCCTCTTTCAAAAAAGTAGGTTGTTTTTAGCTTGGTGGTTTGTGGTGGTGATGATGCTGTTGTTATTGTTATTAAAGTAGGAATATTCTGACCTCTCTCTTTTGGGTCTTAGTTGTAAGTGAGACAGATAAACAACTGGAACAACACTGTCCTTACTTGTTTCCTTGACTGCCTTGTTCCCTCTGCGGGCTAGTAAGTATTACTGTGACTTCCTAAAGGTGACTTCTTGGATCCATATGTTCTCTCTGCAGCTTTTCTTTGAGCAAAGCATTTCTGCTGCTCTGTAATGAAAACTCTTCTGCCAAATGGCAGATAGATTGTTAATCCTCTTGGTGCTTTTCCTTGTTTTGACACTGAAAAATTTCAACTGCTTTTTTCAATAGATACTTTGTAGTTACTCTGCTGACAAACATTATACCAACATTATATCTTCATGGGCTGTTTTTGAGAAAGCAGTATAGTACAGACTGATTATTTCATTTTATCAGACAAAGAATATAAAGTTTTCTTTTCTCCTTTTTCTTTTTCTTTTTACAAGATAATACCAGTATTTAATAGTTGATTCAAATACACAATTCAGAGTATCTCACCGAGACAACCTCATGACATGATCACAGCAGTCATTTCTGGCTTTTAGTATCTATGAATTCAGTTTTGGCTTTGTAACTAGTCTGAAGTCTGCTTATTTTTGTGAGTCTCCAGCTCATCAGTGGTGTGAGTTGTGAGTCAGTTCAAAACCTGAGCTTCCAGGAGTGCAGGAGTTTTGTCAGAACAGGACTCTCAGTGCGGTCTGGAATGGCACAAAGCAAGTAGAGATGATCTGGGATTAGCACTAAGTATTCAAGCTGATTCTGAGCCGAACTGCTATGTAGAAATACTGGTTCAGCTCTGCATGTGTTCCAGCTTAATTCGGGTTTAGTGAGAATGCTACTGTACATACTTATCTCAGAACAAGAATCTATACACTTCATACACTTGAGTTACCCCTCTGACTTAATAAATCAACCAACATTGACCTTGGACTGTTTCTTACAGGCATACAAATTAATGATGGAACTGTTTGGTTTTTTTTATTGATGACTTATGTTTACAAAAAATATACACAAATTACTACTTGACTGAACATAAGAAAATTGAATAACAGGGGAGTGTTTTCTCATAGTTAAAAGTCCTCTTGCAAATGGATTTGGAATACCTTCTTCTCTTTCACTGAATTGCATTGTGGGGGCTTCTTGAGAAACTGCTTGAAGAATTTTTGTGTTCTATTGCATCTCTGAGACAATATCTAACTAAACAATTCTAACAATATAGGACTGTGTCAGAACTAAAGTCCAGTATCCTGCTTCAAAAAGCAGGCAATGACAAATATGTAGAGAACACTAATAATATAGTAAGCATATAGTGTTATTTTCCTAGCATAGTCTTCCAACAATTTGTGTCTTGAACCTTCAAAGCCCAAAGTGACATGTTTGCATTTTATAGCCTTAGATAAGTGTTTCCAAACTCTTTTAGCACACAGGGTACCCTGTTGCAAGTAGTTCCTTAGTTCAGCTATGTGGTATAGAGAAGTACCTCCTTATAACAGATCATCTATCTGCCTGTTCCAGCTGAAGCCAATAATGTTTGTGTTGAAATAGCTGGTGAAGAAGGATCAATCCCCATTCCCCCCTTTCATGTTACTGCTGATTTTGCAGGTGTCCATCATTCTACCTCAGCTGTTCCTTTTCTAGGCTGAGGACTATTTATTTGCTGCTTTTGCAGAAGCTGCTTCATACCCTCAGTCAACTCTGTTCTTTTTGCAGTCTTTCTGAGTGTGTGTATATATGTGTGTGTATATATGTATGCGTATATATATACTAGAGAATACACAGAATCATATCTCTGTATCTCATTTTCAAGAGTGGGGCACAAAGTGCAATGGAGGGCCAGAGCTGCATGCAGTATTGGTCATGTGGATTTACCATACAGGTATTTTGTAGCATAATATATTTTTTATTTTGTTCTTTTTAGCAATCATTACTAATATTAAGTTTACTTTTTAACCATAATTGAAAATCAAGCTGATGTTTTTCTAGAGGTATTATGAACTTGTGCCTTTTAGTACCAAACAGTTCAAGCGCCCAAGGTGTATGTGTTCTTGGGATTGTTTTTCCCTAGTGCATCATTTGACGTCTATTTGAACTTCTTTTTCTGCACTCTGTGAGGTCCTTCAGTGATTTTGGTTTGTTTTTTTTTTTTTTTTTTTTTTAGTTCAGCATCATAACTGTTAAGCAAATCTTTTGGTCTTGACAGGAAATTGCACCTCACTAAGGCCCTTTTCCAGATCTTTCACAGTTGTGTTGAACAGAATAAATCTCAGTGCAAAGAACAAAAGATGTCCTAGCTCAAGAGCCCAGTGGGATTTGCTAGTTAAATTGTTTCACACTGAAAATTTACTTTTCACTCTTAATTTCCTAAACAACTGCCCTGTGTGACAGGATTTTAATCTAATGGCAACTTAGTTTCAAGAGGTTCTAATAAGGGACACTCTCAAAAACCTCTGGAAACCCTTGTAATCTTATGAACTGAATCTCTGGTGTGGGTGTTTGACTTCATTAAATAGGGCTACTAGGTCTGCATGGCATGACTTTCTGTAAAACCTGTGTCGGGTCCTCCCCAGTATGTCCTCCCCATGAACACTGGGGTTTAGTTGGATGTGGGGGTGTTTTAGTGGTTTGCTTGGTATTTTTTTTTCCACTTTGCTTCATAATTCGTGCTGGATTTACAGGTTTGCAGTTTTCTTCGATCTGTTAACGCCTGTCTTAAAAATTGGCATTGCGGTAGGCACCTGCCATATGAGGTTTATAGCAAGAGACTTGCTATTGAAGCTAGTTCATGTCTGAATTATAACACCAAGGTGAAAAAAAAGTCCTGGAGACATGTTAGTATTAATCATTTGGTCTATAGCTTAATTTTCTGCTCTTCAGGGTGAAGCAGGACCTCCAATGTCTCCCTTTGTCAAATAAAAATGGGGTTTGGTACAGAAATCTTCTCAAGTTCTTTTGCACTGACATAGATGGGGGAAAAAAAAAACACCAAAAACCAAACCCCAAAATAGACTTTTCTGCAATGGTTGTATAGTCTCTGAGTAATCTCTTTAATGTTGATGCGTCTCATTGCCAGATTCTCTGGCATGCTTCCTTTTTCTCAGGTATTTGGAAAAAGTATTTACTGGCTTTCCTACTTGTAGCAAGCTGTTCCTAAGAGTATTTTTTACCCTCTTCACTCTGTTTTTTTTCACATGTAACTAGCAATAGTTTACAATTCTGTTTTACCCTGTACTCCTCTCTTGGGCAGAGTTTCAATTATCTGAAGAGTGCCTTTTTTTTTTTTTTTTTTTTTCTAGTAACTCCCATTGCCATGCTGTTGAGTCATGCCACCTCTCTTTTCCAGGATGGGCTCTTTTTGAAACCTCTCTGTACCCAGAATGTAGATTTTTAACCCTTTTTGCTTGTGATCCATGTTCCAAATAGTGATTATTTTCATTTCTAAAGTTGCAGTAGCCAGCCTGAGTGATACCTAACTGTTTCCCACTGAGGGACAGTGGAGGCTTTTGCTTCAAACATCTCCTGTTGTCTGTTTCCTGCTTGAGCTATTTTGTGATCAGGGAACCCTCCTTGGGTTTTCACTGAGCCTGATGGGCAGTGTTAAGTGTCTGTTCAGCTGCTGCAGGGGAGCAGCTATCTCACAGATAGGCAGGAATGCAGCTAATAACATTTTGCAGTTATGCTGGCTGGGGGTTGAAACAGTATCATGCTAGGTAGGTGTGGGCTGAGGTGCTCAGTGCCTTCCTTGTCTTGGTCTTCACTGACAAGATGTCCCCAGGCCTTTGTGCCTGCAGGCAGGGATTACCAGTAGTGGCGGATGATTGAGTTGGCAGTTACTGAGAAAGTCTGACAGCTACAGTCTGGGGGAACTAGACAGAATGACCCAAGTGTGCTGAGAGGGGTCATGGAGATCAGGGCAGATCCCTGATGAATGGGGAAAGGCTGAGGTTACACCCATCTAGAAAAAAAACTGGGGAGGATGACTGCAAGGCAGTAACCTTCAATTTGTTTTCTGAGGAAAACCATGGACTAAGTCTTCTTGAATGCCTCTTTCTGGCACAGGAAGGAGGTGTTTGGTAATAGCCAACACAGATTAATCTCAGGTAAATCATGTGTGACCAACCTCAGTGCCTTCTAGTGATAAGGTGACTAGCTCTGTAGATGAGGGAAGAGCAATGAATGTCATTTACCTTGATTTGTGCAAGGTTTTTGATGATCTGTTACTATACAGTTGTACCTAGGTTGGGACATCATGGGGAAGAGAGATAGTATGGTGGTGAAGGGCTGGAGCACTTCCAGAGGTGGAAAGGCTGAGGGACTGGCCTTCATCTTTCCTAACCTCTCTATTGAAGTGCCTAGTCAGGGCAAGAGACAGTTATCTTGAACTGAAGCAGGGCAGGCTGCTACTTAATAGAAGGCGTGGGAGGGGAATTAGTTTCTCCCATCAGGCCAAATCTTTGCAGACTTTTAAGATCCAGATGATGCCCTGAGAAAACTGGTATGAATTCAGTGCTAACTCTGTTCTGAGTAGGAGGCTGGACTGGAGCCTGAGAACCCTTCCAAAATGAATTTTTATGCGCCAGCTTGTATATGCCATGTAATCCAAGAATTTCCATTCTTGGAGATTCTTCTTCAGAATTACCCTTGTGCTGTGTATAGGGCCATGCTTGTGTCCTCCTTTGTGCTTAGTGTTGTGCATGTAAGGCAATATTCACCTAGGGCTAGCTCAGTTCTTTTCCACTGACTTATTTCTTGGTCGTCAGCAGCTGAAGTGGGCTACAGGGATAACAAATGATCTGCTATATACAGACGGCTGCTTTTGCAGAGCAGGCAACTGCCTGGGAAGCGATGACATCAGATCTCTGGATTGCGGATACGCTGCAGCTAGGTCACTTGGTCTGCGCAAATGTGTATTCCCCAAACACCCTAATCCTCTCCCTTTTTATGGAGGTCTTTATTTTCTTCATCCTTGTGAAAGTGTGATGTGACGAGAGCCAGACTGCCCGTTAATAGGGGGAGAATTGGTGCCCATGTATCACAGGGACAGTGTTTTCATAAGAAATACTTTCTAGCACTCAGAACAAAGAGAGGGCAGCTAATCTTTAAACGCTTTTGCTTGGCGGCTCCATTTCTGAAAAGCCAGTTTTCCAAAGTCCCGGTGGTTTTCCGGAAGCCAAAACAGTATGTCCGCAAAAGAGGAAAAGGAGGCCGGGAAGAGACGATGCATTTTCACATTGCTCTGTCGGAAAGCTTCCCTGCGCAAAGACAAAAGCGATTAACAATTCGGCTGAGGAAAACCCGGCCTGCCCGTCAGGCAGCGGTCTGCTTGCGGCAGCGCCCGGCTACTGGCTACCCCTTTAAGGGCCTCCCGGCCCGGAAGCACCGCACTTGCTGGTACCCCCGAGCCGTCCCTAGGCCCGTCGTCCCTGGGAACGCCGCGCCGGCTCCCGGGGCAGCGAGGCCGGGCCCGCGCAGGGACAAGTGCAGGCTCCGGGCCAGGCCCCCGCGGTCGCGCGCAGGCGCTGCCGTGGCTGGTGCGCGACATGGCGGCGGTGCTCGTGTTGCGGCGGGCGGCGGGGTCTCGGGCGCTCTGCCTGTGCCGGGCCGCCTCGGGGGGCCGCCCGCCCTCCGTGCCCGAGCGGATAGAGGAGAAGCGCCGCGCCGCGCTGCTTGGGGGCGGCCAGGCCCGCATCGACGCTCAGCACAAGCGGGTGAGCTGTGGACGGCGGGGAGAACAGCCCCTTCCCCGCTGCACTCCCCCCTCCCGGCCGGGGCGCTGGCACGGCCGTCCAGCCGCCGGGCTCAATAGCGGGGCGTCTCCGCTTCGCGGCAGGCACGGTCGGGATGGGATGGGATGGGTAGTCGTAGCGAACGCCGACCCTCCCGGGTAGGCAGGGAGCGGTGCTGTGCCGCGGGCAGGGCTCAAACGGCCTCCCGCGGTCAGAGGCGGAAAACGCTCGAGTCTTAAAATCACAGAATGGTTTGGGTTGGAAAGGACCTTAAGGTCATATAGTTCCAATCCTCTGCCATGGGCAGGAACAGCTTCCACTAGCCCAGGTTGCTCAAGTCCTCGTAACCACGGGCGGCTTTGCTTGTCAATTGCAGAGGCATTTTTTTTTGCAGTGGAGTTATACTGAAGTTATATTAGAGACAGCATTACCTGTTATTCGAGGCAGGAAAAAAAATTAATTTATCTCAGCTTTGTAACCGAGATTGGCTATAATGTGTGTGTATGAGGGGTACTGCCTAACATATGGCAAGTTCTAGGTTGCTTAATACTTTGTTGGGCTTGGAGGCATACTGTGCAGTGCAGTGTCATCTTTTACACTGCTGTTGCAAATCTAAGCTGGTCAAAGACAAATGGAAATAAGGCAGAGAAAAAGGCAGATGGGAAGGGTGAGAACAGCTGGATTTTTAGTCTCATGTTTCTATTATTAAAATTTTAGGCAGTACTGAAGTGGGTGACAATGTAGTTTTCCTGTTTTTGTGTGTTTCTTGCTGGGATGTCTTTTAATTTTAGTGGAAGGACCTAGTGGTACTATGATGGTTTGTAGGCATCGAGAAGATGGGGATAGCTGTTTGTGTGAAGGCTGCATGAATGATCAGTTTGCCTATTATAACTTTGTTTCCTGCGGCTATACAGCATCTGAACATTCATAGGCTCACTGAGTTAAGTTTAGGATACTGACAGAATCACAGAATGGTTTGGGTTGTAAGGACTTTAAGATCGTCTAGTTCCAGCCCCTTGCCATGGGCAGGGATGCCTTGCAGTAGATCATTATGCAATTATTTCTGCATCTTGGGGTGCCTCAAACATCTTATGTTTTATGTAAACTAAATCTCTGGCTTATGTTAGTCTTTGCTGCATTTGTTGATTTTCATGGACTTTCTGACTTCGTGGTCAGAAGTTTTGTAGAGAAGCCAAGCTATGTTTTAATGTCATGTTGAGATAGGGTTATACCATCCCTTAAAGAAGATAACCCAGCTGCCCTGAGCTTTGTAGACAGATGCTTACCTGGGCTGGACAGAACACATTTGTTTGGAAGGTTAAGATAAAAAGAACTTTGCGGTCCTTTATTCCTGCATGGCATCATTATTACTGAGCAAGGGACAATGCGTGTCTTGTCAGTTGATAACTTTCATGGATCTTACTCTACTTTTGCTCATACCAGTGTCCAACAGAAGAAAAAAACAAAAAACGAACCAAAAGGATTTTGTCAGAATTTTCCCTTTTCCTGTCATTTGCTGCAGTCAGATATAGAGCATAGTGAATTGAGCTTTGAACTGTTGGTAAGGATTGGTTTAGCTGTGGAAGAGTTCCATGTTTAAGAATAGAACAAAGACCTTAATAGTGGCATTTAAATGTGTAGGCAAAAATAGCTGTGATGCTATTAGATCTTGTTGAAAAGACTCTGGTATGGTTTCCTTTATCTTGTGGTAGTGCTGCTCCAGTAGTCAGCCTTTTCAAAGTGTGGCTTGCATGATGTTTGTTTTTAATGGGCCAAATGTAGCAAATGAAGTGAAGCCATGTTTGATTAAACTATATCTGCTGGTGGTCAGTAAACTGAGCCAGAACCACCTCATGGCTGTAGTAACTGTTGTTTGTTTTGTTTCAGGGAAAGCTGACAGCAAGGGAACGAATTCTTTTGCTGTTGGACCCCGACACTTTTGATGAATATGATATGTTTGTGGAACACAGATGTTCTGATTTTGGGATGGACTCTAGTAAGAATAAGGTAATTTTACTTCATATAACTCTTACTTCTTTGTCCTCTGTTCTTCAGCCATTTAGCCAGCCAGCTGGTTGATGGAAAATAGGCTGTTCTGTTCACATGTAATCTCTTTTAATTGTTTTATTTTTTGTTTTCCAACTTGTCTTTTATTACTCTCAGTTTCCATTTAAGAGCTTACCTGGTTTACTTTTCCATTGTCTAAACTTGATACTTTTTTTTTTTTTTTTAAGGTCAGATACCTCTAGGATATTGCCTTAATTTGTATTTTAAATAATAGAGGAAGCTGCAGAGCTTTGATGTTAAAACTTTGTTAATCAAGATGGGTATGAAGAGCAAACATAGGTAGATACTTCTGCCTCCCTGCAGGTGACATCCAAGTTATAGAATGAAATAACTCAGATCTAGCCAAACTAGAGAGTAATAAAATCCTTTAGGGCCTTAAAATCTGCTGTGTTAGGAATTTCAAGCATTCATACTAGTCTGTTAGCAAGTCTGAGAACTGCGTAGCAAACTTCTGCACTTTTCAGGTACACAGCTGTGTATCATAAATTGAAATGGTACCTGAGGCTCATCACATAGAGGGAAAATTTACGGCTCCCTAAAGTCTCTCACTGTAACATTGATGCCTGATAAATTACTACATGGGAAAAGTATTTTGTTGTGATTTAGTACAGAAAGGACAATGAACGTGCTGGGATGTGTGGGTGTGCCTGGTCAGTGTGAATCTTCCTGTAGCAAAACGTCCTATTTGCTGTGGAGTGTTCTGTTTTGGTGTGTGGTGAGAACCTGCTCTGTATGTGCCACTGCCCCATGCTGCATATAATGACTGCAAGTTCCATTTATATGGCTATTAAACTAGTTCATCAGTTTTCAGTCCTTCAAGTCGCAGGGCTGCATCCTATAGATGAGGGAGGATTCAGCAGGCTTCCACCATGAGCAGCTGGAGCATTGGGAACTGGCAAAGGTCTAGAATTTGGTGGTGGTTTAGTAGCCAGGAGTCTGATGGGACTTGGTGTTAGGAAGGATGTCATGTTAGACCTTCTCTCAGGGAGCATAGGAGCAAACTTCTTTAAGTACTTTCTTCTCCTCTGTTCCCTAGCAAACTCAAATAACTGCAGTGTTGCCTCTCATCATGCTACTCAGCACTGCATCCCACAATGATGATAACAAATGGCTGTTTCTGAAGAGATGAGGAGTGACTGAGTCCTGAAAGTTGACAAGAGGGTTAATTTTTTCCTTGTCCTTCAGAATTTACCTTTCGGTGAGCTGCATATTGTGTTTACAGAGTAGGGTTTCACAACAGATGTCCTAACTGTGGCCAGTGAGCTGGAATATTAGTTTAGCATTTAATTTCTCAGAGTTCCTGGAACTTTCTGAAGGTAGGGTAAGACCTGTACTTACACTCAGGCCACTCTGGCAGGCTGCTTGGGCTTTTAGGAGTCATCTGCATGAGACAGCATCTGGAACTACAGGTGTGTTTCCTGCTGTTCTATGTGCTAAGAACTATGGGTTGGTAGCAGTGCTGTCTGTGCAGCCTGAGAGAACTCCCCAGACTTGTATGACTTTTCTGAATACAGATCACCTTGAGCATAAATATTCTTTTAAATACCAAACAGTAAGAAGCATTTAAATATTTGGAATTCCTTTGTGACAGCCCAAAAAGTTCCTTCTCTACTGTTGTCTTGAAAGATTTCTGTGTATTTCCTTTTCTGAAAAGTGAAACAAAGGTAAGAGATCTTAAGATTTACAGGCTCCATTTCCTCTTCCAGCTCTTTATTCTTCCCTTATTTACAGGATGGCAAATGGAACAGGTCAGGTTGAAGTGTTTTTGACCTTTCAGAGGTTTTTTCCCCCCCTGCATCAACACCTCAAGAAAGGTTTGTGTTCTGTGTCCATTCTGTAAAAAAACATCAGTTGGTTCTGATAAAAAGTACATCCTGTCTCTAAGGACATGAATTTGCTTTAACTCCAGATGTGCTGAAATTCAAGAGGGAACTGTGAAGTTCGGTAATCTTAACACTTAATACACAAATAATACTTGTAACACGTAAGGCCAGTCCTCTCTGAGAATCAGCCTTTACTTTGACTTGGTATTCAGTATAACTCTGTGGGGTTTTTAGTGGATGTTGTCACTGCTTTGATTTTTTTTTTTTTTTTTCTAATTTTACTTTTAATGAATTTGGTTTTTTTTTTATGCAGTATCCTGGAGACAGTGTGGTGACTGGCCGGGGACGGATTAATGGGAGACTGGCTTATGTTTTCAGTCAGGTATGCTTTTACTTGTTGTTTTGGTTTGGGTTTTTTTGTTTGTTGTTTTTGTTTTTTTTTTAAATAACATGAACTCAAATATTGTGAATTTATTCCAAAGGATCAGTGTGGCCAGGTAATAATGTACCTGTTTACCTTCTAGCAGTAAGTGCAAGTTAGATGTAACGTCCTGTGGGAGGAAGCAGGGCACCTTCAGACAAGAAGCAGCAGCAAAAAAAGCATTTCTAAAACTTTTGTTGAGTGATAGAAGTAGTTGTGATGAAGGCGAGGTGAAAATATGAAAGAATGCAAAGCCAGTGGGAATGTTTTGAAAAGACAAAGCGTTATTACTTCATTAGATATTGATATGCTGAGAGACTGGAGGAGTCCTCCAGAACCCGCAGTTTTGATAACCAAGAAGTGAATTAATGGGGAAGTCAGCGACTGAGCACTGTGTGCTTAAATCAACTTCAAGCTTTGACTCTGTCCCTCCAGTTGGATGTGTGTGGATGAGCTCCTGCAGGCATGTGGAGACCTGTAAGTGTCAGTGGAAGGCTTTGCAAGTTCTAAGAACTGTCTTCTGGGTTTCACACTGCAGAATGGGGGCTGTTTGCTGGAGATGGCAACTGGAATTGCAAGGAGTGGAATTCATGACAGAAGGCACTTGAGCAACCTTGAATTGTTTCTCAGGTTCAAACTCTGAATAGTCGAAGAGACTGTGATAGATAGTATATAAATAGAAACACAAAGTATCCTTTTAATGTTAAGATATGCTTTTTATGTTTCAATAAAAATATTTTAAAGGAATCATCATAAGTAAGTTATTTGTTTTGGTTCATCTTAACACTGTGAAAGAGAGGCTTTCTTTCAGATCATGGTAACTGCTGCTCTGTTCTGGGCCACAAAGTAGCCTTTGTTCAATTTGCTCTCATGGCTAAAATGATTGCTTCTGTGTGACCTTGGAGAAAGTCATACACCCTACTTTTTTTTTCTTGGATATGTAGTTCTTCTGAGGAAGGGCACTGTTATGTGGGCCTGAACATAAGACGGGAACTGAACACAGACCTAAATTTTAGAAGAACACAAGTAGAGGGCAGTTTTTATATTAAAAGAATTTAAATGTGCCCCTTCATGATACACCGCTCATATTTATATTTCAAGACCTTTTACCCCCTCCAAATTGAGATGCCATCTAAGATGTTCCTTCCTTTTTGGATTAACTGCTACTTGTTGTCCACACAGTTTTTAGAGCTTATCTGAGAGTAAGACTTGGTGGGAATACATCAGAGAAACTCACCACAAGTTGGCTTTGGGCTCTGTTGGTGCTGGTAGATGTCAATGTCCCCTTTTTCTTCTGGGTCAGTCCTAGGGCCTCATGTTGCTTGCTCAAGATCTTACTGCTCATGCTTAGGGGTAGCACTAGTAATCAAGTTTTGGCTGACTAGTCCCTATAGCACTCATTAAAAAATTACCAACTCTTGAAGCATAACTCATGAGTACAGAACAATGGCATATATTTTCAGGTTTTTACTTCAGCCTGTTTGTGCGCATGTCTTGCATGCCCCTTGCAGTGAGACCCTCCTCACAGGTGAAACTTCCCCAGACTATTCCACTATTGATAATACTGACAAAAAAGGAATATACATTTGTAGAAAGAGAATGTTTCTGTAGGGAAAAAAAAAGGGAGGGAGCAAAACTAAGTTTGTGATTTCAACATGGAATCCACTGGCAAATACATCTAATAGATCTTTTTACTTGTCAGGAGGTTTGAATAGAGCAGGATTGATCTGCAGGCTGCACTGAGGGATTCTGGTTGTTTTGGAACAGCATACCAAATATAGAGGATTGTACTAGATTTACTTGCAGTGATTTGACTTAAATGATTTTATTTTTCCCCCTAATCTGAAAATTTGTTTTCCCTCCAGGATTTTACTGTATTTGGAGGCAGTTTATCTGGAGCTCATGCCCAGAAGATCTGCAAGGTAATATTTCACAGGTGAAAATAAACCAGAAAAATTGTCAGTGTCCTTTTCTCAATCTGTTGTCTTAATGACTTTGGAGAAAATAATTTGTGACTGACTTCAGTGGGCTCTGGCCATGTGTCTTGGCAACCTGAAAATACCTGCATGAACATGGCAGTTCAGATGTGAAAGCACAGGTGAGCAGAGAGGTACTCTTTGGAAACCTTTCAGGTATAAGAGAGCTTTTCCAAGTAATACCTTGTTTAACCAAAGCTGCCCTTTCTACTGTGCTGTAAAAGACAAGAGAGACTTGCAAAGTACAAATACGAATTAACTAGCCATTGTGTGCTGGAGAAATGTGGAAGTGTGTGGTATTTATAAAAAACAAATGTAACAAGTAAACAATCTGAAGAGAAACAGTTTTACATCTTGGAGGTCACATTGATGCTCAGAGCTTCTGTTATCAGGCACTTGTGGTCATTTATTCTCATTTGTCTGCTTGTTTTATTGGAAAAGCTGGTGTTTGAATCCCATGGGGAGGAAGAGAGCTTTGTCATGCGTGAGTGTTCAGTGGTGTGGACTGGTGAAAACTTCCCGAATTTTCTGGCTAATGAATCAGAAACAAGGTTTTTGATGCCCAAGGTGTTTTCTCTTGATGGAAGTAAATACCTTTTTTGGCATAGGCTCCTCAGCAGTGAGGAGGTATAGAACTAAAAAACGCAAAGACTTTGGGCTCGATAATAACAGCTTGGCTTTACTAATATTGGGAAAGACTTGATATTGGGAAAGACTTGATATTACCCTTTTACACTGGAGCTTTGGGAAGGGCTGTAATAGTGCTGAAATGGTAGGATGCTTCCTGATGGTTCTTTTGTCTCTTATTTCTAAAAAAAAAAAAAAAACAACAGGGAGAGCACAAATAGCAGAACCAGAGAAAAACGTGAGTCCTTCCTAGCTGGTACTGTTCTTCATTGGCATCAGTGTCAGTGGTAGCCTCTGAAGTTCGAAGGCCCTGGATGCATCAGTTGCTTTGGGGCTCCCAGTCTTTGAGGCTGCAGCCTGTGCAGTGCAGAGTTGAGAACAGGCTGGCAGGGTGGTGTGGTATCTGTATTGCTTCTCTGAGTTCTTACTGGGCTCAATTCTGGGAAGCAAAAATCTGTTAGGAGACAGATGATCTTGGCTCCTGCAAACCTTATCAGTGGCATAAGAGTTGTGAAATGTTGTGGAATGTGGAAGTGAAGTTGTTCTCCTTCGGCTGGGCTTTCCTGGAGATGTGCCCTATTGGTGATTATCGTTTGCCACTTGGGAGTTTTGCATGTAGCTGCAGAGGGGTAGCAGGATTTGGCATCTTGCAGTGATGCTTCAGGCAGGCTGGGTAGGTCTGGGCTCCAGATTTCCAGTTGTTTTTGCAGAAGAGCTTTGTGGTCTTTCACACCCCATTAAATGCTTGCAATGGTTTCCCTGAAGCAGCAGAGACTTTGTGTGGCTCTTTTGAGAGTAACAGGTGCTTGCTTGTGGCGGGGCATGCTTTAAAGCCTATATACATACAGGCTTCTGTGATGTGTTTCAAGGCAATTACTGAGTCTGTGAGATGAAGAAAAGTGTTTTTGAGAATCAGTTCTGAAATGTTCCGTACAAATACTAGTATGTCAAATAAATGTCTGGTCTCAAATATATGAACACATTTTTAGTAGTCTACATGTGCATTTTGATGTGTGATTTAGGAAGAACTTCAGTGTCTGGAAAAGCCTTGAAATAATTAATCCATGTGCAATTCCCTGGAAAACAGCAATGTTGTGTCAGTGAACTTGTCACTAACCTGTTGTAATAGGATAATAGGCCTTCTAGGAAGAAGCAATAACTGACTCAACTGATCTTTAATAAGGCATTCGCTAATGCCTTGTGTAACATTCACATAAGCAAAGGAGGGCACTCATGGCTCACAGAGCCTCTCTTTACAATCCACACAGATGTTTTCTAAATGTGGATTTGTATTTAAACTGTAAAGTCATTCTGTGTGTCTGCCACTGGGATGTTTCACTTTATAAATGAACATACAGGCACAAAGCATGAAGAACCCCTGTTTTGCATTGAACGACTGCAGGGAGGAACAAAGCCACTCTAGAACTAGACAATTATCACAAATTCGTGCTGGAATGTTGGTACCGCTGTGATGCCATTGATTTGAACAGGACCGAGCGTGGTTCCTGCAGCATCAACTTTGACATTTATATTGCCAAGAAACACAGTAGTCTGAAAGAGAGGACTGAAGTCTTACAAAGCTTAATTAATTAAAGGTTGTCTGAAATCGGATGCAATCTTGTAACAATGATTGAAAGGGCTAATACCAGGCAGGGAAAAGCAACTTTGAAACTCCAAATGGGGATTGGTTGACAATGTGTACTTTGACAGAAAATTATTTGGGAGATAAAGCAGATCTTAAAGCAGATTTTGACATAATATGCCAGTGCTATAGTGTTATGAAAATGGCAAACCTTTTACTTGGATCCAGTAAGATGTTTTATGTAAGGAATGTAAGTAATTCAATCCTCCCACTTAAGCCTCTGTTGAAGCATTGATCCTGAGGCATGTAACCAAATGATCAGAGATCTAGAAAATGGGATGTAGAAAGAATGGTGCTTAGTTTAGGAATATGAGGAAGATATAAAGACTGAAGGGACATTTGAGGTACTGGAATGTTTATGAAGATGGAGGCAATGAAGTAGTTACTTGCTCCCCCTGACTAGTGTATTTCAGGAAAGAAGTAGTATTTCTGAATTTACAGAGGAAAGGTTTAGTTTAGTCTTTTCAAAGAACTTCTAAGAAGGATAATCGAGCATTAGAATATACTGCTTAGGGAGATTACACAGTGACCACTGCAATAAACTTTTAAGATCAGATTAGACATATACAAGGGAATGTTTAAGGTGCAGTTGAGACCTCTTATGAACAGTGATAGCTTGGTCTTCTCTGGTCCAGACTCCTGCGATCATGTCACTTGGCACAGGGTTTGGGTAATACAGTGAGTATGGAGATGCACGACTGGTAAGGCAGATAAATATGAAAGGTCTTGGGAAAGATTATATGTGTATCTTTTAGCCTCCAGTCTGAGTGAGTCAAAATGCGATACGTCAGTAAGCAGCTGGTGACTGTGACAGTTAATACAGAGAAGCCGAGTGCTATGTAGGCAATTCAGATTCTGGCACATAGGAATTTTTCTTTATTTTTTTTTTTTTTTCAGGGGATTTTCATTTTGTGGTTTTAGCTTATCTAGGTCAGTAATGAGGAGTTTGTATTCATACTAGGTCATGGATCAAGCTGCTATGGTTGGAGCACCTGTGATTGGGCTGAATGACTCTGGAGGAGCCCGTATCCAGGAAGGAGTGGAGTCCTTGGCAGGCTATGCAGACATATTTTTGGTAAGTAGACTGGTGATTGACCAGGAAGCTTCACATCCACAAAGATGGCCAAAGTAAGCAAGCTTTTAGGTTATCATCATCCTATTTCAGCCACTGTTACCTGGTGAATAAAACAGCATATACAAGGGCTTGTGAGACATGGACTGTCCTCTTGGTTCTCTTCTTGGCTTTGGACAAATAGTACTGCTTAGTTACATTTTACCCATTTGTGAAGGGTAATGCTGAGCCTTGTAAAATGCTGTGATCCAATGAAAAGCCTTGTAGGAGCTGCACTATATATGGAGCTATGCCATAAGGATGGAAGAATAGGCAATATATTTAATTGAAAGAAATCTCTAACTGTTTAGCTTTCTGATTTACGCTAAAGTATGGATTGCTTATGTTGGGATGTAATTTCTCTCAAGTGTTTATCCATTTGAGACAGGTGGACACGCTGTAGTTCAGAGAGTGGTTTGTTAGGTGAGTGATGGTTGTGATCCACCACCAGCTGTCTCTGTGTCTCCTCTGAAATACAGACATGTTAAGAATTTCACATAGCAGATTTGTTTTTAGTAGGACTGATAAAAGGTGGAGTATTTCCACTGCGGAAAGAGGGACTTAAAGTAAATCAAAGACTATGTGCTTGAAGAAAACTTGAGAAACCCTGAGCAGAAGGACCAAGTGCCTGTTCTGTCAAGATGGTAGGGTATGGGGGGGAACTTTTGGAAAGGAAAAAAATACGCAAGTCAGAGGTTTCTGTTCTAACAGCGTGCTGTACGGTGTTAACCTCACCATTTGGGCATTTCCAGTACTGACTGGACTGGTGAAAGTTTTCTTTTTGTACAGTATTTCTGTGGCTAATGCAAGAATTTTTCCTCTAGAAATGCAACTGATAATTTTTTTTTTTTTTGCTAGAATGGCGTTATTTCACATGCCTACCAAAACACATTGCTTTGGATACAAAGCACGTAAACATGATTGTGCTTTCAGTAGGAATGTGAGCAGGTAGGATGACAAGTTAGTCAGCTGCTTGCACTCTTATGGATTAGTGCAATCTGGGATGATGTAGCTGAGCAGTTACAGAAGTCAGTTGTAATCCAGTTGATCAATGAGCAGTGTAAACAGTTTCTGGACAACATCCATCCCTGTTGGTGGACAGCAGTTAATTCACCATTGTGTCAAAATTGAGCCAGTGCAGGAATCTTGGTTTTAAAAGAATCTCTGCCAAAGTTGGTTAGTAAAGCTTACTTCTACCTCTGAGGGGTAGCGTACCAGTGTGTTCACATTTGAGATATGTACACATCTCGCCAATCCAGGCTCAGTGCAGTATTTGCACATACTGTGACTTCCTTTGCAGTCACTGTATGGTATATGAAATCAAATGTATGGGAACAGAAGGAAGCAAAACAAAAGCAACAACATTATTTTGGTTATATTTGCATCAAGGTGTTTTCTCTAGATGTTTGTCTCCCACTAACTGAAGCAAGCTGGCCTCCCCTGTGTGTGATTGTGTGTTCTTGCAGAACCTGTGCACAGGCTTAAAGAGAGACTTCCCTTTTTTTTTTGGTAAAACTAGATGTCTTTTTTTTTCTCTGTTGCAGAGGAATGTTCTGTGTTCTGGGGTAGTTCCACAGATCTCCCTCATTATGGGTCCTTGTGCTGGTGGAGCTGTGTATTCACCTGCTTTAACTGACTTCACATTCATGGTAAAGGTAAGAGTGGAGTGCATCCTCCCCTGTGGCTGGTAACATTGATCAGACACTAACTCCACAGGAAGAGGTTTTTGAAGTCATCTCTTTGGATTAAGTTTATTCTTAATGAAAAGTCAAGAAAAACTTTCCCAAATAACTTGTGGCTAATTGCATTTTTAATATAATGCATTAAGGATTTTAAAGACTTTTTTTTTTTCCCAGTGTTCTACTGTTCTCTTATTTTGGGGCAAGTCTCTAGAGGCTGTGGCTTTTCCTCAGGTGCTTTTGCAGCTTGGGTCTAGCATTTTTTCCCTTCCCCCAGGATACATCCTATCTCTTCATCACTGGCCCGGATGTTGTTAAGTCTGTTACCAATGAAGATGTCACCCAAGAGCAGCTTGGGGGTGCGAAGACTCACACTGCTGTGTCTGGTGAGAGCTGGGTAGTTTACTTAACACACTAATTGTTCCTTAAAGTAAATGACATAGTTGTTCTAGCTAAACAGCTGATTGTACTCCTGAGTGTCACTTGAGTCTAAGTGATAAAGCCTTAAGCACAGGATCTTACTCTGCATAGGTATCTCTTGTGGCAGTCCTTTTTAATAATGAAAAACAGAGTAGGAAAAGCAAGGGAGCATGGGAGAGTTTAGGAATTTGGAAGAGAAAGCAAATCCACGAAAGATTCTAGAAGAGGAAAGACTGTTGGAGGCAGGGCTTATCAATGCAGGCTTGGTGTGGTGTGGAGTTTTGTTGTTTGTTGTCCAGAAATTTGCATGGGTTGAAAGATTCTTAACAATCCTTTGTTTGCTTACTAATGTGCTTGAACTTCTGAACTATGAACTGAGTGGCAATGTGAGATAAAGGTTTTTTCCCCCTCCTATCTGGGGAAACTTGGTAACTCATGGATGTTCTTGATGCTCAAAATGACTGTGGGATCTCAAATCCTGTGTGAACTGAGCTGATGATGAACAGTACCAAATACAGATATGCCGTTCAGATCCAGCCTTTAGAAAAGATCTTGTAGTGCAAAGCTTGAGTGCAGCAAGGTACCTGGACTGAATTCCAGAAGGCTGGAATCCAGCTAGGTCTGTGATAGCTGATAAGCCAGTTTAAATTATTTTAAGTACGAGATCAACAATCCAGACCTGTTAAGGAGGAAGTCTGAGAGAGCCACACATTTTCTAGATATTTTTAACTGGTCAAATTTGGTGGCTTAAAACTCCTGATTGTTAATACCTCAGGTTTAAAAATTCTTACTGTTACTTCTTTGTATCTTTCTTTGTACATACTTGAAAAGGAAACCTTGCAAAATAATTCCACTGACTGCTTAATAATGTTTCTTTCCAGGAGTTGCACACAGAGCCTTTGAGAATGATATAGATGCTCTACTTAATCTCCGAGAGTTCTTTAATTATTTACCTCTTAGCAACCGTGATCCAGCACCCGTCTGTGAATGTCATGACCCCAGGTAAGTGGAGACTCAGATCTGTGGTCTCTGACCACTGAATTTCATGGCTTCTCTGGTTCAAGTAGTGTACAGAGGTGAACATCAGCCTGGGATCTTGGCTGATAATTCTGCCTTGTGGTGTGTGAACATGAGATGTGTTTCATCATGTACGTGTACATACGTACATGCTCACTGTTACGTTTCGTGTTTGAAAGCAGCGTTACGCAGGCTGATGTACAGAATTGGGGAAAAGTTATGTCTGTACAGATGGGCTGTCACAGTCCTTTGAAACAAGTGAGCAAGGCAGAAAAAAGCATAGTGAACTGAAGTGGGAGAACTTTCCCTGCTTTCTAAGCTATGTGTCTGTTGGGCAAGATCTGCTTGTTAAGGTTTCAGGTGGGAAAGCAACAAGGAAGCAAAAGAGGCAGAAAGTTGTGTTAGGTACTTGTCTCTCAGCCTCCTTGTGTACTTGGCAACATAAAACAGGAAGGACTCGAGTCATTTCAAGAGGAGAAAACCAGTGACTGTCTGGACTTTCATCAGGGAATTTTCCCAAGAGTTTGAGGGGCAGCACGGGGCTGTGAGTAGCCAGCCTTGCTCAGTAGTGCTAACAACAGAGAATGTCAAGGAAGTAAAACAATTTTGACCTGAGATTGTTTCACGCCCAGTTCAGCCCTTTTCAGTAAGAGGCCGTCACTCTCTCTTCTATGGGAGCTGTGCCTGACTTTGGTCCTTTCAGCTCTAATAGCTGTGTGTGATGTATGTCTCGTGGTTCTTACTTGCCTAAAGATGTTCCCATGTGAGACAGGAAGGTTATCTTCTCTACATGCTTCACTGTTCTTTGCAGTGTCTTTAAAACAAATAGTTTGGGGAGGTGGTTTTGGATCAGTTTTACAAATCGCTGCTCTGGTACCTGAAGCACATTGTTCACTCTTAGGCACCAGATACACTGTTAGAGGATCACAATATAATAAATGCAATTTGTACTAAGAACTTGAATTTACTAGCCTCTATACATGTGAAGATAGATCTGTCTGTTAAATTTGCTTATTTTTGTAGCAACATCTCCAATATTTATCCCATTGTACTCTTAATGTTTGCATTGGTATTATTTCATCTGGACATACTGACATCTTAATAGTCCTTCAGCTTTGAATCGATGTGTTTGATCCTTACATTGCTCCAGTCAAAGCCCATTACTCTAGAGTAATTTCTTTCTTGTTGCATCATTTTTACACCAGAGAAAATGGGCATAAATGATGCAAATTAAATGTAATTTTGTAGGTAAGTAGGTTCTTTGTGGTGCTGAAAAATGCCAGTCTTGGTTGCTGAAACTTCTGTCAGCTGGACTTTCAGGTGTCAGTGGCTTGGGCTCTAAAGAGTTAGAGGGTTCCTTACAGTACCAAATTGTCTAATGGTGAATGCCCTGCCTTTGAAGGGTGTATGGTTCATTGCATTTGGTATATTGTACAGTGTGATTTTTACCTTTGTGTGTCTTTGACTATAAGCAAATTCCATTTCCTCTAAGGCCTGAAGTATGCACACGGATTTCTGGAGGAGGTTATTATCAGTTCTTGGTAACTGTTTCACTTTTGTACCGAGTGAAAACCACTGTTGCTGTGGGTGAGGGTATCTCAAGCTGTCACAGGCTTCAGATGACTGCTCTGATGATGAGCAGCAGTTCCTTCCTGCTCACTGGGATCTGTAAGAAACACAGTTCTCAACCTCTGGAGTCTTGTGACTCCACTAGCAAACACCAGCTGTCCTTTATCTGTGATGATTTGAAGGAGACTGTCAAGCTTGTGGTATCCTGGGTAATGTCTTCATTGTGAATGTGGGTATTTACTTTAACGTCATTACAGTTTCCCTCAGTACTGTACAGCACTGTGAATTTATGGGAAGAGTAATTTCATTTTTCCACTTTCCTTATCCTTTGGGGGACCACTGGTAACACAGAACTAAGAGCACATTCATACCTACCTTATGGACAAGAAGTTTTAGAATCTTTTGTGGCTCAAGGTTTGATATGTTAAAACTGGTTGCTTTTATCAGATTAAGGTTTCATTATATAATTTTATGGAAGTATTTGCATGCAATACTCTTTAATCATGTGGAAAAAAATACCTGAAGTGTTGCTCTCAGTTTTAATCTATTAATAGATGCATTGCAGTGTCTCGGCAAGCAGTTGTGCCTCTCTAGTCCTGTGTATGTGAGGGAGCACAGAGCCAGTGGTGCGGCTTGCACTAGTGTTTTCCACCTGATTTTGACAAACTGCAGATCGTTTTGGTTTTAAATTGAGTGTCTAGAACCTTGTGTTGTCTTGTTTCAAATACACTAAATCACAGGATTGTTAAAATAGGAACTCCACAGAAACGCCATTTATAACAACTGTAGATCAGTATTTTTATGGAATAGCACAAATAGAATAATCCCTGAAGCCTTCTTAGTGATGACTCATAAAAATTAACACCATCCTCTGCCTGCCCTCCCTTGGCACTGAATGAATCTAGAGACCCAGTTTTTCCTAACATTTGCAGGTTCTTAGTGAAGCCAGTATGATCAGAGATGGAGGTGAGGTAACTGATAGTGTCAGCTGCCAACAGGGAGGCAGCACTTTTGTTACACATAAAGCCCCCCATGAAGTGAGTCCCTGTTAAGCAGGGTAACAGTCAAGATGCTTTAAACGCGGACACTGAACCGCAGAAGCTGAGAGTGGATGCGTTTTCCCCACCCAGGAAGCTCTGCTTGTTTTCAACATCACGGGTGCACAGTGCGGTCAGGGAAAGGATCTGAGCTATAAATGTGCAGCTCCTGAATTGTGTGCACACAGTAGATGAGGGTAGATGGCAGGAGGCTTTGCTCTGCCACTGGGAGAAACCCTTGTGCCTGTCAAGCTGTGAGGACTGGAGCTGCTGGCTAAGCAGGCTCTTCTGCTTTGGCAGCTTGGCACTTGCTCTACATCCTTTTCCCCATGGCTGAATTGTGCCCCACCGCAGTATTCCGCATACCTTCCTCCAGTGTCCCCTGCAGATGTTCCCCACACATAACATGAGGCTCTTCTAGTCAAAGAGGAGCAATGTGTTTCCAGAAGGTGGTTCAGGAACAGAAGCATCTGTGGAAGAGATGTCTCTATCAGGAAGGGATAGCTCATACTTTTCTTCTCCCAGTGTGTGAGAGCTCAGGGGACTGAGGCACAACTGCCTGAGGCCAAAAGCACTCTTTTCTTTTCCCTATATCAGAGCAGCAGTTTCCATGAAGTCTCTTCAGAGGTGGAATTCTTTACCTGAGTTTTTGGTCTTGGTGTTCATCTGACATGTAAATACTGTTGCTCACACTCTGTCTTCTGCAGTGACCGTTTGGCTCCTGAGCTGGACACGATTGTACCAATTGAATCTACTAAAGCCTATGATATGCTGGATATCATACACTCTGTAAGTCTGCTACTGTGAGCACTGGTGAGATGAATATGGATAAATTATATTCTGTATGTGAGTAATTGAAAGAAATCCATAGAACGGCACTGAAGAGATTTTTATTTTTAGTCTTCCCAAGTTACTGTTTGACCTGGGCAGTAGCCATGAATGAAGGGACAACAAAAACCACAGAAAAAAACACTTTATCAGATGAAAGGAATCCTAAACCTTGATTCAGGATCCATCTTTTTATACTGCATGTGTAACTATACAGATGAGAGATGCTGTAACTCAGTTTTCCCTCTGGGGCTGAAATCCCCTCCCCACCTGTCCTGAGTTCTGTCACTTGCCCCCTCCCATACTTTGTTATTACAGTCTTGAATTCTCTCCTTTTCTTATAAAAGGTGATAAACTGCATAGAGTGCACTCAGAGTTCTACCCTTCTCTGTTTAGTCCAACAGTTAGTTACACACATAGACAGTACAGGAATGCT
This sequence comes from Pezoporus occidentalis, assembly GCF_034315485.1. Classification (NCBI taxonomy): domain Eukaryota; kingdom Metazoa; phylum Chordata; class Aves; order Psittaciformes; family Psittacidae; genus Pezoporus; species Pezoporus occidentalis. The sequence continues at coordinate 2,062,037 of NW_026916336.1, forward strand.
TTTTTTTAATTAGAAGTCAAGCCCTCAGAAGCTTGGAATCTCTGATGTTAATGTTCATCCTGTGAAGCAGAGCTCCTGGGAGGCTGGCGTGCAAGGGAACATCTGACTCTTTTTTTAATACCGCCTGAAAGCCGGTACTGCAGTGTGTGAATAGTTGAAGTAGCACAGGCAGTGCTGGTAATTCTCTTGCCTAACTTTGAGTACTTCACTTTTCCAGTTATAAGAACTTAATGCAGTCTAAATGCTCGGGCAGAGAACATGGTTGTAAAATAAGTTTTATCACATGACAGTGTTACATCCCCTTATAATGTAACCCCCGAGTCCAGATTTTGAGTACTGAAACTGCTAGCTGCTGCTTTTGCCACTCAGCTGTTGAATGGTGGATGCCCACCCCAGAGTTCCAGGGTTCTGAGGTGGATGCTGAACCTAGGACTGAATCCATTTCAAGGCAGGATACACAAACAGGGGTGGGGTGTCAGCTGTGTTTGTAGGACCTTTACATATTTCTCCCTTTTGCTGTTTTATTGAACTCTCTCTCCACAGACTCACTCAGCCATCACATTTCAGTTTGCACTTGCTCCATTCAGGTTTATCTCAGTGTAGAAAGTAAGCTCAGGATGTCTTTAATCTCTGGATTTTTCCATTCTGAGTTTCAGTACTACCTCAAAGGTAAAAGGTGGCATCTAAAAAAAAATCCTTTTTAGAGTTAGGGAACCAACCCAAAGCCCTCCCATGGACTTCGAGAAATATTAAGGAAAGAAATAACACTACTTCAATAATGCTTAAATATTTTCCACTACTTTTCATTTGGCTTAGGCTCAGAAATGACTGACAAACTGCAGTCTGTATTGGCAAAGTTGTCATAAACAGTTGAAAACAAGGAAATAGAGTTGAAAACACTAGGTAGGCATCCATGTATAGGTGTCGCTACTGCTCCATATGTAATTATGATCTCTTTTGAACAGCAATTTTGTATTGGCCTCTGTTAGATCAGTGCTCCAAATGTGCAAGGAAGTAGAGTATGTATTAAATGCATCCTGGAGCATTCCTGAGATCTGTGAAGTACTATTTGCTTTGTATCACTGGGACTTGTTCTTTGCAGGTGTAGTCTGCCAGTTACTAAGCTGTGAGAAGGCAGTTCTTAACATCTGATTTGAAATGCCTGTTTCTTGTAAGCTAGGAAAAAGGCTGTCTACAGAGGAAGTGTCAGACAGATGTTCTCTGATGGAATGCCGAAGTGGCAGTTTTGATAAGTGCAGCACTGGTTAATTCCTGGAAGGAAGGCTGAAAAGGGGACTAAAAGGTGTCTTTCTTCCTCCTCCTCTTTAATTCTGTGAATTCTGATACGTTTTAAAAGTTGCAGTACTGACGTAACTGATTTTGTGTTTGCTTCTGTAAAGAAATATGCATATATATGTAAGTCAGTCCTCATGAGGGCTCTGCCTAACTCTCACCCTTGCAGGTTGTCGATGAAAGGGAATTCTTCGAAATCATGCCATCCTATGCCAGGAACATTGTTGTTGGCTTTGCCAGGGTGAATGGACGAACTGTTGGGATAGTGGGCAACCAACCCAAAGTGGCATCAGGTTAGAGCTAGCTGTACAAGTCCAGTCTGAAACTGCCACCAATCATGACTTTCTGGTTTGCTCCTTGTTTTTAATTTTTGTGCCTTTTTGTTTGGGAAGATCAGATGACCCAGTATGATGTGTTATTCTTTTGTAATGTTGACAAGATACTAGACAGCAGGTTTTAATATTAATTTTCATTTGGCTTTTAATGTTTCACATAGGTGGCTTATGCAAAATGTGTTTTAGTTTAATATTATAGCACATAATAAATTCTAAATCCACTGAAACGGAACAGAAACTTTGCAGCGTGTTTACCAACCCCACATTAGTGGACTAAATTGATTTTTTGTTTTAATGGAGAGCTCTGCAGCCCTTCAACATGATTGATCTGAAAAATATCAATGAAGAGAAAATGACAGAAAAAATATTTAAAATTGCAAGAATATACTGAATTTAGATTGCTGCTTTGGGGAATAGAAAGTCTTTATGCAGAGTGTTCGGAAATTAGTTCCCCTTGAATATAGTCTGTACTCTTAACCTTAGTTCTAAACCAGGCAAACTTCATGGCAGATTATCTCCATATTGTCTACAGATAAGCTTTTCTTCTGTTTTATGAAGACAGTAGAGCTACAATAGTGTGATTCTGAGTTGTCTTGAATTACTGCCATTAGCTTATCACTGGAATTGTTAACACCTTATCCTGTTTTCTTAACTTTAGGGTGCTTAGACATAAATTCTTCTGTGAAAGGAGCCCGCTTTGTTCGTTTCTGTGATGCTTTCAACATACCACTGATTACTTTTGTGGATGTTCCTGGATTTTTGCCAGGTAAACCTTGCCTTTATATCTTACCTCATTGCAGGGTGGGGTTGGTGTTAAAAACTCATTTCAAAAGCTCTGTGAGAAGACCTTTACAGTAATAGACTTAAATAAACCAGGCTTTAAAATCCTACTTCTGGGGACAAAAACTCTATTCTGAGTACAGTAGCCATAATAAGGAGATTGAAATACACAAGAGATTGCAGGAAAACAAAAGAAGCACCTGTACCATGCCACTAAGTGTGTTCTGAGGTTACAAAGCTTTTCAGGACTTAACTGGAGAAGAGGGACAGTTCATGCAATAAGTCAATGCAGAATGTTTAGCAGTCTGATAGAGATGCTGGGATGACCAGTTGGCCAGAGGTGACCATGGGTATGTCATTCCATGGAAAGCTCTGTCCTGCTGTTTGGAATTCCAGCACAATTGCACAGCTGTGACTATGGCCTGTCCAGGAAAAAAAAATCTGCATTTCCTAGAGATGTTGTCCTTGTCATAAATGGTGTGGAACTTGCACTGTTTCCTTTATTATAAGGAGACTCCCTGTCCCTTTAAATGCTCAGATGTTTTATTTAGATGCTGTTTTATTTATAAGCCTGTAACCTGGATAGTGTGGTAGCAGAAGGCCCCGCAAAGACTGTGGCTGCCCAAGAAGCAGTGGAAAGCAGTCCCACACATGGTTTCTGATCCCTCTGGTTAGGGTTACATGAGAGCATAGCACTGCTGATTCTCCTGTGGGCAGGGAGGCCACTGGTCAAAGCAGCTGTGTCACTGAACTAGTACAGGCCTCTGCTGCTCTCCAAGCTTTGCTGCAGGAAGAGAAACTACCTCATCTACCAGCTTCATCTGCTGTACTTAATGCCCAAATGTGTAAAAGGCTGAAGCTATAGAGGGGAAGAAAATACTACATCCTTGGTTGCTGTTGATTCAGTTATACACAATCCCCCATCTCTGTATTGTTTTTTTTCATGCTTCAAGGCATTTTTCAGATAAAAGAATGCTCATGGTTGGGAAGCTTTAGGTGAATCAGTAAGGAAAGGTCTGAGATTAGACTTTCTCCAGCATAGGCTTCATGAGCAGTTAATGTTAAAATGACCTTCTGGAAAACAGGTTACAAGAGGATGATGAATGTTATCCAAATAAACATGCTACATCTTTCATACCACTCAATATATAAGGTTAATACTGTTGGATAAACCGAGGTTTGCCTCAAGGCCTCTACAGCAATCAAAGCATCAAAATGTCAAGAGTCAACATTCCAGTTCTTGCTTTGATACATGTTTTAACACTGAAGCAGTACAGAAGGTGTTAACAGAACACCTTCTTCCCTCCTGGCCTCTGTCCTTTCTCTCCTGCTGTGGACATCCCCTCCTTCTCTGAGGTGGACCAAGCAGCAGCTTAGTTCACTTGAGGGCTACTGCAGGAATCTAGATTTGGACAGTTGCTCAGAGTCCAAGACCAAAGCTATTTCCATACAGCTAATTAAAAGTAGTTAACTTAGTGTATTGCACAGTAGAATGCTGGTTTGAAAGTATGTAAATAGAAGATAAACAAAAGTAGAGAAAGCTAAGAAGAGGAGACCTGAGGCTTGGCACTGATCCTAAACTGATGTATTTTTAGGAGCGTGACATGATCAGTACAATAGCATCAGAAATTTCAGGTTACGTAACAAATTCTGAAGGTGGTGGTCAACTCATCTCTCTGTGCAGTACAGAAGATGAATGTTAGTGATCCAAACACTTTAATAGGTGTGCACAGAGATGACATTTAAGACATTCATAACCAGTAGCTGGATCAAAACATGTATTTAGAACAAGTCTGGGACTGAATCTATGATCAGAAGAGTTTGTTACTTGGCCATGGGTGACAGTGTCAACAGTTCAAATAATAACTGAATGGTCTTACACTTGAATTATTTTAAGTGATTGGCTACGCTGCTCAATGTGTGAATTAGAAACTGAGACCAGGGGTAGATCACAGGGTCTGCAAGAGCTCTGCAGCATCCGGGTCTCTGCTGAACATCCCAGCTGTGCTCAGACTGTTGTTGTGCTGGTTCCGATTGGTGCTGCGGGGAAGGTTCTGCAGGCTTTACAAGTCCCACAGGCTGGAGGGAAACAACAACCAAAAGTGAAGTTGCAGCTGAGAAGAGACATTTCTAAGTGTAATAATTTGTATGTGATTAGACACTCAAATGACACTGAGGGAAGCACTAAAGTCAGGCCACCCAGAGAGTTACTACAGCTCACTAAAGAGTTTTTCTTTAAAATCTTACATTTAAAAAAGATGATATAAATTAAAAAAATCCCAAAGTACTCTAAGAAGTTTTCTCAGGTGCTGAAAGCAAAAGTCAGGAGGTGGATAAACTGCTAGAAAATAATTGTAGAGTTACATCCGGTGGTCTGAAATTCAGAAATCCTACAAATAAGGTGTATGGGATTGCTGTTTCCAAGTCACACCAGTGAGGCCTGTGTTTAACCTCCTGTGAAACAAATGACTTGTATTCATGTTTGCTGCATATGATCATTCTCCAGCAGCGCCTGCTGTGAGAATCTTTACAGAGGAATTCATGCTCCATTGTTTAAGGTCCATCTTGGCCTTGCTTGAAGGACAACTAGGATAGGTCTCTGATAGCCAAACTGCCTTTCAGTATGGCCTAGAAAAAAGGGGATGTGGAAGAGTGGGTTTCTGGAGAAGTGAATCTCGGTTGTGTTTTCAGCTGGTAGTCACAGTCGAAGTCCTGAAAATGATGTAACTGTATTTTGTTCCTAAGAACATACCATCTGGTGAGTGTGCTGGTTCTGTGACCTCATCCGCAAATAATACATGCCGCTTTTGGTGCGAGTCTTACTGTAGTGTTGCTCAGTACCTGATTGAGACCATTGCCTGATATTGCCTTCTCCTGGATATTAACACGTCTCTGGTTGTTGTCAGGTTTGCTGCCAGTAACGGATGATGATGCCAAACTGCATAGGGGGTTTTGTGAATTCCCTGGAGTAAAAAAAGTTTCTTGTCATTTATAGGTACAGCTCAGGAGTATGGTGGAATCATACGTCATGGTGCGAAGCTACTCTTCGCCTTTGCAGAGGCAACTGTGCCTAAAATCACCATCATCACCAGAAAGGTAAGCTGGCATGATTCCATGATGCTCTGCTGGAGTTCTTGTTTTCACTAGTAGCAATTTTAGCTATGCAAAGCTCTGTCCATCTGTCCCACTTGTGCTTTCTGTTGTCACATCTCCATTTGTCCCATCTGGTAACACCTCTTTATGTCCAGTTACAAGAGGCCATTTCTTCTATTCTCAGTCTATTACCTCAGCTCCTTCATTCCTTGTACCTCTGCACTCCTCTAAAATCACACAGTTTTGCTCTTTGCTTTCTCCCTGGAATGCCTTCAGTCAAGTATTTGTCCTTTGTCACCCAGCTTGTGTCACTGAGGACATGCCATCTGTTTGCACAGAGCAAATCATCTTTCTGCGTTCAGTCTCCTTTTCCAAAACCGGTGCTGACTGTATCTTTATACGTTGTGCCTGCAGGTTTCATGCTCACATGGTTTCTCTTCTTCCATTTACTGCTGCTATAGTCTATTTATTTTTTTCTCCTCTCTCTTTTTCTGCAAGGTACCTGATACCATGCTGCCATAAGCTCAGCGATCTTCTAGGTCCTAAAAGGCTTAGCTTTTTCCTTGCTGGTCTGCCCCTCCTGCTTTGTTTTCTGATAGGTTTGCTTTCCTTCTTGCTGTCCCTTTTTTCTTTCTCTGATTCTTGTCAATATTGCCATCCTTTACTTCCCAAGTTTGCAGCCTTGCTGTAGCTTTCAGTAATGCCTTGCAACAGACTGTACTGCAGTCTGCTCTGCAGTTCTGCAGTATCTGTTCATCATTGTTGTCTGGAGCGCTTCCAGTACCAAAGTGGAGCACTGCAGAGCCTGAGTGCTGCATTCCCTGGCCAGGAAATTCCAGAAGCATGTCATTTGTTTGTGTGCATGTGCACGGTGTGGCTTGAGGCCTGCTGTTCAAGATATACGGTGATTCCTCTCTACCTGCCATCAAGAAGAGTAGTGGGTTACCAGCAACTGCCTTCCTTGCTCTTCGGGGTTCTAGTTGAAGAGATATCTGTCTTAGGAGAGCACAGCAAAAGGGAGACAGATGCTCATGGTCTCTTTCAGGTAAAATTTAGCCCCACTTGCTTGTCTTCGAACTAGTAAAAGCTGCAAGAGGAATGTAGGCTATTGCTGTGAGCAACTTCACACTAATTAATTAATTAGGGCCACGAGGATGATCAGGGGACTGGAGCACCTCCCCTGTGAAGACAGGCTGAGAAAGTTGGGGCTGTTCAGCCTGGAGAAGAGAAGGCTGCGTGGAGACCTCATAGCAGCCTTCCAGTATCTGAAGGGGGCCTATAGGGATGCTGGGGAGGGACTCTTCATTAGGGACTGTAGTGATAGGACAAGGGGTAATGGGTTGAAACTTAAACAGGGGAAGTTTAGATTGGATATGAGGAGGAAGTTCTTTATTGTGAGGGTGGTGAGGCACTGGAATAGGTTGTCCAGGGATGTTGTGAATGCTCCATCCCTGGCAGTGTTCAACACCAGGTTGGATGAGGCCTTGGGTGAGATGGCTTAATGTGAGGTGTCCCTGCCCATGGCAGGGGGGTTGGAACTTGATGATCTTAAGGTCCTTTCCAGCCCTAACGATTCTATGATTCTAATCCCTTCTTTTTTTTTGTTCCAGGCCTATGGGGGTGCCTATGATGTAATGAGCTCAAAGCATTTAAGAGGAGATGCAAATTATGCCTGGCCTACTGCAGAGGTGGCAGTGATGGGTGCAAAGGTAAATCCAGGCTGACTCCTTACACTCTGAAGCAGCTGACCAGAATGCACATCTGTACAGTGTGGCAGGGGGAAGGGGCTGGTGGAACACACAAATATCTTCTGTACAGCCCCAGTTACTGTCACTGACATGTAGACTTTATCTTCCTAGGGTGCTGTCCAGATCATTTTCAGAGGAAAAGAGGCAGCTGCAGAGACAGAATACATGGATAAGTTTGCAAATCCCTTTCCTGCTGCCATGAGAGGTATGGTTTTCTCACACTTTGTGTCCCCTGTTTGAGTTTCCCATTGCATGTAGTAAATTTGTAGCTGTTGAGTTCCTTTCTGCTAGTGATATTTGCATCCGAGTCAGAAAGGTGATGCTTGACCACAGCTTGTAGAAAAACACAGAACATATTCAAATGGAGAGAGACTGGTAAGATGTGGGGATTGCACTGGAAAGCAGATTTTCAGTTTCATAGACACTGGAAAGCATCTCAAAACGCAGCCTTCCACTTAAAGGCACAGATGCTTTGACAGTCTGTTTTGACAGTGGCCTTAAGAAAAGGTCAGAGTCTGGTTCAGTTTAGTGATGTGACCCGGGACTCTCTGGAGTAAATTCTCCCACTGTATTTCCTTCTGGCTTAACTGTGCTGTGGAAGGCAGTTCTGCAGGCTCTGGAGCTGGCGCTCTCCATTTCCAGTTGTGCTGGCTTACTCTGTTGATAGGGTTTGTACTTCATTTAAATCCCAGTAATAGCGCCACAGAGCTGGGAAGACTTAGCCAAGCTGTTAGAGCCAGAAAAAAACCAGCTTCCTGCATGTGCGAAGTCAAGGGATGTCTCTTCTAGTCAATACCTGTAAATAAGTCAGACTAATGGTAGTACATGGAAGGAGGTGGTATGACTAAACTTTGCAGTGACAGGTACCGCACTCAGTGAGTAAAGCCCCTCCTTAACATTTTATGGCTTGCTAACTTTTACAAAAATTAAACCCCCAAATGTTTCTAATTTAAAAACTGCTGACACAGGACTATTTCCTTTTCAGGCTGTTTAAATTATCTTAAGTTACTTTGTAACTTGTGAACTGTTTATTCCAAGCACTGTTTTGATTTAGCTGATTGGCATTGCAGCCTCCCTACAGCAGGCTGAGAAGCAAGCAAACACTTCATGGTTGGTCAGGTTTTGTTTTCTTTTCTTTACAGGGTTTGTTGATGATATCATCCAACCTTCAACCACCCGCATGCGCATCTGTCATGACCTAGATGTGCTGGCTAGTAAAACACAGTCCAGTCCCTGGAAGAAACATGCTAATATCCCACTGTGAGCGTGAGGAGGGGCTTGGCCACGCTGGAAGACACAGCAGTACTCTGAATGCAGATACTCCCTGTTTAAGTGCAGGTCTACTTTGCAATGGAAACAGTCTTTTCATTTTGATTTTGTTAATACCATTAAATCATAGTACATATCTCATTTAATTTGGGGTCTTACCACGTCACCTCTATAAACCCATTTTGGTGGATTAGTAATCCACACAACCTGCTACACTTGCTGCAGGTGAGTAGTTACAAATTGCACAAGGTCAGATGCTCCATGGGCTGCTCCATCCTGTAGGCCCTGGAGGTGGCTTGGGCAGGCAGAGCTGCAGCAACCTCTTGCTGCACAGGAGTCAGACCCTGGGGAGTTCACGTCTAGCCTTGGGTCCACCTCTGGAGTCTGACTCCACTTCCCTCACCACAGACTTGGAGAGAAAAATCCTGAGCTTGGATTTCAGTGCACTGGAATCCAGGCCCTGCCCATCTCAGACTAACCTGTTCTGTTCCTCAGCTAGACAGTCTGACTCGCAGCTTTTACACGTTGGCTGCAGAAGCACTGGGTCTTGGTTGGTATCGGTGATCTCCAGGCTGTGACACAGGTAGTTAAGAGTTGTGGGGCCAGTCTCCTCTCAAAGGACAAGAGACAGTGCATCCACATTGGAAAAAAGGCAGTTCTGGTGGGACACAAGAGTCTTCCTCCCTGGGTGTGGGGGGCCTTTCTCCCTCAGCACAGGATTGCAACAGACACCTCCAGAGGCCCCTTGCAGCCTTATTTTTTTCTATGATTGTTTGCCAGACTTGCAAGGAACTGCTGCAGTAGTGTTACTACAGATGATCAGCCCTGTGCTCACTCTGCTCATTAGAGGTAGTGCTTCAACTACATCCCCAGAAGGGTAGTGAGTACCGGCTGTCAGCGTGTTTAGCACTACTGCAAACAGCTGCCAACTTCTGTAATGATCTGTTTGTTATAAGTAACCTCAGTAACTTACGGCACTGTATTAGAAGACAGAGAACTACCCTACCTGCACACTGCTGCTGCTGCTGTTGACTCCCCCAGGCACGTGCCTGAAGTGGAAGAAAGACAAGATGGCAACTTGGCAGGTAGCATCTCTTCCCAAGTAGGTGCAGCTGGTGCCCGAGTGAGTACAGCCATGGAGCGTGGAGCCTGTACCTGGTGGAGAAGGGCAACAACTAAAAATCATCTGAAAACACAGTACAGAAGGAGTGCTTCAAGTACGAGTCCCAGCTCCACTGTTCTTTGTACTAGCCAGAAGCAATGTCTTGTTTACTAGACATTGTTAAATCCTGTTACAGGTGTACTGTCCATCCTGGCTGCAGACACACTGAAGCTACCTATAGGAATGTACCTGGTGGTACTGCAGCAGAAACATGCGCTTGGAGCAGATGTGTGTACTTGCTGCCCATGGAACAGAGCTGGCTGCAACAACAAGGTAAGGTAAACTGAAATATTGCTATATTGGGGGTCGCTGCCATGAAGTGAGTTCTTAGGTAACTGAGAAGCTATAGTCAGAGTCTGTAAGGAGCAGGAGGATTTTTTGGAGGTAATTAGTAGCTGAGAGTTGCTGGTGGCTATCTCAGGTTTAGAGGCAAAAGCTGTTTTAAATGAAGCAATATGCACACAGTTTCCTTAGCCTGCCCAGTGTCAGGAGGAGATGCTAAATGAGAAACCCAGTTGTCATAGTCACAAACAGTAAAATAAAACCTTTCTTGTTTCCTAACCTCATTAGTTCTGTAGACTTCATCCTGTCTTCTGTTACTTGCCAGGACAAGAACTTGCCTTTTATATCCCCTCGATTCCCAAGCACTCAGTTGCTCTAGCAGCACAGTGCTTTGGAAGCCCACTGGGAAGCTGCTCTGGCCACATGCCTTGAGTTTCTCTTGAATTTCAGTCACCTGCAGAAACAACAGAAATAAAATCCTTTCAACAGAGAGCAGCCCCTGAACTTAGAAGTGTGAAAGGTTACTTACTGTGTTGCACAGCGCATCAGGAGTTGAGCATCACTTACAAGCAGTTTGAGATGTAGCATTTGGGCTGTGTTTCAGGAGTAGTCAGGCCTTGAATCCTATCCCTGTTCCTCACCTGTGGCATCTTGTTACTTTCTCTGACTCAAGATGATTTTCGTTTAGGAAGTGGGCCAGGTGAGAAGTCAGTCAGTTTTTCTTTAATGCTACAGAGATGAAATCATTCACAGGTTGGACAATCATAGCACCTTTCTCTCTCAGGCATGGGAATAAGGAGCACATTCATTGCAGGGATCTGTGAAACTCCATTTAGCCCAGCTGGTTGTTGGACCTTCCAAGCCTTTAGTACATTGTCCAGTTCACTTCAGGCATACATGGCAGGAAGGTGAGATTTTCGTTAGAATTTGTGACAGTTCAGACAGTGTTAAGTTTTAACAATGCAACTCTCCCAACTTGGGTGAGGACTTGCCAGATTTACAGCAATTTCACAATAAACCCCTCCCAGATCAACCAAAATCCAAAAATCCACCACAGTAGAAGGAAGAAAGACAGAGCAGGCAGGGTTTTCCTTTGCGCTGCAGCTGAGTGGGTGAGGTCGCTTATGGAATCTGGGGGTGAAGCCTGGACTGCAAGAGCCACCTTTCAGTATTTCCTTTGGCTACTAAGAAATGGGATGGTAAGATGTGATGGTTCAAACGAGCTTTTAAAAGAAAGTTATAGTGAAGAGGGTGCTCATCATACTCATGATTTTGAATAGTTTATTAAATGAAAGGTGAAGCATCAGTTTTAAATTGTACAAAAGGAAAAAAAAAACCTCATATTGTAAATGTACAATTTACAGAATTACTAGCAAAACCAATCAAGGAGACACTCATAATACAAAAACCTATTGACTGCAAACTGAACTGGAAACCCATTGCAGGTACCGTGATAATAAATGTTTGTTATACAGTATTCTACAATGTTAAATTAGGAATCAGTTTTCCACACAGAGGACTGTGAAGCACAAGGTTCGTCTGAGACTATGACTGAAACCAGGCAGCATTTGTTATGCTACTATGCTCACAGGGTTACTGTGATGACAATTTAATGCAGCCATTCCTGCCCACCCTATTACTTTTGGGGTGGGCAGAATAAGAAGGGAGGTAACGTGATTTTGTAAGGTTCCAGCTACGTCTCAGGTTTTATACATTACCCAACCACCATCTGAGGAATGGCTGAATTACCTAGTCAAACATTTTTGGCAACCATGTCTGAGAACTGCACATGTTGTAATAAACAAACCTCAGATGAGTGAAAGGCAGGTTTGTTTTTAAGATCTTTTCTTTCCCAGCAAGTAAGCACTGGGCACTGATGTGTTGGTTTGTTTTTCAACAAGCTCGTAACAGAAAAAAAGCTCCATGATTATTTTGCAGTTGCTAAAAACACAGAAAAAGCACCTCTAAACCTGCTGTGCCTCCAAGTGGGTCAATCTGCTTCGTGTCTCAAATGTTTATGTTAGAATGCAGAAAGGAAGATTAACATTTTGGGGCTGATTCTTTGAGATCCTAGAGTCAGTGCAAGTCGTGGATGGGCAGCACCTCTGGTATTGGGCCTGTTTTAACTAAGTAGCAGCTCCTAGGCAGAGTCATAATGGAATTCCAAATTATTGAAGACATTGAAAAATCTCTTATTACAATGACTTAGGTTGAGAATGTTTTGGTTTTTTTTTTTTTTGATGTTTTTAACTTTTCTGAAAAATTGTATTTCATTCCCCCAAAGAATTATTCTTAATATGCACAGTTAACACTGAAAATGTAGCTGTATTCCATTGTAAGCTTAAGAACTTCACCATCTAAGCACAAATTTCTATGCAGCACATACAGTACTTCTAACTGGCAAAATTAATTTACAAAAATAGCAGAAAAGGGTATTTATGGCATGGAAAGTAGACTTTCTCTTCTTTTATGGTACAGTTAAAATTGCTTTTAGTTATGCTAAAATGATTCCTTTCCCCCACCCCTGACTTCTCTTTTTTATTTTTTTGACTAGGAAGGTTGCTGTTTATGTACCTTGGGTTGGCAAGGGCTTGAAGTAGGTAGTAAAAACAGCAAAGTGATTACTTGAGAACCATTTGTGTGTTTTACTGAGAATACTTTATTTGCTGGTATAAGTTGCTAAAAATGCACAGAGCAAGTACCAATAGAAAATTTACTGTTTTTGTGTCCCCGTGTGCTATATAAAATGAATGTTACACAGCGTCTGTTGGAAAAGTGGCTTCACGGACATCTCTTACTTTCTGTCCCATTATAAATAAAAATAAATCTTCTCAAGAGTATAAAATCTGGGTTTATCATATCAGAATCTGAATTTTTTTGGCAGAGATGCACGTCATTAGAATTCTAACCTCTTCTACAAGAGTGTTCTTCTCAATGCCTATGAGAGGATATAAGCGTACCATAATGTTAATCAAATCCAGTGTGCTCAAAAACACTTTTCTGTAGCCAGAATGACCTGCTTATAGCATCATCGCTAGTCAATGGCTGATAGGCATAGGTTTAATAAAAATGGCTAGCTCTTAAAACATAAAAAGGCAAATGTTAAAACTGTTTTAAATTGTACAGCAGAAAAATAAAGTTAAAAAGTTCTGTTTTCACTCAATGTTGTTTTCAGAAAACATATGTAGAACAGTGTTTATTTCGACAGCTGTCTTAACAATTTAAAACTTCCTCCTCATCCAGAAAAAAAATATCTGTATTAGGACAGTCAAGAACAGGGATACAAATGATTTTTCAGGTCAGCCCTTCTGAGGTGACTGGATTGGCCAACATTCCTTTCTGTCATTAAGAAGTTCCTCTTCTTTCTGTCACTACAAAAAGGGATTGACCTCAATCATTTGGTTAAAAATCAAACTGTATCACATCAAAAATGTGGTTTTCATACAAGCTATCACAGTATATAGGCCTCTAGCTCTAAACAATAGAGTTCCAAATTTGTAAAATGTCTTCACCAGACTTCAGAACATAGGCATTCCAAATCCCTAGAAAAATGATGTAAAAGACAGTAATCAATGAGGTGTAACAATCATCAGAAAGCACTGCAGATAAACAGGAAATGATACTAGTAAAGCCTTACTGAATCGTCCTCAATGATAGCTGCGGAGTCAAAGAAGTCTGGCCTCAGTTCAGCCCGTTCTCGCCGATTCCTTGAAGGTGGCTAAAAAAGAGGAGGTAGCAGGTTTAGAACATAGCAGCAACCGCTCGGGTACAAAGGATTCATGTGGCTCTGCAGCCAGTGGGTGCATCTGGCTTTGGGCTTTCCTAGAAGGTCTGATACAAAGATAGGCTCTGGCTTAGGGAAGTGCTTCTTATGTTCACACTTACTATTGAAGGACTGGGGTGAAAGCTCAAGTGATTTTAAGTCTGTGCTCGCAGCTAAGGACAGGCCTGAGGCTGTTGCTGATCTAAGGATGTTCTTGTTTTAGGACTGTAGGCCACACTGCATAAAATCTGTCCTTTAACTCTCTTTATGCTTTTAAGTTTATGGTGAAGTTTCAGCTCTGACCTCGACAGAAAAATGGGTTTAGAACAAAAAAAGGTATATAAAGATTTCATAGCATTTCTGAGAATTAAATCTTTTATGCTGTCTTTCCCTAGGAACATAAGAGTAAATCTGATATTCACTATCTTGATCAAATTCCTTCACTTCCTTGCCTGGATTACTAGGATAAGAGAGATTTTACTTACTTGATGCTAGCAATAACCTTGGTATTCAGCAGCAGCAACTGAATTACTGCCTAAATTTTCTTTCCAAGACATTATAGCCCACTCCTCAAGTAACCCCTGCCTTACTGTTTGGATATAAAAGGAGAAACAGGAAAGCACAAAAATGGTGAAGTGTATAATGCAAATGGCTTTTTTTTTTTCCCTATTTTACATGGAAAAGGCCATCCAGAGGGCCCTGGAGAGAATGGGCCAGTGCAAATCTCACGGATTTCAAGAAGGTCAAGTACAAGGTCCTGCACAGGGATTGGGGCAGTCTGAAGCAAAAATATAGGCTGGATGGAGAGCAGCCCTGAGAATGATTTGGGAGTGTTGGGTGATGAGAAGCTCACCTTCCTGAATCTGCAGCTGTAAGTTCTAGGGAGCATTCGGATCATTTCTGCTCTCTCAGACAACAGGAAATGTGGCTCAAAATTTTGTACTTTTTTTTGTTTGCACTTCTAAAATTCCTTTTAAATTGCCTCTCATCCATTGCAAACTTGTTGTTAATAAGATTTACTGACCAGATCAATGACCATCGTGTCCTCAAATTCTTCATTCATATCCTCTAGCTGACCTCGTGAGGACATCATTACATCTTCAAAGATGGGCTCAGCATCATCTTCCATTAGACCTCGTCTGATTATATAATGAGAAAGAAAAAGTCATTTCCAGGCATTTCAACTTCACCCATGATTTTCATCATTACAAAGAATGCCTTCATTAACAAGAGGTCAAATGTCACAGAAGCTGATGGCAGCAAACCAGAAGAAGGTGACATTTAAATTGAGGCACTGTCATTTAAATGGTTCTGGGCTAGAGATGAGAATGCTCTGAACACTTACACTGCATGCCTTACACCAGTTCTCCCTTTCATGTAGTTCATGGCTGTCCTGTCCTTTCGATTTAAATCTTCTAGCTTCTGTTGGCCCAACCAAGATATCTGCATCTGGGGACTAACAAACAAAGCAGTGTTACGAGTGCAAACACAAACAATTTTGAGTTGGCTTTTTTACACAATATCTACTTAAGTATTGTGTTTGGCCATGCTTCAGAATAAGGTATTTAAATCACATCCCATCGTTGTACATGTCTTCAGGATTCCCTTCCAAAACTTGTTCCCTCTCACTGAATGTGTGCACAAACAAAAAAATTCCATTAATTGCTGTAATAAAAACAGCTACATAAAATGGCAACATCACTCTTTCATTAGTGTGACACCTGAAGTGGGAGCATTACTAAATCCTACTTCACTGTCACAGATCAGGCAAAATATGAGCAAGAATTCATCCAAATTAGCAACTGACACACATTTTAAAACAAAAATGTCACATGACACAAAAAAATTGCTTTCAAATATATACACTGATTAGCGTCCACTAACTTAGCCCACACGTAAATACCTTAAATGCTGTACCATCTAAATCCAGTAGTATACAGCAACAGATTTGATATGATTTGTATATTGCAGCACAAAGAAACGGTAGTAAGCTAAGGGTAGCTCTTGATGGGCAACACCAGTTTTTATTATTTTACTATTTTATTGTTAATTATTTTTATTTTTAAATTGTTAGATAATTTTGTTGGATTCTGTTAAACAATTTTGTTAAATTTTGGGTTTTGTTATATTTTTGTTAGATGATTTTGTTAAATTTTGTTTAACAGATTTTTGTTAAATATTGTAAGATGACTGATTTTGTTAGATGATTTTGTCAGATTTGGTTAGATAATTTTGTTAGCTTTTAAATTTAGTTAATTTTTCTAGACAATTAAATTTAGTTAAATTTAGATGGTTTTGTTAGCTTTTATTAAATTTTGAACAATAATTTTGTTAGATAATTTTGTTAAATTTAGTTAATTCAGATAATTTAGATTCTGTTAAATATTGTTACATGATACTTTTTAGATGATTTTGGTAGCTTTTGTGAAATGTAGTTAATTTTATTAGATGACTTTGGTAGCTTTTGTTAGCTATTGTTAGCTTTTGCTGGATTTTGGTAGCTTTTGTTAAATTTAGTTAATTTGGTTAGATGATTTTGGCAGATTTTAGATTTTGGTAGCTTTTTTGTTTAGTTAATTTTGTTAGATTATTTTGTTAGATTTTTGGTAGCTTCTGTTAAATTTAGTTAATTCGGTTAGATTAATTTGGTAGGTTTTGTTAGATTTTGGTAGCGTTTGGTAGATATTGTTAGAGTGATAGCTTTTGGTAGATTTGGTAGCTTTTGTTAAATGTAGTTAATGTGGTTAGACAATTTTGTTAGATTCTGGTAGCTTGTGTTAGATTTTGGTAGATGGTGGTAGCTTTTGTTGGATTTTGCTAGAGTGTGTTAGATTTGGGTATCTTTTTTTAGATTTAGTTAATTTTGTTAGGTGATTTTTGTTAGATTGTGTTAGCTTTTGGTAGCTTTCGTTAATTTTAATTAATTTTGTTATATTGTAGTAGCTTTTGTTAGACTGTTAAATTTGTTAAATTTAGTTAATTTTCTTAGGTGAATCTGGTAGCTTTTGGTAGATTTTGTTAAGTTTAGTTAATTTTGTTAGATGATTTTAGTAACTTCTGTTAGATGATTTTGTAAAATTTTAGCTAGCTAATTTTAGATAATTTAGTTATTTTTTTTTATTTATTTTTGCAGAACATTTTACCTTCTGAGGCAAAAATTATCAATTATTTCTATTTAGAAAATACTATGATTAAAGAATGCAGGATGAAGCAGGAAAGTTTTCGATTAAACAGGGATCAAGCAGGGTGGCTGCATGTTCAGTAAGAACTGGGAACCTGGGGAACATATATCAAGAAAAACACAATGGACAAAATCTGGAAGAAAGCCAAGAAGCATAATCTGGCTATTTTATACTATACTACATTGGTTGAGACCTCATTCATCTGGCGAGTAGAATATGACTTTTTAATACAGCTATAAAAGTTATAAAAATAGTCTTCAAAACAGGTATTGCTATTCTGTATCCTCAAATTAATAGAAATAACACATAATAGCATTCTCTCAAGACATGTATTCTGAACGTACTGTTACATAATAACCACCATTTTCTTCCCCCTCTAAATGGAGGTCATAAAATGTGAATTGAGTGAAAAAAGCTATATATTATTTAGCAGAAAATAAACTTGGCAGAGAGGGCAGTTATCCCAGAAACAGGAAATACTAGCCAAGCTGCTAGAATTGGATTGAAGAGTTAATTTACAAGAAATCATTAGGATGGCTGGAGACCAGTAAGTGCACTGTGACAAAGGGCAGAGGGGAAGAAAAGAGAATATCTAACAGGTCTTCCAGGGAAACACTTCAGTCCAACCTGGGGCCACAAACACTAGAAAGCATAACCATATGGTTATGGTTAAATGCTATGAGATAATTTTAACATATGGATTTTCTACTATGATTTCATGATAACATATTTTCCTGGGAACTGAAAATAAAGTCTTGCTAGCCAAGACGTTTCCAGTTGTTCTTGCAAATAAATAGTGTATCTGTGGAGCCACCGACTAAGACTTTCTGTGTAAATAACATGTAACTCCTGTCCCTGGCTCATCGTGCTTGATACCGAAATTCCAACACTTACTTGTGTAAAAAATCTTGTTCAGATCCCTGCTCCGATTCATGCTCCTGGATCTGCTCTCCCATTTGCCTGGTGTTCTCTCTCAAGACAGTTGAGGTGAGCTGTGGTGGTTGCAGTGTCCCTGGAGTATGTATATTTTCGTTCCTGTTCAGCCACGAGCCTTCTAGACTCTCATCTAGAAAAAGGACATTTTGAATTAATTACACAGTCCTGATAAGGGGCAGCGCAGCGTTACCGCTGTCGGGATTTGTTCAGCCTGCTCTGAATGAACACCTAACATTAGTACTGACAGCTTTCCAGCTGCTGACACACTTTGCTACAGTTAATTTTATTTGCAGCACTTTCTCCAAATCAGATTTTCAACAGTTTAGTAGCTTTTCAAACAAGTGGATAAATGCTTGAAATTATAAAGTTTTCAGCTCTCATTTAATTTTGTGTTCTTTTAAGGTAGGATTATTACGGCTATTCTCAGTGGTAACACAAGGCAGAAATACTTAACAAACCATCAGAAGTCATTGCAAATATCATACTGCAGCACTACCTGTATTATTACTGGGTGTCTTGCATACATCTACCAAAAATAATTATTTCCCAATTACTGAGTTTAGAATCTAAATGTAAGATTGTTAATTTCATATGCACACAGCAAACCAAGATACAGGTAAACGCTAAGATGAGTTTGGAGCATAAACCCCCAAAATCTGGTCAACCTCAGCAGTTGAATTCTGTGAAAATCATGGCATCCTCAAGGAAGCAAAAGAGTACCTGAAGAAAGGAAGTGGTATTTTATCTACCTGAACTCCAGGCTGGCTATGAGAAACTGAAGGACTTGGTGCATGTACTGCTCAACAGAAGCTCTAGTGGAGAATGGGCCAGCTCAATGTTTGCAGCTGTTTTGTTTTTACTACATACAGAATATCTCATACAGTTCAGCAGTAACTGATAAACTATAAGGGCTCCTAAAAAGGAAACTTAATATAGGTACAAAATGAGGCACTCTAAACCCACACAAACCTTCTACTCTCTTTTTGTGGAGTGGTGGCCGTCCTTTCTTATTCCTCACTGAAGAGGCTTTGCTGCTGCTGCTTCCACTGTTAACTGACATTCTGTCATCTTCACCACCTGTAACCAGTGAGTTTCTATAGGAAATGAGTGGAAGCCATACATCTTCTCTTCTTTCCATCATCTGTTCTGTCAGAAACTTCTCCAAGTAGGAGTGACTGAAAATAAAAGAAAGACAATGAGTACAGAGACACAACACACTGTTCCCTCTTTAATTAATCTGCAGCCCCAATTTGTGCTGTTGAGAGCTTAACATAAATCCTGTGTGATGTTTCATTATTTTAATTTAATATATGCTGATAGGGCATTGTGTCTCTGACTGATTAAGAGTATATGGCATTCCCTGAAAACTAGCTAACACATTTAATGATGCACAGGTTACTCACAGGTAAACAATATAAGATGTTGTCTCCCCAGCATCTTCCTCCTGCATTTGTCTGTGATCATTCACAGCACACTCTACTTGAATACCTTTTCTGTTTTGCTTAATGAGGAAGCCACCTCTATATACTGCTACTGTGTCAACAGAATTAGAACCCCTATGGTGAGGATGTAGGCTATCTTTTTGCATCTTGGAAGAAGAACAATGGCTTCTTCTTCAAGCAGTCATTTTCTGATAAAACAGTTAAAAGCCTGTTCCACTGCCATGAAGAAGTCCAATATACACATGTTAACTAACTTAAGGGTGGAACCAAACAACCTCCCTCCCCTGTGTTTTTTGTCTGTCTGCTGTTTTATTAAATAGTGTGAATGCGTCTTCCCTCCCATTTATGTGCATACTGAGTAACACCCAAACCCTGCACTGAAGGCCAAATTCTTGGTTTATTCTCCTTCTCTTTTACAGTACCAAAGACTGTTAACACCTGAGTGTTTCATGACCTCATAGAATTTATCTGCAGAATAGTCATGGAAAATGGAAAGCTTTCTGAATCCAATTTATACAGTGCACAGATTGTGCCCAAACTGTGAGGAGGGAAAAACTACAGCACTTGAGAGTTGTTTACTGATTAGATGCCAAAGGTGCGGTAACTTTCTCTCAGCATTTTAGAGGAGCTTCATAGTGGTAGTTCTCACCAGCTTCAGCAAAAATAGAAACTCTCAATTTCAAGGAGTCGGAACACCTCACCGAGCTCTGTCTAATCTCATGTCAGACACCCAACAGTCAGTTGTCCAAGCTAAGCTACAGTCTCTATTTGAGAAAAATAAATGGAAAAGAATGCCTCCACAGGGCAATTCGCTTCTCGACCGTCTTAGATGAATTCCTCAGAAACTCCCTGCCTGCATCTCCTTACAGTGATTGTAACTGCATTAGTATAAATCTTTCTTTGCTAAGTGTAAGAAAGAGTCTGGCATCTTTGATGTACAGTTTTATATTAAATCCACAGATTTGAATATACCCATGTGGCTATCACTAATTGTGGAGATTACTGATAAACCGAGAAGTCAAACAAATAAATAGAATAGGAAAACTAAACGAAATCAATGTTGCTGCTCCATTCCCAAACTAGAAACATCTTGCTTTTCTCCTCCCAAATAAAAAAACCAGCAGTAAACCAGAAAGGAAGTAGGATCCCTGTAAAAGAGCAGTATTTGCTGAACTGTGACAGGAAGGGTATTTTGTACCAAGGACAGATGACACATGCAGACATACTGGGCAGACAGTTCATTTTTACGAGGTAGGGAAGCCAAGCTGAAGGACTTACAGGAGACAGGAAGCTCTATGCTCACGAGACATTCAGGGTTATTGTAGAGCACTCGACACTAACAGCCCATTGCTGAGTTTAGGGACAGTAATTTGGCAGGAGGAGACAGAGCCGGGGCAGGAGATAAAGGATCCTGTACGCAGGACTCCTCCACCAGATGGTGGTCATGTACCTTCCTCTTCATAGGCAACCCCTTCAGAGGGAAGGGGAAGAGGTCCCTGAGGATTGGAGGAGTAGTGCTACCGAGAAGGGCAAATCGACTCTCCAGAGTATAGCTGGGTATGTAATGTCAGTGAAGCACTGTGGGCAATGCAGCCACTGCCTGATGGGTGCAACCATGACACGTATCTCAAGGAAAGGAATGCAGATTTCTCAAGACATCTTTACATATAAGCAAGTTATCTTCACTCTTTTCATAGTCACCACAGCCAATGGAATCCAGGGCATGTCTGCACTCATCCTAAAGCAGTAATTTAGCAAAAATCAGATAAATCATGCCCTAAAGGACCTATCTGTTTGCACTGATCTTCAAATTCAGCAAAAGTAAATAGTCCAGAGACAGAGGACTACAAGAAAGACAGATAAAATCATCAATCTTTACAGTCCTGCAAAGAAGCCAGTGGTTGGGTGTGCAGGCACCAATGAATGGGAAACCTTCAAGAATAACTATGAAATGGCCACATAGAAGGCAAGGGAACAAGAACTCCTCCCATACTTAATTTCAAGGATCAGATCATGTAAACTGTACACAGCGATGTAACTTTAACTTCTAGACACTGGAGAAACTTATGGAAAGGATGATGACTGTCCATGAAGGATAATGTCACAAAACTAGACAGGAATCAGGCTAATGGCACTTAAACCAACAGATGCAGGATAATCTATGATTCAGCTAGGAAGACAGTAATAAAATTCTATTATCCTTAAGTCCTGTCCTGAAGAAAAGGCCAAAGGTTGTCAATATTCAAGGATGTAACAATGGAAAGCAGTTTCAGACATGAGTGCCAAGCTAGCCCAACTGGATCATCCAGTTCTGAAGCTCATTCAACTATTTCTTCTACTATGTTTGCTGAATTGACAAATGACTGATACAATAAAAGACTCAAATTGGTTCAAGTGTGTATACGTTAAAAATTATACAAAGTTAATAAAGATACGCTGTTCCCAGGCTGAAAGTCAAAACCACAGCACTGCACCGGCTACTAAGAAGGAGAAAAATGACTGCTACTGCTGAACCCAGGACAGTAACACATGTAAAGCTGTAGTACTCAGAACTGTTTACGCTATTAGAAAATTCCTTTAAATCAAATGTTTTCACAGAATAACTACAGAAAAGTTTGACACAAAGAGTCAGTTGAGGTAGTTAGACTAGATAAATATGACTTACACTCACTGTGGTCAGAAAATTGAGTGGAAAGATATCTATAACCATAAATCATAAGATTTATGGCAACTGCACTTTTTAAATGGCCATAAAGCTATTCAAAGAATTCAGCTGTACACTGGGCACATACTGCTTGGCTGATTTTTGACTAGAGACCTCTTCCTTTTTCCCTTACTACTTCTGTGCAGCACCAGATCCTGGATATTTCCACATAACATAAATGTACAGCATTCTCTCTGCAGCGATGCTGACAACATGTCCATGCTGTGAGCTTGCCCTGAATAATGAGGGTTTTCTCTTTGCCCATTGTGTTGATATCCACAGGCTCTCTTATCAGTCTGTTCAAACGGCGCTCATAACACAGCATTTCTTGCTCTTTATTCAGATCTTATCAACACTACCTCTGATTTCACCTGCAGTAATTACCACATCAAATTCAGGCTGCTTGTTTTAGCTTGTCAGGTCTCCAACACCCTGCTCTATCCTAACCAAGTGTCCTCTCCAAGCCTCTTTCTCTGACCTGTTGTGCCGGTAACAGAAGCCTTGACAAACCTTTATTGCCAAGTTTAACTCAATATATTAAACTAAACAACAAATATACATTTACATTTTATGTAAGTATCTAACAGAAACAAGATGTTAGGTGTGGTGTTCACAAGCCTGTAAATGTCCTGCACTGCTAACATTTAATTTCCTTTTAATTCTAGCCTGGAAAAAGACAGGTTTTTATTTTCAGTGCCCCATGGGAAATTTTAAGGAACATTGTTTTGTGAGGTCTCAAACACACCTCATCAGTGGATCTGAATATCCTTTTCTCATTCATTTTTATTACTTTAAAATATAAAATGATCAATAACTGTGTATGTGGAATGTCTCACTGGGAATTCCTATAGGCTGTCAGATCATGAGAACATCAAATCAGAGAGCTTAAACACACGCTACAGTGATTAACAGAGCCCACCAAAACCCACAGAAGGAGCATTACTTACACAGTCTTTTTATCCTGTCGCAAGAGTTTAGAAGAAAATTCACTAAGCACTTCAAGGAAAGCAAGGTTAGGAGGTGGATAGTCTTGTCCTTTTTGATTCTGGTATTTGAAGGCAAACTCTATGCCATCTCTACAGTAAAGAAACAGTAACATTTTCAGACGTTTGTAATCAAATTTAAAAAATGTTGCATGTCACGGAATTCTTTATATCTTTACATCCCATCCTAACTTTTTCTTTTCTCCTTCACTGCTAACAGGCACCTGCTTTTGGACAAAGGGAAGTCGAATGTTCTCTCCCCGTTTGTGAGGATTGTCAAAGCCAACATACCTCCAGTCACGTACTAA
Organism: Pezoporus occidentalis; assembly: GCF_034315485.1. Lineage (NCBI taxonomy): Eukaryota > Metazoa > Chordata > Aves > Psittaciformes > Psittacidae > Pezoporus > Pezoporus occidentalis. The sequence goes on from NW_026916336.1 coordinate 2,085,317, forward strand.
GAAGGGACTTACTGCAGCCTAAGAACTTGTCAGGTGCTGAAAGCTCTGCCTCAGCAGGAATAGCCAATGGGCTCTTGATTCTGCATGAAGCAGAAGCTTGCAATAAGAATAATATATAAGATACAACAAGATCTTTTGCATTAAGAGTCAGAGAACTGGTGTACCAGAACATTGATATGTGCACCTCTGCCTTATCTTTGCTTTATCATTTGAAAACAATTTAATTTCACATTATCTAATAAGGGCGCACGCATGTCTTGAACTTCTCTTTTGCTTGGTACAGGGAAGTGACTGGTAGCATTTTGGTCAGGCTTTGCTCATCTTAGTCTTAATGACTCAGTCTCTGAGATAGCAAACATTAATATTTTAACCTTTTTATGGCATGGGAAAGTCAGAATATAAATTCAGCAGTGCCCTTCTACACTTTCTAATGCAGCAGTTGCATAAAAAGCTTAAATCCATTTAAAAAAAAACCTAGAATTCCAAAGTATTTTTGAATATTTTTTTATAAAAGCCCTTGTCGCCTATAGAATCCAGTGGTGTGGTATAAAGAACCATTTATAGCTGTTAGATACAGTCTACACAAATACATATAACACCAGTGGCTTTACCTGAGATAGATGAACACAGCCAACCCAATAAATTCCAACAAATAATTAGATAGCAGTTAGTTTTTCTTCCTTTCTTATACGTACACATGTACAGCCCCCACCATTTTTCTACATAAACTGTACAGGAGCAATTAAGATTCCGTACCTTTAGAAAAGGGATGCTCAGCTAAAGGTTTCATCTGAGGTAATATAAAAATCTAGTTTATTTACCACCACTCACTTGTGTAGTGTGGCCACAGCCTCTCTTGTCTTGATCTGATCCAAGCCAAAAGTGAGGGCAAACCGACGAGCCAGTTCCTTAATTCCACTAACATGGGCAGATGTCCTGTCCAAATTGGGACCTTGCTCCTGAACAAGCTCATTAAACAGCTAAAGAAAGAATTTGTTTGTTAAAATCTGTGAGCTAGGAAACACTTGTCTTGGGAAAGACATTTGTTCTTAACCTGTTACTGCTAAGAGTGGACATGCCAATGGCATTTTTCTCTTATACTCATCTTCTAATCCACTGCCAATTGTCACCCATCTTGTGCAGATGATAACCCTTAACCAGAATTTTGCACTTACCTTCACTGAATTGCACCTGTTATTCTCCCAACTCATCAAGGTGGTTCTGCATTCTGATGCTCTAAAATACCTACATCACCATTAGATCAGCATCTTTGAATTTAGGAAGCAAAACTGCTCTTCCATCAATCAAGACAATACTTTAAGAGTATTACTAAGTAAATGCCTTTGGAACCTGCTTGGTACTGCCTTTTCAGTGCAATAACGAACTACTCAGTAGCTTTCCAGTCAGTTCTGTATCTAACTTTCTGCTATTGCCATTCAGACCACATTTTCCTAACTTGCTAATGAGAATATCAAGAGAGACAGCGTCAGTCACAATATTAAATCAAGCTGCATTAAAGCTACTGTTTCTCTGATGTCCACAAACTCTGTTACCATATAATTAATGAAAGCAGCTTAATTTGACATGATTTCTCCTTCACAGAATCCTACTGGCTGTTACCTATCACTCAGGCACTTGCAAATAGCTCATCTAATTATCACCCCCATCCCCCCCCCCCCAAATTATACCAAGCTGACTGCCCTATGGCACCTGGCTTCTTCCTCTCCAAATTTAAAGGCAGGAACTACTTTGAGACCCAACAACTCTTCTGTAAGTACATCTGTTTTTCTCATGTTTTCACAGCTCTTTCTCAGCTTCCAGATTGCTACAGAAAATCCCTCAGGACGCTGGAATGAATTTTGGAAGGCTTCAAAAAGATTTGAAAACATCTAGTTTATAGAAGTGATTTCTCTGTGTGATGGATATAGTTAGTACTTCAAGGGCCTAAATGGTATTTAGTGAAGCACACACTTGCTGCTGTTGGCAGAACAAGGATGGATTTCATCATCAAGCCAGTAATTTGTGGTTGATGTAATATTTTCAGGGAAAAAAAACATGTTTAACCACACTGGAAGACTCAAACTGATTAGCCTGAAGTTTGAAAAAATCAATCTGTATTCAGACAAAATGTAAAGAAGATGCATTACTTCCAGCTAATTAAAAGTCATCCTATTCCTCTTGTTCACTAGGTACCAGTAAGCAAATGCTAATACTCAGCTTGGACCAAACTGCCTACAAAGCTCTTCTCTCCCTTTCTTCCATTTTCATCTGACCAAAACTTTCTCAGTGTGGTCTTGAGAGAGATTAGGGAGACAAATGAGTACTGACAGCCTGAATTGAGGAGCAAGAAGATCTCTCATCAGAATTGCAGTATTTTCGCTCCATTGTAAAGGGCATCACAGAAAATCCTGTCCAGTTATTTTTTGCAGTGAGGCATTTCTTACAAAAATCAATATTCTTACCTGTTGCAAACTGAGAATGAGTGTCTTTGCACACTGGATTTTATCAATTTGCCTTGTTTTGCTCAGGGTTTCCTTAATGATATCTCCATAGTCATTGTAGTACTAGGAAAACAGGGGAAAAAAACCTCTTTATATCCTTAAATTGAACTTCTTACACAATTTCTTAAATTTTCCTGATAGAAAGATTGCTTGTGGTTCTTGTTTTAAAAAGGCAGCAGTTGCTAAAAACCCTAGTCTCAAATCCCCATCGTTTGTGTGTGTGTGAGGTAATGTTTCAATATCAACATTTAAACTGATTGGCAGCCTGTACCCAGTGATGAGGTAAGGAAATCCTCTATTTGTTATTATCTTCAGTAAAATATATGTTGAAAACCAAACAAGAGAGCATTTCCTACCCCAAAGTGAGTGTCTGATGTAAGTGACCCATGGCTACAGATTCTAAGAAACACCAGTACGTTGAGCCCATAAGTAAGTGTGGCTGTGAGTAGTTGTTCACAGACATGAGCACACAGGTGTGAAGCTCCACGTACAATGCAAGGTGAGTTAGATGGCCAAGAAAGAAACCCACGGAAGCCAGAAAACTGAGTAAGAAATTAGCCTGTATGAAGTGCTGGTTTTCTTGATGTTTTCTTGATTTTATTGTACTGCTGCTCCTGATGAACAGGAGGAGGAGGATTTAAAGTCAAATCCTTTGTATTTCATATCAACAGCTCAAACACTGTCTGTAGTACAGGACCTACTCTCCACTCTGTCTTCAGCTTTTCCTCTTTGATTGTCAACTTTGTGATGACTGATCCCTCACAGGCAGGTTTTGTGTGGCTTGGCAGTGTCAGGACTGCTAATGTGCCTGGTTTCTGGCAGGTAGACTCACCAGACCACGGTGCAGTGGTAGCTGCACTAAATTTCATTGGGCCTAAACACTGTATGTTGGCAAGACATTCAGTTAATGTACACCCACTTCGAGCAGTACTATATAGAGCTTTTTCTCTTTTACTGCTTTCCTGTTTAAGACAATCTTTTCTCACAAAATCAACCTGCTTCCTTATGGCAAGCACCAAGATTGGGAGACTGCCAGTGAGATATGACACTGAACAGATAACTGTCATTTAGGATTCTAGGACTGAATTTGAGAGGCAGAATAAGAACTTCTCTGTAGAGAGGAACCTCTGTGGAATCACTTAGCACCTTGTAGGACCGACTTCTGGTGCTGCCTTTAATAAGGCACTCCTACACAGGACAGGAAGTCCAGAGCTCACTGCTTCTCAGTAGCAGAAAAGGAAAATAAAGGAATTTTGCAAGGAAAAACTATTACAAAAATCAAATAAGGCTGAATAAGCTTTCAAAAGCATTCAATCTTCTACTGCACTGGAAGGGTGAGAAAGAGGGGGCCTGACACTACAGTTAGGAAGAGGAGAGTACACTGAGCTGTACCTTCATATAGTGCTTGAAGATATCTGCTGCTGCATGCATGTCCACAATGTCATAAATTATCAGCTTACTAAAGGCAGCCAAAAGGTTTCTTCTCTTATGTAAAGCTTCAATTTTGTTGGCTTCATCTTCTTCATCTCCCTCTGAAAGCAACAACAACAATAAAACGTTCATAAGAAACTGCAATGTTCTAAAGCTACGTTATCAAAGAGCAGCTTCTGGAAAAAAACCAGTTCTTTAACATGGAGCAGGGGTTTTTGCTAAAATGAAAGGTGTGAATTCTTGAGTCCTGCCTATGGTAGGACTTTCAGGAAAGCTCAGGAACATGACACGCCAATGACCCAGGATGCTCTCTATAGTCCTGAGTAGGTACTGAACATAATCCACATGGAACTGAATCGCTTATTTACTTTACCCTGTAAAAGGCCATGGAAAAGACTTCTTTAATGCTTTTTGCTGAACTTATGAAACACAGGACATTTGGAGATGATTCATTAATGTAGCTAAACTATAAATATTCCACATAAGGAAAATTAGACGCAGCAATACTTGTACTACATGCCTGGGATTTTCAGATATGAAATCGATGACTCTAAAGCATCAATAACAACAGGGAGTTAAACTGAGTTGTAAGAAACATTAATATTGAATACCAATGTTGTAAGTATTAAGTCCCCATGTAAGACTCCACTCTGTGAATGAAAATGAAACTACACACAAAGAAATGTTAAATACAATACATATATAAAATAAAAACATTCCACAACTTATGTAAGAAAATTAAATCATCTGTCACAGTGTGATTAAAGTAAGTATTCTCTGGTACTGAGAAGAGCTTATTCTTGGAGGGAATCTTCCAGCCAGTTTGAAGAAGTACAGAGCTGGGCAGGGGGAGGATTAAGTCACGTATGTGATCAGAGGCAATCTCTCATGGCTGGAGTTGACTGTAACTCTGTAAGCACATTTTAATACTGAGATGCTTTAACCCACAGGATTGAAGCCCATTAGCACACACCCACCCCCTTTCTTTATTTTTTATTACTACTGATGTGTTCTGAATACCAAAAGTTATAAATGGCCAGACTGACTTCATGAGTCAGAGTAGCATAAGGGAACGGAGATTACATATAAAAAGATCTTGATCCATCTTTTTACTGCCTTCCCAGTTCAATCACAGGATGTTAAAGAACAGCAAAAAAACAGACACTGTCCTCCTAAAGTCTATCCTTGATGTATTATTCTGAACGTTGAACTCGCTAAGTATGATTAACTGCACATGGATTTCTGATGAAGGTACTTCAAAATGTGTTCTTCCCAGGAAACTATTTAAAGAGATGCTCAACAAAGATGCTTGCTACTGAGGAGCTGGGGAGCTAGAAAACTGAAAGCACCTTTAGGGCCAGAATACATTCTCCAAGACCTTAGTTCTACATATTGCTGTCTGAAACAGCCCCTGTGTGTCATGCTGACATACAAATAAGTGAATAATGCGCTAATTCAGATGATGTGCCAAAAAGAGTACTACAGTGTGAACTCAGCAGCTCTTTCACAAAGTTTGACTATCTGGGAATCCATCACTGTCTAAAGCTATTTAGAATTTGGAAATTGGATACCTCTGTACTTGCATTTAGGCATTTATAACTCACAACAGCAGCACCAAGTGATATAAAACCAGACCTAAAGGACAAATCTGCCTCTCCCTGACTGAAAGCCAAAAATCTCACATCATCCTCTGAAGAGGTAGAGATGGGGCTCACCTCAAACTCTGGCCTCTCAAAGTGCGGCCATACACAAAAGCCTAGGAATGAGCTAGGAAGCAAGCAAGCATACTTGATACTTTTCCCCAAGTACTTTCCTAGTCTCCAACCACACCAATGATGTCCTGAGCTTGATTTGATTATCCTAGGGGAGGAGGAGAAGAGATGTTTATTTAGTAACTGCAGTTTCTTAAGGCCTTCTTTGCCTAGAGCTTTGCTGGTAAGGTTTGTCTTCAGGATCCTATAACTCTGTTGGGTAACTCTAAAGGGTTTCTCTATGTACTGTTCCATCATACTTCTTCCCTTGAAGCCATATTAAATGAAGCCTGCTGCTGAGATAAGACTGTACTATTATGGAAATAAATGTTAAGAAAAATATAGAACAGTAAAAGAAGAATAATTCTGTCCAGATTTATGGCATGTAGTTACAGGCTAGTCCCATGCCTTCTGAAAATATATTTTTTTATCAAGTGAACTTTTTAAGTACATACTCTTCTTTAACACAGTAGTACTGAATATTGAATATTTCATATTCACACCTCCCAAAAATAAAGATGGAATAATTCAAAAACATTTGAGGAAACTCGCCTGAAAATTCTGTTTTCTTCTTTCTTTTATGGCTGTTAAAAAGTAGAAAACATGGAAGCTGAACATACCCATGCTCTGGTTTTCATCATCTTGGTCAATGAAGACATGGTCCATCACAAAACTGAGAAGTTCTGACTGGAGGCCTGAATCTGGATTGAACACCAAAGGCTGAAGACCTTCTCGGCCTCCAGTCATCAGCTGATGACTAAATATCATCAAGAGATCACAGAGCAGCATGAAAGCCTGAAAGGCAAAAGAGAATGAATGCAGAAAGGAGGGTCAGTCAGTAAGTACAATATTTAAATCTATATAATATATAAAAATATGTATTTATATATATTTTATATATTATATTTATATATAAATATATAATTTATCTAATTTTCAGATATGCCCTATTATTAAATGTCTTTAACTGTACTCAATTGCAGTACAATTGTACTCAATAACTTTAAAATTTGATGTGATTCCTACGTAGAGTTCACTACCTCTTCCATGTCAAAGGTTGATCTATATCAAACTTCCATTTCTTCTCTATGAGAAAAATTCTAAATCTACCTCTGATCCAAGAACTGTAGCCAAATTTACAGTAAAGAAAAAACACCTCTTTTGATAAGCACTTAGACAAGTTAAACAAGCACAAAAATAAACATTATGAGAGAAAATCCAAGCTCAGTCACTGTCAGATCCTCAAAACAGAGAAGCAGCTTTAAAGAAATTCTTGCAGTATTTCATCAGATCTCTGCAAAAAGAATCAAGTACCTAAACAGCTTTCAAATCTAGATAAAAACCAACCACAGCACAACTCTTAATGATTTATGCTCATAACTGTTACACCCTCACTAATTGAGAACAGAGTGAGAAGGCAGCTATTACCAGCTTGCTTTCTTTCAAGGGCTTATCTGCATGCTCTCACGCATGAGAATAACAGTCTTCCCCAATGGCTTAAGTCAGTGTCATAGCCAGCTGTATTCATTTGCACTACATTCAACGCCTGAGCACCTTTCAGAAAGTACTTTTTAATCATCTTATTTTTTCTGTCTTTAACCTCAGATTCTGAAAACTGAGAAAGAGAGGATGGTTCAGTGTCTGCATGTGTAAAAAGACTCCTAGAAGGTCGATGTTGGATGTGCTGTCTCTTCCCCAGAAGCCTGCAGGAGTCTCACTTAGGGCAGTGTCAATCACGATTCCCAGGTAGGTGGTAGGCCAGAGGCCTTTTCAACTGAACAGAGGCTGTAGAATAGCCCTGAGAGAGTCATGAATTCCAGTGTAGGCTTTAATTCAGTCCCATATTCCCCCTTTACAAAGAGCTGAACAGAAAAGATAGTTATATGTGTGTTTAACACATTTTTGAACCAAGCCTAAGGAAAAGCAGCGAGTGAGAGCAATCTACTTTATAAACTTTCAGAATGAAATCTTTGTGAAAGGTGAACATCATAGCAACTCACTTCTTGGAGTATGTTATAAAATCTGAATGAGCTATACTCAGACAAGAACAAACTCATTGTAAACTATGTTCTACTTAGGCTTTGGAAACGGATGCCACCATTTGGGATTTTTTTTTATACTGGATCCAGAAAGTTGTGATTCATTTCAGTGATGATCTCACCTGCTCTAAAGTCCTCTGATAGTCAATAGAATTTAGGCTCATCTTAATGTAGACTTCTAAAATAGAGCACATGAATAATGCACTGAATTATTTATACTATTTCTGTCCCATATAAAGACAGCAGTGGGCTCAGATACAGATGTCTGTGCGTTGTAGCTGTGTCGAGTCATTCAGATAGTCTAGGAAATTTTGAAATGTTTAAGTCATGTTTCTATAAAGACCTAACATTTTTTTCCCTTCCTTTGGTATATGCATTGATCTTCTCTGGAAAGAATGCATAGATAAATAATCAAACGAGGCAGGAAGACAATACAATTTACACAGAATTCTCAAAAAAGAAAAAGCCAGTAAACCAAATGGATTAAGACGCAGTCCTGCATTTGCAGCAATATACTTTTTAAGGAACAAAACTGAAAGACCAGAGAGGTGTCAGTTGGAAGGGACCTCTGGAGTCTCTAGTCAAACCTACTCTGACTGGGACACTTGCTGTCTCTAGGTGGTTGGTCATGGCTTTGTCTTGCTGAAGCCTGCAAGCTTCCACAGAACTGTGAACTGCAAAGGAGCTTCTAAGAAAAGTTTAAATCGCCAATGAAAAACCCAACACTGTGGCTACCAGTAATGAGAGAATAAAAACATGTTGAGGTTTATAATGAACAAAAAAAATCCCACTGCAGCAACAGGAAGGATCATTTACCATTTGTTGATGTAGAAAAGACATTCATGATAGTTTAAGCTAGAATGGTTGGCATTCTCAGAAAGGTAGATGATATATTCACATTATGTAATATTAATAAAATATACCAAGAGTAACTACTCAGAATATTAAAAAACAATTACTAAAGTTAAATCTGCTGGGAGACAATGACACATCAGGGTCTTTTAAAAATACATAAACCAGCAACATCTACCAGCCTTTTATATTTATATTGATTGTTGCAGAACGTGTAAATGCCAAGGAGAGCTATCTTTCAAAAAACTAGAGATATCTTAAGAAGTAGTATCTTTTAGAAAAACATAGGCAAAAACCACAGGTGACTTATTTACAGTCTTTGCAGAATCTTGGGAGGTCTGATAGAAACACAATTTGTAGACAACTAAAAGATGTCAAAAGACCTGATACAAATCAGCATCTATCCATAAAATCTCAGCAAACAAACCAGCCATTTCCTTTTCAAAGACTGAATTATTTCAACAAGCCCTTCTATTTAATTTCTTTTATTTCCATTTCTAAACACATAGAGCAAAAGCTTCCCATTCCATGCATGCACAGCTTCCCAAAAATCTAAACCAGAGAACTGGATAAGTAAACTGAGCCATAAAAAAATCTAGTACCTTATTATGCAATCATATTTCACATATTTACTTATGGCGTATGTGTACATGCACATACACATGCAAGAGAGATGCATGCACTTCAGTTTTCAGTCAGCTACGACAGAGGGAAGGACAGCAACCTAAGCTATTATGCTTATACTGATGAGACTCTAAAACCCCTTCCAGACATTTATATTTCTATAATGAAGATGCTGTTTAAATACTTTACTCTGATTTCTCAAGAAGATGTAACTATTTGTGAAGTGACCATTTTTTCCACAGTGTGAGAGGACATCACATTCTTGGCAATATTCAGAGTATTTTTGTAAAATGAATTAACTTTTTTTCTGCTAGAAAACATGCAGTACTATGACCTGTACTGCTAGAAGCCTCAATTTTCTCCCATTAGCCACAACGGGAAAGAGATACAATAATTAGTATTCACCCCTGCATTTAACTGAATTATTAGGATAACAAAACAATGAAATACCATTGAGACTTCAGGCATTTGCTTTTGGCAGGAAAGGAGTCACTCCAGACTCCCTATTAGTCAGTATCAGGTGGAATATATCCCAAAATATACAGAGGAATATGCAGCCCATTTAAGGTCTCAGTCACCCTCTAAAAGTGCCTATTTCAAGCAATTAATAGTTGTCTAAAGAAACAGGCTTTTATTTTAGATGATTTAGATGACTAAAGTTATGAGAGCTGAACATGAGCCTAAGCATCTAGGTAATCATTATATCAAAAATGAATTTGACATTAGCTGTGGTTTGAAGGTGCTTTTAACACAGCTCTTATTAGGAGTGTGTGTTTTATTTAGACAGAAGTTTTAAGTTTGATATAGTGTCATCCTGAGTTACAATTTAACATTCGCACTTCTCTAAAAGCACATGACAGACATTTCCTTTACCTGTTCTTTGACTGGAGTGTTGACATTTGATAAACACTGTTGGCAGACAGCCAGAAAGGATTTCACAGTTTTCCTCAATACCAACAAGTTCTCCTAGAATAAACATTAAAAAGGGATAATACATGGACATTAATAAAAGGTTGATAGGAATAAGAAAAATAAAAATATGGTCATAATTTCATACATTCAACCCTATAAACTGGCCAAACAAAAAAAGCCATGAGAAAGCATTCTACTTATAAAGCAGAATAAACCAAGCCACTAATTTTCAGAGGAATGACCCAAAGTTTCCCTGCAATAAATAACAGTAACAACAATAACAATAATCATCATCATAGAATATACATAACTAATTCTGTAACAATAATATCAATAACAATAATAATAAAAATAATAATAACAATTACATCCATTAGTTAAATTGTCTGTAATTTACCTTGAATCTAAATGTAACATTCAGAACAAAAGGGTTTAATACCTCAAGGTCAGCCTACCTGGTGGTTTATAAAGAATCCTGTACTTGGATATAAACAAAAGATGTAAAATACCAATGAATGTCTCAAGTTCAACAAAAGCATAATCCTAGCTGTCCACAGACATGGGAAACGTGAAGGCAAATCACAGAAACCTGATGAGTTACAGAGGAAGAAAGGAGGACTGCTGATCTGGAGAAAAAGGGATTCGTGGGTGGAAAAGATAAATGAATGACTGCTGTTGGTCACCTTGATATAGAGACAACTGATTTGTATTTTAAATGCGGGTGCCAGAAGTGGCAGGCTCAATAGGAAAGCTGTGTACTTCAATCTGGAAAATTAATGCTGTATCTTGATGAATTATTCGGGGTTTTTATGAATAACAAAATAAACTAGTGAAAACAAATCAAAACAAAATACTTTCCTCCATGATACCTCTACCAGCTTTCAGACAGAAGACAGTGTGCCCTGCAGAACAACCTCCAACCTAAATCTAAAAAAATCCTAAACAGGTTTATTTTACCTATTAAATGTTACTACATGTAACATTTTCCTTGCTAAAAATTCCAACATCCTAATTATGCTGGCTGTTCAGTCCATATCTCTTATTTCTAGTTTTAGCTTTTCTTATTGCTTCCTACTATAAGATCTTGTTACTCTTTGTTTACTGAAAAGCCTTTTTGTTGTCCATATGGTCTTCCTGTACTGGTTCACAACAGAAGGCAGGTCTGCAAGCATCCAAAAGCACCTCAAAGGGTTTCTAAATCTCTGACCCTCTTAAAATGTTCAATAGAGTGTAATTTTCTGATACAGACACTGAAGGTCTATCAGCTACCTCACCCTTCTTATTCCTAATAATTTTTAATCTGATCAGCCTTCTTGTTCCCAGATATAAACCTTCCATTTGGCATCATTACAATACCTCTTTGGGTTTTTAGTTGTATTTTGTTTATCAACTGATCTATATAATCTGCATTTTAAATGACTTCACTTTTCCTCCTTTGATGATTGGTAAAAATGGATGATTGGATAAAATCAGGGAATGGATGTCTCCTGGAATGCATCAGGAGCTATCCCATTGGGTGATGATTTCCAACCTACAGCTTTTTCTAATATATTAATCAGCTTTAAGCTACTGAATAGCAATTACATTAAATTCACACATTCACCTGAAATGCAGTGTGGTACCTAGTGTCTTACAGAAACTGGTATTTCAACTGCTTTCCTTATCAGTCAAAACCACAGTCTTCTCAAGAACAGATTTATTTGTTCCTTCCAGTCTTATCTCCTGGCCACGTTCATTCTGCCCTTCAGCCTTGTATCAACTGTGTTTTCTGTCAGCCCGCCCAACATTTTACCTAGGACTGATGTCAGGCTTCTCAGTTCACTCTAACATAACCATCTGATTTATACTTTTGAACACTGGGCTTACAATCACTTTAATAACTTCCTACTTTCTATCACAATTATCTTTCATTTAGATGTTAATGAATTCAACAGAGAAATGAAAACCTATGAAAAATCCTATATAAAGGTTAAAAAGTGAACGAGTATGGCGCCTATTTGTCTGTCAAAGAATGAATAACATGTAGGTACACATTATTTATTAACCTCTCTCCTGATATCATGACGAAGATTCATTCTGAGAAGTTACAAACAGCAAGAGAAAGCCCAACTGAACAGAGCAACTGAGCCATCTGGAACTCTTCTAAATTTGGAGAAATCCCCAGACTACTACAGAGTAGTATTTTTCAAAAGAGAAAATGGGAACTACAAAAAATAATTAGATTTTCAAGTCTTTTACCATTCTCAGGCACACAGCCAAGGTCCTGCCTGATCTGCTGGCTTCAGCAGAAAACCGCTAATGAAAATATTTTATGTCCTCTTGGTTGTTAGAGGAAAACCATGGGGCCACACCATGACCCAGGATAAAAATAGCCCTTTCCTGAACAAGTACAGCATAATATCTTCAAATTTAAGTAGTCCATGACAAGAACAAGAATAAGCTCCTAACCCTAATTATCACTTTCCTATTGAAACATTAATACGCTGTTATCACTTCTCTAATATATATGATAACAACTGTAATCTACAAATGATATTACACAGATCTGCAGAGCACCCTCTTGTTAACAGCCTGGATAAACAACAGATGATATAATAAGAATGTAAGTGCAATAGTGCCTGTGAACAAAACACCCAAACCTACCTGTTGAGGAGTTCTTTGTCTAAAGACCGATAATGCTAAGAGGAAAGTTAACATGAATTTGCTTACAATTACCAGATTAAACAGTAACCTGGATATTACAAGGAAGCTTTTGAGAAAAGGAGAAGTCACCTTGTAAAGAAGTATAAAAGCAGCATGAAAAGTGATCATGGAGAGGAACCTTGGGCTGGAACAGAGCAGCAGTTAAACCAAGTCAGACACCCCACCACTGCCTGGGCCTGGTGGCACATCCTCTCTGCTAGAAGCCATAAGCAGCCTGCATCCACCTGCAGGACTGTCAGTTTAGGGTGTGACATGCAGGAACCCATACCTCAAACGCAGGTATGTGACTGTGGACTGCTTTGTGAGTGTAGGTACACATGAAGCTGGAGTACCCATGTGTCCAACAGCAGCCACGTGTAAGCAGGGGACCTCACGCTCCCCAGAAGAAGGGCAATGGGCCTGTACCCCACATATCCTGTGAGGGCTGGGGTGTGCACGTGTAACTCTTAAGGTGCGTGTGTCCTGGGGAGGGGATTAGCATAATTTGTGAACAGTTACAGGAGTGCAGTTTGACATTCATAGGCATACATTAGCACTGTTCTATGATTATAAAAGTGTCTAGTATTCTGGTTTATCTGCGATATAGCTGATACTTATCCTGAGGATGTGTTGCCCTGACTGCAGGTTAATTATATGTTGTTAATAAATCAATGAGTTGACTTCATCCTAATTTGATTTAAACCACAAACAGTTTTTCCCTGCCACACATAAAAAGCCTAGAGACCAACACACCCAGCCAGAGTCCAAAACATTCTGCAATATAAAGTATCTCTCAGAAAGCAATAAATGTGCCCTGGGCTTGGGCATAATGCCCAGGACAGTTTCCAAACAAGGGCAATCCTCTCGGCAGAGAGGCTGTATTTTTGGAAGAGCCACCTGAACACCAGGATAAAGAATAACTGAATTTCAAAATAATTCTGTTCCCAACTGCATACCCCTGGTTGTTGTGTGTGACTTCGCTCTAGAACCAACACACAACATTCTTAAGCAATGTTGAACTCTTCTCAGAACTCATTTTCAAAGAAATCTTACCAGAAGCACCCATCCTGCCACAAACTCCCTGCAATAAAATGTACACCTCATGGATGCCGAGCATACCTAATTGAGAAATGTAAAACTTGCAAATATATGCCCACTACAACCGAACTAAACACTTCCTCCCACAGAAACAGAACACCCTTGAATATTGTATACAGCAACTGAATGGCTACATGGTAACTAACTAGGCCAAACAGAGCAGCTACTATTTGCCAGCATGTGCTCACACACGCCCCAGCTGGCAGCAGACATTTCTTACAAATCAACCTCTCTCCATCCCTGATCTCTCAGCTTGGGTGCTTAAGATAAATCTAAAAAATTCATCTTCTAAACACGAGCCTGCAAACAAAAATTCATAAATCTAAGGGGTACAGAAAAACAAGGCCTCAGGATGGGGTTTATGACAGATTATAAATTCCCCTCTCCCCAATTAGCCTTTTCATATTTTATTTTTCTTCTCTTCCCCACTATCCAGCTCCTACTTCCCTCCTACTGTGTTACCACCTTGCCTCCCCTTGCCCCTACCACCCTATAGGTAACAATGACCTTTCTTTCACAGACAGTTTACGTGATCTGTATTAAAGCAGAATCCAAGCAATTGCTCTCAGCTTGTATTTTTCTTTGTAATCTCCTGCTTTTATTTCAAACCTGAAATGTTTGTGTGTCCAAAAGCCTCTCTAATTTATACAGCTACATCCACTGGTTTACTAAAGTTACCACTTCAGCCTACAAACCATCACCCCCCTCTGTCCTTAGAACCTTACAGCTACAGCAAAATCACACCAGAGAGCTCATGGACGTACATATTAAAATACTGCATCAGAAATGTTCCTGCTAAAGCCTGACTATATAAAAATTGCTCATGCAATTCCCTATTTTTCATTTTGAGATGCTCATGTTAATGCTTTTGTCTTCCCATACATCGTACTTCAGATGTGATCCCCTTTAATGCCTACTAATTTACACGACTTATAAAACAACCATGGGCAAAATGATCTCCTAATGGATTAAATGACAGATATAGTGCAGATCAGATTTATTTTCACAGTGAACAAACTATGATGGTTTGATAGAAAAAACTCTCACAGAACAAAATGCTACAACCACATCACATTGCAAATTTATCCCATTTCTGTGGTGAGCACAGCTGCGGTTGCTGCTGGCCAGGTATGAAGAGCCAAAGGGCATTAATACAGACTACTCTTGAACTAAGCATGCAGCACACTCATTACTTTTATAAGGGGTGGGGTGAAACACCAACCACTAAGTTAATAACAGCTCTCCAGGTTACAGTAATTATGATTTTCATTCAGGATTCCAGAAGCAGAATTGATGTGTACTTCAAATGGTCATTCTTGATGGAGCTTTCATAATTCTTTCCATTCCTATAAACTACATTATGAATCATTATGACTAATATAAATCAGAATAGTATTAGAAATATATGAAAGATCAGGGCTGTTCTGCATTCATCACATAAAACAATGTCTCATACAAATGTATCCTATTTGGAAAAAGTAGGCAAAGCCATACAATTGCACTAAGCTTGTCTGCTAGAACGGTGGCTGAAATAAAGGTCTTTTTCAGTTTAACTGGACCGCCATGGTAAGATTGCAAAAAACAACCAGTATTTATACTTCCATATGAAAATGCAAAGCTTCTGACCAGGTTCTATACAGAAAGATGCTGTATATATTAGCCACTAGCTGTGGTTTAGAGTGAATGTTTCTTTTGCTGTAGCTTAGACACAAGGGAACAATGAAGCTTTCTTCCAGCAATGCTGACAGCTATCACTCTGCACCACCTATGTTATATTGCAGCAATTTACTGCATTTAGTTCCAAAAAATGGAGAAATGCAGTGGAAGGAAATTAAAATCTTGCCAAATGTTCGGCCTCTTGGCATTTGCACCAAGAGTCCACTGCTACTCAAGGGGGCCAGCAAATGGGATATATTCAGTTTTCTCAGTTATAAGGATTCAGGATATAATGTAATATACTACCAGAATGCTAAAGAGAAATAAGCTAAAGAAGCTGAGAGAGGAAAATGAGAATGAAAGCTAAGAATAAAGAATACCAATTATTCTTTTTTTTTCCTAGTAGTTTTTTAAAATTTCAATATATGTTAGTATTCAAAACAACTCAAAGAATTTACATTGTATTTTTATCATTTTATGTGCATTAAAAGCTTATTTTAGCAGTACTTTAGTATAGTAACTTTTTCTTTTTGATGCTGATGGGGAAATATGCTTACTACTTCAGCTTTCATATAATTTTCATTTGATGCATTACTTTTGAAAAAGCCCTAAAAAGACAGGATGTTGGCCCTGATTGATAAAAAATTGATAAAGGTCCTGGAAAGTATAATAAATAAGTTACATGTAACATTGTTTTTACTGCATTACACTTGCATGCACTCACTTTTTATTAGTAATCATCTGCTAGTGACTTTACATTTCTATTTAGCACCATAAAAGATGAAAGTAAAAGGTAACAGACCAACAGTATTGTTTACAACTGTTAGGTATTGTCAACAATAGTTACCCATCCATTCCTGCAAACTGCTGTACTCACAATAAAATGCATTTATCTTCAGCAATACAAATGTAAGAATCAGCTAGTATAAAACCCTGATAAAGACAAGCTTTAGCTGTTTGTACAGCTTTTATAGACATATGCATGATGGTAAATATATCCTGAAATATTGAATAAATCAAAACACCAACATTTTGTATGTTTCACGACATGAAATGACAGTACAGCAGGTGGAGTTACAGAGAATAAAATCTAATGCCTTCCTAGGCAAGTTGTGTTTCTTCAGTAAAATCTGTGTGATCAAATGTCTACTTACTTTGGAAGGGGAACCTTCAGTGATTTTCACCAGCTGCCAGAGGATAGAGTAATGGGAACACTGCAGTGCCTGAACAACAATCTGTAACAGAGAGGATACAAAGAATTCCAGCACATTGGAATTATCAAGCATATCAGTAAAGTGTATGTAGAATTTACAATGCATTTTTGGGAGAAGAAATAAGAGCAGTTCTTAAATAGCAATTTTTGTTTTCAGCGATGTTTCTCCTTAGTCAGTTTGGTGCAATAAGAAATGAGCCTACTACAGGTGAAAAATATACTGTCTAAATGCTGGGAAATGGAACAGAAAACTGTGCATTAGAGTACACCAAGAGGTGATGTCACAGCATGCTGGAAGTACAACCCAACATCTCCATCTCTCACATCAAAAGCATCTGTTCAAATATAAAAGAGTCTGAAAGTTTGTTCCATTGTTTAAATGACAGCCCAATTGCTAAGACAAAAAAAGGGAGAAAATACAAACTGTCTCATGGAGAAGACCAGGCTTGCAACTTAGGGAACCCATAAACGTCTTTAAAATTTCAAACCTCTATTAGGCGCTAAAAATGTCAAAACTTTTTTGGCTTGAAGATGCTTCCAGCAGTCAGTGGTTCTGTGCAGAATAAATCAAGTTTGTAACAGCTTTAATCAATTCACAAAGTACTTTTTTTAAAGGTATCACTAAAGACTAAAAATCATTACTTTTCAGTGAACTTCTTCGAGTGGACTGAAGGAAGAAACACTGAGGATAGTTGAGATTTCAGAAGGCTGCTCTTAACTTGTTACAGAAGTATCTGGGGAGCCATATCACTCTCAAACCCAGAAACTGAAGATGCCTGGTAGCTGCATGTACAGTTTTTATCTTCTGGCCCCTTCCCTCCAGGTAGCACAATTCCAACATTAAGTAGCAACCTCAGAGAGAGCAGGAGGTCCCAGAGCTTAAAGCCATGACTTTCATGTGGTCTGTGGTGACATGTCCTCCATATGGTCCTTTTTAGAAAATAACTTTATGGCATTTCATGAGATTTTTTTTTTTTCTTCTAAATGAAGTTGATTTAGAATTAACAAATGGCTTCTAACTGAAATCAAATTATAACTTAAAATGTGCTGAAATGCTGGAGTAGGCATTCTGCAGTCTAAACTGGAATCTTGGGAGAATCTGAAATGACTCGTGCGCTCATCCATTAGAGATTAAGACCAAACAGGGAAGAAACAAAGTCTAAGATGTGTCTACTCTAAGAACTCCACTGGAAAGGCTGGCCATCATCCCTGCTAAATGTTCTTGCTTCCTGGTTTTCATAAACTTCCATTACCTTCACTGCACACCAATAACTTGTGATAATACTGATTACAGCCAAGGTTTACAAATGTTGGGTTTCATTGTAAACATGATGATTTATGCATTGCTTTTCACAGCAAGGAACATTAGTTATTCCTTACTTCACAGTTGAGAAAGGTGAGGAAGTACCTCAAAAATCTCATATTCCAAGATTTTTCACCTCCTCATCAGGGCCTCACTACAGCATAAATTTCATTCAAAACTCCATGGTTTTCCTAAATAACTGCAGTCTAGTGCATTAACCTTTTGAATTTCTCGATGAATAGACTCTCTAAAACTTTGAATCCCCAAATGATGCAGTGCAGATATTGCTCACTGTACCTGTTCTGGCATAGCTCCGTGTTCAATTCCAGTTCTTAGTAATCTGTAGCAGTTACTGAACAGATCCCATTTTGTGAGATCATGTGCGCTAGAATGAGAGGTAACAAAGAGAGATTAGTTGTGTTCCTCAAAACCACAGGACAGCAAGAATATAGTCTGACCTGGCAGCTCAGTGAGCTTTGGTATTTTTGCAAAGCTGTGACAATCCAGTCTGCTGACAAAGCAGCTGCACAATTAGCTCACACCATGCTAAAAGCAGAAGTTAGGCTTTTGGATAATTGAGGAAAAATGTTTTACTACATGGGAATTCTGTAGGAAGGAGATAAACTCTCTGCATATCATACATCTTTAAGGGTTACTTAAGTGTAGCTACAAATTCCTCCTGAATGTTGCCTCTAAATCATCTTTCCTTTTCGGTTCTAAACACTGAAAGAACTCCAGAAGGCACTTTCCTGGGCACTACAGCAGAAACTATGGCCAAAGTCTAGCAACATATACTGAATTAAAAATGGCTTTAAACAGAATTAAATTACAGATTTTTCTGCTGTATCATCTGGAGAAAAATAATATACATTAACACTAGATGTTAAATACCCTGAAATACTAAAGTAAGACAGCTTGGCATGATGTACACAAGACAGGTGGTTGCCACCCCCCGGTCACTGTTTCACATTTCAGTTGTACCAACTTGATTGACCACTGAGAGGAATACAAGTGAGATTAGCAACATACATTCAACAGCCTCAGAGACCTCAACAGCTTGTGATACAGCTTTTTTAAATACACAGGTGAGAAAGGCCATGAACTTGGTTTAAGGGTTGGAGCACCTCTCCTATGGACACAGGCTTGAAAGAGTTGGGGTTGTTGAGCCTGGAGAAGGATCCAGGGAAACCTTAGAGCAGCTTCCAGTGCCTAAAGGGGGTACAAGAAACCTGGGGAGGGGCTTTTTTACAAGGGCCTGTAATGGCAAAACACAGGGGAATGGCTTTAAGGTGACAGAGGGGAGATTGAGATGAGACATTAGGCAGAATTTCTTTCCTGTGAGGGTGGTGAGGCCCAGAGAAGCTGTGACTGCCCCATCCCTGGCAGTGTTCAAAGCCAGGCTGGACAGGGCTTGGAGCAATCTGGTCTAGTGGAAGGTGACCCTGCCCATGGCAGGGGGTGGGAAATGGATGAGCTTTAAGGTCCCTTCTTACCCATCCTGTGATTTTATGATTCTATGAAATCCAGAAGAAATTACAAAACATCAGGTTGCCTGAAAGCCAAAAATTCTCTCTCACAAAATTTTAAACTTTTTTCTGCAATGGAATTAAACTGAGATAATTTGAAACAGTTTATAACATGTTTGTAAAAGACCAAGGCACCTCAGAATAATCTGAACTGTGGTGATTATTTATGGTGATTTAAATACTCACCTGGAAGAAGGGATACTCAGTTTGGCAAGTGTAAATTAGGTAAAGCTGGCTCTTGCATCTGGCTCCCTTTCATCCCAGCACCTCGATCACCAAGAGACGCTTCACTTTTCCCACCCCTTTGTGTCTTCCCTGCTTTGGAGCCGTCCCACTTTGTTTAAATAACTAACTACCCTGCTCAGCCAGAAAAAATAATTCTCTAGTTCTGAAACAGAGGCTGAATTTGAGATTGGGAATAGCCAGATCCTGCTGAAAGCCTAGCATGAAATGCTTCTAGTCTGGAGTGTGTCAGCACTGGAAAACCTCACTGGTTAAGTTTCACAGAAAACATTAATGGCCTTGTGCTGAGAGCAAGTGAAATATGCCTGACGGTTGTGTCATTAAGCCAAGGTGCATCTTGACTTCTAGCTCAAATCCATGCATAGAACAACAGGAAAACTTACAAACAAAAGGAAACTAGAATGTAAAAATATTGCCTCTACCTTTGAATCTGGATGCTCTTCAAAGTATGAAAATAAAATGTTTCATAGGTAAATTACAGGCTGTCAGAGAACTGCTTCTGAGTAGTGATATTAAGCACATAGTTTCTGCTTCAGCAAATCACAAGAACTGATAGTAAGGCAGAGTTGTACCTCCTTAATTACAGAGCTGTAATTAAAGCAGTAAAATCTCCTTGGTGTGCAGAGGAAGATATCAGCATAGATTATCCCACAGGGAACAGGAAAGGAAAAACTGTCTCATTTCCACCTGTTCATATTAGAGTCCCCCATGTCAGGAACCCTTCATGGGGGGCATGCCCCACTGACTTGGCAGCTGGAGGGCACCTGAGCACTGTGCTCTGAGCCTGGTCTTACAGCTGATCTCAGGAAGAGCTTTTCAGCTTCCAAACCAGAAAAATTCTAACTACATACATATTGCATAGGAGTTTTCCAAATACACTTCCTTAACGAAGAGCCTCATTAAATTTAGGCACATTCTGGCACATCTTTGTCTCTTCTGAAGTACTTAGCAATCAAAACTATAGTTATAAAGGTACCTTGGACACAATACAATTCTCCACAGAGGTTCAGATTGGCACAAATGCTCCAGAACGAAAAACCACCCAACATGGAATTTTCCCTTTGTCCCTCCATGTCAGAGAGTCTTCATGGATTACAGAAAACATTTCATCCAAGGTTTCTTTTCATCCCTATAGATAGCACTGTCTGCTGGGCATGTTTCTGCCAGGAAGTAGTTAGATGAAGTAAAGGTACCAGTTCCACAATGTTTCTGAAAGCGTGGCAAGAAGCGGCTTAGAAAACTTCCTTTTCAGAGAGGTGATCTCTCCACCCAAAAAACTGCTTCTCTTTTTGAAGATGCACAATGTGAAAGACTTTGAACAGCTGTGCTAGATGCAGTCTAATTTCTCTACTGAGGTTTCATTTATCATCATTTCTACTACTTCTGGATATAATAAACTTCTGAGTACATTAGTCTGAAGGATGCACTGGCCAACTACTAGAAAAAAGCTTAAGCAAACAGTTTTTATAACAGGTAGAGAAGATCTGGTCTGACCATGAATTTACCTACCTGGGTAGTGTTCT
The DNA here is from genome assembly GCF_034315485.1 of Pezoporus occidentalis. Lineage (NCBI taxonomy): Eukaryota > Metazoa > Chordata > Aves > Psittaciformes > Psittacidae > Pezoporus > Pezoporus occidentalis. Next base: position 2,106,671 of record NW_026916336.1, read on the forward strand.
GACTGATGATGCTTATACTGACTCTCGAGAGTTACTATAGCCACCTGCAGGCTTATGAAGCCAGTGTGGAGGCAGGAGGGAATCTAATTCAAAAGCATACTTGAGGACTACTGGACAGTAATACCAACAACCCCGATTTCTAAACATGAAACATTTCCTATACAAGACAGCATCAAATGGCACATCCACACTAACAGAGGTGATGCTTGAGATGCACACATCTTGCACTGAATTAACTGAAGTAATTACATAAGAAATGCTGATATTTTACAGTACACAAACTGCTACAGCACTGGTGTGCTATGCGTGAAAGCTCAGCTGAATTAGGCTGGAGTCAGTATAGAAAAATTGCCTCCATGTAGTTAAGGACAGAAAAATCTCTATAAACATCATTGAGACCCTGGCAAAAAAAAGAAGCCCAAGTATATAATCCAGGTGTTCTACTCCGAAGACCTCAAGAAAATTTGTTCTTGCATTCTGAAAACTTGGAAGGAAGCACTGTAATGATGAATTTCATTTGTACTGCAATACTGATATCCTTGTTTTATGAAAAGACATGAATTAAAAAGTGTGCTGTGAGCCCTCTTGGAAAAAGTATTAGCTTAGGCTTGGGCAATCTCAGTAGGGAAGCTTTTTGGTCTGGAAAGCTTTCCTAATAATCCCCTGTATTTTCACCTTGCTGGGCTGCTTCTTCCTAAGACATGAACAAACAGCAGCTACCAAGAAACACAAGAACAGATAAGATACAGAGGAGTTTCTCTCACTGGAAGAAGAGATGATTTGTTTCTTTTCAAAGCCTCAGCAACAACTTTATCAGTGCACATTTATAAGATAGGAAAGGCATCAGTTGTCAGCCTGCAATTTCAGCTTCTTCCATTCATTTAATTTCTTTTGGCTTCCAACTGGTGACAGACAATGACAATATCAGACAACAGCCACTGTTTCTGACATGAGAAAGCTCAATGCAAGATTTGAAGATTCTAATCTCATAGCTAAACGTTCAGCAAAAATCGCATTGTATGGTATGATTGTTTCCTTTCACAAAGAAATCACATAGGATATTACATTCAGTAGAGAAACTAAAAGATTTCATTACTTCATTATATACAAGCAGATATTAATTAGAAATTCCCATTGAACTATAACCACTAATAACATATCAGCTTCAGCTTTCATTCTTTTCTCTTTCTTATTTTTTGAAGGCGAAGGTAGATGTCCCCAACCCCTATCTGTGTGTTATTCTGCAAGGCTTTCTTTACAGTCTGAATTAACTCCCCAGAGATTTGGAGCCCAAAAGGAAAAAAATATATATGGGAGACGCAAAAAAGCTTTAAGATCTGTGCTTCTTTTTTGAATGTGAACTATAGCTTTCCCCAGTCCTCTCAGGAAAGGCAGAAGTGGCTCCAGTGTGTTACCAGGGAGACTGAAAACCTAATTTGCACATGTGTCAGTCTGCTGCTGTATAGAAATTAGTAATGACTTAATGATCTCTGTGGGACTCCTGTTGAATGGAAACAAACAGGAGATACTTCAGAGCCATTCTGTACAATGATCCAAGGCAGAATTTAGGATAAGCGAAGACTAAGCACAGAAAGAAAAGAGAAACTGAATCAGTTAAAATAATTCATGTAAGAGAGGTGGCAGAAGCAAGGTCCTCTCACTTACTGTGATAAGGAAGCATCCCTTGTGCACTGACTGTCTGCCGTGCAGGGGAATAGGACTTTTAGTAAGACACTCATGGGTGTAAAAATATTTAGTGCAAGGGATAGCATACCATTTGCAAATCAAATCTGTAAAAGTAATAGCACAAATGCCACTGATCATACAGCAATCTCTATGTCATATTTCAGGCCATATATTTTCTCATTTCTCAGCACTAAACATCAACTGATACTCACTGATAACATTTTTGAGGGAAAAAAAATCACCTACTTGTGAAAAGAGGTTAACCTCTTTAATGTGGAGAGCACATTGTATATATCATCATCATCAGCTTCTTCCCCCTGAAAATGAAAGGACATCCATTAAAGTTCAGCAATCCAGCAGAGAACATTACTGCACAGGGGGAGCAGATTTCTTTGAGGGTTTATGCTGACATTCAACTGTCTCCAAATTTTCCAATGACTTTTATCTGGATTCTATAACAATAATATTTAAATAACCACTGCATAGAACTAGGAAATAAATGAGATCATCTGACAATATTCAGCAGTACCACTATGTTAATACTCAAATCAGTATTCTCCAGCAGTAGAAATCATTCCCAAGAATAAAACCTGAGTTCTACCTTATTTTACAAAAACAAATGAATTATCAGCTTTAACCATCAGCTGATGAAAGTGCTACAAGAATAAAGCCAAACACTTGTGACTCTCCACACCAGAAACCTGCAGGTATCAACAGCAAGTTTTTTAATATTATCAATAGAAAAATGTCTTCTCATATCCTTCACTGCTGTTCACTGTGTTACAGCCCGTAATGTATGCCAATCCCATTATGTGCATAGATTCACATACATTCAGAGCTGGATGGAAGGTTGGTGTTTTTTAATTTAGATTTTACAAATCTGAGGTAACAAGAAGAATAAATATTGCACAATTCAATCAAAACCTTCCATTTTTTTTTCCTTTCTGGCTTTTAAAAATATTATTACCCTAATACTTTATGCAAACTGAATAGCAAATTCTCTTAGTGAAACAAGTTACTTTCAAAAGATAGTTCTTAAACCTCTGTCAGTGGGTGCCAGTGGAAAGAGCAAAGGCTGTTACTTATGGCGTCAGTTACTGGGCATCTGGTGTGGAGAACTAGGCTGGTTCTGAAGCTGGCAGTCCCACTCCATCCCTTTTTGCTACCTAGCTCAGCAACAGATTCCCAAAGTTTTTTGCCTTGCAGTTTCTGGTCCTGTTGGCCAGGGTCAAGGAACTTCAGCTATCCAAGTCTATCATCCATCTACTAAAACAGATGGCTAAGACATGTAATGTGGCATTAACTGAAAGGATTCTCTTGCTACACACAGCTGGGCAGAGATGGAGCACAAATTCTGTAATGTCTTTCCACGTTCTGCTAAAGAAATTCCTAAGAAAGTGCATATAAAGTGGCAGACAGGTAGACAGCAAAGTAAATGTATCCTATCAAAGGATGTACAGTGACTCCACTTGTTCCTCTGCATTGTGGAGTGCTTGCTTCCTGCATGCACTGTCTTTTTTACTCATGTATACTCCTACAGCAACAGAAAAATCTGTATTTACTCTGCAATGTGACACGGCATTTATACAGTATACATCTATGTGACAAAGACAAAAAAAAAAGCTTATTTAATGTGCAATTCTGAAATTAAGACTATAGATCAACTTTCTATAATTTTACATAAAAAATTAAATGTATCTGTCAACCCATAAATTGTGCTTAAAAAGCGTAAGAATTACAGCAAATTAAGTAATGTTAGACGAAGCTAAACTGACATAAAGCAAAAAAAAATTAGCAAGTTATCTACTGTTATTTAATGTATTCTGTCTTATGCATTTTGAAGTATACATTCTTACAAGTAATTCCCAGGTACCTCCAGCTTTCAGATTTCTATCTTTATTTCATTCTTTCTAGAGCTCTTGCAATATGACATTATAAATATTTTACTAAATCCTCTCTTCCATTCAAGACATAATCCAATCTTCATTCTGCTGCCTACATACTTGGGACAACTGGAATCATCACAAGCATTAATGTAAATGCACCTTTCTCTGCATTTTACATCAGCTTTCACCCATTCATCCAGTTAATTTCTTACGTGGACTGTTTAAATACTAAACTAAATTTTCAGAAGCATGACTGCTTCATGGTCTTTGTTTCACAGCATCAATGTTTTGCACGCTTAATGGCCAGCCCAAGGGATTTTTTACACAGTTATATAGCTCCAAATAATTATGAAATAGCTACTGCTGCACTACATCTTCAGATGGGTAATTTAATGACTTGGTAAGAATGTTTTCTGCAGTTCATTATACTGTATTTTAGAGAGTCTAACTAAATTAATTTTAAGAAAACAAACCTCCTGCAGCAGATCTTCTACAGAATGGTTGAACCGATCCACAAATTCATCAATAAGTTGGCTGTGGGCTATGTCAACTCTGTTCTGGATTGTATATTCTTCACTACAGAGTATGCTGTAAGTTTTGCTGCAGGCTTCAAGAACATCTGATTCCACGTGCTTTTCCACAACAAACTTGATCTGTTTCAATAAGGCATCCAGATGCTGTAGATCAGAAAAGAAGTTCAGCTTTCACCTCACCTGAACAATGAAACTCAAAGAAAAAAGTCATTCAAAGAATACACCAAATCAAGGTTAGATTACTAATATGCAAGATGCAGGCACACTGCTGTGGGACTAGAATAGTAATCAGATACTTGAAAGCAACCTTTGCTTGAAAGACTTCTTGCTCAATGTACTGTACCTTTTCCATTCTGCCCGTGCTATAGATTTCCAGATCAAAATACTGAGGGATTTGCAGGAGATTTGCAACCTTCTCGGCATCAGCAGAATACTAGAACATCATTGAAATAAAATAAAAAAATAAGTGAAGTAAAAATAAATACCTACGCTACAGAATGAAAAAATTAAAGATAACTGCAAATACCAGCAAGAGATTTCTTTTGTTGAAAAATGTACCTTTGATAGCAACATAGGAAGCGCAATAATGAAATGTTCAGTCAATTTATTTCTGTCATCTATCTGAGTTTTCCTTTCTTTTGCTGTCAAGACCTGCAAGCAACCAAAAATAACTAAAATAAATACAATTTCCGCATATGGCTTTCATTATTTTTTCTAAAGTCTGCATTACAAACAAAAATCTACGCAAGTGTATTTTTAATAAATCGAAAGAGGAGGGAATAAAACACTCAAACACATTTGGACTGAAGAGTGATTAAATGGGAGGACCATGTGTCCTAAGAAGCCATGATTGAAAAGGAAAATATTATATTATCCAGCATGATATTGTCTCAACACATCATCATTTTATGAAGATTGAAATTCAAATATAACCAAAGTCAGTGGAAGTTTTGCTACTGCTTCCAAGTGAATTGAGCTGTGGCTTTCACACATTTAACGAAGTGTTAATGTAAGACCTCAGGGCTAACTGAAGTATAATTAAGAAAACCAAAAGCAAAACCACACTGTAACAGTGATTTTCACTAGTAGATTCATGACCTCATCTCTAAACTGGAATGTAATTCTCAGTGAGAACATACATCCAAATTCACAGAATTCATTTACAAATTTCAGTGACAGATATACCGAAGTTACTAATGCTGTCATAGCAAAACCACCTTGAAACAGTGAACAGAGAGACAATAATCAAAACGGCATGCTTCATAAAAGCTTAGATCTGGCTTTGTGGCTTCAGAAAAGAGAAAATACTTCTGAAAACAAAGAATGATAAAAATACTGAAGTTAGCTGATGATTTGTGTATAGCAAAGCTGCCAGACTGCACAATAAGGGTTACAAGCTGAAGTCAGAGAAGAGACTATTTCACAAGAAGGTGAGCGCACAATCAGAAATCTGCTCCCATTTCAACTTGGAGAATATGCTAGCAAGAGATGAGAACATGACAAACCTCTACTGACAAGTCAAGAGATCCCTGCAGTTACCATCCCACAACTCATGATCTAACTGAAAAGAAGCAAAAGCTAAATGTCATACCTACATCTCTCTTAAGTGAGGAGGAACAGCTGGAAACAAAACATGTGCTTGGATGGCAGGCAGCCTATTTTGTCAGCAGAAATTTGAAATAACCATGGAAGTGAGGTGGAACAGATTTGTAACCAGGTTAAGACATCACTTCCATAGTACATGGCATACAGCTGGATACATACAGCAGCAGTTGTAATCCCTGTACCAACGTGCGGTGCAGCACCATGGTGTCAGCAAAAGCTGTTTGCTCACTAGAAGGCAATGCAAATGTGGCTAGGACAACCACCCAGTCATATTCTGGTGACCTAATATTTGTATTCAGTGGTGCAAAGAATTAATCTGGGCCCCCAAGCATGATCTCAAGGCTGTTTTGATCATACTATAGAAGGTGAAACTACTGAAATGTTTTCTTTAGCTTTAAAGAAAACAATACAGATATTGAAAAACTAAGACTAAGCAATTTGTTCAACTTAAGTGAACTGAAGTGTAGATCTCTTGACATAAAAAAATAACTTGGAAAGCTGATAGTGACACTATTTGGTGCTCCAAACAGAAAATACAAACATGACATTCTTGTTAAATTTAAAGGCTGCTTTGCCTGCTAGAACAGTCTGCAGCCACAGAAATGTTTCAATAAATTAGGAATTTATTAGAATATGCTATGTGAATTTAGGTACATCAAGCATGTTTAAATTGGTGCTTTCTTGGAGCTTTTCCTGGGATGCTGTTTCTGGACATGAGGTTAATCTGCTTATTAACTGCTAGTTTATAACAATTCATAAGGTAAGTAACTGCATTTAGTTTAGAAATGAAGAATGCCAAGTCTATCTCCAGATTTCACCTTCATTAAGTCTGTGCATTTCTAATAAAGTAGTTACGATTATTTGGAACAGAACCTAACACAAGTACCAAATGTTTCCATGTTTGTTTTTTTTCATTTTTAGTCTAACCTAAAGAAAAGGGGAACTATCAAAAACCAGGAAAGTACATTTGGGAAGCTAGGATTCTTTTGGAACATGGATGTTGTTATTTATGAAGCATACACATGAAAGCCTATTGATCATCCTGACCTTGTGACTTACACTGAAATGCTTAAAAGTCCATGCCCAGCCTTGGGAACGGACTTCCACTGATCCCCAGTCACTATAAAATAAATGAAAGAGGCAGCTAGATTGCAATATGGCCAGAATGTCACATTCTTAAATGTTTAGGGCACTCAGCAGAAAAGACAAAGAGAGTAAACACGTAAAACCACAGATGTATTCAGGCTGGTCCCAGTCCCAGTACTCCTACTCAAAGTAGACTCAGTTCAGGGATGAGACCAGGGTGCCCAGGGCTTTGTCCAGTCAAGTCTTGAAAGCCGCTAAGGATAGAAACTGCACAGACTCTCAGCTTCTGTTCCAGTGCTTAACTACTCTCATGATGAACATACTGTCAGCTTTTTCTGCAAATCCTACATCCGTATTAGCAGCACATTCCCTTTTATGGAAGACAAAGGTAATCTTGTTCTATTCCTAAGGTATGCACTTTTGATTCTAATCTAGATTTAACATTAAGGGCTGTAGATGTGGGTACATTTCAAGTGTAAGCCAGGGGTATGCTAAAAAGACCATCTGAAAAAAAAAAAAAAAAAAGAAGATTTTCATGCTGCAACATTTTTACTATTTGGCAATACAAAATCCCAAATCAGAGAAACAGAAACCTAAACATGTCCAGAAATAGAATTTCTACTACTTTTCTTCAAGTATGTTCACATGAAACAGGAAATGCCAATTTAATTTAAAAGTGTCAAATTGTGTATGCAAACAAATATTTTATGTCACTGTAGTAGTACACACAGGTCTGAGCTACCTACTGCAGTACCACTTACTCTCTTGCCAGTGCCTCTGCCTACTGGAGGATGTGCTTCAGCAGCTTGTCTGATTGTACACACCATCAACTCAATAAGAGCACTCTCCTGCCGGTCAGACATTGCTATGGAGGGAAAAGAACAAGTCACATCAGTTCTGATATGTGTGCAAGACATCTTAAAGAAGACAAATCTGTAAATGCAGTTATGAAACACAGTGAATAGAGACAACATTTTGTCCCATTTCTAAAATCAAGGCTTTCTTGCTTCCTCTTTGAATTACCACTCACATCATCTCAAAACGGGTACAGCAGAACTGAAAGAAGTCCAGAGAAATGTAATCTAGAAAAAGGATGAACGAAGGGGAATGTAACAAGGATCTAGAAAATAAAGAGCATCATGGAGGATAGAGAGCAACTGACTATTCACCATCCCCTTCCTTCTGTTCTTTGGGAAGTTCTTCTGGTCACATCTACAGGATCAAAACCCACCAGGCTATGCACAAGCAAAGAACCAAAGTGCCTAATTTCCTACCTGTGAAGGTCCCTGAACTAGGACAATCCTGAAGGATTCTGAAGGCTCTTGAGTGACACTCCTCACCATTAAGGACTCACTGCCAACAACCTCCCTGGCTACCTTGTGCACACAGATCTATTATTAGTGAAAAGAGATTCAAAACTAATGGTGAAAGAACTCCCTTACTTTTTTTTAATTCTTGAGAATTCGTTAGGTTTTAACATTGTCTGGAAAATAATTAACAATACCTGAAGTGCTTGTCTGTTCAAAACTCTATTAGCCATTTAATTTATTGAAAAGCTCATTTATACACTTGTTATTTAAACATTCAGACAAGAAGTAATCCTAGCCTTTAATATCAGCGAACTACAGTATAGCACGCATCACAAGATGAAAAATAAGAGCACAAAAAATGTTGCTTTTGAAACGAAGTACATTAAAAATGGATTAAATGAAAATCCTCTTTGAATAGGCTTTCTAAACAAACCACAACATAAATACCTCTATCACCCAGGATGAAACATCTTTTTAAGGACTAATTAACAGTATTGGGCAATATCAGTAAAGTATAGTGCCTAAACAAATACCTTCTTCTCCTTGGACTGGTTCTTCCAAGAGCAATTCGGTCATACATTCCCAGTCCTTCAACAGCTCTTGAGAACTCTCCCACAAACTGTCCACCAAATAGGCTGCATGTTCATGCAACTAGAAAATCCAAAGCAACCATTAATACAGCGTTCTGGTACAGGCAGCATTTCTTCAACTTTCACCATCATTTGGCCATGGAGAACGTCCTGGGCATGTACTCTTGTTAGTTGGAACGAAAATTCAGTTTAAAACTAACAGTGGAAGATCTTCTTCTAACTGAATGATACAACGGCATGACAATGGGACTGTATTTTAACAGAAAACGGAATAAAACCAAATTGAGCTTCTTTTCCATAAGCAGCTTGTTTGTGAAAAATCCTAAGAGTTTTGACTTAGAAGCTTTCCTCACTTTCTTCCTCTTTTTCTTAATGAAAAAAAGAGATGGTGAGACATGGACTAAGAGAGCTGTTATATGTCTTGAACAGGCATTTATTTTTCATACATGCTGTTACGTAGACCAAAACCAGCAGCAGAAATCCTACAGGAGGTACAGAATTAACACTAACTTTACCTGCAAAAAATGTTTTTATGTGAATTAAGGCAACTGTTGTAAAGTGAGAAAAATAATCCATAGGCTCCTAGTGGTCTATAAACTGTTCTTTAACCTCTATCAAAAAATAATAAGCACAACATGCAGTTCTGATTTGCCTGCCAGACATGGAACTGATTCCTTAACTGTAAAACACCTAAGATTGTACAGCAGGAAAACTGAAGTCACAAAATTCTACTTTATTTCTAACAAATCCCTCAAAACCAGCAACAGCAAAAACTGGCCCTGAGAGAGAAGTGATCTTGGGGAGCAGCTTCCGGCTTGCCTGGGAAGGCATTTTGCTGATCATGGCTTTGGGAGTAAATCTGAGTTCCTTTTCTCCACAGAAGGACAGATATGATTAACGTTAGGTAACTCCCAATCTCACACACTCAGATTTAAGGTTATTTTCTCTGGAAAATACAATGACCTGTTACAATCTAAGTTTTTAAGAAGCTGGAACTAAAAATACATTCACATAGCAGATTGAAGGCTCATACAAGTAGCAACGTTTCGTCTGGACTTAACCTGTAGGTTTATAAGGTGTCTCTAAAAGGTTAACTGGGTCTAAATGTTATCCTTCCTTCCCAGCATCTCTGATTGTGTTTCTTTTCATTGTCAGAGTCAAGTGTCTTGTTCAAGCCTTTGTAACAACTAAAATACCTGACTGAAATACCTTTCCTTTTTACACAAAATATACTACCCTCCCTTATGCAGTGAAACATTTCTGTCATTCCTTTCTTTCAGTCTTTTTTTGCCAATCAAATGTCTAATATTTAAACCTTTCTCCCTCTACCTTCAAAGCATCCTGTACCTGATGGTTTATCTTCTCAAGTTTTCCCTCCACTTCACTGCCATTCTTCACCTGAATTGCTGTTAGTATGTTTACCATAAAACTTCCCATGTATGCTATCTCTATAAACTATGGGCAGAATCCAATCCTGAATGTGTTCATCAAATACTTAATGTCATCATATGTATGCTTGCAGTCTCCATCCTCCAACGTTTTCAAGGTGCAACTGCATAAAGCTCTGAACAACCTCATTTAATCTCACAGCTGTCTCTGCTTTGCGCTAATGACCCTCAGGCCCTTTCCACTCTGAATTATTCTGATTCTAATAATAATTGGAGATATTATGTAACTTTTGTTCCATTCTGGTTCAATTTATTTTACTCCATTAAGTGTAACTCCAGAGGTATACTCCTTACATGGTTATCTCAAAAAATAACCAGTTACATTTTTATGTAGCAATGGATTCTGGTAGCCATCTTATTACTAGAAATGCCATACTGGGTACATGCAAGAGCAAAATAAATCATGAAAAAGAACAGGGGGCAGGCAGGGTAAAGGACATACAGTATTTTTCAAATGATGAAAAAAAAAGAGAAAGAACTTGTTATTGTATGTGGATACATCACTACTAAAGTTTCAGGTTTTATAAACATATAAAGGTTAGACAAGAATTTTTTACCTCACTTTCAAGAAAGAAAAGAACCAACATTCTAATAAGGTTTCCATTTGGACTATTTCGTCCTCTCCTCTTTGCTAGAGCCTCTTCAGCTTGGGGATCATGTCTGCTGAACAGTCTACAAATAAGCAAAAGGAGCTATCATATTTATCAAAACAAATCTCATGTCTGCAATAATATGATACGCATTTTCTTCATATGGTAGAATTGTTCATAGTACACACTGAAAGTAACTCAAGCTATATCTTTCAAGGGAAAGAGGGCATGACCTTCACCTGTCTGAAAAGATTAATTTCTCTTCAGAGTCTTCGAGTTCAACAGGGCTAGAAAAAATTCACACAGGAAAAAGCTCTTCAATATATATTTATATTGAAGGATTCTCAGCAGTTTTATATATTTGCATAATTCTTATAGCTCTGCATTTTTAATTTACCCAGTTTACACTGATGTTAGCACTTATTCCACTAATGCCTTAAGAACAAAAGTTTCATCTCCCCTGCAGTCACACTGAGTGGGATATGGTATAAACAAACTTGACATCTCATTGAGCAACCAACCTCAGGTACAGGTAGCAGCATAAAGGACAAAGCAATCCACCAGTCAGCTATGTAGGGGTTTATTTCTGCACTGAATTCCTTGATACATGGCCAATTCCAAACTCCTCTCCATGCTCAAATTTGCTAGCTTATCGAGATCTCAGGTGTGCCTACGTTACAGTTGCTGCAATGATTGTTTCATTTTGAGAAGACTGAAAACTGTTTCCTGCTTTCACAGTGAAACCAGTTTCAAAGCGATTTTACTATTCTAATTCACTGAAGGATGAGTTACACAAACCTGTAACTGCAACACAAAGGCGATGTCTTTAGTTGAAGACATCACCTCTTCCCCCCTGCTTATCTTAATAGGTAAGAAATGAGCACCTCTGCAATTGCTGAATTATCTTAAAACACGCAACTCAAGGTTGAGTCAGTAATCCTCTGTGTTACTTGCTTTCCTCTGCTAACTACAGGGAGAAATTCTAATGACTAGCTTACATGTAGAAAGTTATATATAAACATATAAAATTAGGTGAGATAAATCCCACCTCAAACGCCTCAAGGAGATTCTACTAACTTATTTAAATGGAGCACCAGCTCTTATGTCTTAGCAAAAACCAAGAGAAAAATGAGTGTTAGGAATGGAATGATCTTCCCTCAATGCTGTTCACTTTGAGAGACACTTGTAGTAACAAAGAATATCTCACTGTAAAGAAAAGTTAGAATAAAGTCTTTAAATGAAGTGCACTAAGGTGCAGATACGTCTTCATTTACCTTCTAAGCATTTTTCAAAATTATTTTGTCACATGTTGATTAACAGAGGAATTTCAGTGTATGCTTTTAAAAAGAACCTAACCCTTTCCTCTAACTTGTAAAATGTTGCGTAGGAAACTACACATAAATGCATTTTGTAAATTACCTCCTTGAAACAGATAATGCCTGATCACAAAGATGGAATTCCAGAAATCCACAAATGAAAGCTTACAAATTACAATGTGGACTTCTAAATCACTAATAAACCACAGAATATTAGAACACTGACAAAGGAAAGCTTATGTTTTTACATATTTTTTCTATCATGTATCTTGGCATGAAAAATTAGATAACCTGAATTCTGATACAAATAATCTATAAATATATTAAAGAACTCCAGTGTTACAACCCATGAGGAGAAAAAATAAAATTACTGCTAAAAGAATTTTAAATGGAAACCCTAAAAAAAGTTAACTGTTTTTTTTTTACTTTCACAGTAAGCTGTGATGCGGCAATGTCCTAGTTATAGTTACTGAAGCAGTATGATTCACACTGAAAATGTAGCTCATTTCTTCTGGCAGAGTGGGTACATGAAAGATGTAACCACAAGTGCAATATATCTTCAGGGAAAGTCAGTGAGACTAGAAACTAATTTCTTAATTATTACCACATACACCCCTCACAAGTTGACAATTCTGAAATAAACTTGTTTAAAATTTTGTAAAAAGGATGAGTGCCTATCAGGTCAACAATAGGGATGTGTAGGCCCTATATATGTATTATCACAACAGTAATTCAGCAAGAGTTGTGGGATTTAAACCAACTTTAGAGGTTTATGCAGTCTTTGCATATTTAACTCTTGAGGAGTTAGGAAAAGTTACCTGAATTGCAGAGGAAGGAAAATGTGAATTCAGTTTCTTCGTCTTTAGGTCTTGAATTTAAACAAGAAGGTAAGTCTCTGTTTTAAATTAAATTCCCAATTTGCTACATTGGGGTATTTCACTCTATTGCTTCTTTTGATCTTACCTCTAATAGGAAGCATTCACAAATCTGGTCTTAATCCAGGGCAAAAGAGAACTTACTTTTTGTGAAGAAATTCTCCAGCTGCTACTGCAACAGGCCGGTGTGCTGAATACACCAAGTGATAAACATTCTCACAGTCTTCATTTGACAGAGCTTCTTCGCTTCCACTGAAAGAGTTAGAAAGTAACACCTGAACTAAAACACGTTTTATTTCAATCCCCTTGCCTCCCATAACATACTTTTAACAGCTACAAGACTGATTTCCTTCATACAAAATCCTAAATGGTTGAACACCGACTTCACGAATCTTGGGTTCAGTTTCCAAATACAGGAAATATAAGGCCTGTAAGACTGGAAGTTTGTCCAATTTCCTCCTCCCAGGTGTAGAAATACATATATATGAGAAACAATCTTATTAAAAAAAAAAAAAAGTCATCACTGCTTACAAATCTTGCCCTGCTTAATTACTTACACCATCACACTAACTACAATGCACATACTGCAACATACTAAACATTCACTATCAAGCATTATTAAACTAAAAAGCCTAGAGTGTTACATGAGGAAAACATAATTGCTTGCTTAAACGTATTTACTTCTATAGCAATGGCTGTTTGCTTTCAAAGCTTTCAATTTTTAATATATTCAGACCTGGGACTGGGAAAACCTGCTTCAGTCTCCTGACCGAGTCCATTTGCAGGAATTAAGTCTTTTCACATGACAGCCTGTGAGCTCTTGTGTACTGTGGGGCAGTACGTGCTTCTCTGCTGGCCTGGTAAGTAGGAAAAAATATTCCCAACTCCAGCTGCCAAGAGGGCAATCAGATAAAACTACCTCGGCAATGGGAGAAAGCACAGAAATGCTCTGGATGTTGGCAGTAGAAAACTAAACCAGATTATGTCACAAAGTTGGGACACAGAACTAGCACTGTGCACCCACCGATCACGTCAACACATAGTTGCTTTAGGACTGAATCACGGTGTGCATGCAGAATTACAATAAAGCTGATACAATAAACTGTTCATCACTTTTACAGCAGTTGTGCTGACTAGAAATAGACTTCATTTTCAAAAGCAAGGAACTGTCTGATCATACCCTGCTGTGCTGGATGAAAGATGATAAAAAGTTTATTTTTCAGAATTATTTATTGAAAGAACAAGCCACCTTTTACCCTTGCCATAGGTAAACAACATAGCTGGGGCTTCTGCTGTTTCTAACGTCAAGGCAGATTTTGTGCGTGAGTTTTCTGAAACTCAGAAAAAACTTCAATTTCTCAGCAATATTCCTGAAAAATGCTATTGCCCATGGAACAATTACATTCCATCAATCAATATACCTGCACTGTTGCATACAGGAATATTACTTCCCTCCTTGCTTGGTCAGTATTTGTCAGAATTATCTATTTATCAGGACATCATTCGGCTTCATACTACAAATACTTTTTCACTGGTCATTTCCCATGGTGATTTTTCATGAGATCTTTTTGGAGTTCCTACCTGACAGAACACTGCCCTGAGCTGTTCAATATGACCCACATTCTTCTGGTGCTAAATGCATTTAACTATGTTTTCATCATGCATCTCCCATCAAAGAGAGAACAGAACAGGGGAAAAAAAAAGGTGCACTGGATAATTTTTGACCTAAAATCTTACTGTGTTCCTGAACATTGCTATTAATGCAGGGCATAGGTGTGCTCTACATCTCCTTTGTGATCACATTTGATACATTTGCCTCAAAAATGTAACAGTACGTACAAGATGTCCTTTCCTCCAAATATTAGAAGTCTAATATCTGTAAAACAGTGACCCATAAATAAAAAAAATGAAGTCCAGACTTCTTTACTAAGAGGAAAAGCCAGTCTGATCTTTCACTCAAATTCTGCATGTCCAAAAACGTTCTTTAAAGTGAAGCCACTATAAAGTACAGTGTATAAGCACAGTGCAGAAATTCTACACATCTATTTGTAAAACAGAGGCAAAATAATATGGTCATGAAGCTAAAAGAAGATATTTCATCTTATGGAAATACAGCAGGTAAAGTATAAAAAAGTACTGATGTACTGAGACTACTAGTACATCCATTCATCCATTCCAGTTCAGCCTTCCAGTACCTTAAGAGGCCTACATAAGGGCAGGTAGTGACAGGACAGGAGGGAATGGCTTTGAACTGAGAGAGGGAAGATTTAGATTAGATACTAGCAAGTGTAAAGTAACAGATTCATTTCATTACACAAGCAAAGAAATCAAGTCAATTACATTTTACTGCTTTAGGTAACTTTCAAAGGGAATATGCAGGTTTTGAAAAATACTCACTGAAGTATTAGCGTGACTAATCGAATGGCTTCCACAGCTACATCATATTCCTTATCAAGTGTCATTGATACAATGCGATCCTGAAAAGGAATATTATTACAGTGACAAACCAGAAACACACAAACAGCTATCAGATGAAGAATTCCACAGATGACAAAAGAAATACTCTCAGGGATAAAGATCTTTCAACTAGACACATGAAAGCCCTTTAGTATTACTCAGCCATTTAATGTACATCTTAGGAAGCTGTGTGCTATAAGCACAATGGAGCAACAGGCAAGTACACAGGAATGAGAATGACTGATTAACAAACAATCCTTATCCTTGTGTGCTTTCCAGAAAACAAGCAAGCAGACTTTCGAGTTGAAGCACTGTTCCAGACTGATCTTATTTAACAGTTCTTTCCTGAAAAAGAATGCACTTGCATTGGATGCCAGCAGAAAAATTGCCCCACTTCATCGCCTGGAAACAAATAATTTGAGAGCAATGAATGCTGCACAGATACATACCTGGAAACACTGTGAAGAAAGTCACACCTGCATATTGTCTATCAAGTTGTGGCCTTTATACCTGGCTACATTTTAAGGTTTGAAGCTGATCTCAAGATCAAGCTACAGACCTTCCACAGGAAATCAGTAAATTCTATGGGTTTACTTTCCTGTACTCTTTATTTTCCTATATTCTTTCTAGCGGAGAAAAGCACACCCCCTTCCAGTCAAATCTGATGATTTTATAATTCCTAAGGACCCTGTAGTTATGAAAAGTCTCCTAAAGGTTTCTTTCTCCTTAGTTTCAGTTTGCTTACTAGCAACTGAAAATATCCTTCCTACCTGGGGAGAATTTCTATCTATCCATAAAAATTCAATATGTCTTGATGTTCTCTACTTGACTGATCAAGTTAACGAAATCGGGCCATCTGAAAATAAAACTTGACGGCTATGGCTTGACCTACTTCAGAAAAGACTAGGTACTATATGGCATTTTTGGATTTGAAAAAATAGTTAGGGACTGAGAAGAAAAAAGGGAAGTGTTAGGAAACAACAGTGAAAGTCACCAAGAACAAATCAGGACAAAACAAAGGTGTTCACCTCTTTTCTCTAATGTTCAGGGCATTTAAAGGCTGAAGGAGACTTTCAAGCAATCAATGTTTATTTCAATATTGAAACTTGGGAATAGCATGTGGCTTTCTCAAGTGTTACCACTCAACAAAACCAAAGCTGCTAAGATACCTGGTGTCACTATGACTGAATGCACCTCTATTAACTGCCATTAAGCTCCTGGGAAATACTCTGCATTTAACTGTTATATCTAGACAGTTTTAGAGACTAAGAACTCCATTAAGAGAGTCAAGCAGTGAAATGACTTTCCAAGCAGGAAATTCTGTGGATGGACAAGACAAAAAATGGCTATTTTTCCTAAGGTCCTGGCCAAGGAACGACAACTAATAACATCAAGAGAAAGAACAGCCGGAGATACTAGTATTAAAAGTTTCAGTGAAATTTCACATACTCCCTCAATGTGTATCTTGAACTCCAGGATACCACAAGGAGGGAACTAATTGCACATGAAGGAGTAAGCACACAAGTATAAAACTCCTCCTTCGTCTCTGAAAAAAAAAAAGCCTGGAAGTGAAGGGATAGTCTCTCCTACCTACAAAGCAAGAGATACTCCCTGAATTTGGAGTCCTTTTGGACTTTGAAACTGACTGATGCGACAAAGATTTCTTATCCAAAAAGACTGTTCCCTCCTCTTAGTTTTCCTCAGAAACATCAGGCTTAAAATAAACAGTGTGGATGTGTCACTTGCTTATTTTCTGCCTTGGTGCCAGCATTTCTGTGTGATGGCATCTGCCACAGGTACCAAGAACCCTGAAAGTGAGACCTGAACACCTAACGTCTCTGGAAATGTAGCTCCTGTGCTTTAGCAAGTTACAAACCCCAGCTGTTCAATTTGCTTTGACAAAAATTTGCTGTACCGCTCTACAGCAGTAGAACAGGGCACAGGCTTGTATTAAGAACATGAAATATTAATTTTCACGGTCCGTGAAGATCAGTTTGCAATCGCATATCAGGCTGTGAATAAGGCTAGCTGAAGAGCGAGTCTATCTCCTTCTACCTCTTAGATGATGAAGACAGAACTGTCCTGCAAAGGGTCAGGGATGAGGCACAGGAATTTAACAGCTGCACCTAAAATTGCTGGTGTCTTGACTTTGGCACTGACTGCAAAAGAGCTAATTTGCATCTCTCCCATATGGCTCCAGTTATTGCTTGCATCAGACAGGACTTTTTGATGGAAAACAAAAGTCTCCTCTTCAATGGACATAGTTTGTTTTTTTTTCTGGACAAAGCTTTTTTTTTTTTTTAGCATATCACCAACTCCTAGAAACACAAACGTTGAAAAGAACATACATCTTTCCTTTGGAGAAGTGACATTATTAGATCCCTATCACAGCTATTTGGAAGACGGTGAAATATTAACACCCCAGTGCAAGTAATTCTGGATCAAATTAATTTATACTTTGAACAGCCAGAAGATCTCTAGAGAGATTTCTCTTGACAGTTTGAATGGATTGAGCTGAATAGCAGCTGAACTGTGCAGCTCCATTAAAGTCTGATGAGGAAAAATAAATAAGCAGCCATAGAACTGAGAATGACATTTAGCTCAATTATTTTTCAGGGGGTGGTGGTAGAGTTTGTGGTGGCAAGACATTTAAGTAATGTATCACAGATTCAAAAAGCATTAATTTGAAACTTTGCTCCATCCTGATGGCAAAGGCCGCATCCCTGTCAGCACAGCTGTAAATCCAAGTGCAGGCATTTGGGAAATGCCAGCTTTTTGTTCTCTTGCAGTGGCTGCAAACTCAAATGAATAAATCATCATGTTAAACTTATCTGTACTCGAGGCTCACAGAGACTGTGAGCTCACCTTTTCTCTATTTCATGATACAGATTTCTGTAAGTAAAAACAGCTTTAATGGAACAGAAGACAAGGATTTCTAACAGAGCTCCCCTTCATCTTTTTGACAGAAATGAGAATTCTTCATGCCATTCTAAACCAAGCAGCAATGCCCAGGCTAACTTAACTTCTTCTAACAAAGAAAATTATCTATGCAGTGAAAAAGCCAGGAAAAAGTACTTAAAGGTTCTATGTTCTGCTGGCTTTTTGAAGTACATTACCAAGTAACTATTTCTCAAAGTGTCTTCAATTGCCTTGAAAGTTTTGCTGGTGATGCGACAAGTTCAGACATGAAGCAGCATTCCCCTAACAAATTGCAGGAGACTAAGGGAGAAGCATCCAGCACATTTTCTAGTAAAGAGTAGATATGGAGATCATGACAGTTTTAGTGGCCTGTTTCAAAATACATCAAATTACAGAAGGAGCAAATACAAACAGATCTGTAGGTCTGCACAGATGGAACAATAAAAACATCACAGTTGGACAGTTCATTTTTCTGGAAAGTGAACTAGTATTTCTGGTTGTCCTGCGATGATAAGCAAACCAGACTTATGGAGGTATTACAGAAATAGTTTGAGGTCTGAACGTATTTGCCAGGTACTCTTCTAAGAGGGGAAACTCGGTCTTTGATGCAACAGTCCCAGAAACGTAGTTTGTAACATCAGAAAAACACAGGCCTTCAAGTGATCTCACAAAATGACCTAGTTTCGTCTCCTACTTAAAAGTCAACTATACCTAGCCCATTCCTGACAAATATTTATCTATTTAATCTGCCCTTAAAAATCTCAAACAAATAAAATCTATTAAAAAAAGAGCCTGATCTATTATATAACTATCAATCTGGACAAAAAAATCCTTTAATATCTAGACTTTACTGCAGCTTAAGCATCCTTTTTCTCCATCTCAAGTGAAATGTGGCAAAAGGCTGATAACCGTTATGTTTTTATGAATCGTTTATATGCAAGGAAGATATGACAAGTTTTCTACATTCTGTGCTTTCCCAGATCAAACTGGAGGAGTTAACAGTAATCGCAATGACAGACAAAATCAGGAAACAGTATAAAAATCTGTAGCGATAAATTTTTAACTCTCATGCATAGTATAACAATTTATGAGTATTTAAATCAAACAGAAGCAATGGCTGTGTTTCCACACTCATCTCTCCAAACAGCACACTCATGAAACAAAGCAGTCATGCCACAAAGTGAGTTACAGCCACGTTCTTATCAAGATAGTAAGCAAAAAGCGTGTTTGTGCCAGTAAAAAAACCTGTAAAATCTTTCTCCAGTACTTATCTTCTAAACAGGACAATCATGCTTACAGGTTTGTCTAAAAGACCTCCTGTTCTGCAGCAAGAAGGCATTTCACTGTGTGTTACTGTATAACGTTCTGCATCACAGAATATTGTGATGCAGATCAAAGTATCTTTCTCCAAACACAAGCACATATTCAGCTAAAAAGCTGTCATACAAACAATCTTTTGTTACAGGCTGTTACTTTCAGATGTATTTCACATTGAGTGAAGCACCCAGTACACATCCTTAAAATTCAATAAATCTGAAATTAAATAAGTACAAGCAGATTGAATGATGACAATTATAAACTATCAATAATGCAAACAGATAAGTAAGCATCCTGGCCAAGACTGACAAATCTCACAAAATAAACACTGTAAATTTGGCTTAATCTCAGCATTTAGTAATACAGTTTTACTACTGCAGTTACAATCCCTGCCACAAACAAATGATTTCATTTTTGCATTTAATATACATGACTAAAAAGACCGCAACAGGATGAGACAGATGATAGTTTTGTTTTCTGTACTCCATGCAAAAAATTTTATTTCCTCTTACCTTGAATCTATTAGTGAACAGCTCCAGTTTTGGAAATAACTCTCTGTTGGTATACAGACTCTGAAGAGCTTTCAAACACTTCAACCTCACTTCACCTTGCTGAACAAAACACACTAAGATTAGCCAATAGAATATCCTAAGCAAATGCACATGAGTATTAATATCATACTGTAATTTGTTTAATGTACATTTAAAATTTTATGAGTTACCCAAGCCAATTTTCAATTCAGCTAAAAAACAAAAAACCCATGCAGCTGCAGACAAACAATGTTAAATTTTATCCCTATTTGCATATATGAAGGATTTAATTTGCCATCACTTAAATGACTGTTACTGTTTGGCTTTCAAGTGAACTCCACAAAAAAGATAAAGAATACAGCAATTATTACAAATTAAAGACATATGATCTCAAGGTGTTTGGTGAAGACAGCATGGCTATTTAGCTTTAGAAAAGAGACGACAGGCAACTTCTGCCTGCTATCTGGTGTTTACAATCAATGTACAAGCATTTAAAATGACTGAGCATGGGCTGTGTGTAGCCCAGTCAAGCAACAACCATCTCTGAGCATTGTCTTTCCTTTTCCCAGGGTCAGAAGAAATACGTGCTGGATTTATTATTCTGAAATTTTCTACATTCCATCTCTCATCATAGGATAGGCACATGCCTAAGGATGCAAAAGGCCCGAGAGACCCTCCAGTGGGGAGCAGGCCGATGCCACAAGAACACTACATCTAAGCCACAGCATGAGGAAGCCCCTGGGAAGAAGAGCAGCTCATTCCATCTGACTTGTTCTGGTGGCAGCAGGTCATTCCCAGCTACTCGTTAGATTGCTTTGGTCTGGTGGACTGTAGGCAGTAAATGTCATCACTGATCATTAGCAGAGGATGTAAGCATGTTATGGCCTTGGCTTATTTCGCCACAGAAGATCAGCATCAGTTCTGGCATGCCATGAACACTACAGAGCAAGAGTGAGGTAGCAGGTTTAGTTGTAACTCCACTGAAGACTGTCCCACTTGCCAGCAGATGGCTTATTATTCACTCAGTGCTGTGGCTCCGAAATGAAAAACTTCACATTGGTTAGAATAAAAAAAAAAAAAAAAAAAGATAAAAATCACTGCCAACAGCAGTAGAACATGAGACTTGAGTAGAAAAGGTCTGGACTCCCTGTGGAGTCCAAAGCCTTTTTGGACTTCAGCAAACACCCTGGATCAGTAGGCCCAGAGTTAAGTTCAGGCCTGATACTGAGAGCCCCTAAGTCTTAAATGTACAAATCAAGCCAGGTAGATAGGAAACACACCTGTGAACCTGGTACTTGCGTGGCTTGCCGGGAGACTGAAGCCGGATGCTAACAGAAACATACTGAACCAGGCTACTGTGCTGTTGCTTACCAGATACGACGTAGAATACAAGTGACTACAGGAGCAGGCGAGGAAAAGAGAAATGTGTTACATCTCATCCCTCTAGCTGACAGGAAAGGCACAGGAGATGCAGAGGCAATCCCTGGAAACCACCGCCTTTCTTGGCAGGATAGCTAAAAAGCCTGGTTTTTAAACTATCGGTCAAGGTTGGAATTCATCTCTTTGGAGAAGGAAGAACCCCTGCATGTCAGCTTGCTAATCCTGTTAAGAAGGTTTTAAAATAGAGCCAGTGGAGATTAGTGAAAGGAACCCAGCACGAAAGCATGAACTGCAATGACCTGGACAAGAACCTAAGAAAGGCAGAAAAGGAATGTGTACATGGATACACTCCACTGAAGTCCAGAATGGGGTAGCACTGTGCCACAGACCATCAACATGCCAGACATGAGACATTTCACGAGTATGAGAATCATCCAAGTAATATGAGCTTTTAATACCCCAAACACTTTCTGGGGAAGGAAACACACCAGAAATTTCATATCTAGCAGGTAAGAAAGCTAAAGTTAGGGTAATTCCTAAGAAACTTATGCCAGGGTAAAAGCTGCGAACGGTGATGCAGAGCAAGGACAGGAAGATATATACTCAACTAAGAGATTAATTTATGTAACTAATTAATTAATTAGGAGGTCAAGCACAAGAAGAATACAAAAAAAGTCCAGAAGGAAGATATGATCAAAAAGGCCTGGGCACAGTATGCAATGGACGCAAGAGATAATGAAGAAAACTTCCTGCAAATATCTGTAGCTCAACAAAAAAAAAGTTACCTTGCTTTGAAGGGAGAGGAAAAAAGTAACTGCCACTTTTTATGTGTACAGTGGGTAGGAAAAGAAATAATAAATTAAAATTACAACAAAGACTATTATCTTATGCAAGTAAGAACTTCTTAGTGACACAGTTAAGTACCCAAGCTGCTACAGAAAGCCGTAGAATAACCAACACTAGAGGGTCTTCAACAATATGACTGAGAATCACTGTGGATTTACATTGAAGCAGGGAAGGAAAAAGCAAAAATACTTCCAGACCAGATTTTAGCCAGATTTTCTGCACTTCTGAGCTGAAGTTCATTGTGAGTATAAGTCAATCTAAGGCAGCAAATATTTGCAACTATGCAGTAACTTCAATTCTGTTACAGAAAACAAGCAGTGCTTTCCAGCTATTATTGTGTATTCACATCTATGCTTTACAGACATAAAGAACGTATCTGAAAGCCTTGCCATTTTCTAAGTAAACAACGGATAAATTATATACATTATCTGCATTCTAAAATTAAGACTTTGCATCTTCATGAGTTTCTTCTTTCACAAAAAATATACTTGGGGTTCTGTCCAATTTATAATTGTGACACTGATTACTGCAGAATCCTGAATTAATCCACACTGTCATTGGTTCTGTGCATGCCTCCTTCTCCAATCTAATTATACCTGTAATTCCCCTTCTCTCAAAGCATTTTTAGACAATTACTTTTATATTTTTATTCTTTGTTATAGAAATAGCTACAAAAAATCATTTTTCATGAATATGAAAATGTGTCACACTAATACTTAATTGCTAATGCTTTCTTTTATGTACAATTTGAAACTCGAACCTAAGCCAAAAACATTGAATTTATCAACTCTGTTTAATGACAGTTTTCATATTTTCCTTATTTTTGTTGAGGTAAGTTCCAAGTTGAGACAATTTATAGCCTTTCAAGCAAAAAATTGATACTGCTGCTAATTTAGCAAAAAGAAATACATACACCTTTCATGATAGCAGTGTGGGGTAGTCTGCATTTGTCTGGAAGAGTCATGCTCTACTCAATATTCTCTTTAATATGGCAGACCCGTGAAGAAGATTCAATCCTGATGGAAGCTCACCACTCCGTATTTTTAACATGCTAATCATAGAGCTCAAACCAACAATCTGTAACTCTTGTGTGAGTCTCACAGTGATCTACAGCCTTAGATCAAGCCACCTTAGACTCTTATTAATGGTCTATACAGTTGATAGTTTTGAGCATTAGTCTGCCATCTCTCAGTGAGATCCAGATCTCTTTCAACATTCAGGGGTACCACAGCTGAAGAAATTAAAGATGCACTGCTATGTGTCAGTTCACATGTCAGTCAAAGGCTTAGATCACACAGAAATTGACTTTCTGAGCCCCCAGAAACACAGTTTTCAGTATTTTCAAAATAGGTGGGTGGTAAAGAGAGCAGCAAAGCAACTTCTCTCTTTTCACACCTCCGGCCTTATTTGGGTTTGTTTTTTTTTTACCCAATTTTTTTTTTTTGGTGGCTAAGGTTTTTCTGTTCTTTTAAAGAAGTTATCAGAATTTAATAACAGGTAAGTAGTTTGCTCAGGTCTTTGCGCCATCATATTTCTGCAGTGTGCCCCAGTTTGGTTTTTTTGTTCTCTTCTGTAAAATGACCTGAACTACTACAGATATCTTCAATCCCACGATTTATGGGATGTCAACGATACTGTGTTTCATTTTGATGCTCTAGGGCAATGTATTTTGAGCTAATCTGCTGCCTAATGAAAGAAACAGTTGCACTGCCAGACAGAAACAGATGAAAAGTCCTGCAGCACATTAGTACCTATGCAGAAGTATTCCTGGCAGAAGCAAGCAGTTGTGCTCTGCCTGCGCATGCCCATTTATGCCATTTATGAAGGTAGTGTGTATCACCTGATGCATTTTTTCATTTTGTCTAGTTTTCCCAAACCCAAGGGTATAAGGAAATTATATAAATATTATATATAATTAGGTATATGAGATTATGAAAGCATTCAGAAGTTTGGAAAAACTACAATCTCAGTTTCTACATAATCTTAATAAAAACAAATTCTATTTTCTCATCCTCCTAAGTAAAGATGCCATCACAATGAAGTATTCAAACACCATCTGGTCTAGAGGACTCTGGGTTCATTCCTTTAAAAGAAACAGACAATAAGTAGAAGCACACAAAGAAGGAAAAGGCATTTTCTGATGTGTTAAGAACTGGTTTAAAAACTATGACTGCCTACGCACCTAGGGACACAATCACAGCTTCAAAACAGTTCCATGCATGAATGAAGCAGGTGAAAATTATGACTGGACAGTCTAACACAATCTTCTTTTTCTTTTTTTAAAGAGAGGTTTTTATAGAATTATGTTATAGTTTTATGTATTTTTAATTTAAGCACCCAGGTCCACGGGAATGAAAAAGAAGCTTAAAAGGAGAGAAAGGCAGAATTAGAAAACCATATTCAAATAAGAAAGTAAACTATAAAAAACTAAAAAGCCCTACAGACATTAATCTGAAATCTGTGAGACAAGATTAACATAAAACTATGAAGATTTCCCAAATTAGGCAACTAAACTTCTGTATCCTACCTATGAAAGACTACACTGAAGCTACTACAAAGAAGTGTAAGAGCTGTGTCCTCCCTGTGCTTTAATTTGTATGTCTTCTGAAGTGGAATATGAAACTGTTTATTAATCTCTCTTGCACTGCTGTCTCCTCCTTTTTTGTAGTAGCAAGATTCCAGAGAACTGAATTATTTTGGAGTAACTTCTGTTCACATAAAATGGAAATACCTTATGACTATTGCCTTCATTTTTTCCTAATATTTTAGGTACTCACCCACAAGAAAAAATTATCTCCTGATCAAAGCTAAGCAAAATCAAGAAACTTGGGTACTAGCTGGCAGGTTTTCAGGAAGTGCCAATGAAACCAACACTGTTCCAGGATCTAGTACTTTTGGAGGGTTAGCATTTTTAGTAGGTTCTTATTCCATCCTTTTTCAATATATTCTTCCCATTGAACTTCCTTCCTTCTTTCTCCCCAAATGCCTCCCTCCAGTCGCTCCAGTTCCATCCTTAAGACACATGGCTCACCTCCTCTTGACTCTTACCCTATTTTACTTACAACCTGTCCCAGTCTATACACTAAACATACACTACCTCAGTAAAAAATACCACATAGCACATACAGCAGATTAGCTAGAGATTCAAAGACTTAGAGCCCCAACACGCTTCTGAGGTCTACAATTAAAAATGCTACAAAGCAAGAAGCAGGTGAATAGATAGACAGCTTGACAGAATTCTTCTGTGTCTGGTCCAGATGGAAAACAATTTTTTTTTAACATAACACTGTAAGTTAAAATTTATCTAATACAAAGAACATACTAATTTTAGAAAAGCTGGATATTAATATATGTTAAGGTTGCAGGCAGATGAGTAGAACCTGGCCTGAGGTTAAGCTAACCGAAGAGGATGTGAGAAACTACTGGACATGACACGAGAAATTGCTGGATGTGACAGAGAAGAGTGAGAAGCTGACATCAGCCACAGACTGCCACAAGGAATGGCTGGATTTCACAGATGGTTAAAGGGGGTTATGTGAGAAATGGCTGGACTTCACAGACACTAGAAGAGGACTGAGAGCTGTGAAGTGCAAAACTGCCAGATTCTACTCGCTCATTGGAAGTGCTGCTTTGTGGAAAAGTCCTGCAAGGATTAGGATGTGCTCCAAAAGACTCACTGCAATTATTCAAGGGATAATTGATTTTCATTAAAAGCCCTAGTAAAATAAAGCCTTCCACCACCCCTGAATAGTAATCCTCAAACCCAAATTGACCTCCCCACTCATTTGATAACTTGAAGCAATGATCACCTCCTGAAGCATGCTTACTAGTTAAGCACATCAACATTAAAAATAAGGTACACAGAGGAAGCAGCAGCTCTGCCTCTCAAAGCACTGTGATGACGTATTTTCCATGCTTAACCTTTAATAATAGCAAGTTTTTGTGTCTCTAGAGTAAACAGTGGTCATGGCTGCATGTAGAAGTAAGCGGGATCTTCCTCCTTATCAAGATTTGTAATGGGATGCAATGTAAAAGTTAGTAAAGCAGTAAGTTTGGGAACTACAGGTTTAGAGAGGAAAGATTTCACATTTCTAGTCTCTAAAGCATACAGGATACTCTAAGGAAATAAATTGCTGATCCACATGAAGGCAAGATGCTAAAGCAAAGAACCACTAACTTCTTTCATTAGTGAAAGCTAGCTTTCTAACTGATCTTGTTCAGACTTGAGCAAAAGAGTGGCCAAGTCATATCCTCAATGTTAACATACTGTCCAAAGTTACTGAAGAAATCATCTTTTTAAAGAATCAGCTGTTAACCACCAGTTATGCAAGTCATGAGAATGAACCTGCAAACATTTTATTTTGTGCAGTAGTGCTCATGGGAAAAAAGAATAGTCTGAATAAGGATGCTAGAATTCAATGAGCATTTCAAGGGTATAGGTATAGGTCTCATCTGTTTTCCTTGGATAATGTTAGCAAAACTGTTAAGAGCAAAATAAATTTTCTACTGATTTTGGTGGGAGTGGAAGAAAGCCACTCCCAGTTGCTGCCTCGCGTACAAAACTGTCATGCAGTCAGAAGTCCAAGGTCCTGTTCTATTAGCATTAGGAATGGGCTGCAGGAACTGAGTAGTACTTAAGCCTGCTGCCACCCAGCAGAGACATGTTGCGTATACCATCAAAACTAAGAACTGTGGTGAGATAGAAAAGAACCTCTGGGTATAAATCTTCTGGCTTCCATCTGGTGTTTCAATTTTTTTTTTTTTTTGAAGAAAAAGCTAAAGAGCTCCTTGAAGAGATTCTTCAAGGGAAAATTAATTGATGAGAACTCCACTGGTTGTAGAGCCAGTGATGTCTGCTGGGGACCCAGAGATGTTCTCTTTACTTTAACTATTGGCATTGTTAAATGGATGACACATCTGGAAGCCTCTACTCCATACTGCTTCAGACACAAAGGTTCTCAGGGGTGATCTCAGATGACTTTTCTTTCCCTTGTAATCAGAAGAAAAAGCACCATGGAAACATTTTTATTCAAATATTCTAATGGAGACTGAAAACACAAAAGGCACATGAACCAAGCACGCCGTTTGGGAGCACTATATAATAATTTAAGCAAATACCTTGAAATAGGATGATTGAAAGATAAATAAAAGGCAAGAAAAAATGTCTTAATAAATTAAGATGGTATACTAAATATGTCTTGGGTAGTAGAACACCAACTATGCACAGTGCACTCTGCTATGTACAGTAAAATACAATACTTACCCTGTCATGCAGTGTCCAACCAACATATTTTAAATAACTATCATTCAGGAAAGCATCACTGTACATTTTCATCCAGACACCAATTTCTTCAATACAGACAGCTCTGATTTCAGCAATAGCATCACTAATAAAGAAGAAAAAAAAAAGTATTAACCAGATTACAGATACATACCAATAACTTCTCATTCCCACTGCCCTAGCTATTTTGCTTTTGCTGAATTTCACTCTGTAAGGCTTCTCAATGTTCTCACTGCCATCTCACTGACTTCCTGTTCCTTTATGTCCTGGAACTCACTAATCTATTTAATAATTTCAATATTTCTGCATTCAGATATGATACTTCCATTAACTCAAAAAGCCTTACCCTAGTTTGCTACCCTAGTCTATTACTCTTTTACTTTTCTCTTTTCAAACAGAATTACGGATCAAAGCTACAAACCTTCTCTATACAATCATTTCTAAGCATCATCACTGACATTTGCTCAGCAGGCTTGACTTTCTCCAGCTAGAGGTGTAGAAGGATTAGCAAGTAGAAAATGTTTGTTGGTTTAACCAAAGGAGCCCGTCAGAGGAGCAGAACAGAATTTGGTACCTACACAGATCTTGTTTCATGCACCGCATGAAAGCCCCTTAACAAAACCAGGAGAATGTTTACATTTCAACATTGCTTTCTTCCAGTTTTCTTGCTTTTTTCTACGTTCTGACTGTGGCAAGTGATGGAAGAGGCAAAGACATGTTTTAGGCAGAATTATCAGCTGCTTATTGAGGAGGGACAGCAGGAAACTGTCTGGAGAGATCACCTAAAAAGATGAGGGATGGAATTTATTTCAATCTGATTGGCACTTTCCTGCCTGACTGACATAGAGCATGGCATATTTACTAATAATGAACGTCGGCTAAACAACAGGAAAAGGGATTGAGGCCATCTGGCCCTTCAGGAATTTCATCTCTGAGACATCTGTTACTATGAGAAATCACTTGTGCCACTCCAGCTGGCACTGCTTCACAGTTCGAAATTTCAGCTGTAATGAAAGAGGAGCATAAAGAGCCACTGTACAGAAGAAGGAAATGTCTTGCGGTTTGCAAACAGTGGCCTTCTTTATAATTGAGACTCTTGTTCTGTATTTTTATAAAAAAATCTTTTTTGAAAGATAATAAAATCTATTTAATTCTAAAATAGACCAAGAGAGCCTCAAAATGAAATCTAATTCAAGGGGAAGAAAAAGAAAATAAAATTCCCACTTCAAGCAAGAGAATAATTGCAAAATAAAGAGAAACTGTATTTTTCCTAAAGTTTTCCATTTTATAAAATGTAAAAAAACATGCACTCAATATTATGTTCAAGATACTGCATAAATTCATACACACAAAGCAGTATAACAAAACCATGACTACTCCATACCGTAACTGCCTATGCACTTGCAACCTCCAGACTGGTCCACCTCAATAGGTCCCATTCTACTGTGTATGGCCGTCCAGATACCAAGTCACCTTTTTCACAAAACGCATTACCAATGTAAACACGACAATCGATCGCGGTATCACAGGTGACTAGAAACTTCTACAGTTAAGTCTCTGTTATTCTCATTCAATTTCAAATTACAGGGAGGAAACTACTGATGCAACAGCATAAAACATGCATCTAAAGTTAATGTGTGAATGTGTGGGCAAACTCTGTAGGAATGCCATCAAACCTGTGTCATTGTCTGTCTTTGCCTATGTGAAGCACACTGAGTCTATCAACTTCCAAAGAGAATCATTAAAACTGGTCTGCCAAAATCCCTGAAGACTCTATAACCTCAAAACCAATTGTCAATTCACAGTGTAAACAAGCTGCATTACAAGAAGAGCAGGGCATTAAATAAGCTGCTCCTATTAGGGAGCTCTCAAACAGGTTTTGGATACCGTAAGGAAGAATGTGCTAAAATATTAGATACAAGGGTTTGCACTACAAAAACTGCATTCACCGTGTAGAATGCAGTTACAATGAAGACAAATTTTAATTAAAACTATTAACACCCTAAACTAGATTAGCAATTCTCTTATATGGAATTATTTTTAAACTATTTTAAAAACAAAATATAAGTGGAACGAATCAGAATGCAAGACACAAAGACCAATCTAAAAGATTAAGTACAAATAAAGGGGGAAAAAAGGTGAGCTACACATGCAGCAGCATAAAGTAGCCATGAAGACATTTCCACTAGGGGATGACAGTCTGAGTCTTCACATTCAAGTAGATTATTTCACCACCTTATTAATTTACTAACTTTAGGAAGGATTTAATGGAAATCCCAGAAAGAACCCAAGTGTCAACAGCCATTCAATCATGCAGCACAGCCAGCCAAAAATCAGGAAAATTTATCTTTTCTGTAAAAATGCATTCAAGCTTTTCTAGGCAGACAATGAACAACTGATTCCCAATTCAAAAGCTTCTCAGGCTTCCCTAGGTACTATGGGCAAACACTCACTACAAGCTGTTATTTATAACAGAGGGAAAAAAAAACCACAACAGAAATAATAAAGCTTTTCAAGTAATTACAAGATTTAGTACAATAAAAATTTAACATCTTCAGTGTAATTGAAAATGTGAAAGAATCATGCATTTAAGGAATGTTAAGCTAGCAAACAGACTCAAGTTGCTGGAGAGGCAGCAGAATTTGTGAGACACCAATTTCACACTCCACCACCATCTTCCAGGTAACTGGATTACCAATAAGAATCACTCAAATTCTGGCAGGAATCATGAACACAGATTCCACACCTGTATGATGCTGTATTAAACATGGTCCAGCCAAAAAGACTTTATCCTTCTGCTATACATGTGGTCAATTGCTTGTTATTAAACTACAGTTCTTTTCTTATCACTTTTACACTTCCGCTTATCACAGTCACTTTGAATTGTTTAGTTTTTTAAAAATATAAACTATTTTTGGATAACATAACATACAAACATAAATCATACCAGCACTGGAAGTATTTTCAGACTAATTAGTACATTATTAAATATCACAATTATAAATTAGTGATGTGAGTTTGTATTGCTTGTCAAATGCTTCTAGAAAGGAACAGAATCTAGTCCAGCACAGAAACTAAAACTAATGCTGGATCTACAAATATTAGACATAAAATATATTTAACTTTTTCAGCACAAACTGCAAATAAATGTCTCATGCAGTAAATGAGAAACACATAGCAAACTATTCCAGCCAAATTCACGACCTATATTGCTACTCTTAGTAAAGAGGCCTCCAATGATGCAACTTAGTAAAGACATTTGACTAAAGGGGAACAAGAAATTCACTGGTTCCTTTTAAAATTTTCACTTGACAAGGCAGGCCTATAAAACTTAGGACAAATCACAGCTAACAGTGTCAAGAAATAGGTTTTACTAGCTCTGTTTCAGAGAAGCAATTATTGAAAGTGCCACTTTAGCATGTATTTCATGCTAAATTATACTCAAGTATTTTGATTAAGGCCAAAAATACTGACCTTGAAACACAGAATATGTAATGGATAGTTGGAGTATGTCAGGTGGACACCGGTATGTTCCTCAGGGTCTTGCTGGAGTGACTGCCAGTTGCAACTCCTGGCAACTGTTTGATCACAAACTCAGGTTAATCAAGACCAAAACCGGAGGGAATTTAAGCTAACCTGGCTGATCTGTACTGAAGATCTGCACTGAAATGGACGGTTACATCCTTAAATCATTACAAATGTTGATGTAAAACATCCAAGGCAAGAGAGGGAGATTACCAGCAGAGCAGTAACTGCTTCTAGACGTCTTGGAAGCTCCTAAAGGATGCCTGAATACACTCTTATTTCATGTTTGCTTGCCTAATATAACCACTGGAGCTGGTGCTTCTCACACCTTGCTTTCGAGGCGGAGAGAATTATAGATAACCTTCAGCAGAACATGGTATTACTCAACACACAAATTGGATATGGCCAGAAATAAAAGATAAGATGTTCCATTAATAGGTTGGGACAACAGCCTATGAAAAAACTTCCCAAGAAAAACAGAAATGAGGGCTGCCCACCTGCCTTTGGCATTTTTTGAAGTGGAATGTCAAATTCCCAATGAAGGGATATGAAATGGTGCAGCTCTCCAATAATACACCATTGTCAGATGGACCAAACTATGCCTGCCTCTTGGGCTGCTGTTTCTAAAAATTTTGAAAATGTAGTTGTAAGAACTGGTCAAATTTCTAATTTTTCTATGACTCTGTCATTTCTGGAGCTGATTTATGACCCCATAAGGGAAGAAGGGTAAGAAAAGTAAGAGTGCAGAGCCCACTTCCAAAAAATCTGGTGGTCAGTGCATATCCCACTCCTGGGAGGGGCTGATAAGCAGCACTATCACTCTAAGTAATTCTACACAGCGTGTTATTTGAATAGGTATTTCAATGAAGTGTTACTAAGCTGATTATCCAACATAATTGCCAGGCAAAGGAACTGAATTGTCTGAAGGCATGATTTGAATTTCAAGATGTAGCTCTATGTATCTCTAAACCCAGTGTTTCTCAAAGACTTACCATACTGACACCTTTGCTTATATTAAGCATGATATGTGGCTTTGTAGGAAAGGGAGCAGTGTGTGCTTTTAAACTTAATAGTAAGGTCCAACTCATTTAAGCACAAAGATATATCTTTCTGCCCTCCTCTGCCTATTAATGACAAACTGTCTCAGTAATATCCATATGGTTTTTCAACTTACATTAAAAAAAAAAGGGCATTATTTTGTCACTTAAGACATATGTTTCACCTCCTTAGGATAATATTTAGAGGGGAGGGAAAAGGATTTTCCCATGGTTTTGCTTGCATTTTCACTTCCCTGTGCTAAATGGGTTTTGCTTGTCTCAGTGTCTTACCTGCTTTCCCACCAGACCTCCATCTAATATTCCCTCTCCCTTTTCTTCATGCAACACTCTTACTTCCCAGAGTGGAACTCACATATAACTTGTCACCATCATCCTATTTACTCAGTACGAAGGAAACAAGCACCCTGGAAGGCAAGAACCATCTTCTCTGCAAAGATGACACCTAAATTTGGTAAATTTTACCTTTTCAGTACTGCCAAAAATAGTATCTTGGGGGCAGGCTCACTGAACTGCATAAATTCACAAAATCATTGTGTCCATCAGTCTGAGAATCCCTATTCAGGTCTGCCAGAAGTCAAAACTGTAATAGTTCTGTTTGCTGGAATTCATTATCAGGAGAAGTAGCTCTTTGAGAATTCAAAACTAAAAGATACTAGGAAGTACTACTCAAATAAGAATTCCATGAGTCTTACCCTCTGAAAGGAAATTGTGTCTGCACACACACTGCTAAGGCAAAAGTGGGCAAGTAGCAGAAACAAAATTTTGACATCTCAGATGACAGTTGAGAGTAAGGAACACTAGAATGGTGACTGGGAAAAGGGCGCTATCACACCCATTTTTAAAAAGGGTAGGAAACAGCCTGGGCACTACTGACTTATCAGCCTCACCTCTGTGCCTGGGAAGATCATGGAACAGATCCTTTGATAGGAGCTTCTAGCAGCTCTTTCTAAGAAGCTATGCTAAGGCACATGGAGGACAGAGAGGCATTAAAATCCTGGCACAGGCTGCCCAGAGAGGCAACTTACTACATCTGAGAAGCTATGTGGCAATAATCTCAGATTGAAAATAATCTCTGCTATGCAGATGCAACTCAAATGTTAAAATAAACCTCCCCTGCTTTTTTCATTTTAATAGATATGTACCCTGCAATTTTCAGCTTAATCTCAGACAAAAAAAAATACTTTTCAGAAGAACCCTGAACTACCAGTATACAGTATCTAATTACTACATACCAAAAGTATTACTCATACAGGCACAAAACTCATTATTTTGAGCATTACCATATCCAGAGTTCCTACACTTGCCTCATACAATCAGTTTTTGTTAATTTCAAGGACTGATATTTCACAGCCTCTCTGGACAACCTGTTCCAGAGTCTGGTTACCCTCAAGGCTCTGCAGTCCTACTTACCAGAGGCACCATCTCTGCCTGTTTACTGACCAACATGAGCTCAGCAACTTGACTCTAACTAAACTTACTCTTACTCTCCTCTTTGACATTAACTCGGTTTTAGAAACGATAAAAAATAATCAATTGACAAATACATCATGAAGCCACACAAAAATAGTCAGAAAAAGTGATTCAGGAAAGAGATAAGGAAATATGCAATGAGGTAGGTACATCTCCTGCGTGTTTATCTCAGATTTTGACCAGATCTGCTAGAACATTACACCTAGAAACTTGTTTAGCTGTTTCTGCAAATCTTTTATGTGAGAAGTAGGCACTGAAATCTTTTAGTAAATTAGAAGCCAACCTACAGAAAGAAGATATAACCTCACTTCAGCATCAGCTTACTTCGGAAGACAACTACATTCGGAATGAAACAGTTTTGGAGGGCTTTTTATTTAAAGACTTGCTGTTTAAGTTACAAAGGTCACTAAGCATGAATCACTGTGGCAGAGTCTGAATCATATTATGGAAACACATTTATACTCTGGGAATAATAAAATAATGCTCCTTTGAAATCATTACCACTTGTGCATGCTTTAAGGACTGTAAAATGACATCAACTAAATAAATCATATGAACTATTTGACAGAAGGAATGCTTAAGAAACATTATGGAAGCAGACAGACGTTTGAAATCCTTTCCTTTTTACTCCCTGCAGCCCTAGTTTTCACTTCAATTAGTTGGTTTTAATACAGGTATTTTTTTTCCCTGTATGTTCTTGCATAGCTGTGGCTGCAGAAATTTGAATCTATGTTCTCTGCTGCCTACCGATTAGTCATTCAGATTTAAGTTGTAACAGACTCTCCTAGGAGCTTCACAGAAGTTACAGAAGCTGGAGAGGAGATAATTTCTCACAAAAGTGGCTCTTGGTGGCAGACTTGGAAGCAGTTACTTCCTTGGAACTTCTCTATATAGTGGCAGAAGTGGTGGCATTCGGCCTGCTCGGAGCACATAACTGCTTGACTGATTTCAGCAATTTCTTCAGTGGTCTAACAGCGTCAGCCTGGGCATCTTTTTTCAGGGCACAGATAAACAGAGTTTATTTATTTGGCCTCTCTTTTGTTACAGTAGCATCAGCAAAATCAGGCCTTTATAATGGTGGTGGGAGGCATGAAAAGAAATCTTGGTTACAAAAGGAGAATTTAAAAAGAAACTAAAACCAAAACCCAACCCAAACAATAAACCAGCATGCAGACCACCAAAAGGTAGTCTTTTTCCAACCCCACACAAGCACATGAGCTACTTGGAAGACATTTTAAACTGACTTCTTGTTTGATACAATAGATTAAATTCTGAAGGGACAAAATATGGAAACACTTCACATTTAATTTCTTCAACTTACCTGTAAGAATACTCAGCTATCCCTATGAATATTACCTTCATGCCATAAAGCTGCTTTCAGAACAAAACAGTGTGAACGCTATACTGAGCTAACATCAAAAATTATCTGTTGACTCTGCATACACATCCTTCTGTGGCCACGTAGTTCAAGACTTACTGACCATAAACTATAAACTTCCTTTCAAGTATCATGCTTGGATACTGAAGACGCACACTCCAGCTCCCCTGTGTTGTTCATACTTACATATTTCTTAGCATGAGCCCCTTCTAGGTTTCCTGCATGCTTTTCTCTCTATTTGCAATAATCCCTCTGCCCAACTGAACTATAGGTCCCCTCTCATACACCCTCTTTGGTTTTATGCCTTTTGTTGAAAAGATTTCATAAATGATAAAGTTTTAAAACAATTTAAAACTGAAAGGTCAACTGCATAGTTTAGCATATTTGAATTTTTTCTTTTCACTTCGGTAAATCAATTAACATTTAAGGAACAGGTTGCACCAGGATGCTGCAGACACTATGAGGTACCTTGTGATGCAAAACAACCCTAAATTTATTTTTAAATAGACTACTTTTCTCTGATCAACCATATTCCAAAACAGCATGTACGAGTCCAAATCTACTGCATGCATGTGCACATTCACAGATACACATGAATATAATCTGCTGCGGTTTTGTATTCACAAGACATAGCATATCAACTGTTAAAACCACCCCTTTTGGTGTGCTAACACTACAGTTATTTTTTTTAATGTTTTTGTTGTAAACTTCCAAAACAATTAACAAACAGAAAAACCCATGTTAACTTCAATTAAAACTTTTAATTTTTTTTATGTAATTTAAGAAGGAAAAAGCCTAAAGTTGTAGATGTGGCTAAAGTGTATATGGTGGAAACATCAATAATTTGCTGTTTACGCCTAAAACATACAAAAGGAAATGCAGAGTAAAGGTACTCGGCAACCAAAACTGCCAACTAACAATATGCAGTGATCATTTGATTATTTTTAGGATATCTCATGTTTGTGCTCCCACCTTGGAAAATCCATGATTCTCATAACTCTTTAAAGTTGTTTTACTGAATTAAAATAAAGTTACGTGGATGGCTCTAGTATGTAATTAAGAGGGGTTACACTTTTATTTTCTTCCAGAACTTCAGTGGTTTTGAAACTGCTTTTGCGGCATCTAGAGTATTACATCAGAAGAAAAATCAACATAGAAACTGACCTTGACGTTATTTATGATTATACTTTGTTAGCAGAGTCTACTGTAGCATGCATTTTCTTACCGGTATCTATGAACAAATATACCCTTAAAAATAGAGTTCATCATATTTTCAATTTCATCTTGGTTTTCTTGTAGCTGGAAAAAAAAAGGCAAAACAAAAAATAAATTAAAGATCACTGCTTACTATAATTTGATATTCTATAATTCTTTACTGAGATACATTAGAAGACCATGAAACAGCACTTAATTAACGGTATTCATAGACTCATTATTTTCTGCTTTTCCAGCATATGCCTGTATTATGTGCATACACATGTATATATATATATGTATATATGCAATTCCTTAATGGAAGTTAACAGTGGAAGAAAGTTAACATTCCCCATACATATCAATTATTTTCGTTTCAAATTAGCCCTTTGAAGACGTCATCACCATTTTTTTTGCTACTGAAATTTAGGCAAGTCGAGACCGTGTGTTCAGAAATGTCAATGACCATGTATTCAGTTAAACTGATAGAACTATGAGTGAATGACAGCTGCAGAAATGAAGCTGGTTACACATCAGGAATCCCCTCTGAAAAATTCAATTTTCCACTTCATAAAAGTACTTAAAGATGTCCTTAATCTTGAGTTTGTCAGTTGCTTCAACTTCAGCACCCATGATAACTGAGTTTCTGAACCAGGAAGCTTTCCAGAATCAGAGCATGGGTGCTTGCTGTTGGAGCACACCTGACATCCAGGCCTTAGACTGCAAACCCAACCCAAATAAGAAGGTGTTATGAGCATGTTAAATAAGATTATGCCAATTATGTACAATCAGCTTTTGGAGCAGAACTGCTAGTACACTCAAAGCCATCATTTTTCCATCAAGGTGTTTCTTAATGTCAAAGCAGAATACCACATGTGTGAATGTAAATTTTCCCACATTTTCAGTCTGAAAACCA
The DNA here is from genome assembly GCF_034315485.1 of Pezoporus occidentalis. Lineage (NCBI taxonomy): Eukaryota > Metazoa > Chordata > Aves > Psittaciformes > Psittacidae > Pezoporus > Pezoporus occidentalis. The sequence continues at coordinate 2,143,867 of NW_026916336.1, forward strand.
CAACAAAGCCTTGCTAATACAGAGAGCAAATATGCATAAAATAATCAAACCTATGTAATTATGGACATATATAACAAATAAAAAATCTTAAAGCTAGAGGCAGAATTATGATCACCTCTTTTGACTTACCACACAGCATGAGCTCAGAAACACTTTCACCCAGGGATTTGTATTTTTCAAGCCATGTTTATAAATATTTCTACACTATCTTCCAGATAAGATCTAAAGCAGCTTGCAAAGCTCAGTAAATGAAGTCTCCCAGTTGTCTAAAAGGTAAAGAGGTGCTGTCTGCATTTTGCATATGGGGAAAACAAGGTATTGAGGGCTCCTGACTAAACTGTCAAACACCTGCCAAAGAAATTAATTTCATAGTAAAAGGGATTATTTACAGAGGGAAAAGCTGGATGCACACCAAAGGTCTCATAAACAAAACAACTTCAGACACCGCTTCTGAGAGAAGCACTATTTTCAGCATCAGCTCAACCCAAATATGCATAGACTAAATGCTTGTTCTAGAACACATAATCCAAAAGAGAGTGTGAATTTCTAATCACTCCTCAGTTCGTTGACTTCAAAGGCTACAAGCAGGCAAGCATCCACAGAAACATGAGGCTAGAGACAAACTAGCAGAGAGTGTGGAGTAAAATGAGGTTAGGAATGAATCAAGAAACCTCAGGAGGAACTCTGCAAAACTACTGAGACCCTGAAAGGGAAAGGGGAAGCTAATGAGAACTTTGGGTAGGAATCATTAATATCAAAGCGCACCACAGAAGAGAGGTAGAAGAGACTGAACTTTATGAGAAGATCAAGATACTGAAGTGTACTTTGACATTTGCTCAAGTGTGAAATGGAGCAGCACCATACAACACTTAGTGGCACAGATAAGGGGACAGCATGGTTGGCTTCCTCTGTCTTTTTTTCTGTGTGGAATTTACAGCTTGCTATAAACATGGTAAGTTATCAGCTATATAACTCACACAAGGATCCAGAGCTGGTGTAGAATCAGAATCAGAGATTCATTAGGTCCATGTGAGATCTCTTGTGTAGTAACGTTTAAAAGCATTTAAAAGCTCCAATGTGTTTTAGATTCAGGGAAGGAAAAAAAAAAAATCCAAAACTGTAATTGCTTTTTACCATTCTAGCTTTTCTAGATCACGTACTTGAATTTGAGTGCTAAATTTGAGGCATCTTGAGACCATTTGGGCCTTGGAATTCCTGCTCTTACCAATGCAAAAGTGATACTCACCCTTAAACCTAAGTAAAAATAAAGGAAACATTCTCTTACAGATGCTGCAAGAATTCTGAGAAGGTCAAAACCACATGTACAACAAGCACCAAATTCAGATTACTACTGACAGCAGCTAAAACACAACCTCCTCTCTATTATGTGAGACTTTCATAAATCACACAATCACAGAAATAGAGGTTGGAAGGGACCTCAAGGATCACCTGGTCCAACCTTTCTAGGCAAAGCATGGTCTAGACAACATGTCCCAGCATCCCGTCCGGCTAAGTTTTAACCGTGTTCAATGCTGGGGGACCTACCACTGTGGAGATTATTCTAGTGGCTGATTGTTCTCATGGTGAAAAATGTTCCCTTGTGCTCAACCAGCATCCCCCCAGGAATAACTTGTACCATCACCCCTCATCTTTTCCACATGACTCCGTGTAAAAAAGGGAGTCTCCATCTTCTTTATCCCCATTTTCCAGTACTTAAAGGCTGGCTACAAAGTCTCCCTTAAACCTTCCTTTCTCCAAGCTGATCAGTCCCAGCTCTCTCAGCCTTTCCTCACACACTGCCCAGTCCTTTGATCATCTTTGTGGCTCTTCTTGGGACCCTCTCCAGTCTGTCCACATGTAGAGCAGGGACTAAAACTGAACCCAGTATTCCAGGTGTGGCCTGACAAGCACCGACTGGGGCAATGGCATCTTGATGTCTGCTGGTGATGCTCTTGTTGATGTTCCCTAGCATCCTGTTGGCTTTCTTTGCCAGAGCCGCACACTGTTCACTCCTATTGAGCCTGCTGTCTATCAGGACCCCCCATTACTAACTTCACCCCACTCCTGTGCAGCATCAACAGCACAAGTCTCAACTTATACTTGTGGCTCAGAAAATAAGCAGCTAAAAGGCTGCTGAGACACTACATCAGGTAACCTTAGCTTCCATGTAAGCAGGCACATGATGCTGAAGGAGGACTCCCTCTCCCTCAAGTCCTCGAGGGAGGTTTGCAATTGCTTTCTAACTTTAGTTGCTTTAATATCCATGTAACCAACAATCTGTGCCAGCTCATACAAAGGTACATGATGAAGGTCATTTCCAGTTTAGTGACACAAAGTTTGAAGCCATTTTCATTGAAATTCAGTCACTTGGCCTCCATAAAGCAGAGCAGGAGCTGGGCTGAAAAGCATCCAGTTTAGTTCAAAATCTCACTGATGACACTACACCTTCACACACTATTCTCACTTCAGGAATGAGAATGAAACACTTGGGAGCGTGTTCCATTTCTTCTACTTCAGCTTAATTTGCCACACTTAGCTCAAGAACTGTACCTCTATAACTTCATGAAGACAAACATATGCCTTTGCATGTGCTTATGAGGGTTTATGATGTCACTACATCAAAGAATCTACCAGCACAGAATACAATTGTAAATTCAGTATATTTAAACACAGGAAATATATAAGAGTATGTCAGGTGTTCTTACAGAGAGTCATTAATGACATCTGATCTTAATAAATCTCTTCTACACAGGTCACCCTACTATGCTTAACACAATGTGTCTGAGGACATACTCAGTCCTCATCACTCCTCTCTGGCCTACTCCTGTGCAACATTTTGATTATTTACGGTGAGTAGTGGTGTGAGAGAGACTGAACAGACCTATAAAAAGTTAATGTTTGCTAAATGCTCATTTTGTAAGTGTTTCACAGCCCCATGCTGGCCTGAGCATCATTGCTTCAAAGTCTCTCCAGAGCAATTCTATACTGCAGCTCCAAAAGACATTGAAAAGAAAGCTGAAGGAATGAGCACAGAGGATGTTCATAGACACAGAGATGCTAAACCAAGTTAATCAGTGTAATTGGTGACTTTGTCCTTCTCTGGAAATTCAAAGCAATAATTAACAAATGTGGATTAGGAACTATGCTCCAGCTGTTTTAACAAAGCAACTCTGCTTTTTGAAATGCTTTAAGGCTAACATTAAAATTAGTACTTAATTTAAACTCTTTCTCTTGCAGTTTGGGCAGGAGAGATTGTTCTTGCTCTGTATCTTAATGCAGGATTTTTAAAGAATTATGAAAGCCAAATAAAATTGTGTTACGGATCATAGGGGTAACATAAAAATATATAATTGCAATTATCCCCAGACAAAGACTTTAAAGTCAAGCAATTCTGAGTCAAAATTATACCTAGAAGAATTAAAGGTGCACACAGGTAAAGCACCCAGACATCCTTAATGTGCCATGGAAAAAACCAGCCGTGGACGAAATATATTCAAAACCTAATATATTAAAATATTAAAACTAAATCTAAGTCATATATACTTCAATTTTTCAATCCATCTTGTGAGTTTTCTATCTTTACACATTATAGTTGTTTGGGTGCATATGTATTCATTTTTTACGTATCATCTTTAAACTGCCTTTAAGTACACCTCTAAACCTGAATTCCCTGGGATATAATACTTTATTTAGGGATGATTACAGCAACCTCCTAATGGTTTTGCTCACCTAATACCAGACTAGCACTCACTAAAAACAATCTCCCTAGCTTCTTCTCCAGGTGCCACAGCCCCCACTCCAGTGTTGCTTGAAAACAGCTACAAAAAGAAGTACTAATGAGACACTATGTCATAATTGCGGTGATCAAAGGGAGAAAGGGGCAGTGCAGTGAGGGACTACATACGATCCTCTTTTCAGAATCTTTCTGCATAATCAAAACAGTTACTGCTTATAACTTGAACCTTATCTTCTTCCTGCCTGCATGACCCCTATAACGGGTCATATATAAAAACCTGTAAATAGAATTCTCCTGTGTGTACAGAACAGCACATGTACTCACCAATGTATTAGTACAAGATTCGAAAATGTGGTCCAAGTAATATGCTCGAGATCACACAAACACAGCTGCAGAAATCTATCTCTTGTTTCTTTTTTACTACAGCACTCAAGTCACAAACTACCCTGGACTTTCTGTAGAGGGAATGCATATAAACCAGGCCAAAAAAAAAAAAAAAAAATCATGTTTTTACTTGCCTCTTTTCTTTTCTGAAGCAGCAGCTCCAATCTTTCATTAGCTCTTTTACCAATCATTTTGTTTCTCTCAGCTTCATACTGCCTCTGAGTATTATCCTGATGAATGCTCAGGTTTAAGGCAACATTCACAAGAGCAGTCATAAGCTTCATAGCTGCAAAGGCAGAAGACAGAATATGACCCTTTACCTGTAGTCAGAGCTAAAAAATATTTCCTCAGCAGATCCATGGTCACAGAAAATAACCAACTCAATCCTGACACAAAGCCACCTGGAAAGGCACTTCCCATCTAGGCAATACCCAGGTCACACAGCTCATCTAAAATCAAGAACAACGTATACATTTACTGCATTGAGCTTCAGGCCATGCTTCAATACATGCTTCATGGCATATATTATCACAGGAAAATGCTGGAGATCTTTGGCTTCTCCTGTTCCTAATGTAAGTACTCGATAAACATGCATCTAATGCCAGAAGCCATCAGTGCCTTAAGTAACTCAAGCTAGTTGTGATGAACCTTGGTTTTTGCATTTGTTTATCCCTGCTTGAAGTTTCTAGCTACACAATCCATTCCAAATGATGGCAACTATTTCTTCCACATAGCACAATCTTGGGTAACATCTCTAATGCATGGTGTGGTTTCCTGTCTTGTCAGTCAAGCCTCTCAAACCTTCCAAGCATCTCTCCCACATGATTGCCATGAAACCAGAGTGCATGCCTCATTCCATAATCTCTCTTATGAAACAATCAACCACAATCTAAGATAACAACAAATCAAGATCGCCTAGAATTGAAGATAGTTGGACAGGAATACAGTTTCCATCTCAGTTTAAACAGCAGGCACAGATTTACGGGAGGTTATCTGCAACTCAAGTAGTGTTCACCTTTGAATACCTGATTTGTTCACCTTTGAATACCTGATTTGTGGAAGTGAACTCTGAACCTGGAAATTTATGCTTGCATAATTCACGTTTTTACCATCCCACTACTGACTATGGTGAAGAAACTCTAAACTGCAGAAATATGGATTTGATGAATGGACTGTTTGGTGGATGAGGAACTGCCTGGATGGTTGCATCCAAAAGGGTAGTGGTCAATGGCTCAATGTCTGGATGGACACCAGTGACAAGTGGTGTCCCTCAGGGGTCCATAACGGGACCAGTACTCTGATAGTATCTTAATCGACAACATAGTGGGATTGAGTGCACCATCAGTGAGTCTGAAGATGACAGGAAGCTGAGGGGTGCAGGTGACAGAGCTGAATGAGAAGTCATGCAGAGGGACTCAGACAAGCTTGAAGGTGGGCCCATATGAGCCTCACAGGGTTCAAAGGGGCCAAGTGCATGTGAGTTGGGGCAAACCCTGGTATCAATACAGGCTGGCAGATGAAGGGATTGAGAGTACCCCTGAGGAGAAAGACTTAGGGCTACTGGTGGATAAAAGATTGGCTATGAGCCGGCAATGTGCACTTGCAGCCCAGAAGGCCAATTATATCTTGGGCTACATCCAAAGCAGCATGTCAGCAGGATAAGAGAGGCAATTCTGCCCCTCTGTTCTGCTGTGGTGAGACCCCATCTGGAGTACTGCATCCAGCTCTGGAGTCCTCAGTACAGGAAAGATACAAACACTTCAAATATTTGGCATGATCTATGAACAATCTAGACAGAAGAATCTTCCAATATTTCAGCTCATGAGACATAACCAGCTTTAGACACCTACACCCAAGCCAGCCACCCTAGTATTGATTTGTAATCAAAGAAAAACAGTTAGTTACAAAGAGAAATTAATCTGGCTTGCAGGAGACATCTCATATAGATCTGATGAAATATACTCTAGAAAATCCTATTTCGAGCTAATGATATAGCCAGCGCTTTCATTAGATGTAGGCAGCTGTGTTGAAAGGTGCAGCGTGGCTGGAGGTAGAAGACAAGAAGACCTACAACTATGGTCCAGTGCTCCCAAATCTAATGCTTCTTAAGAGTGAAGGCACAGATTTTACTTTCTGGTGGACTGAAATTCTTTGATGATACAATTTTCATGATGCTTATTTAGAATAGATTTGTTACTCTAAAATATGGAATTATTAAGACATTCTATACAGCAAATGAACATCTAGTAACAAAATACAAAACACAGGCTTACCACTTCTGATTCACAGGATTCAAAAGTGTCAATTCTCTGACACTAAGTGCCTGAGCATACTCCTTTCCAAACAAAAAAGTGCACTTAAAGTACACTTTAAGTATAGTTATACCATATATGATACTCGGATTTGATCAAGCTTTTCAGAGTTCTCAGTGCTGGTCAAATTCCACCTCAATCAAAATCAGGAATAATTTACAAAGTGGCTAAATAGTAGCAACTTCTTTGAAAAAACTCTTCTCTGTGCTAGTTTACTTACCAGCTAATGTACTGGTGTGCCTGAAAGCCCGGACCTGGGAATCTGATAAACCAGTCAGAAGAGAGATCACTGTGTCCATCATGTATTCATCATAAATGATGCTATACTGACACTGTCGAATGAGCACTCCAATGAACTCACAGAAATTGGATCGAAATTTCTTCCACTGTGGCCCAGGCATGGTAAGCGGATAATCACCACTGTCCTGAAGAACAAGAAAATGGAAATATGAAGTACTAAGAGTCTCCCATTTAATGTATTTTAATGGTTATGTAGCCATTGTGGTCTAAGCCTCTAAGCAAAACACTAACTTTATCCTCCAAGCTAACAGAAAATAATAAAAAAACCCCAGGACATTACTCTCCAGTAAGCAAAGAAACTTGTTGGCATGAAAGTACTTTTACAAAGATTTCATTGTAACTGTTCTACACTTGCAACACTAACTCTGTGCGGTACAAAATATGCATCAAGACTCATTTCTTTGTGTCTTGGGAAATGGGGGGAAAAGATGAAAAAGAAGGATTTCCAGGTATTGAAGGTCAAAACCCAAAGGCAGTCTTGAGCGATTGAAAGTTTGTGTCATTCTCCATCCCTTCTTTAACTCATGTTAATATCCTAATACTTGTTCAAGGCCATGGATAAGACGGAAGACTTGCAGAAGTAAATCCTGAAAAAGAGCAGTGCTCATATTTATGGTTACCCTGCTTAACTTCTTGAATCATGGCCTTGGCATTCCATTTAGAATTGGTCAGAAAAAAGATGCTGCTGTCCTACAGAAAATTTGTGTTTCATTATTTGTTTTCCTCACTGTACAAAATGAACACTCAGAACATGTCATTTTTTTATACATGAAAAATAATAAAAAAAAAACCAAACCCCACAGTTAAAACAATCTCAAAACTAAAAATCGTTCACCATTAGGAACATTTTTATTTTAACAGAAGATACCCAATCTGAATTGAAATACACTTGTTTCAAACAAAGATACCTAGGTCTACTCTACAGAAAGAGTACTTCTTTCTGTAATACTGTTCCCAATGGTAATTTTCATTTCAAGCTGCTCTTTGGTTTAAAGTGCCATTTCAGATGAACAAAACATTAATTTGCACACAGAAAACAGAGTAGAGTGCTGAAAAAACCTGCAGTCTTATTTTAGTAATCTGGAGTTCTTTGTTGTATGCTGGCAGTTCCAAGAGGTGAACTTCAGAACCCAGAATACTACCACCAATTTCATGGGATGAGAAAACTTTCTACAGTTCTTCCTGCCTCCCCTTACTAATTTCTCTAACATCCAGGATGGAGACAAATAAGTATATCCCCCTCAAAGACATACAAAGATAAATGAAGGTCTACACAGATCCAGACCAGGACTAATGTGAACTCAAGCAGAGGCAGACCTGGCTGGGCTCTCTCACCCCACCAGTTGCGAGTTTGCTTCATGCTTTTGTGTGACAGTACACTTGTGCCCTTAAACTGGCTAAATCACAAACTCTTCTGTACCAGCAATTAAGCATCTAGGGCCTACTCAATCCACCACACTGACTTTTCAAGTGAGTGATTGTAACTACCTTTTCAAGTAATTCTATTACTTTTTGGTTTCCAATTATTACTCTTTCCTAAAGCTCATGCTGGCTTGTTATTCCTCATCCAACAGTTTAAATCACTGCTTTGCTTGTCAATGCAGTTTCTCAAACTGAGCCACTGGTCATCCACTGGTTTCTTGCCCATTGCATTTTTAAACAAAAAGTATGTTGTAATATATTCCAGAATGTTTGAAGAACTATGTGTATACTATACCTCATCAAATTCTTCTGTCATTTTCCTTATGATTTCTGCATTTTGCATGTTCCTAAACATTTCAATTCTTACAGTGCCTGTGAGGTAACAAAGGAAAAAAAGAAATTAACCAAATCCATTTTACTGTTATGTCAAATATCAATGTCTTCCTGCTGCTAAATTTACAGCTCACTAATACGTAAGAAGTATATAACGCAATAACAGGAACACACTGAACAAGACTGTCTTTTGAAGAAGTGGGTAAAAAAAAAAAATCATCTCTCCTGTAAAATACTGTCAGACTAGGAGTTAGTAAAAATGTCCATCTTTTTACTCTTTACAACTGAACAAGTAGAATTCAGAAGTGATAGCAATGTAGGACTCATGCCATCTCTGCAGTTGCCAAGAGCTTTTCATTTGTGTCCAAAATAAAATTAAGCCCATCTTTCAGTTTGAAAGCCACTACTAGCAATTCTCCACTTGTTATGATGAGTCACCTGGATAACAGATATACCATGATCTCTGTGCAGAGACACAGGGGTGGTTTTCATACTGCTTAGCCCAGGACCAACAGGGTTTATTGATATGGACACAGCACCTGCAGAGCAGAGCTAGCATAATCACATCACATGACGCTATTGTCAGGAGGTTTTTCCAAAACTAATGGCTCCAAAGGGCCCAATCAAGATGTGAGGCAGATCAGGACCAAAAGCAGCAACTGTATTTATGTTATTCCTTCATCTGGATTATGGCATTCCCCACTATTACCTGAACAGCAAAGCTGATTTACTTTTCATTGTTAATTTTACAAAGGTACCAGAATTTAAAATATAATGACACAACAATAAATGAAAATTCTTGTGACTTGATCCTAAATGCAACTGGTATAAACAAATATTTTTACAAAACAAAAAAATTTTCCACTTTACTGCCTTTGCAACTGATTATATACCAACCATATAACACAAGGCAACACTGGAACATTTTTTTGCTACTACATGATCTTTTTGCCACTTCACTTCTTCTATTGTTAATGGAAGAGGAGGAAATACAGAAAAATTAAGCAAACTGCAGAGCCAGAAAATCCATCCCAACATCATTAACATTACAAACTGTTCAACAGTTTTCCTGCTTTTGGAAAAAGTTCAACTGGATTAATGATCCACTGCACAGCTCCAAAACTTCAAACCATAATAGAAGAAGTTTAACAATTAAGTGTTAGTCCCTCTACAAAGGATAAAGATTAAATATCCTAAATATTATCAGAATGTTTTAATTTCTTGAAAAACGCATACTAGAAACATAAGCATTTCAAAATATACTAGCACAGGTACAGCATAACAATCCTCTGTATCTTGCTAAAGGTTTCGTTTTACAATGCAACTTAAACCCTGATTTCTTGAATCTGTTTTGCTTCTTCATGAAATAATGTTTATTTGCTATCTGTTCCATGCTGGGTAACACTGTCAACCTCAGTTCTAACAATGTCAATTTAAGTTTGTGCATGGCAATTTCCGCATGATCAATAAACGATTACTAATGCAATATATTATGATAAAACCAGAAACCAGAGAATCTTACCATATGACAGTTGAAGATCTATTTTATTAGCTTTGAAATCATCTGTACATGCAGCTTTATTTTAATGTTTCCCCCAGTACTGCAAGTTTTCTTTGATTATGTGAAACAGTTTCACAGCATGTCTCAGAGTACTGAATAGTGGACTGCTATTCTTAGTAATCCACCTCAACTGCATTAATTCTTTATCTCACTGCATGCTGTCATCTGTTGCTCTTCTCATTGGTACTATGACCTTGACTAAATAAATAACCTAAAGACTTTTGACTTGTTTGTTTGTTTTTTTTTTTTTTAACAGCCCCAATTCTAATTTTATTTATTGATTTATGACTTCTGTTAATAACCTTAAATAGCTTCCACATAATATATAACCATGATACTTTCTTAGAGAAAGTACCATAAAAATACCATGAATAAAATCCCTCATTAATGCACTTAAATCAAATCAAATCTCCCTTCAACTTTATATAATTCTGCTCTGGTTTGTAAAGCAAACTGCATACATGGTGGCACAGCCACATGGAACCTGCCTGCTAAACTGACACCAAGGGAAGAGGCTGCAACCACAAGACTACGTACCACAGGTAGTTTCTCTTGAGTCATGGAAAGGCTTTTACCTTCCATGGCTAGAACTGAGACAGCACCGTCTATCTGTTGGGCTTTTTAGGATTTCTACTGATCAGTGTGTGCAAGTATTGCAGATAAGGCTAGTGTAGTTTCTACACATCTTCCAAACAAGCAATGGTTCAGTTCTTTGGGAGCAGGAGGCAAGAGAACGCACAGGATGAACAACATTTTGACATCTAGGGATGCCACGGTGGGCAGGAGCTCAATACTGCCAAGGAGTGAAGATGAACAGCTCTTATCAACTCGCTGTTATGTCTCTTTCTTTCCTCCACTTTTTTTTGACAAAGTTTGTCAAGCAAAATGAACATTTCTACTTACCTGGCAGTATGTATTAGCTTTGGGCTGACTGCTTTTCCCAGGTGGACTTCCTCCACCTGACCAAAACACAAAACCAAAACCTGTCTAGTTTTCTGGGAAACTGATTTAATATTCTGTAAATATGCTATGAAGACTCTGATAACAAATATTTCAGGGTGTCATCACAACTTTTCTAAACTGCAACGGTGGACACTATTCAAATTTAGAGGTTTTAATGATGAGTGAAAGTCTAAAGTCACTCATTTAAAAGTTAATCCTTAAAATATAACAGATTTTCTACAAAATACCACTGAAGGTGTGGAATGCATTCCTATGGTCTCTGCCTTACTCATGTTGCTACTAGTCTTCTATCCTTTCTAAACCGAGTTTTACCTCAGTAACTCAGTTTTACCTCTGATGAAGTTCTCACTGCATACCTAGCGAAGAAGAATTAAATTGTCTTAGACCATTAAGAAATTGAGAAGCCTACTCTACTTGAGTACTAACTTCTCATTTCAAAGTTATTCATCACACATATTGTGTTTTTAAAAGTCTTCTGACAGGTGAGTATATTTCCTTAATGACAAAATTCCAGTTCATAGATACCAATTTGATTTGTCAGTAATTAATCATGCCACCCAACCAGGCTTTTAAAAATGAAAAGAGAAAGCCCATACAGAGGATACAACTACAGAAGAGAAAGACTAAAAGGGTCTATACAAAATTGGATGAATACACTTAAAACACACAAACAGCAAAAAACCCATACAACTGTGTACAAAACAAGATACAGCATTTCCAAGAGATACAACAGTGGCTTCAAAACATGTATTGATAGTGAGAAGCCTAGCCAGTTATAAGAGTAAACCCTGCAAAAGAAAAGCAACAACAATCTCCAAAAGCTTTGTAAGATGAGTAAGCTCTCAAGTTTGTGCAACAACCAACCTTTGGATGCATGTGGTCCCATGACTACCTTTCCTTCTCTGAAACAGAACTACTGATGGTAATAAATTACATATTTAGTAGTACACTAACTAGACTATATACTGAGTTTTACTCTCTAGTACCTTTTTTCATGGAAACTACACAGCCGATTTTATCCCTTCTCTTTTGGATCATCTGCCCAAACTGAGTAAGCTGCAAGAAAAGTGGTGGGAAAATTCCAGCTCAAGACTGAAGTCAATGGACATAAAGTAAGCCCACAGTCTCCTGCCAAAGGATTAATTATAGGACCTTAAATCTGTGGTGACTGACTTGTATCTCTCAACCACACAAACTGGAAAAACAATAACCAGAACAAAGATTTATAAAGGCATCAAGATGCAGACACAGGAAGATTTGTACTAGAAAGTATCATATGAAAAAAGCAATATGCGCTTCCGCATTAGCTGAAGGTTGATAGTTGGGATCAGAGCACTGGAAAGTAATTTTGACTGTTGAAACTGCTGAAAGAGGACATGTTAATAAAGATTTTTCAAAGGTGGATGATGATTACAGAACTGCTGGGTGGGCAATGTTTCTTTCCCTTTATATCATAGAATCATAGAGTAGTTAGGGCTGGAAAGGACCTCAACATCATTTAGTTCCAACCCCCATGCCGTGGGCAGGGACACCTCACACTAAACCATCTCACCCAAGGTTCTGTCCAACCTGGCCCTGAACACTGCCAGGGGTGGAGCATTAACAACTTCCTTGGGCAACCCATTCCAGTGCCTCACCACCATCACAGTAAAGAACTTCTTTATAACCAATCTAAACTTCCCCTGTTTAAGTTTCAATCCATTACCCCTTGTCCTATCACTACTGTCCCTAATGAAGAGTCCCTCCCTAGAATACTTACAGGCCCCCTTCAGATACTGGAAGGCTGCTATGAGGTCTCCACGCAGCCTCCTCTTCTCCAGGCTGAACAGCCCCAACTTCCTCAGCCTGTCTTCATACAGGAGGTGCTCCAGTCCCCTGATCATCCTCATGGCCCTCCTCTGGACTTGTTCCAACAGTTCCCTGTCCTTTTTATGTTGAGGACACCAGAACTGCACACAATACTCCAGGTGAGGTCTCACAAGAGCAGAGTGGAGGGGCAGCATCACCTCCTTCAACCTGCTGGTCACACTCCTTTTGATGCAGCCCAGGATACAGTTGGCTTTCTGGGCTGCAAGCGCACACTGAAGCCGGCTCATGTTCATTTTCTCATCAACCAACACCCCCAAGTCCTTCTCCACAGGGCTGCTTTGAATCTCTTCTCTGCCCAACCTGTAGCTGTGCCTGGGATTGCTCCAACCCAGGTGTAGGACCTTGCACTTGTCATCGTTAGACTTCTTAAGGTCGGCATCAGCCCACCTCACAAGCGTGTTGAGGTCCCTCTGGATGGCATTCCTTCCCTCCAGCGTATCAACCAAACCACACAGCTTGGTGTCATCGGCAAACTTGCTGAGGGCGCATTCAATCCCACTGTCCATGTCATCAACAAAGATGTTGAATAAGACCAGTCCCAACACCGATCCCTGAGGGACGCCACTCGTTACTGGTCTCCAGCCGCACATTGAGCCATTGACCACAACTCTGCGCGTGGCCATCCAGCCAGTTCTTTATCCACCGAGTGGTCCATCTATTAAAATGGATGCCTCTCCAACTTAGAGACAGGGATGTCATGCGGAACAGTTGCAGAAGTCCAGGTAGATGACGTCAACTGCTCTACCCCTGTCCATCAGTTCCGTAGCCCCATCATAGAAGGCCACCAAATTGGTCAGGCAGGATTTCCCCTAAGTGAAGCTATGCTGGCTGTCACCAAGCACCCTGTTGTTTTTCATGTGCCTTAGCATGCCTTCCAGGAGAACCTGCTCCAAGATTTTGCCAGGCACAGAGGTGAGACTGACTGCTCTGTAGTTCCCTGGGTCACCCATTTTGCCCTTCTTGAAAATGGGGGTTACATTTCCTTTTTTCCAGTCATCAGGAACTTCACCTGACTGCCATGATTTTTCAAATATGGTGGACAGTGGCTTGGCAACTTCATTCGTCAGCTTCTTCAGGACCCGCGGATGGATCTTATCAGGTCCCATGGACTTGTGCACGTTCAGGTTCTTAAGATGGTCTCAAACAAGATCCTTTCCTACAGTGGGCCTAAGGTCTTCATTATCACAGTCCCTGCATCTGCCTTCCAAGACTTGGGTGGTGTGGTCAGAGCATTTCCCAGTGAAGGCTGAGGCAAATATTCAGTGTGCATTTCCTATACCTTTCTCCCCCATTACCATTTAGATAAGAAACAACCACTTCTACAATGTCTGGAAGTGCTGGTTTTAATTGTCTCAGAAGTGTTAGTGAAAAATCTCTGCATGAAAGATGATAAACAAAGACTGAAGTCAAACCATAAGGAGCACATGATTTTTCACTGCTCAACGTGGGCCATGGTACACTTCTGTAACATTTCCTTTACTGTTCCCAGAAGAGAGCTGCCTGAAACTAACCAGAAATTACTCATGCCAGTAAGAAAGTTTATGTGGCCTGCTCACAATCACATAGAACAGTGAAGTAGATCTTACCTCATAGGAATCAATAGGCGTTAATCATTAATCTAAATGGAAGCTGCACTGGGACAGCTGAAACACATCCAAATAGATGCTGAGTCTCCTAAATCCCATGGGGGCTCCTAACTCTTTATTGATTTCTGTGCTTGAAAACTGAAACACTTTACTGAAAACAGACGACAGGATTCTAGAAAGATGTTAGCCTAAATACTTAGTTAAATTTCAGCTTTTGCGGCACATGCAGATTTATTCCCAAATTCTTGCTGGTGCATGGACTCTACGTGGCCCAACTTCTGCTGCCAGTGAAGCCATATGCAAAAGACAGTATCTTCCTAAAAGACACAGCCTTAATTCATCCTTAGAACAACTTTAGACAGTGAACTCTTACTGAGTGAATCAGCAAGAACGCCAGTGGGGAAAATCAAAAAGTATAGCCTCATGCAATTAAAACCTTATCAAATAATCACAGGCAACTGTCAAAAAGAATTCTAATAGTTCAGACAAGTCTACCTTCCTACAACAAAAACCAAACCCAAAAATCTGTCAGTTACCAAAATACACTCAATGCATTATCTGAAACCCCCCTGCAATGTCAACTCCTTACCATTCACCTGATACAGAGTATACACAGGGAAGGTGCATTCTGCTGCTGCAGTTCCATTATCTAATTGACCTTCCGCTTACTAATTTACATAGAAAAATAGAATTTTGCAACACTTCATCTTGTCTTATTTATTTTATGCATTGCTATGATTTTGTCCACCATGCTCCTACAGTTCCTGATGGTTTACCTTTAATTTTTCGATTTTTAGACCACTGCATAGCACATGATTCAAACCAGTCGTTGTAATTCTATTTATCCTTTGCTTTAGGTTATTTTGCACTTAAGTCTTGAATATAACTGAACATAATTTCAAGTTATATTTCAAGTCTTGAATATAATTTAATATCATTTCAAGACTTAAGTGTAATTTGGAACAAGAAGCTCTTCTTTCATTTTTGCCTTGGTTGCCTTTCCCATGCAGACTTGTGTACCTACTTTTTCAGTATAGTCTTTTCCACTTTTGAAGACCAGTATCATTATTTTGCCCTTCACTTTGCTCTCACAGAACTAGGAATATTATTATTCTAATGACTGAATTCATCTGAATTGCCATCCCAATAATGAGAATTAGCTCTAAAGGAGAGTGTTTTCCATTTATATTCTCCATCTCCTGTACTGAAACATTGTCACCACCACACTATAAGAATTCACTCGACAATCCTTGACTTCCTATATTCTACTCTTTGATAACACCTTGCTAAGTTTAAGCCCCTTTACCTCAGAGCCTACCGTACATCCCACCACTCTACATACTGACTAAAAAACACCAATGAAGCTTTAGTACATGGCCCTCTTCCTTTGATGGCTCATAGTAGACATGTACAGCAGAAACTTCTGGCTTCTCTCCCATTCTATCACTGTCTAGACATTTTCAAGAAAGCTATTCCAGATTTCAGAACAAATGCAACTGTTACAAAGTGCAAGGATTGTGTGGCAAACTCCTTTTCCTGGATTTACACATCTTGATTTTGCTAAAATTCTTTCCAAGCAAATTTTTTTGAATTAGATAAAGACCAGAAAAGCCATTAGACAGAACTGTGTTAGCTCCACTGTGAGTCTCAAGCTGTATGAGAAACATATGAATACAACAGACTTCCACCAGATAGCAAGGAGGAGAAATAAGTTTGTTACTTGTCATCATGAACAGATACTTGAGGGCAGAGACATGTTTCCCTATTGCAATGTGATGTTAAATCTGAGAAAATCTGCAATGGAATCTAGGCTCTGGAATGAAGCAAACTTTGGTCGTTACAGTCCTTTTATCATTCTTACAGCCCTTTTGTGCTCTCTCCTCCCAACGCCTGACTGCCACCTACAGTTTCAACTCTGCGCTCTTTACCTCCCCAATGATGTCACGTACAGATAACATACAGAGTCATTAGCAGAGAAAGAGGCACATTCAAAAGGATCACTATTAAAGCATTTTGAATTTACCTCCTTCATAACACAAGGCTCAGAAATCCTTACTATGCTGGTTTACATAAGCTAAACATAAGAAAACACTTTTTTCTTATTCAAAGATTTAGTTCAACTGTTTCTGCCAGCTTTTCACAACCAAATTCAGCCTAAAGGAAGATGTCATGCCCAGCATGGAAACGTTATTATAATCCATTTAAGTTCACTAAAATGGAAACTGATTTAAAACAATCAGCAATATTAATAGTGCCAACAGCTAATAAGGAGTATCAAAGGTTGTCAAAACATCAGGAAAACTGGGAAGACTTATTGTTTTGACTATCATAGGGCTCACTGCACGAAATAGTGGAATCTTAGTATCAAATCCTCGCTATTTCCGATACCCAAATTCAGGGATGATTTTATTGTTACTTATATTTACACTATATTACATTAAGAAGTTAAAATTTCTGAATGAGATAGAGAAGTTGATAACTTCATGTATGTAACTTGCATTTCATACAATTCTAAATGGTTGTATTTTTTAAAAACTGAAATGCTATTTGATCCAGAAGATTAACAGTGAAAGCCACAATTCCATCATTGCAGGTATGGGAAGAAACACATTGAAGACCATGAGAAATTTTTACAAAGAGGACGACAATGATTCAAGCCAACAATTATTTCCACTTGCTGGGATAAAAAGAAGAAAAAGTACACATTCTTATAGTAAAAAGTGATAGAAACTTAATGTCTACTGTAAAGAAACCCAATCCTATGAAATTCCTAAGCTCCAATTACTACTACTTGCTTAAATTACCCTGAGTGTTAGAATAAAAAAAAAGGAAAATTAAAGAATCCAGGAGTGACCCAAAGAACTACATACCATTAAATCCCACTATAGAACTGGTGGGCCTATTAAAGGCTTGATGTTAACTTTTGTGAAGCTATGCATCACAAGCCTGCTTGAGATCTATAAGGCATCAACATATAGCTCAAAGTCATACATTTATGCAACACATTTTTAAAGTCCTATAATGATCTTCCTAGTCTTAGTTCTTAAGGAAGTTGACATGCAATATAAAGTTCTCAGATTAAAATATAGGAAAGCAAAACCAGCAAAAATGGTCAGTTTTCAGAATGAAATGAACCTTTCAACACATCTATTCTAAGCACTGGTGTTGATAGAAATATGATAAATAACAGATACAAATGTTCTGAAAGGATAATAATGGAGCAGACAAAGTTTGATGCTGACAGCCAACTTTATTATTTATAATAGATAGAAATAAAGCTGACAGTCAACACTGTCAAAGGATTTTGCGGTAATGAAATTGACAAAAAGGCAAATAACGCTCTTGAGGAAAAAAGCATACTAATTCACAAGCTACTAGTCAAAAAAGAAGTAGGCCTACATAATTTAGCACATGAAAAAATAGTACACTTCATGTGTTCAAGTCTTAAAAATTTGACAAAGGGAACTTCCTTACTCTGGGTTTAAGGCAGATAATACGGTTTTGATATGGCTCTACAGTATTTGCATTTGGAAACTATAAGCTGCTTTTCACCTTGATGTTAATGTCACTGAGAAACAGAAGCAAAATAATTAATAACCAAAGCCACTAACCTTGCAATCTTGTATTCATACTGAATGATTTTACAAAATAGATCTTTTAATCTTTTGATGGCTTGAAGTAGTAATTCTCACAAAACACCCACCTTTTTGTCAGATAACTTCAGATCTGAACAACAGTAAATGACATGATCACGAGTAAAAAGCTCAGGAGCTTTTGCTTCCCAAAGGTAACTCTTTGCTCCTAGCAGTTTCACAGCTTTTGCACTGGGAAGCATCCACAACTGCAATCATCCCGGCAGCCACATGGGGTGACTCCCTGCACTGCCTCAGTTCACTTTAGTTCACTTCAGTTTTTAGCTGAATGAGAAGTCTGTGATCAAGGAGGACACTTACACTTGAGGAGGGAAGAAAAGCACTGACTCCAATGTATTCCTGGGTTTATGCTCCTCTGAAACTTTCCACCTGTTTACTTAGTGGTTCCAAGATTCATTTCTGGAACAAGTTATTGGAACCAGCGGTTCCAAGATCTGCTTCTGTGAGCACTACTCCTTGCTGCAGTTTCCTGCATGGGTGCTGCATGGGAATGCTTGGTAAGAAAAATATTCCTTATGGACCCGATGAAACAAAAACTAACAAAATGGATTTTTGCATGCAGTAATCAGCACTAGGCATTGGGAAGAGTGCAAGTACAAGTCATCATTAGATGACGCATGCATTTGACAGTAGATTAATTTACCTGAACGGCAGGTTGTTAAGCCACACTGTGACTATTGGATTTAATAGCTGCTAGTAGATATATCATAATTCATTTGTAGTTTTTATCTCCATAGACATCCACAGTGTATCAATAAAACCTGCAGTTTAGCTCTGTATTCCTTAAGAAGGTAACTCATTCTATTTTTAAAGCTGCTGCCCAATAATTTTGTTTGATACGCCTGGGATCTTTTTGCCAAGAGTGAATAACTGGAGCAAAACATCAGTAACTACAGTCTATCACTGCATATATGGAACCCAACTTTGGCTGCATACTGTCAGAAGTTCCTCATATCCAGCAAGATAAACATAATAGCCTGGAGGTAAATCTGAAAAGTAAGTGTCAGATATAGCAATGAATACTATTTGAACTAAGTCCATTTAGGTATATCTACCCTTTCAGAGTGCTTTTATCAAAGACTGTTTTCATATATAGACTCACCCATCACTTGCGCTTTAACATGCAACCACAAAAGCTTCACTCTGTAAGGTGAGGGGCCTAGCAGGAGGGTAAGCTCTTCCTCACTCTTGGGTGGGGATGCTTTCTCCATGTACAAAGGGTGGAAATACCAGATGCTTCTCAGTGGTGCCCAGTGACAGGAGAACAGCCCAACAAAAGAGCACATTAATAGAACATAACTGTGTAAACATTTTTGTAGCCAAGGGCAGAGTAAAAATACTATTGCCACTGCTTAACAAGAGGCTATAGGCATTGTAACTATGTCTATGTTCATTACACACAGTCCTAGTCCTAGGCTGTTAGGCTAGTTATCAACATGAGTACCTGCTCTGTGAACTGAAGCTTGGTATTAGGTGTCTTTTCTTTTAATGCAATTTAAATGTGGGATGATATAATAGCAAAGGCCTTGAAAATATGCTATGTCTGATAAACTGATTTCAGCTAAGACTTACTGCTTTGTGCCAATACTTTGTATTTAACATGTACCAATATACCCTTTTTGTACTTTGTACAATATTTAATAGCAATTACAATAAACCCCCAAGCAGTATTAAAGATACTGAGTACTCTTAAAGGAGAAATAATGGATCTCTGTTCCACCATGCTAGAAGAGGCTACAAATGCTACAGATGCCTTACTACGTGTTCTTCTGGGTAACTAAAATGTTTAATCCACCAGTTTTGAGATTAATAAATAGGTAATTATGATTTTAAAGTAACAGATGATTTACTCCTGTTTCCCTATGATTTTTACCAAATGTTTGTTCCCGTAAGGACAAACGCATAGCTACTGATTTTCCTTCAAACTGCAGAATAATTTCAGTTGGCGCACTGCTGGCTAGTGCAAACCCTTCACAAAGCAGGGTCAACTAGATCAGGCTGCCCAGGCAAATTCTGAACATATCTGAGGACTGTGCTCCCACAGCCTTCCTGAGCCCTTATGCCTCCAGTACTCAACCACCTCACAGCAAAACCATCTTCCGTTATGTCAAAGTGGAATTTCCCATGTTTCAACTTGTACCTGTAAACTGTCTTCCTATTACTATGGAATTTCGTGAAGAGCCTAGCTTCATGTTCTCTCTAGTCTCTCATTAAGAGAGTGGGTAAGATCCCCCTTACGCCTTCTCTTCCCGAGACTGAGCAATGCTGTTCCCTCAAGCTTCCCTCCATTCTGGAGAGTGAGGACTCCACTGAAGTCCTTCTGGAAATCCAGGCAGGCTTCCAACCAAATTGCACTTATCCACATTTCCTGCTTCAAAGAACTTCAAGCTCAATCCCTTAGAAACCATCTACCAAAGACATTCACCTCAGAAGTCTGTCCGCCCTTCCTTCCATTTTCTATGCATGCCCTTGTCCCACCTACAGGTTCACACTGACAAGACAGCTCGGCAGTGACCCACACACACACCGTCAACCTTTAACACACCTTCATCAATGTTTTTGCCAAAAGGATCCTTATCAGAGGACCAAGTTTCTTGCTAGTCGATGTCTAAATTTCTCCCAATACCTAACATAAAACTCCACAGAACATGGCACCTCCACTTCCCAGGAAGTTAGGAGGCAAAAGGCTATCACAGGAAGATTGCACAGCCAAGATCCACACTCTTTCCCTCAGTCTTTCTGCTCTCCCTGATGAAGTATTGATCCTTTCCTCAGTCCTCTGTGACTCTTATTTCTAGCCCTATTTCTGAGTGTCTCTCAGAAAAAGTACAGAAAATGAAAGAGAAGTCCTAAAAAACTACAAAAGAGAGGTAACTCTCTAAAGATCTGCAGCTGATGTGACAGGCTCTAGATTCCACAAAATAACCCCCCAAACTACCTCACAAGAAAGAAAACAAAGCAACAACAACAACAACAAAAAGAGAGGAACAGAATCCTCACAGCACCCTTCTTCCCTCAGAGCAACAGGCGAGGCTTTGCTGTGGGCTGTGACACATGCGGGTACTGCCAAAGGCCTGACAGAACTCTGTAGGCCCAAAAAGCCAGTGCCCTGAACGAGGCAAACACTGACTGGTGCCCTCCCTTATCACTTATTTGATGGAAAAAAACAGACATGCTAAACAATAATAGTAAAAAAGACACTTTGTGGGCACTGCACACAGAGCTGCAGCAGAAAGCTGAAGAATTTTTAATGATACAAGCTGGTGTGCTTCATAAAATGCAATCAGAAATGTTGAAACACCTTCAAAACAACTTCTATCTAAACCATTTGATTCCCCTCATTAAATGAAAGCCACCATCTACATGAAAAGTTTCTGTGCTTCTTTTAATTTATCTGAAAAAAAGAAGTGAGACATGTACATTTCCGTCAATAAATACACTGCTTAATAAATTCTGAACTATTTAAACCAAATCTGACTGATCTTGGGTATAAAATGTCCCAATAGATTTTACAAAAGCAGGCAGGTGAACAGAAGCCAAAGAGGCCACTCAGGCATGGTCCAAACCATGACCCCAATGTCTGTTAATCTATCTCAGCCTTTAACTGAGCCTGGAGAAAGACACAAACACTCACACTGTGAATACTGCTGCCTCTTCAAGAAGAGCTTCAGATAGAGCACAAGCACCTCTTCTCCAACAGTGTTTGCCTACGTAGCTTTTTTTGCTTCCAAAAAGTTACAAGCTTCTTCCAAATCCTTTGTAGAATTCCATGGCATTCAGAACATCATCTCTCATACAGAGCATCTCACACTTCATGACTACAATCAGCAGCTTTTGTGTAATTCAGTAGTCGCTCAACACACACACTAGAAATCACTCATTAGTTCAGCTTCTCATGAAATCACTTATTTAGAGTATATTAAAGACTAAAGTATTTACTCATCATGACTGTGAAAAGACAATGCAAAAATCAGCTAGGCCAGCCCAAAGCAGTGCCTTTATCCTCCTCTCCTCATATTATCTCCACATAATTCTTTTTCCTGCTTTGCTAGGAAAAAATAAAATTGTTTCCTCTTGTTAGAGTGTTAGCTCATTCCAACACCTCTTTTTACTTCTTGACTATCCAAACACATGTATAGAGGTTTTTCTTTGTCTACAGAATTGTGAAATCTCATGCAAAAAATAACACTATCTTCGTGCTTTGTGACCAACTTAAGATGCTCTGCGCAACCTTGATTTAGTTTCTTCGTGTGTCAACTCTGATGAGTCACCAACTTACATGACCATCTACTATTCTGTCTAGCTTCATTAGCTGCAGAAAATAGAACTCATTTGGAAGTCAACAGGAGTTGGATAGCTGAAATCATTTTATCGCTGAGGTCTGCAGCTCTTGCCACAGCAAATGAACTAGGTAAGCAAGTGCGGGAAGAAAGAAGGTGGTCTTAATTCAATCGATTACGATGCTGCAGACTGCTCTTTTCTTTCACTTCTGAGTTCCTGTACGAGTCTGCTCAGGACTGTTTCAAAGATGGCCCATAATGGCACACTGTCTATTTTCAAGGCTTCTATCTTGCAGTCTCATGGGCTAATTCACTAAAGTGCAGCACACAAACAATTGTAACGGTGTGCACACTGACTAGTGTACAGGTACTAATGTATATGTAACAATCCTCTATGTAGGTAAAAAAAAAAAATCCCTAAACCTCAGAAAAAGGGAAAAAGCTTGAATTAGCCCTTCCTTACTGGAGAGGATAAGAAGAGGGCTTAAGTCCAGCTTTTTCCTTATCGCAAATACATTTATATTCTACAAAATTAAGAACTTCAAGTTTCCATTCCATCAACTTTAAGAAATCTTTTAGGTACTCTAAGCATAGTCATTAAGGCATGTGAAGAGAAGGAGTAGGAAAATCAGTTAACAGCTATGGTTTAAACATGTAATACGTTGGTGAAAGAAATATCCCACAGGGAGTAGCACGCACACTGTATCTGCTGTCTTAAAAGCTTTTTATATTAATGACTCTGTGCCTGGATTAGTCATTTACAGAGCAGAGACAGGATCTTTCTTTATAAGGGATTTACAAAGAAAAACTAGATAAAACTACAGGAAAAAGCCTCTGAGGAACTTTTTTCCTTTGTGACTGGAATTTGGCTACTATGGAAAAATAAGAAGCAGCATCATATTAAAAGTGAAGTTAAAACAACACAATGAATAGTTGCTCAACATGCCTTGGCATGGGTAAGAGAACAAGACAGCACACACTAGAGCCAAAAATCAGTAAAAGCCTGGATATGCTTGTAAAAAAATATAATGCAAGAGGGACCTGTCATCTCAGAACTGAGAAAAGATAATCTGCTGGAACACACAAAGATCACAAGCAGCATTGACCAGACAAATGTAACTGCGAATGTGAAAAAGGAGCAGAAAACTAAGAAAGACCAACATGTAACTTGTTTCTCAACAATGGATATCTCAGCTTCACTAAGGAGTATTTGAGAACAAAATGTAAAAAAAAAAAAAAAAAAAAAAAAAGAAAAAGATACACCTTGTTAAACTTAGTAATAATAGGAAAAAAAACCACAAAAGTTTACATAAATGATAAAGCAGCAAGTACTGAAAAAAGTGCTGAAAGACAAATAGTAATATATATATAGAAATAGTAATACACAGTAATAGCAGATGAAATACAAGAGAGAATGAAGAGTTTGACTACATTAATTAACACAAAGATAACTCAAGGGGAAAAATTAATCAAATACCACTAAGGAAAAGGGAAAGAAGAAAAACACAGAGGAACACTGCAACTAAGGAAGGTTTAATTTGGAAAATGGCTTTAAACCTTATTTACATTCTCCTCTCAGATTGCTTTACCTTACAAATTTTAATATCAGTCTTCTTTGAAATAGTGTGTTTTGCTCAAATTAAAAAAGGCCCTATAAATACATCAAGAATTATCATGCCACTACTACTCTTCTTTGTAAATATCCAGACGCAAAACGCCACTTATGCAGCCATAGAATAAAGAAGTCACCTTACTCTTCTGGTAGCGTCTTACAGCTTGGTGGAAAAATCTTTAAAGTGGCAAAATACAAAGAATACTTGGGTAAAATAAAATATTTTAACATACCCATAAGCTAATGTTTGATTTGTAAATCACATTTAGTTTTCTCAATGTTCTGTAACAAACTGCTCAGAATTCTGCCTACAACCCCAACTTCCAGCACTTCAGGCAAACTTTCCTTTGAAGGCTTTTCAATGCTCCCTCTCCCCCACTATCAGTTTATGATGTCTGGGAGTATTAATATCAGGATATCTTTACTGAAATATGCTCACCTTTTAAAGGTTAACCATAATACTGAATTTTCTGTATAGTACCCTTATTTTTTTGGCATAACTACATTCTCAACTGTAACTCCATGTCAACACAGACTGTCTGGTAATTGCTTTGTTATCCTTCTCCCATGAAGTTTACAATAAAATCAGCAAAGGGAGCTGTGATAAACTCCTTGATGAAAGGATTAAAAAGCTGAGTCACGTTTTTGATTTATGGCCCTGTTCAGCTGTATATATATTCTGGTTCTACCATTCTGCAGCAGCTTAAAGCAGCCCCACAACATACTCATCAGATGAAATAAGTATACTACTATTTTGGCTGTTGGAGCAAAGCTAAACCACTGGGATGTACACCTGTCTGCCTCTTCTGCTTTCTAAGCACATCTATGTAAATGTGTCCTCACAGAACACATTCATTTCTTGTAATTTTTGGATTCCATAATTTCTGCCTTTTGCCTTATACTTTCCTGCATTTAAAGGCACAAGTTTACCTCTATCTTTCATTCCATTGTTACAGATGTTTCAGTCTCCCCATCTCCTTAAATTTTCCCTATTAATGAGATCTCATGCATGTTTTGATTTTTTTTTCTGGGATGTTTAGTACTTTTTTTCTGTTATGACAGGCTGAGAAGAACTAAAAATAAACGCATAGAGGACTGCCCATTTTCGAAATGCTTGCCACTTTACACAGTTTCCATGAGAACAAAGACTAAAAACATCTAAGGGTCAAATGCATTTCTCAAAGCAGTGCAATGTCTTTCACTGTTTAACAGAAGGAACTGCTAGCTTTGCTCAGCACAGGCAGGCACAGAGGAACACTACAAGGGCGTGAGGAGTGCAGATGCTCACCTCTCCCGAGAGCAGCTTGTTGCCCAGTCTCCTTCAAAGCACTAGGAAACATTAACAACCTAGTAAGATCAACTCTGTGTGTATTTCCCTAAGAGAAAGGGGATATCCATCTACGCATATTAAATCTAAATCTAAGCCCTGCAGTTTATCTCTAACATGTCTCAGGTCTTCACAGCTCAGTATTAAACCTGGTCCATAGTATTGCTCTTGGTTTTATAACTTACCGTAAGCGGAGCACAGGCAGTGCAAGTAAGCTCAACTATTAACACTGTATGCTACAATAAATACACTTTATAATCAAAACAGTGACTATACTAATATGCATTACATTATACTATACTGTATTACTATTACTTTAGTACACAGTTAAGATCAGTTAACTTACTTTGAATATCTTAAAGCTCTTCCTTCCCCAAAATTATTTTTTTCTCTCTAAAATGTATTAAACACCTCTGCAATCACTGAGTTAAGCTACTAAGCTACCATTCAAGCACAAAACCACTGTCAAAACTAAATCCAACTTTAATTTTATACCCCAATTAAGGAGGTAAAAGAAATAATTATGGCATTATATACATAACATTCAAAGTAGCACTACAAAGTAATCACTGGGCAATGTATCAGACAACCAAAACAATAAAGTAATATACCAAATTACATTGATAATATTTACAGACTGTTAATATTGTCTTCCTCAAGACCAAACAGCTTGTACCCAGCAATTATAACTCTACTCTGATAATACTTGGTGAATTGCTGAACCCAGGCCACTGCCCCTTATCAGTAAACTGTTTACATCAAAGCCTCATTTGAATGCAGATACCTCAGAAACTTATGGCAGAAGTCACAGCTGAGTTAGCAGGTAAAGAACCATGGCATCTAAGATCAGGTCATACGTATACTATGAACGGAGAGTCACTCTTCGATCTTAATTGATGCATTTTTTAATACAAAGGAATAATTGGAAAGAAATGCAAAAGAGTGGTGAAAAGAAAGTTATGAGAAGTCTCTACAAAATTCCACGTGGGACAGAGAAGATGTATTTTGAATTATTTGTTATGTCTGGAAAATAAAATTCCAGGGAAGCAGCCAGTGAAGTATCACAGCTAAATACAATGATTTTTCCACACAGCACAGAAGTATAATCCAACTGTCACAGGCTACCACGGAAACAAGGAAAAGGTTAAAAAAAATGGGTTGAAAATTAGATAGCAAACAAATTTAAGAGTGAGAACATCCTTCACTGCTATTAGACAAAATGGTTTGCAAGTGCTTATAATGGGCCTAGGCTGGTATCCTTCCTGTTTGACACATTCTCCTGTAAGCAGCTACAAGTGAAACCAGACGGACAAGACATACAGAGCGGTTGAAAAGAGCTCAAGTATCCTCTCCCACCACCACAACAACAAAAAAAAGTACTTGTTTGACAAAAGTAGAAGTAACCGCAAGTACACAACATAAATTAAACTCTAACCCATGGGTTTAGTTCTACATTGTCAAAAAAAAAAAAAATTACATCCAACACCGAAACATCATATAAGGGAAAATAAGCTGTATTCTGCATACAACACCAGTAAGTCAAATTTCTGCATCAGCTACAAACCTTCTTCATCTTGATGCTAGCCCTAGAACACTGGAGTTCCATCAAAAATTTAAATTTAATTAAAAAAATAAAACTATAATTACAACAATAAGAGATTATAAAAACAAAAAGCAAAGCAACTCACCCAAGTTTCCTGCATCATATTGTTAAGATTAAACCTGTTGTAACTCAGATAAAGAATTTAAGATTGTTTGAATCTCTTATGTCTCCCCTGTAATCAGGACTTAAAATTCCAATCTGTTACTGAAGTATCCACAAGTGGCACCATAAATTGATTGGCATATATTTTCTTCCGTATATTACATCTTCTGGAAGTAAATTCAATGGAGACTGGTTGAAAATACTTAACAGTTCAACAGTTGCTTGGAAAATTACAAATGAAAGTGTTGCTGATCCATGAACTCCATCTTTTCATAATTCACAGCAAGAAGCTACTCGCTGATCACTTACCCAACTCAGCAAACAAGCAAGATAAGAAAACAAACTTAGACCTTTCCTCTGAACCTAGAAAGAATGTGGTTTGCCAACAGTCTACCAATGGTGCCATATCAGGGTGAAACTAGAATTTCTACTGAGGCATAATAGTTGAATTTTCTTTCTTTCTTTAAAAGTGGATGTGCCGGTGCACATGAGTCCCTGCTTTGAACTGGTGGATGAAAACCTGAGTATGACCCTGCAGTGTGTGCTTGCAGGCCAGAAGCCAACTGTGTCCAAGCAGGGTGACCAGCAGGTCAAGGGAGGGGATTCTCCCTGTATACTCCACTCTGGTGAGACACCCCCCCAGCAGTCATGCATCCAGCTCTGGGGGCAACAACACAAGAGGGATGTGGAGTTGTTGGAGAGAGTCCAGAGGAGGCCACAGAGATACTGCGATGGCTGGAGCAGCTCTGCCCTGGAGACAGGCTGAGAGAGCTGGGCTGGTTCAGCCTGGAGAAGAGAAGGTTCTGAAAACACCTTAGAGTACCCTCCAGTGCCTAAAGGGGCTGACAAGAAATCTGGAGAGAGGTTTTGACAAGGGCCTGTAGGGACAGGACAAGGGGGAATGGTTTTAAATTGAAAGAGGGGAGACTGAGATTAAACATTAGGCAGAAGTTCTTCCCTGTGAGGGTGCTGAGGCACTGGCACAGGCTGCCCAGAGAAGCTGTGGCTGCCCCATCCCTGGCAGTGTTCAAGGCCAGGCTGGACAGGGATTGGAGCGACCTGGTCTAGTGGAAGGTGTCCCTGCCTGTGGCAGGGGGGTGGAACTGGATGAGTTTTAAGGTCCCTTCCAACCCAAATCATTCCATGATTCTATGGTCAATAGGAAATGTATTCTTGTCATAGCAAATTAGATCTGAAGTAAAACTTATTTTAGAGCGATAATTTTGGGAAGTGGTAATTTCTAGAGTCTAAGAAAAAGGTCATTTAAAATACTATTATTGACTCTATGCAGTTAAATATATCTACAATAAATTTTCATTCCCAAAAGTTGCTAAAAATATTTTTAGGCCCTTTTTCCATTATCACAGTTGCCTAGTCACAAGATCTTACAAGCTATTAATAAGACTTATTTTCATAATGATGAAATAAATAGTAGAGTTTGTAGTAAATCTGACAAGCTACATTAAAGGTATTTCAACAGATGATATTACGACTTCATAGAAACTTACTTCCACAACAGATGGTGCTTATTGAACTCCACAGATGACTCCTCAGAAAAAAAGGCCTTATAATCAAAGGTGTTTTAACCTCATAACTTCTGAGTTCATCCCTTTATGAAATCATGCAGTTACAAACTGAAATACACAGGACCCAATGCCACAGGTGTAGAGCACCAGTTGTTCTAAACTGAAGCTTAAACTTAAGGTGCTAACTGAAAGAAATGTAAACACTCTCTACTGCTCACTGCTCAGTGGCTGACAGCTATCCAAAAACCTGGTTCAGCTCTGCTAGGGGTTATGAGTTCCTTATTTAAACCAGGGTACAGAGGCTGCTGGCAAGGGAGCTCCTCATTGTTCCTGTAAGATCTGATAATAGTTCTGCACAACTCCCTCTTCGACCCTTCGAGGTTCACAAAAACATTCCATGCAAGTACGGACGACAACAATGTGGAAGTCAATGCCATTTTACACTAGGCTTCCCTGTAATGGGTTTGACTCTACCACTGTCAGAAGCTGCCGTAACTTCCAGTTAAAAGGCGGTGAAAAATTGTAAGGCTCAGCTGGTCACGGTTGAGGCTAAAGATGACTGAGGCAACATGATCAGATTGATATAAAGAAAGAATTAAGTAGGGAGCAGTGGAATGTGGGCAGGATTGTATCTGTTTAAGAGCCCACTTCTTCCTTTCCCAAATTTAGATGAACCTTCTTTGAAACCCAGGCTACTCTTGCTCTATATTCAGCTACTTTTGAGTGCTTGAACATTCAGAGAACTCTGAATTTATTGCAACCACTTTCTTTGTGCCAGAGAATAAGGCTTTTCCATTAGGATGTGGACTGTTTTAATCATCCCAGTCTTTTTTTCTTCAAAAGTAATTACTGCAGTGTGTATTAGTATTGCACTTCATGAAATAAATCCATGGATTCCTTAATGAAAAAGAGAGAAAATCATGATTACAGTGTTTGCTGAGAGAAAGATCATTTGTGGAATTTAATTCCTACCCTCGGCCTGGAAACGTCTGACTCAACCTTCAGCAGAATTTGCATCTTTGAAAAGACTGGAGACATAAAGACCCTTCTTATTTGTAATCCAGCAAGCAAGTGCTAAGATCTAGGGATATTTGGTTCCTTTTCATAATTAGTTCCTTTCCTCACAGAAACTATCATCAATGGCATCTAAAAAAGAAAAATAATCCAGCAATGCATCTAATACTTAGGTAGAGACAAACTCATACACAGGCATAATTTGCTCATAAGCTTTAGAAAATATTGTCAAAAATATCCAACTGATGTTTTCTCTTACCTGCTTAGTTCAGAGGTGTCCCCTCCTTTAACAAATCAGTATTATACAGAAAACAAACTAAGCCTAAATAAAGAGGAAATGACACAGATCTGGCTAGTAAGACAACTATTCTGCATCATTAACACAAAGAGGTAATTATTGCTCTTCTCTTAGGAAGCTGCAGCATTAAAGCATCAGCAATCCGAGAGAGATATCTCAGTAACTTTGCAGTCATATGAGTCCTACCACTTTCCAGATCAATATGTATGTAATTAAATGAATACAGTGGAAAGCAAGTAGTAACATTTGAAAGCCTTGCACAATTTATCTCCAGTGAGCAGTGCCAAAAATAATTTTACAAGCTATGAATTTTCTTATGAGTACACAGGAGTAGAACATAGACTTTGTTCCACGCTTACAAGGAGTGCTTTCATTTTCAGCAGAGATTTGAACATATTATACAGAGCTAGCAGTGCAGAACTTGCCCTTAAACTGTCACTTCAGAAGTAATCTTTCTTCACATTATATATTTGCTCTAAAATATTCCATTATCACAAGTTCTGTCAATTAGTTCAATAAATTTCTTTAAAATTATTTGCAAGTTTATGTTAGTTCATATGAACAAATTCGTTAATAGCTGATTTTAGGCCAGCTTAATTTTGTTCTGCTGTCATATTTGAAACATGAATACTTCAGTATATTCAGGTAGCAAGTAATACAGAAAAATGTTTGGTTTAAATTACTGTCCCTCCTGTTATCAATTCATAAGGTGCAATCTTGGACTGAAGTCAGACCTTGACACAGCAGGTATTTCATTCATTCCACTCTCCTGTACTGAAAGGTCAGCAAATTCCTGTGTCGTCGTCCCCCCCCCCCCTCTCCCCAGTTTCTGGAAGTAGCAGGATGCACCTTTTGGAAAAAAGATGCCATTAATTCACAAGTTGCTATAAAATGTGATGCACTCCTTCAAATGAAAACCAACAAACCAAGCAGTAAGGAAGACAGAGTACATGAGGTGAAAAGTACAGATACCATTCAGCAGCAAACGGGAAGAAATACTGGAAACATTTTTGGATTAGAAAATGATACACACAACAAAACTAAAGCTTTACTTTCAAGAATGCCAACAAATGCCAATAATTGGTACTTAATAAAAAAATTGATTGTAACCATATTAGTTGTCAAGTGTTTGATACGAACATTTTAACCTTACTTATCTTCATTGAAACGACTGAACTGATGAAACATTTGATGCACATCTTGGTGATGTGATTTATCTTCCACCCAAGCCAGTTAATAATTTGCATGTTACCTTCAGTTTGAGTATTATGAGCTTTCACTTCAAGATAAACACACTACAGAAATGACCCCAAGGCTCAGAAACAAGAAGTAGAAAATTAGGATCTGGTTTAACTACAGCACACATGAAATTAAAATTAACTAATTTCCATCTTTCGGTCTTACCTTTCCAGTTTTTGAGTGTGGTTAACAGCACGTTTTTAATTGTATCATATAGTTATGGGGGTTGTATTTATTTCTGTACAGTATGCATATAAAATATTTTATAAATCCTTGACATTACTATGACTTAAATATTGTACAAGTATCAATTTTTTTAATGCGCATTAGTGCTTCACTTTACAACTTCTTCCTTATATTCACACACTGAAAAGGGATTTTGTTGGAGAAATTGTGACAAAGTATACTTTATATCCTTAATAAAAATACAGGCTCCAGTGCAATGAATAGCATTATTTTCTAATTTGTTCAAAATACTAAGCATTTATGATATCAACCTCTTAATAGTGAATGACTGAAGAGATAAAGCTTTTTAATGGATGCCAAAGCCAGCAACATTTCTCACTGACAATTTGCAGATCCTTGTGAAAGAACCATTAGCAG
This sequence comes from Pezoporus occidentalis, assembly GCF_034315485.1. Classification (NCBI taxonomy): domain Eukaryota; kingdom Metazoa; phylum Chordata; class Aves; order Psittaciformes; family Psittacidae; genus Pezoporus; species Pezoporus occidentalis. The sequence continues at coordinate 2,175,590 of NW_026916336.1, forward strand.
GAAATTATGTTATCAAGCAGCCCTCTTTCCATGCTCAATAACACCCATCTGTATAGAGAAATATTATTCCATCGACCACAAAACTGTGTACAAATAAATGATAGAAGATACAGGTTTTCTAAACCATTATTCTACTTACAATGTTATATCCCGTATTAAAATGTTGGAACAAGTCCAGAGAAGGGCCACAAGGACCATCAGGGAACTGGAGCACCTCTCGTATGAAGATAGGCTGAGAAAGTTGGGGCTGTTCAGCCTGGAGAAGAGAAGGCTGCGTGGAGACCTCACAGCAGCCTTCCAGTATCTGAAGGGGGCTATAAGGATGCCGGGGAGGGACTCTTCATTAGGGACTGTAGTGACAGGACAAGGGGTAACAGGTTAAAACTTAAACAGGGGAAGTTTAGATTGGATATGAGGAGGAAGTTCTTTATTGTGAGGGTGGTGAGGCACTGGAATAGGTTGCCCAGGGAGGTTGTGAATGCTCCATCCCTGGCAGTGTTCAAGATCAGGTTGGACGAGGCCTTGGGTGATATGGTTTAGTGTGAGGTGACCCTGCCCATGGCAAGGGGGTTGGAACTTGATGATCTTAAGGTCTTTTCCAACCCTAACTATTCTATGATTCTATGAAAATATTAATCAGAGTAAATAACACTATTTCCTGGCTAATCTGCTTTTTGAAATCCTGTCTAAAGGAAAAGAAGCAGCTGCTTGTTCTTTTCTTTTTCCAGACCATACAATGGCCACTTTACAGTGCTTTTGCTTAGTTTTAGCCTTCAATATCCTTTGGCAAAACAGAAATCTATTAGTCTGCTCTTAATTAAGAGCAGAGAGCATTAATAGAAATGAATATCAATATGCATCCTGTATTTGAGAAAGCTAACTTCAAACTCCTGCACTTCTTGACTCAGTTTGTACCATTCAATCACAGAATTTTACAGAGGATATTATTAGAATAAGTGACAACAACCAGAGGTTCAAGGCTCAAGCTGGAAGACGAACGGGGATCCTCAAGTGTCTGATTCACAAGGAAAATTACCATAAAGATGTCCTGCTTTAATCACACAGATTCCTGCTTACTCTCAACCTAAAAAACCCAACCCTTAACACCACCAGCAATCAACATTGATAGGTGCCAGTTTTAACATTTGTTCATTAATATTTGATTCTGCAAGAGAGTCTAAAGAGAAAATTTTGAGAAGAAAAATAAGATGAGAAGATGAGAAAAGAAAATAAAGAATATTCACCTGCGTCCTGCATCAAGTACTTCTAAAAACATCCTCAGTGCTAAATCACCAAACTATTTAAATGCAGAGCCTCTTACAAACCAGAGAAGGCTACAACACTGCTAAGAATTTAACTGTAAGAGATGTTCACCCGTTTTGTTCAGTCAGGAACTGGTGCGTCAGTTGTCTGATAGATGTAAGGTTAGCAGAAGAAGCAGTGATTAAATCACTTGTGAAAGTCTGATGAAGAGCTGACAGGTTTCTGGCTTACCTATCAGTTATAAATGGGAGGGAAAGAGAGGGGTAGGAGAGAAAGAATGGGAATAATTTCACTATATATTTTAAAGCAGTCAAGTAGTTCTCCTCTTCAGCTACGCGAGAGACCTTTTTGCCCTGCAAAAGAAAGCTTCTTCTCTTACATGGGCTTGATGGCTCAGTTTTTTCTTCACAGTTTAAGAAGCTGTTTCAAGCACTAATTGCTTCTGGTTAGGGAAAAAAAAAATATTTATTCATAAGAATGGCTTTCCTCCTTTAAAATGCAGAAAGGTCAGAGCGCTCGTGGGGTTTGCTGTTTGTTTCATATCAATAACAGAAGGCAAAAGCAGACAGCAATGAAGATACCCAAGCCAGCTCTAAATCCATAGAGCTCCAGAAATGGAAACAGCCTGGTTGTCATAGCAGCAGAGCATGATACCTGAGCTAATTACTCAGTCTGAGAGGCAGAGCTAATTAGTCCAGATGCAGCATCATCCTGACACAGTTATAATCCTTCAGAGACCTGGGCACGCATATTGCTGATTAGACATTTCAGCTTGCTTGCAACTAGCTCAGGGATCTCCACGTATCATGCTGTGCTTTACACAAGTGTTCATAAAAAGAAAAGGAAGAAGAGGAAAAAAAGCAAAATTACATTCCTAGAATGGAAACGAGCTGGCAACCCCGCCCCCCAAAACTCTGAACAATGATCTGCAACTCTTCTGCAAGAGAGGGTTCCTGTATTCACAATCCTACAGACCAAATGACAGCATGCGAAACAGAAATCTCAGTAATATGGATATAATTCCACCCCAAGCCAACAGAAAGTTGTTTGAAATATCAGTTTATCATTATGACACCCTAAAATCAAAAAGTTCCTGTAATCTAAAAATAAAAACCCCTAAACTAAGTTCCTGACAGAGAAGTAAGAAGATAAACACACCACCACCTGCTTCACAGACTTTCAATACTGTGGATAATAAATACCTACTATCAACAGAGCTGTTTTTTCCAAGGACTGGAAACAGCATTTATTTGCTGGTTTTCCTGGGAAAAAAAAGTATTTGAATACTAACTTCTCCATCTTTCTTAGGTACTGTCTGACACAAGATCCTCTCTATACGAGGGTAGGAAACAAAAAATGAATAGGTGAATTTATCAACCCCTGTTAACCATGTTTTCTACCACAGAAATACTATGTAGCATCATGGAGAAGACTACACAGACAAGCTGTGAAAGGCAGGGAGTTTTGTTGGTATTGAAGAAAGGAACAGCAAGACAAAAAAATGCTTAAACTATTTTCACTTCTCTGTAATCAAAATCAACAAAGGCAATAAACATACATATTGAGCAGGAAAACTAGAGGAGAGATGGCATGAAGAGTGATTTTAAGTCTCATGCAACTCTGATTATTGAATTTAAATGCTTTGAGTAGTTCAATACAATAAGCTTCTAATTTGTACCAAATGGCCCTTTAAAACCCCTGAAAGATTACTGAAGTCATACTAAAACCATGTTTTAATGGACATTATTGTATGAATCGGAACACATTATATAGAAAGCAACTGATTAAACAGACACTTCAAAAGAGCTGACAAAAGACAAAAATGCTTGAATATTTGGGTTACATTTATTCAATTTAAGTTGCAAAAGTCTCTTAAGATCACCTGCAAAATTAAATCATTTTACAATTTTTTAGTATTAATAATTTACATACCATGCCTGCTCATTCATATTTACAAGAGATCACTTCTCATTTCAGGAACATCTCTAAACAAAGCTGGAGAATGCTAAGAAGTTCATTGACGCGTACGCACTGGCCAAGAGAATGGGATAAATATATAAAAATCAATGTTTCTCTGAACAGAAAGATATTTTTATCAGGGTCAATACCATTGCTAAATAAAACAGTTTGGTGCCTAAACCATTTCAAATTCAAGTCAGAAACAGACATACGCTCTTTACCTGCTTCAAACCTTTGAAAGAATGTCAAGTTACATGTATTTTATACATATTTAGCTATCAAATAATCTTAAACACTGTTAAAATGGTAGATTTATAAATCTAGCATCACTTGCCGAGTTTCCTGAGGAACCTTCTCCCAAGTGAGCTGTCCTCCTCCCTTCAAGTTAATGATCAGAGTTAGATATATTATCAGTAAGCATTTAGATCCAACACTGGGAAAGAAGTCTGGACAATCTGAAACAATGTTAGTGGAGCCAACTGAAAAGAAGAAAATTAAGGACTAATAAGGAAGATAAAGCAGCCGTTGAGCCAACAGATAAGGAGCTGTTACTTAGCAGAAATGGAAATAAGCAAGAACATCAGCAAAATCTTTAACAAGAAATTAAAATGACATATTACAGCATATAATCTTCCTACAAGAAAGGTGGTCTTCCTCACAAAACACAGAACATCCACAGATTTCCATATCTCAGTTCCATTAAAGAGAGCTCAAATACGTGTTCTACCCTCAGCGCTATCAATAAAATTCACTCTCTTCTAATGAATTCTTTACTTATTCTAGAAACAAAGCATCCTACTGGGAAATTGGAAAGAACAGAACTGGTTTACATCTGTTACTGTCCCCACTGCAAAAAATTTAACACTAAAATAAATCGCTCCCAACGCACTATAAACTCAGGGAAGAAGTAATTATTGCTTCCTTTCTCCCGTCATTGCTGTTCAGGACTAGAAGGCCACACTAGAGCAAGCTCAGCAGAGAGATATCCCTGAGGGTACAAGGCAGAGTACTGCGAATAGAGAGAAAGTCACCATTTAAAAACAACAGGAAAGTAAATGACATCAGCCACTTGAATCGCTGCTGCTTCACAGCCAATAACAGAAAGCTTTTCTGGGAAGCAACTGCTTCAGCAGCATATGGCTGACAGTGGGCATTCAGCCTGCATCAGTCAGTAAGGGGAGGCTCGCAAAAATATGAATCTTCTGAGATTGTCAGAGTGCTGCTTTCTCTAACAGGGAGAAAGAAAGGAAGTAGAAATTAGAGACCAGCAGGAGAATGAAGATATTTATGACATGCCTTCACCAAAAGCTTGCATCAACAAGAATAAAAACATATGGTCAAGAATCCCTTTGGTTTAATGCTACCCAAATTCTTCGAAGGCAGCTTGTGGGTTTGGGTTGTTTTTTTTTTAGCATATACACCTTTAGGAGAGTGTTGAAAAAGCAAACAGAATACAGCTACTTTTATGTGAACTGCCAGACAAGCCTGAAAAATATTTTAGGGAATCTGTGTGAACAGTACAGACACTGACACAGGCTGGCAGTCTAAACCCTGAGCTTCACAGAACGCTTCCAGAGCTTCCACAAAGTAAGTTTGTTTCCATAAGCTATGATAAAGGGTTGTGGAAGCTGCTGATAATTCATATTTCTTTTCTCTGATGTACCTGAGACTTCATTATTAAGAAAGAAGGGACTTCTATCCAGATGGTTTGGTATCTAAAGTTGTATTTCTGTATCTGTTACAAAATAAAGGAAAAGAATTTCCAAATTGTGTGTAATTTTCAAATTCTACTCAAGGCAAATTATAGGAAGCATAAGAAACAGTAGTTTGGTTCTGGGAGCTAAAGAGAGAGTAGAGCTCTGCCCTTTCCTCTTTTCAAGACTGAGTTAACTGAAAAAAGACAACACATGTAAAATTCATTAGAAGGTACAGTGTGGCAACTGAATGACACAAAGACTGCCACATGCCTGGTCATGGAGACTGCTTAAATAAGGTATAAAAGGAAGGCCACTTGCTGCTGACTGAATAAAGTATTTCAATAGAGAAAGAAATAAGATTGGTGCTTCATCGAGAAGAATTCTTTCTTGGTAATCAAAGTCAGCTGAAGTCTGACTCCTTCCTCTTCAGTTTAAAAAAAAACATCATTCCTAGAAAGAAAGAAAAATATCAAAGTTAAGGTATCGCTACACCTACTAATTCTCATAGCAAAAAATTAGGGAAGAAACAGGAGGGGGAAGTAGAGATACGCCTACCTTGATTAACAGGTCTTTTGTCTCCTTTTGCTGATGAGTAGAGTGTCTCTGTAAGGATCTGTACACTTTAGGATGATGACAGGGAAATGAGAAAAAGAAAGGGTAGGCCCTTGACAAACAAGCTTTAAATAAAATTATTCTTGAACGTAGACAACATTTCTATATAAACCATGCATACAAGGAGTACCAATCCATGTGTCTCTCACACCTTTACCAGCATTTGTACTAAGACATTTGTATGACTATCAGATTTATTCCATACAACTTGTTTCCAACGTTCTGTACCTCGACATCCTGAACACTGGATAAAGAAGTTGATTAAATCCAGAAGTGCTATGTCCCTGTCTTGTTTATATGATTCAATCCAGTCGTCCACCACAGACTGTCAAGAAAAAAAGAATACTTATCAGAGACTCTTAAAACAGTGTTTTATTACAGGCAAATGACTTACTCTTTTCAGAATATAATTTGATAACAGAGCATTTATTTTTTATAATCACACATGTGTACAAATTCAGAAATCTATACACCTTCTCTCAGGGTGGAGACAGAACAAATATTGTTAGAGAACAGAACTACAGGTATCATTTGCTGGTACTATAATTGTATAAACAGAAGTTCAAACTGAAATTATAATCATTCCTCAAAACTCTACTCATGGAATTTAACCAGTTTCAAAATTGTATTGAAAACAAACGGACAAACAAACAAACGTGGTGATTCTGCTCAGAATGACCAACATTATTCCCAGAAAACTATTAGTAGAAACACTTTGGAATAAAACCTGATCTTATACTGCAGAGTGAACTTCTTAGTATTTATAAAGGCCAAAGCAGTGTTATCATTTATTCAAAAACACCGTACATAATTCAGGAAGATAGAATGCAATAAGGAATACATTCAAAGTAAAAAAAAAAAAAAAAGTAAGCAGAAGTTGGCCTTACAGGGCCTGAGAGTCAAAAAGCCATCTGAAGCACAGTATATGAAGCTGAGTCACAGGTTCAAACTATGCTAAGTAGCCAGGAGATATTTTTATAATCACTGATATGCAGGAGTAGCACACAGTCATTATCATGAGTAGTAAGAGGGAGGGGGACAGAAAGCATACAGGTGTCAAAAATGTTTATCATTTGTCAATACTAGTCTCTGGGGACAGAAAACATGCCTGAGCAGCTTAATGAGAAAGAACACTAAGCGAATTTTGCCAATCAACATGAAAATGCAATCATAGCATCAGAAAGAGTTAATGGCAGATACATATCAGCTGAAAGGAATGCAAAGCCTATTACTGCCTCCCATACAGACACTTCAGACTACAAAACCCCATCAGACCTGTGCAGACCCATGATTTTTAAAACTCCAGATGTAGGCAAAATGAAGCAATGATGACAAAGCAAACAAAATAACTATGGAAACACTTAAAAACTGCTCTAGATAAGGCTTGTATGAGGTCCATCTTCAGCCCACTTCATGCTTAAGGAAGACAAGTATGGCTTTTTTTCCATATGACTACAATACAGTATTCCAAGTTCCTCAGTTGCATAAACACTGAAGGTAATAAATTGTGTATATTTAATGTAACCAAACACCATATTTTAATCATTTTACAAGGGAAAAAAAAAAAATCTTTACTGTTCCATACATGCAGCAGCATTCATTAGGAGAAGCTTGATCATGCTATCAGAGCACATCTTGCAAATGGATTATTCCATTTTGGAAAGTCCAGGTGTACAGTGAATTTGTATAAACTTAATTTAAAAATTCCTCAACATGCGCCCCCCACCACCATCCCCACGTAACCAGCTTCCAACCAGGCTGAGAAAGAATGAATAAGAAAGACAAAATCCAAACAATTCAGCCTCTTAGAAAAAAAATGGCCTCTTGCTAAACCAGAAGATACAAGGATAGGATCTTGATCTTGAAAAATCCCTCTGCAGTTTCTAGCTTATTCAAACACAAAGTCCCCTGATAACCAGTGCAACTGCAGTAAGTGTATGAGAAAAAGGAAGCAGAAAAACAGTTGTGTATGTACTAGAGACATACACAACTCCATGAACTGAGAGCCAAAACACTTCATGTTTAGAACAGATCACTGTACTCTCTCTTAACCCAAGACAGAATGATACTATCAGTGCTATCAGTATTATGTTACTCAACAACCAGCATGAATCACTGAACATTCAATTTGCCAGGAACCTAAGTCCTTACAGGCTTTGCCTACCAATACACACACATGCCCAGTAGGAGAAGGATTCTTATGAAGAGGTCCATCTGCTAATTAGAGGAAATTAAAAAGAAGGTCCTGGCCTCTAATTAATCTTCATACAAGTTGAGGAAACACAAAGCAACAGCACAAGAACAGTTATCTAGAATGCTTCGCTGTTATTTCATCATGAAATTAGACCTGTTGCTGTAAGACTCAATCTTCTCAATCAATCAGCAGAACTCTCCACAGAACATAAATACAAGTGTAGCCAAATACAAAAATTATTTACTAAACCAAATATTGACACAGCTTAATGACCAGACTGTTGGTGTACTACCAACTTAGAAGATTTGTTTGAACAGCTACATCACCACAGATACCAGAACAACAGGCGATTGCCAGCAGCAATTTTTTTCACTGAAGAAAGTAACAGCTGTGCTGGATGAGACCACAGGTCACTTGCCCAACAGGGCTTATGCACACAAGAAAAAGCACAAGAATAGGGCAAGAATACACTCATACTTCCAAGTTACTTGCCCAGATCCTTACCATATTTCTTCTCTAATGACTGTGTCTGTCTAAACCATAAAGTTTTAGAACTATATCATCTTGCAGCAATGTGTCTCAGGGGTTACTATTCACTGCAAAAAAAGAAAAACGGTTTTCTTTTAAACTTGCCAATTCCTAGATCTATTTGATGTGAGCTAACAGAAGAACAGAAAAGAAACCTCAAGTCCTACTTGTACTTCCCATGGTTCCACTTGGTCACCTTTTTTTCAGGTAGGATACCCTACTCTGTGCCATGTGGCTTCCACAGAAATACTTCCATACCTTTATCTTTGCTCACTCTTGTCAGAGATCTCTTAACAGTTTCTGAAGTCTACTCTATTCTTCTTTGAGCCTGGGAAATCTCAGATGCTTTCCCTTACTGTTAATAACTAGTTTACCAGCATCCATGCACTCTCCACATCTCTTTCACCCAAACATTCCCTGTAGAAGTAAGGCTGGCCTGAGAGACACCTTTCTACATTCAGTCTACCCCTGTTTCTTGCTATAACATACTGCCCCTTTAGCTGAACCACTACAACTTTTACTGGCAGATGATATAAATATCACCAGTGAACCCATCTGGACTTTATAAAAGGGGGAGCAAATGGGAGGAATATCTTTCAATTTGTTTCTGCTTCTTTTAAACAATTACTTGATTTTTGCAGCATTACCTCAAACCCACAGCACCATTGCAGCTCATCTCCTTCTGCTATTTTTGTCTCTTAATAAAAAAAGAAATGCAAGAGATGTGCTATGTCCCTGGGCACTAAGGGTCCACTCTATCCTATCTAGTACATCACTTGTATTTTCAACCCAGAACCGTAATGCAATTCATGCAAAAATAAAGACAAGCAGATAACCTCAAGACTTGTGGACCAGTCTTGAAGCAATGCAGTCTTTAGGGGCAGCAGCAGATAAAGTCCCACAAATTGTTGTTTACTAGTCCCGAAAGATGAGAAGGGTATTTTCAGTGTATCCAAAGCAAAGTAACACCCACAGATCTACAGCATTCAACCCCTCATGCACACTTGGCATGCTGCTTGGTAAATTTTGTTAGAGATTACAGTTTAAGGCAACAGGAGATAATGAAGCCAGACTACATATGCTACAACAGTTGGAACTTAATCAAACTGCTGACTTCTGATGTAACAGAAAAGAGCTAGAAAAACATTGAAAACACTAGCATGAAAAAAAGAAAATCACACACATAAAACCTAAAATAGAGACAAGTATCAACTGAACCAAGAGAAAAACAGCAAATACCAGGAAAAAGGTCGAATAATAGCGAAAAAGAAATCAAACAACAGGCAATAGTGTAGCAAATGAGGCAATGAGCAACCACTGCCAGAAAAGGAATTCTTTTGCATAAAAAACATTGAGAGCCCTATTAAAAACAAGGGTTTCTAACCTTTCACAGGCCACAGCACACCCCCCAGGATGATTTTATCTTGTTAGCAGCCTCCATCCAGTCACCCTGTCTTTTAAGAGCTTCTCAGACATAAGCAAAGAGCAAACTCAGGGTGAACGCTCACGTTTGGTCCTCCCCTTGCCCAGAGATATCATGCCGTGGCCACCCCCCATCATCTTAGGTAGAGGTATTAAAGATAACAGGAAGGGATCCTACAGGTACATAGCAACTAAAAAACAGACTAGGGAGAATGTAGGCCCCCTCAGGAAGCTCTCAGGAGAACTGGCTACACAGGATTTGGAGAAGGCTGAGGTTCTGAATGACTTCTTTGCCTTGGCCTTCACTGCCAAAGGCTCTGACCGCACCACCCACGTCTTGGAAGGCAGATGCAGGGACTGTGAGAATGAAGACCGTGGGCCCACTGTAGGAGAGGATCTGGTTCGAGACCATCTTAAAAATCTGAACGTGCACAAGTCCATGGGTCCTGATGAGATCCATCCGTGGGTCCTGAAGGAGCTGGTGAATGAAGTTGCGAAGCCGCTGGCCATCATATTTGAGAAATCACGGCAGTCAGGTGAAGTTCCCAATGACTGGAAAAAGGGAAATATAACCCCCATTTTCAAGAAGGGCAAAATGGATGACCCGGGGAATTACAGACCAGTCAGTCTCACCTCTGTGCCTGGCAAAATCTTGGAGCAGGTTCTCCTGGAAGGCATGCTAAGGCACATGAAAATCAACAAGGTGCTTGGTGACAGCCAGCATGGCTTCACTAAGGGGAAATCCTGCCTGACCAATTTGGTGGCCTTCTATGATGGGGCTACGGAACTGATGGACAGGGGTAGAACAGTTGATGTCATCTACCTGGACTTGTGCAAAGCATTCGACACTGACCCACATGACATCCTTGTCTCTAAATTGGAGCGACATCAATTTGATGGATGGACCACTCGGTGGATAAAGAACTGGCTGGATGGCCTCATGCAAAGAGTTGTGGCCAATGGCTCAATGCCTGGCTGGAGACCAGTAACGAGTGGCGTCCCTCAGGGATCGGTGTTGGGACCGGTCTTGTTCAACATCTTTGTCGCTGACATGGACAGTGGGATTGAGTGCGCCCTCAGCAAGTTTGCTGATGACACCAAGCTGTGTGGTTCAGTTGATACACTGGAGGGAAGGAATGCCATCCAGAGGGACCTCAACACACTTGTGAGGTGGGCTGATGCCAACCTCATGAGGTTTAACCATGACAAGTGCAAGGTCCTACGCCTGGGTCGGAGCAATCCCAGGCACAGCTACAGGTTGGGCAGAGAAGGGATTCAGCGCAGCCCTGCGGAGAAGGACCTGGGGGTGCTGGTCTATGAGAAACTGAACATGAGCCGGCAGTGTGCGCTTGCAGCCCAGAAAGCCAACCGTATCCTGGGCTGCATCAAAAGGAGCGTGACCAGCAGGTTGAAGGAGGTGATCCTACCCCTCTACTCTGCTCTTGTGGGACCTCACTTGGAGTATTGTGTGCAGTTCTGGTGTCCTCAGCATAAAAAGGACATGGAACTGTTGGAACAAGTCCAGAGGAGGGCCACGAGGATGATCAGGGGGCTGGAGCACCTCCTGTATGAAGACAGGCTGAGGAAGTTGGGGCTGTTCAGCCTGGAGAAGAGAAGGCTGTGTGGAGACCTCATTGCAGCCTTCCAGTATCGCAAGGGGGGCTTAGGGATGCTGGGAAGGGACTCTTCATTAGGGACTGTAGTGATAGGACAAGGGGTAATGGGTTAAAACTTAAACAGGGGAAGTTTAGGTTGGATATAAGAAGGAAGTTCTTTCCTGTTAGGGTGGTGAGGCATTGGAATAGGTTGCCCAGGGAGGTTGTGAATGCTCCATCTCTGGCAGTGTTCAAGGCCAGGTTGGACGAGGCCTTGGGTGATATGGTTTAGCGTGAGGTGTCCCTGCCCACGGCAGGGGGGTTGGAACTAGATGATCTTAAGGTCCTTTCCAACCCTAACGATTCTATGATTCTATGATAACTGGGAAGCACAAGATGTGCAGTACATGTGCTGCAATACTCTGCCAAGATGCAATATATACATGCTTTTGGGATTCACCAAATTCAGTGCACATGCAGGAAGAAAATGCTCCCTTGACCACAAGGTTATGAAGCACAACAATTGGGAAATTGCATTTAAAACTGTGTAGCTTTTCATCTTCATTACCAGATTGGAGTGGGGCAAGGAGTACTGGAACTTAAGCAAGGTAAAAATGATCTAGCTCAGTTACATAGGTGAAATCTCAGTATTACTCCAGTAAAACCCACATGACCCTCTTTACTCTCTCCTGTCAGAAAACAATAAGACATATATATACACACACACATAAACGTATATATGTACATACATATATATGTATACACACAGATGCACCACATCTCTGGATCAGTCTGCATAAGAGATCCATACAAGTACATGTTACAAAATGAGACTCTTAAGCACTGTTTTTTAAACCTGAAAATGCCTTTAATCTTAGGAGAACTGAGTGGAAAATCAAGGTCTGCAAATAGCAGATGATGTATGGTACAAATACAGTCAGCAGAGAGATTTTCAAAAGCCCCTATCTGCTTTCAAGAGAATCTCACAGTAATTAATTCTCCAGTGGATCTGCTTTAAGAAATATCATGAAGCATAATATGAAGAACATGCCAAACAGGCAACCCTACAGAAATGAGAAGCTGAAAGAAAGTCAAGCAAGTAGCAGAACAGATCCACAGTATGAATCAGCAACCTAAAATCAGTCAAGGAGACTTGCAGATATATTGACCTTACATCTCAAAGTGTGCTAGAAGACAAATATGAAGAGAAATAGCAGCCGGGATTGCCAGTAAAGGTAGAAGTCTGATGCGGTGAATGAAATAATGAAGGTACCGTGTTACCTCCTGGAGGCTTTACAACTACAAAATCATATCCCTTCAGTGCGAGAACATTGGTACATTTAGGAGCATTAAGTGCTACAGGAACCACAGGGACTAACTGCAGATGATACCTTGCCAGCTCATGCAAAATACCACAGTCCCACTAATTATTAATGGAAGCTGATTTCAAAACCAGCTATTTCACAATTAAATAAAGTAACAATCTGGCAGCAGTGCTACTACCACAAAGTGACAACAAATGACAGTATAGATGAAATGCATGGTCAAGTGTAAAATCTGAGTCAACTGTAAACCAAGGCAACAAAAGTATAAAGAACATTTAAATAACATGTCATTTCATACAACTGATCATGGACATGCTTCATTTACAGTGAATATGACAGAACAAAAGAAGACTCTAGAATGGATGCGTAGCATGTTTACATTAAAGACAGGCGAAGAAAAAAAACACAAAATCAAAGCTTATGCTAACATCTTCTGCCAAAAAAACAAAGTTATTCAAATGAAATTCAAAGCTTACTAAACTGAAAAAGGAATGTGAAGTGAAATTAAAGATCTCAATTATCTGTACAAAGAGCAGCCCAAAGACAAGACAGGAGTTAAAAAATGTGCTGGGTTTTTTTTTAGTGAACCTGTGCAGGTTTTTTTAAAAACAATAAAAGTCATTTAAGGTCAAATTTTGTGAGAACTGAATAATTCCATACACAGTTATTGGGGAGAAAGTAGTTCCTCACACACGAGAGTACTTGCAGTTTAAGACTGTGCATTAGACTTTGGGATGACTGTTTAGTTGCATTCCAAATTGCGGCCAGTAAGTCTAATATATACTAGCAGAAAAACCTCATATAAGGTTAAGTGAAAAAATAACTGTAGATTATGAAGCTGCAACTTACTATTTTTCCCCTAAAGATGGTCATTTTAGATTATGAGAGTTCATACTTTGCTAACACCTAGCAAACATCTTCTGAAAAGCTCAAATGATTCTTTTTTTTTTAATGTAACAGTACCTGTTTCTTGGTTTTGTCATCATAAGCAAAGATGGGAAAATCCACTTTATGCAGTGTCTACCAATATAACTTCTTTTTCCCTAAAGCAAGAGACTGAAGTAATACAATCCCAGACGTATTCCAAATAAAACTAAAGGATTCATACTGTCCATACAGAGATATCGGTGTTGGGATTTCATATAAATACGTATTTCCATGCAGGAAAATGGGCTTTAAATATTATTACGTAGGGAAATCAGTGCAACACATTTTATGGAACCATTTGGGAGGAAATAAAAAAAAAAACCAAAACCAAACACTGCTGGAAGATAAAAATATTTAGTTCTCTTTTGAGAGTATTGGAATGGCACAGTTCAACTGGCATTACACTTACGCGCATAAAAAGCATTGGGAAAATTCTTCTTTCAAATAGGTTAAAATCATAGGAACTACTAGGGATGAGCGCTCTTAACACAGCAGATCCATACTGCTCAGAGCTGTATTTCCTCACCTGAGTCCTCAGAAATGACAGATGGATCATGCAACAGTCCCATACCCAGCAGGTTTTCTGCTACGGTACAGACTGTTCACAGGTGCCTCTCTCTTACAATCAGGTTACACAACCCTTATGGGGCTGGGGCTGTTTAAGCTGGGGCAATCACGTGCATTTTCAAGATGCCACAAAGCACCAAAACTACTCATACATTGGACATGAGAACAAAAAAAATTCCTTAGAGGAGTGTGGCAACTAAGTCAATTATTCCACTAAGAGAGACCCAACGATTTATTAAAAAACACAATTCAAGTTCCTTTGCTAGCACAATTTGTAAAGGGTTCACAGATCACCCAGACACTTCAAGAAACAGAGAACAAAAGACTTCTCCAGCTTTAAGTATAATAAGCATTTTTAGGTATAAATGTTTTCACAGACTGTACTGCTGGCACATGTGTTCACATGAAGAGCAAAATCATCCTACATCTTATTACATCACAAAGGAAAATACGTGATGTAACGTGTCATGACTGTAGAACAACTCATTTGGTAGTAAGGGACACCCTTCTAATTAATTACTGCTTCATCTGGTGGCTGAATTGTTCCTAGTATAACAAGTATGAAAATATGTACCTCATTTTCATTTTGTTTTTCAACATACAACCAGCATACAACCAAAAGCAAATAAATATCGGGCTGCAGAAGAAATCCAACTAGCAATATGAACATAAAATACCAGTTAAAATGTCAATAATAGCTGCAGTTAGTTTATCCCGTGAACTTTAGGGAATGCATACTTAAACTCCTAAGGAGTTTCTCAGACAGTCTGGGGAAACCCAAAGTTATTATCCAGCCTTCAAGTTGGAGAATACAGAACTGTTAAAATATGACAAAGGACAATTAAATTAAAACATGTCTTTAACACAAAAAACAACAATACTTAAAAAAAAGGCTGTATATTACTAATCTTCAAAAAAACCTTCACTCCCAAAAATGGCAGCAGCAGATGCAGAGACACTATCCAGCAAAGAGGACTTCTAATAGGGACAAGAGACAAACTCAGGGAAGACAAAACCATTAATGCTATGAAGAACACAGACAACACATTCACCCTGAGCTGCAAACTGTCAGACATACAGAGAATTCCCAAAACACATCTTTGCTGACTTACTCTCTTTCTTAATTGCCATCATCAGAGAATGGATATTGGACTTTTGGTATGATACAGTTACAGCTGCTCTGATGTTTTAAGCTCAAGGATATATATATATATATACATAAACACATGTAATTCCTCCTACATAAGGTAGGTATGGTGATGGTTATAAAGTCATCCTAATGAAAATTAAGTCTGAGCTGCTCCCACAGACGAGTTGAATCCAGGAGCTGACCCAGTAAAAAATAAAAAAAAAAAAAAAAAAAAAAAATCCATCGAAGTGTCAGGCTCTAATTAAATCTATTTCTTGGTGTGACTACAGAACACACAAGAAAGGTGTAAAAAACATCAGGTGTGGGAGAAGGTGAGACCAATCTGCTCAACAGCTGCCTCAGTTTATGCAAGATTAAAGCAGGTGTGTAACAAGTCTTTCTAACCAGAACCACTGGAAGGACTAAGGAACATGGGGATTATTTATACTGCATAATGATTATGTGATTAAAATAACTGTGAGAGAAAATTCCAGGGAGTTGAGAGAAGTAAGCAAAGCAAAGCTTAATCCATGCAGAATGCATCAGGAACCAGCTGACAAAGCTGAGCAGTCACTGCAGTTTGCTCTACTGTCTTCTTCCTCCCCTGGAAAAAGCTAGCCCAAGGAGCAGCCTCACTCTCTGGGAGGACACCAGATGCCTTCTCTAAGGCCAGTGCCACCTCCTGCTCCTTGTTCCCAAACCCAGCTTCCTGCTGCAATGGCCACCATACCTGTGATCACCAGGATAGGGGAGCTGAATGATTCTGCAGCAAGACGTGATGGGGAACAATGATGTTCAAAACTACTGCTCTGCCTGTACAGTGGCTAAGTCTGGCCTCCCCTAACTTCTAATTAACTGAAACTAATGTTACTACGAACACAGGAAAAATTACGGTTGTAAAAGAAGCTGTTGGCTTAATAATGGAATGGGTGTAATTCCATGGTCTGAGCTATGAAGGGAAGTAGTATACAGACCATAATTTCTGCCCTAAATGCTACAAAAATATCATAATTACTGAAATTATATAGCATATGCTGTATTAACAAGAAGCATAACAACGTATCAGTATGGAAGAACTTACTATCTTGCATTTTCTTGACCAGATCATCAAATCTCAAAGTGTCAGGAAAAGGCGCTTGATGTACTAAGAATTTCAGTCATAAAATAATTGCAGATAAGGTGTTGATAACCGAACTTCACCCAAACCTGATACATTATGAACTGGAAACTGGGGGAAAAAGAACAAAAAAAGAGCACTGCTGAAAGTGGGGATAGTATTTCCTTTATCTCTTCCATATTATTTCCAACAAATCAAAGGTGTAATTGTAAGGATACATATCCTTTATTTTTGCATGTAGTAATCTTGAACCTGTCTGTCTGCAACAGACAGGTGGATAAACACTGAAAGTGAGTATAATATCAAAAATATTGTTAACATTTCAGAACTATTTTAAATTAATATTAATGAAGTGTTTTTAATCATTTCAGGTAATCAATTGAAGGGGAAAAAGCAACTGATGATGCTCCTGTTCTGATACTCAAACTTTCTAGCCAGTGCAGTACTGCAAACAAGATTCACAGCTTGCCAACATGAGGCTAGTAGGTGCAGAGATGACAAAAATATGAGAAACTGAAATGTAAAAAACAAAGAAAACCTGCTGTAACAGGGTAAGCAGTGCTGCAAATACAGCTTTACTCAAATAGGGAGGGAGCCTTTTAGGACTCAAATCCACTCATGCCAAGGTGCGCAGACAAGAACAATGAGTAACCACATACATTCCTGATTTCTGGTGGCACAAAGAAAACTCCCATTTCAATACACTAGAAAGCTCTCTTTGTATACATATCCTAAAATGCCTGTTGGCATACTTTCACCATACTTAAGCTGAACCATGTCTGACACCAAGATTACTTTTATTAGCTAGGCAAAGTAGAGGGTTCAGACTTTTTTTTCCTAACCTGTAGTGAACTGATTAACATCAGTTAAGGGTAAATGGCAATGCATATGAAGTGAGACAGTGAGGCACTGGCACAGGTTGCCCAGAGAAGCTGTGGCTGCCCCATCCCTGACAGTGCTCAAGGCCAGGTTGGACAGGGATTGGAGCAACCTGCTCTAACGGAAGGTGTCCCTGCCCGTGGCAGGGGGTTGGAACTGGATGAGCTTTAAGGTCCCTTCCAACACAAACCATTCCATGATTCTACGGTGAATAGGAAATGTATTCTTGTCATAGCAAATTAGATCTGAAGTAAAACTTATTTTAGAGCGTTAATAATTGATAATTTTGGGAAGTGGTAATTTCTAGAGTCTAAGAAAAAGGTTATTTAAAATAATATTATTGACTCTATGTAGTTAAATATATCTATAATAAATTTTCATTCCCAAAAGTTGCTAAAAATATTTTTAGGCCCTTTTTCCATTATCACATTTGCCTAGTTGCAAGATCTTACAAGTTATTAATAAGACTTATTTCCATAATGATGAAATAAATTGTAGAGTTTGTAGTAAATCTGACAAGCTATATTAAAGGTATTTCAACCTGTAGTGAACTGATAACATCAGTTAGGGGTAAATGGTAATGCATGTAAAGTGAGACAGTGAGGCACTGGCACAGGGTGCCCACAGAAGCTGTGGCTGCCCCATTCCTGGCAGTGGTCAAGGCCAGGCTGGATAGGGTTTGGAGCAACCTGGTCTAGTGGAAGGTGTCCCTGTCTGTGGCATGGGGCTGGGACTGGATGAGCTTTAAGGTCCCTTCCAATTCTAACTATTCTATGATAATACTACAGAATAATCAAGGAATAGATTGGTCATGCTTTGGTATTGAACACCTCTTACAATTACCAATGATTCTCTCTGATGTTCTGGGGGGGGCACAAATTCCCTTTGCACACAAGAAAGCAGAACACTTTCATGCTTGGTTTGACCAACGTACAAGAACAAACTTCATTATAGCTAATTGGTCACAATCTACTTAGGAGAAATTTTCAGACTGAAGCCTTAGCAAAATTTGAGATCGTCACACACTCTGTTTCACTGCTGGCTTAATGCTAGGGTCAGAGACCAATACAGAAGTATCCATGAAGATTTAAACTACAAGTTACCCTCTGTATTGGGGCCTCAGCTGGAGGAGTGGAGGTTCAACCACACCCTTAATTCCCATCAGGTTCAAATCAGGCAGTTTAGGACATGAGAAATGGCAATAGTCGTACCTACAGAAGTTTAGAGAGGGGGAAACATAGTGGATATAGCTATCTACATAAAATCACTCTAGGAAAAAATAAATAAACAAGAGAGACAAATGAGAAAAAGCAGAAGAGTATTATGCTTGCCTAAGAAAAAAACCCATAGAGCCTAAAAAAGCTCAATGACAAGTCTTAATGGACTAACAAAACGTACACAAGGAAACACGAACAGCAGGTCACATCACAGTTCATATATGGCAGCTGCCAACATAAAAACTTTTTAAGCAACTAACTGTACAAAATGTTACAGAGCAAATTAAAAAGCAGTGACAACAACCCAATACCAACTTAATGCGGGTATCAAATTGATTTATAGAATTCAAGTAAGATTTAACCTGAACACAACTAGCACTTCATAATAGAGGCGAAGATTTATATGCAATGAGCAGCTCTGAAGTTACATATATTTGAAATACAAAATACCAACCTAACTTTGTTTCCCTGGAAGAACCAAACAGCAATAAGCCTGAAGAGAAGAATTAAATGAATCCTGCTATGAGAACCAAAACAGAGGAGAAACTTAAAAGAAGTGAGAATTGAATTCAGCTACAGACTTCCAAGAGTTGGCAACACAAAGCCAGAAAAATCTAACAACTAAAATAAATCCTGAGAGCAAACAGCAGGAGCAGATAGATCAGAAAACACATGATTCCCATGTAATCTCAGAATGTATAAATGGAATTTTACTGGGTTTTCATTGCTGCAAGAAAACTTAAGAGCACTAAAAAAAAAAATGGAGGTTCACTATTACAGGGAAATAACTAGATATTGAGAAATGACAGGTTCTGACAAATCCAAATATATGTAATTTATCAGAAAATTGGCAATACTGACAAAACTCCTAAATTAGCCACAAGACTAGCATCCAAACTATGAAAAAAAAAAGTGCCAAGCACTCCCAATTGTTACATCAAAATCTCTAAGCAATTAAGGAAAAAGTATAAAGATGCTAGTAAGTTTGGTTGGATCTACAGAACCTTGGTTTCCCTTGATTATTGTCCAGAAATGCAAGTTAAAAGATATTAAATAAATTTTAATTGTATCCTCTTTCTCACTATATGGTTTCTTTCTCTTTTTTTCCTTTCCTTTTAATATATTTTTACCAATAGTAGAATTTGCAGAGATGCACAGGTGACACATACTTTGGAAATTATGGTTCAAGTCATTTATGCCTGTTTGTGGCCCAGGCCTTCAAATAGAAACTATACTAAAAGAGGGGAGGTTCAGGGTTAGACGTGAGGAAGAAATTTTTTGCAATGAGGGTGGGAAAATCGTGGCACAGCTCACCCAGAGAGATGGTGGATGCATATCCCTGGAGACACTCAAGGCCAGGCTGGATGTGGGTCTGGGCAACGTCATCTAGTTGAAGATGTCCCTGCTCATTGCAACATCCCTTCCAACCCAAACTATACTACGATTTTATAAACTTGCCTATTCCTTTACTATTTGCTTATCATTTCTCCACTGCTTAAAATATGCTGTTTACTTCTTTCTCATATATGCAGGTGGGGCACATTTTAAGCATGTGTGTGCAAATATATATTTACACAAATATACAGACACACACCCTTCTATATCGGCATATACAACAGTAAATTTCTCAAAACAATTTCTTTGTATTTGAATTCCAAAGCTCTCTTAATGCATGCATGCAATTTCCTTTTAGAATTTCATCTGCGAAGACTTCTTCTGATGGCATCTCTTGAAAAAGATGAAATGTAGCAAAGTCAATTCCACACACACACATATGCAGACTCATCCAGTATCAAAGCACTCACTCATTCCTCTTCATTTGGCTCCTGCAAATATCAATAACTCTAAGACAACCCATACTACATAAAGCATATTGTATGTTCTGTACCACAGTAAAACCAGAAAATAGACTCCAGATGTTTCCTCAAATCCTGCCAAAAACGAAATTTAAAAAAGTGTTGAAACCCAAGCAAAGTTAGAAGGAAGCCCTGACTTAAAACATACAGGAAGAAGAGGAACAAGTAACCTGTAGCTTTGCTAGGAGTAAATTTGTTCTGTCTTCACCTACTAGATAAGAAGGGTCAATCTCTATTAACTGTAAATACAGCAATTATAAAGAATGAAAATTCTCATTTTCTTCCCATTTATTATTTCTTTAGAATGACATCTCAGACCTTCCACAGATTTGAGACTGGGAAAAAGCCTTAAACAGCTTTCACTCTTTTGGAAGACTAGATTCCTTTGGGAGTTAATTATACTGAAAATGGGACTTGGTCCCTAAATGTTTAGAATTTGCCATTTTATCATGTCAGTTAGCACCATAAAGCAAAATGAACTGATACTGCATGAGTCCTTTCTTGTTGAACTGCAAAGTAAAGGAGGTTTGCTTAAACAATCCTTCAGTAGGAATGACTGTCAGCTTTGCACTGCACAGGATGAACAGTGTTTTGGGCTCACTGTTACTCCTTTGAGTGGCAAAACCAACAGGCAAAGCCCAGTAGCTTCTTAAAAAAAGAATAAAAGTACTGTCAAGACCAATTATCTGTAGAGATTCTCGAGGTGGAACTCATCTGGCCTAAGAGATCCTGTAAGACCTCTGAAACTGATCAAAACATAAAGGAGGAAGAAACACTTCCAGAGGCAATTCACTACAACTATCTCAAGATAATTAATTTACAATTAAAAATTTGCCTTCAAGATGTGTCCATCTTTGTCCCTTAGACACAGAGGAAGTCCAAGCAAATTGTTTAGCCTTCATCTGCTGCTCTGGTGGGGACAGCAAGAAGAGTACAGGGAAAAATACTCAAAGCTGCTTGTGTCAGCAGGTATTTTTGATAAAAAGAAGCAAACAAAAAAGCCTTGGATCCATCACTAATATATATTTTTTCCTCATATAAAACTTATTATAGGATACTTTTTAATGGACTGCTTAATAACCAAGATGTATTTTCAATTTGGAAGTAATGGACGAAATAATGGAGAATTTGAAATACGTAACTTTCTGATCTGTCTCTTGTCTTTCAGAATTATATATGATAGTGCTCAATCAAAACACATTCTGTCCCTTCACTTTATCATATGCAGACAGGCTAATGGACCAATACAGGGTATAAAAAAATACAACTGTTTACAAAAGCATAGCTTTATGTCCTGCAGTCAAGATATATGGAATTGCGAAGGGATGACTTAATTGGTTATTTTACCTGCATGGCACTCTTTCCAAGCTTAACCACCTCAAATAAAGTGACAGGGTCCCCTTCTCCATTCTGCTGAGGGTGGCCATTAGCTCTTCCACGACTTGCTCCTCTGGCTCCAGATTCAGAACGACCCTTGTCCGCTGGAGACTTTCGTGGTTTCTTAGTGGCAGACTGGGCAAAGAAAACCAGCAGAACAAAAAATCTATTATAGCTCTATCTGAAATCATTCAACGTATCTTTATACATAAATATTACACATATTTATACACTCACACATGTATACACACACAAGTATCACAGAATAAGCCAGGCTGGAAGGGACCTCAGGAGGTCTCCAGCCTCCAGCCTTTCCTGCTCAAAGCTGGAAATTCAACCAGGTTGCTTAGGGCTTTATCGCATGAGGTACCTATGTTTTTATTCATCAGTAATTGTTGAGGAACAACTTAAAAGCCACTGTCATATCATGGTAAATAGTGGTGACTTCCCAACATAGGAATATCAGCTCATGTCAGTACCCGGATTAGTCTTATTCAACACAGACAGTTGACAATATGACTAAAACTAGATAAACGGTAGCAAATTGCAGAAAGCAAAAGTGGTTTATGCTGGCACACAAAATCTTTTAGAAGAACTAATGATCTTTGGAAGACAGTAAGTTATTAAAAATGCACTTGTCATGTTAACATTCGGTTTCTGTATTTTTATTTTTATGCAATTTGTATAAGAAATTGTGCACATAATGAGTCGGCTCTTCAACTCAAATCACTGGATTTATACAGCCAGTACACAGATTTAACAGATAATCATAGCAGCCCCATGCTTCAAATTTTTATGAGTTAGGACATTTTCCCTGTGAATCTAAATTATTTATTGTAAATTTTCACTAGATTCTTCAAGCTTACATCAGGTGGTATAGATCCCGCTTGTAAGAAGTCAGCCAGTGAACAGTTTGCTCTGAATTTGGCTTTCTGGAGAAAATAATGCAGGACTCTTGCTATGATCTTACTTCCATATTCTGTTTTTCTCCCTCCTGTGAGGCTGAGAAAAGTAAAAGCTGCCATCTTCCACAGAACTATGAAGCTGTTTTGAGGAATTACATCAAAGAAAACAGCATGCAAGCAACCTGAACATTACATTTAGAACAATATCCTCCTGGTACCATTTTCTTGAATATACTGGCAGATGGATTCTATTAAAGCTTTTCATAAAGAACATCAAGTCAGTGTTTTTGGTTGCATCTTCCAAATGCAGACACATTAAGAATACTCCTGCAGAGGAAAGGGATCACATTTCTTGAAGAGAACTGTAGAAGACAGACCTGCAGTCTAGCAGGTCCTTACTTTAAAAGGGATCACAGCTGGTGGAGCCAGAGTGCTAAAGGAAAGGGCAAGGCAGAGTGAACTGCAACTGCCTCTTGCAAGACTTGTGTACAAATGCAAGCTGGAAAGCTTAAAATAATGGAACAATCTCTGCGAGAAGTTTTGTGGATAACATCTGCACTTACGATCAAAAGAATAGGTGCTCTCCCTCAATGAATTTTTAAACATATGCAAAGCTGTCTTTATCAGCAAGAAAACTATCAATATGTGACATGTTTGAGCTCCATTGAGCTCCAAAGAGACATATGATCACTACTTTATAAAATGGAAAATAATTAGAAGTAAATTATCTCTTTTGAGATACATAATTCCTGTGCTTCTCCAGTCTGGGTGACAGTAAGCCATAAGCTCTTCAACTAGCTACAAGGACTGCTAAATGAAACAGGAGTGCAAGTTGATGACCTCCATGGAAGCTAATGGAAGCCCTCCTATAGTCAGTTTTCTCAACATATACTTCAGTGGGAAACTCTAAACGCTGCCAGGATGAAGGGAAAACAAGGAGGAAGTGGAAGTGAAATGCACACATCCAAAGATACCTTGCTACTGGAAAGGAATAAGAGCCACCTACATGGCGTGAGTACCATGGATCAGCATGCACATACCCCAAATGAGTAATCACAAGACATGTAAATGCTCAGTTTAAACTCCACTTTTGTCAGGCACCTTGGGAAAAAGGGGTGCTCTGACCAAGACTCTCAGTTTGAATTAGAAGGGTGGGAACACCAGTGGGCTCTCAGAAGAGAGAAATAACTGAAAGAGGTACTTCTCACAAAGTAACTGACAAAGCCAGATTCTTCAAATCCAGGTAAAGATCTCAGTATCCTGGACCCAAGTTAACACCAGTACTGAGACTACCTGAATAAAGTTTCTCTTTGGTATAGATTTTCTTTCAACAAACAGAACATCTCTCACAATGCAGGAAACAAGTCTTCCATTTAATAAAAACCATTCTGCATCCAGACTGGGGTAGCTTAACTCAGATGCAAGATCTATACTTAATCCTTTCTCAAGATACAAAATAAGCAAAAGATCCTCTGCTAAGACACCAAAGGAAATCCAAAACTAGAACATTCTGAGTTAGGCAAGGATTAACATTTTCAGGTGGAGAGGTACTAGAGAAGGGGTGTCCACCAGACTTCCACTCCAGAGCACTTCCACCCAGTAGGCATATGACAGGAAGCCCAAGATCAACCCCACTCTGGAGTATAAATATGAAGCAAGTCACACATGGGTCCTCAAGCCTCCAGAAACTGCCTGGTACTCTAATTACAAATGTCTGCAAGTACAAGGGCAGAACTGAGGAACTGGCATTATCTTATTAACATACAACACTACAATGCTGTTGTCAGACACGCGTAGTGTCCCTGAATATACAGCAAGAAACTTCTCAGGCCATCCTGACAGATCTGAGCTTCATACAGGTTCCTACCTCTGAGTACGAAGTTGAATAGGTAAACCTATTTCAAGAGGAGATTTTTTCATGATGAGAACAACCAGCCATTGCAATAATCTCCCTAGGGAAGTGGTAGATTCCCCAGCGTTGGACACTCCAACTTCAGCTGGACAGGATGCTGGGCCACCCTGCCTAGCTCGTCCTTTGCCAAGAAAGATAGGACTAATTGATCTCTGAGATCCCTTCCAACCTCATGCTCTGCAGTTCTATCCCAAGATGGAGACATCCAACACCACTGAAGCAAGTGAAGAAAAAGCATGGACTGGTACATCACTAGAAATGCAAGAGGACCCCTTCCTGATACAGAGTATCTGCAGTATATCTGCAGAGGCAGTGTGCTCTTGGAAGTGGAAACAACAGTAATGTCTCTTTGGGATGCAGGGCTACCTCTGTCTGGCATCCTCAATGCCTAACACAATCTTTAGATTCATAGCTTGACTTTGCAGCTCCACTTCCAGCTGTCCAGAATATTTGTCTTTCATAAAGAAAGGGTTTGCACTGAGCTAAAGGATCACTCTTGACAGTGAATGCTGGAAGTTTCCAGGAACATTGCTATAAGTGGTACTGCTGCTTTAAGGCTTAAACTAAGGCAAACAAAATACTTATCTTGCCTGTAGTTAAGCCAAGATGATGGCAGTTCAGAATTTTGAAATAAATTAGCTACGTAATACTTTTGCTTTCATGCCTTTAAAATGATTGGGAAGGGAAAAAAAAGCAACCCACATTTGTAAGATCAAGTAATACAGTGAAAGTTGATTCATTACACTAACAAAGAAAAAAAAAGTGAAAGTGGCTTGACATTTTCTATTAACATTCCCCAGAGTGATCCAACACACTTCATGAAGAAATAAAGACAGTAAAAGTGTTACAGGTCAGTAACTCCATCTAACCTGCCACCTTAAATGATGACCTCTACGTGTGCATTCATACTGTAAGTTATTTAAAGCAGTACCTATTTCTCAAGATAGCTGGAAGAACCTTTTTAACCTTCCACTTGAGTAAAACTGAAGAACTTGCCTCTCCACAGCACCATCCTCCTGAGAGGCCTCTGCACTACAACCTCCTGTTAAGTGAAAAAGTGGTAATGTCTGAGCTCCTTCTGAATTAATCCTGATTAAAAACAGAAGGCTACTGCACACTTTGTAACATCATCATGGTTATCTTGGAAGTTTTGGGATTCAAATGGTCAGTCTTTTAGACTTTATTCATCTAGAAACAAACAAGGTGCTCTCTATGAAAAGCCTCATGCCACAGATAAAGACAGATGCAGGTCCCCTAGCATCCCGTGCATACAGAGCTGCTTCAGCTATAACACATGCAGTTTAGAACAAAACAAAAAGCAGAGGCAGTGCTGAGGCATGCCTCTTTTTTTAAATTCTCATGTAAAAACCTAGCAGGAGTTCTAAAAGTTATCTTAAAGAATCAGGATTCTGCTATAAATGCCTGAATCACTTCGATTCTTCTAGCTAAGAGAATTGCTATCAAAACCAGATTATTTACATAGAAAAATGAAGAATAATTAGATTGCCAAAAATACAAGGACCATCCCATCAAAAGCTTAAACCAAAGCCTTCTAATGCCATTCGGATTTCTCCACCAGGAAGCTTCAAGCGGTGGGATAGAAAAGTATCCACATACTGGCTGTTATGTGCACCGCATTTCCACAGAGCTACAGAAAGACAGTCACTTCAGTTTTAAGGGATACACCTAAAATACCATGCAATCAAAACAGGACAATGATGTAAGTCACATCAAACTACAAACTTTGACTACTATGAAAATAAATTCTTCCAAGAGGATTCCTTCCTACTGTTCACTAGGACGTGTATGATTTGGAACCAGAAGGAAAACTCAATCCCCAGCAGTACCTAACATTCATGCTACAAGACCGAATACGGCTAAGAGTCCTCTGCAAAGTCGAAATACCACATATGAATGCAGAGATAAGGCACTGTGGTCTGTCATCTCCATACAAAAAAAAAAAACAAACCCAAAAGGACCTGAAAGCAAAACTGTACAGTCTGCACAGGGGATAAAAGGACTGCAAGTGCCTTGTTCCACCTTGCCTTAATAGAAGAATCTGAGGAGCTGGAGAAAGGCATGCTGGGGCCCTGGTTATGGGATGAGAGAGTCACCAGCAGAGATCACAGAATTGCCACCTTTGGAACAGAAAGACTGGTATTTCTTCTTGTCCTCTGAACCAAATAGACTAATCTGTACTCCTACCTCAAAGCTGAAATACAGCCAGGAGATCTCTCTCTCTCTCTCCCTCAACATCTGACAGCTGAGGCTTAAGCCATGCTGTCCTGAGCCCCTAGGAAGGTAAGGCCAGATAGGTCAAAATAAAGCATGCCAATAACATTGAACAGAAAGTGTTGATCCAAGAAAGGAGACAAAAAAGGATAGACAAATAACTGAACTGAGCCTGAGCTCACTAATGTGAAAGCTACACCACATCATAAGCCCTTGGGCTTTCAAACCCCCTATCTACAACAGGAGAGCAGTCCATACCCACGTGTTTCAATAATGCAGAAGACAGAAAAGGCATTTTTGGCCAGTGTTACTCAGCAGCTTCAACCAGAGGACTATTATAGGTCACTCATTAAATACACCCCACACAATTCCCTAAATATATAGTCAGATGGTATGCTTACATGTATTTAAGCAATACTGCGTGCAACAAAATATCCCACTGTTGGCTAGTCATTCCACAGGCATCTGGTCTACAAGACTCAGCATTCAGAAGCACATGGGCAAGGGGGAGGCCAGCCTCAGCCACTGTCAATGCTAGGAAAGGACATGGTGCAACTCCTGCTAAATTCACAGCAAGGCTTGGTGAATTCAGGACAACCAGGTTAGATTGTGAGAGTTATCCTGAATGACCAATGCACTGGATCTCTTAGTAAGTTGATGGCATAATCTACCCAGTCAAGTACTCATTAGAATAGTCCCTTATAGAAGTGGAGGGGCAACTTGGAAACAGTGTTTTCAGGAAGGGAAAGCTCCCCAGAACATTAAGATTCTCTATGAACTGAAGAGATTGTACAAATGGCAAACCCTCAAATGTGGACCATTTCTGTACAAAAGTGTCAAATCTGCAAAGAAGAATGTCTTTCTTTGGAAAATAAGTCTGGAAAACCCTTTAGTAGTAGTCTATCTTTCTGATAAAATGTATCTATCATCCTGTAGATAAAATTTATCTATTTATTCTATAGATGAAATTTATCTATTTATTCACCTCATTAAATACCTACATATATTTGATGGAGTACATTGTGTGCAGCTCTGTAACAGAACCATGCAGCAAACCAAAACAGCACAGAACACTTTCAAAAGAAGACAGTATGTTTATGGCAGATGTGTGACTGCAGTTGTGATGGCCTAAGGGCATAAGCAAATCAGCATTTGCAGGGAGAGATCAAATCTTATTAGACCATAATATTTTAGTTAGGAAAAAAAAAAACAACCAAACCCCCAAAAAACCCCCAAACCACAAGAAACAGTAGAACCTTTGGGCAGAAAACCCTTTCTTTAGGTCTATAACAGAAATTAAAAACATCAAAGCTAAGTAGCAGTTGAGAATAACAGCTCTGAATTTAACTAAACATTTTAATCTGTGTCATATCTGAGAATAAAGGTATGTGGTACCTGTGGAGGAAACAAAAAAATTATGTTAGCATATGGAAGAGTGGGGAGGGGAAAAAACATCAGAGCTGCACCTCCTGTAAGAAAGAGATAATTCACCTAAGGAAAGTGAATGAGTTAGCAGCATGAATGGGAGAACTATGTGGAGGAGGATAGAAAGCGAAATACAATGTTTGCAAAACCAATACCTCAATTACTAAGTCCAAGTCTTCACATCAAATTACACTATAAATTGCCTAGATTAGACTTTCCAAGGTGTTTGCATTTCTATTCAAGGATATTAAGATGTTAAATGGCTCTTTCCTTTTGGCCAATTTTTGTAGATCCACCGTATTTATTCCTTTCTGTTGCTGCAATATCAATTACAAAGGCAGGATTTGATTGCATGCCCAAACATACATATATATATATATATATATATACACATATATCTCAAGTCATCCAAAAAACTGTAGTCAAATGACTGAATTTGTGGATCAGGGGAGAGCAATAGAAGCCATTTATGTTGACTTTAGAAAGGTTTTCAACAGTCTTCCACAATATTCTTGCATCCAAATTGGGAAGTTATGATCTGGATGGGTAGAAACACTGTTGAACTCTTGGGCTCAGAGCACAGCAGTTCATAGTAGATCATTCGCTACCCCAAAGCTGGCAATGAGGGAATATGACAGAAGTCTAACTGGAACATGTCCACTTTCCCATCTTTATCAGATAGCGGGGGGAGTGAGAGAATGTGCTCCCATCAAGAGTGCAGATGACACAACACTGGCAGAGAGACCACATCAGGGGCAAAACAGCTATCAACAGTCTGGAGGACTGGGCTATGTGCACACTCAAAATTCAACATGGACAAATGCAAAGACCTGCACCTGGCAGAGGAATAAAGCCCTGCACCAGTGCAGGCTGGAGAGTGGCTAGGAAGGGAACAGATCTGTGGAAAAGGATCTCGGGATCTTGAGGGACATGAAACTACCATGTACCTGAGCATCAAAGGCCAACAGCACCTCAGACTGTACAAAGAGAATACAGAAGAACAGCAAGGAAACTGATTATACCCTTTTACTTAGCGCTTCTTAGCCGATATCCGGAATACGTCCAGATCTAAACTGTGTCCAGTTTTAGCCCCCTCAGTGTGAGAGAGGTATTGATAAACTAGAACATGTTCAAGCAGAGGGGCTACCAACTTGGTCAGGGGGCTGGGAACACCCTTCTGTGGGGCTTTTTGTAACAGCAGATATTAAGTAGGAGGACAACTGACAGCAGTCACAAAGTGAAGACAGACAGGCTCTGATTGCTTACAAGGGAGAAACTGTTCACAAAATAAAATGAAACCGATTGCTAAGAGGGGATGTGCAGTCTCCAGCCTTGGTGGTTTTCAAGACCAGAGTAGAAAAGCCCCAAGCAATGTGGTTTGATCCTAAAGCAGGCCCTGCTCTGAGCAGGAGGCTGCAATGAGAACTCCTGAGGTCCCTCCCAGCCTGATTCCACGACTGACCATCACCATTTCTCTTCTCTGAAACTCTTCCAGTCCTAATATACCCATTCTTGAGAATTTGGAGCAGAGCTCAAGAGGGGAAGAGAAACTAGAATTGTGCAAAGTTTTCCAAATTTTGGCAATCCACACTTTCATAAAAGACACGGTATTTCTTTTAATTTTTATTCTCTATTCTCTTCCTTAGTTCTAAGATTGGATTTATCTTTTTTGACCCTTAATCAGCATTAAGATGATGTTTTCAAAGAATGATCTCGGATAACCCCAAGGGTCTTACTCCTTAGCATCAACAGTCAGCTCACAGCCCGTCATTTTATGTATGAAGTAATGGCCACTTCCTCTGAATATTAATCAATGTTCATACAATCATGTATACATTTAACGAGCCTGGAGTTGTTCTAAGCATAGTAAGCAATTGCTCCTGTAGAAACTTGATAGCAGGACCAGTAAAGTGCTTCAGAGAATACTTTCACAGGACCTTCTAATAAGCTCAAACAGAGGGAAACACCTTTTTTAACTTTCACCTTTCCCTTCCAGTTAAAGTGTGGTGGGTACAAAATATCACTAGCGTTGCTTTAACGTAAATTCTTCTACTCTGAAAACCTCCTGGCGTAGCAGTCAGGTTGCACCATCCTCTGTTTTGGGCTTTTTTTATTAAATCTGCAAAACCTCATAGATTTAATAATGAGATATTCTTAAGATAATTACTGGTTTTGCCCTTTGCTTACAAGCTATATAAGGAGTGACCAGTTCACTTTACAAGCTTCTTTAAAATCTCCCGTAAAGAAGATCCACATTTGTGAGCAAATCTGTCTGTATGATGAACATATGCCACCACAGGAAACTGTTCAAAAGCTTTCAAAAGAGAAGACAACGTGCCCAGAAAAGACGAGGATTTAAAATGCTGGTTCCCAAAGTATGTCCAGAAAATGTGATGTAAATTGAAAACCAGTACTAAGGAGGAGTTTACACCAGCCTGGCCAGCATGCTTCAGAGGAACACACTGTCCTGTCCATTTTTACAGCCTCACTAGCCCATGCTTAATGAGTTAGACTTAGGGTGGAACGTCTTGGGCAGGGGATTTCAATCTTCTAGTGCTACATATATAGCACATTCATACTGGGGATGTACACATAGACACTACAAGGAGAATCAAAACCATTAATAACAAACACACAGAAGTTCCCACCAAAAATCTTATTCCACAGTGTGTACTTCAAGTGGTACAATCACAATAGCTACATCTTATGACCTCGAAGACCTAAAATGACAACATGACACAAAACTTTTTCTGTAGTTTCCAATAAATTGTCTGTTTTATAAAACAAAAATAAAAGGGAAAGCCTTCTTAAATACTCCATCTAACAGAGAATTGTTTCTGTATGGTCCCATTTATGGGCCAGCAATAGGCTAAGACTAATGAAGAATAGCAGATAGCAGTATTATCTGCTGTGCTATGCTGAAGAATAGGTTGAAGCTCCCAATCCATAAATAGGACAGAGTGTATGTCAATTACATCAATTTTTAAACTGTTTTAATAGACCTTCTGAGGCATTTATAGTTAATACTATGCTGCAACTCTTCCATTCACAATAAGAGATTATCGGTTACTAGAAGGATGGTTCAAACGTCATTTGTCACTTAAAATCCACTGCACTTTCAAAACAGACAGCAGTCGTACGTACTGAGATTACTCTCTTGTCTGGAAGAATGTTGTAATATGACAATAATAACAAAATAGCAGTGTTCACGTAAGTAGCTAGCAAAAGAAAAAGTAACAGCTATTATGAGCTCACTTTATGTCCCTTTTTAAACACTCCAAACATTGTGTATCAATCTGATAAATATTTCATACTACAAGTCTTCATAAAGTTTGACATAGGGCTCATTAAAAGCCTATTTATGTGACCACAAGATGATTAGATGAAAAACAGTTTGCAGTCAATTTTAAATAGATGCATAACGAAACAAAACTAAATTACACATACTGGAGGCCTGCCAGGACGGCCCCTTTTTCTTTTTCCTTTGACTTCTGCTTCTTCAAGCTCACTGCCAGCATCTGAATGTGCAGTAGTTTCATTTGTAGAATCCCTAAGGGGGAAAAAACACTAGATAAATTAAAATGATTTGAAATCAACAAGTAATCTATAACTGACTGATTAAATATTTAGTCCTAAGCCAGGAAAAAAAACCCAAAAGTCAGTATTAAAAGGCTTGCCACATTTATTCTGCAAATGAAGGAACTAAGCATTGTTATCCCTGGCAAAAAGCCTTACCTTTTTATAAGACAGAATGTCATTTTTATAGACTAGAAGTTATTTAAATTAACAACTTCTTTTGAAGCCATATTACACTTAAAAAACTGGCTATATTAAACAGCACATTCTCAACATATACAACCCACAATGTATTCACTTAGTATCAACTTTCTTTTACCCTTATTAACCACTTCCAAACTGCTTTCACGGTCATGAGAGAGCAAACTGTAGTCCAATCCAGCTATCACATCATTAGAACAATTACACACGTTCCCACTCAGATTACACCAGGTTTTAGTCACACTCAAAAACAATGGTATCAAGCAGCTGTTAAGAAAGAGAGGGTTAATGCTGAGCAGAGGCACAAACCAAAAAACTCACTTTGGTCTGAAGACATTTGTGTTTCTTGCAGCTAGAAAAATGTTCTCACTTATACAACAATAAAGCCTTGACATTGCTCAATGACTGTAGCAAAGCAGCCCACAGTACCACTTGTCAATCATTTCTGTTTTAACACCATCCTAAGCAGGGAAAAAAGCATCCCAATTTCCACCACCCACTCCCCCCAGGGCAGGTGCACAGGTACTTCTCTGCTTCCAAAACAGACCTGGCTGCTTGAAGAAACTCAGTTTCTAAGTGATCTTCTGAGGCATTAGATTTTGCCCAAGAACCCACAACCAAAACCGTACCTGTTAATGATGTGCTTTATATTTAGTTTGCAAGACCACAGTGCATGAGGTCTCTCTAAATGGTAAAAGTAACTGTAATAATGTCCCAGATTACTCCAAGATGGATGGGTCAAGTCTAGCTCTAATCAGAGATTTCTTTAAATCAAACATAATTTACTTGAAGTGAAAGGAGTTAAACTGCTATAAAATTTATGCAAGGGAAAGGTGAAAATCAGACCTATTGCATTACTTTATACAGAGTCAAATACAAAAGGCAGCATTAGTTATTTGATTTACAGAAACGGAAAAGCTCCTGCAAGACAAGATCCACACTGATCTTCCACACTGTTTATTGTTTGGGGTTTGGTTTTGTTTGTTTGGGATTTTTGATTTTATTTCATAAAACAGGAATCCTTCACAAATTTGCTCAAGGCTATTTACAATGTCTAAAGATACAAACATCACTGTATCGGAATCAAGAATGTTCTGATACTTCTCTTTGCTGAAATTAACCAAAAGGACAAGGAACTTTTGGAACAAGTCTCAGGGAACTGGAGCACCTCCCGTATGAAGATAGGCTGAGAAAGTTGGGGCTGTTCAGCCTGGAGAAGAGGAGGCTGTGTGGAGACCTCACAGCAGCCTTCCAGTATCTGAAGGGGGCTATAAGGATGCTGGAGAGGGACTCTTCATTAGGGACTGTAATGATAGGACAAGGGGTAATGGGTTAAAACTTAAACAGGGGAAGTTTAGATTGGATATAAGTTCTTTACTCTAAGGATGGTGAAGCACTGGAATGGGTTGCCCAGGGAAGTTGTGAATGCTCCATCCCTGGCAGTGTTCAAGGCCAGGCTGCACAGAGCCTTGGGTGACATGATTTAGTGTGAGGTGTCCCTGCCCACGGCAGGGGGGTTGGAACTTGATGATCTTAAGGTCCTTTCCAACCCTAACCATTCTGTGATTCTAATTACTGTATTGTTCTGCATTTGCTCTACCTCAATTAATTCTGCAGAACTATCATGAATTTCTAATATTAAGACATTATTTTCCAACTTGCAAGCACAAAGGGGGCATACAGAATCCTCTACAAAAGCTAGAATGCAGTAGAACATAAATAAATCTCCTTTTCTGAAAGCAACTTCAATGGATTATCTCTAAATACTATAAACACCCTAGAAAACCAGGCATCTAGATTAAAAACCAGTATTCAAGTACATCTGAATTCCTAAATTATACGCTTGCAAACCAGTATCTCCACAAAATACCGAAAATGCAGCTTTGTTGTCATAAAAATCAAAGCCAAGCAGCTTTTCTGCTTCATAAAGTATGAAATTTACAAAACTCAATATCAGGCTATTAATTAAAATAAACAGTCAAAAGCCTAAAACCAAATCAAAGATAGCCCACACTAGTGAAAAGCAATGCAATGAATACAGCTGAACACAGCGTCTATGCGAATGGATGTAGCCAGCCTTTTCTCAAAGGCCAGCCATTACATTGCAACTCCATCTGACTAAAATGCATATTGCTTCACAACGTTATTTTTTTATTTAAATAACTCGAATACAGAAGGGAGGAACCCCATGAAAACATCTGCTGCTTTCTATTGCTGTAGAGGAATTAAAGCTGTTCTCTCTTGCTCTTTTTAATAAAAATAAGCTTCTCTCTGCTCTACACAGATCCTTGCTGGAAAAAATTTAGGCATGGTGCGGTCTAAGCAATACCCCCCTTTGTGGGGAAATGCTGGAGCTGTGTTAGCTTACAAAACCGCACCCTTAATATCATCGGGATAAAGATTTTTCTCTATTAAAACCAGATTCAGCAGTCCTCCTAGGCAAATGGCTCAGACACTTCCCTTGAAACACTAAAGCTATATAAATAAATTAAACTGTACTACTATTTTGCAAGCATCCAGTCCGCAGAGAACTTGATTTCGCTACAGCCTCTATACACATCTAGCAAAACCTACTGAGGTTTGTGTATTTAGTTCTGGGAACCTCAATTGCTTTGGAACACTGCATGTGGAAGGAACAGTTTAATTATTAACCACCTTCTCCTCTTTGTCTTAAAGAGACTGTTGTCTTAAACCCAATAACCATGCTTCCTTAATATTTTTCTGCTAAAACTTCTCTGGTTTGCTGGAAGCCTTTTGAGAAAGGCTCAGTAAACAAGTATTAATTAAGGATGAGATTCATCTAATTTAAATTTGACACATACTCAATGCAGAAAACAGAAAACCTTAAGGTGCAGCACAACTCATACTAAGGTCAGTGTCCAAAACTGGTCAGGTGGTTTATGTTTTATAAATCTCCTTTTCTCTCCATTGATGGTAAGGTCATCTAGACAAGCAGCTCAAATATACATTTAAAATTAAACAAGATGAATCTCCCCCAAACAATATGTGAGACAGAAGAGATGTCTTTCTGACAAAGAGTGTCAGTATGTAAGGAGTACAGGGAAAACATCAGACAGTAATTTTCCTTTAATCTTCACACTATTTGGAGTAGGGAGTCCAGGATCAAAGACAACCGACAGTCCTTGGCTGATTTAACATTAGAATAAATATCACTTCAAACAGCAGGGAATTCTATCTGAATCACTTCCATCGCAGCCTTGGGACACAGTGTTTCTTGCTTCTGTCAAAGCCTTACAGTTGCTCTGGGTACACACACACATATGACCCTTTCCTTATTTCTGAACTCAGAGGAGGAGTACAGAACATCTTAACTACCTGCAGTGCTGTCAGGTTTTTAACACTCACTGAGAAGAGCATCTGGCCAGCATCCATCTCCCTCACTCCTGTACTCATCTTGCAGAACTGCTAGGAAGTAATTTATCAGGTGGCAGTCATCCACATCTTAATAGACCAGAATTACCCTATCCTTATTTTATGTGTGTGTGACTAGTCACCTGAGGGGAAAAACTTAGCCTTAGACACAATTTATCTTTCCTGAAGCTGCTGGGAGGGGAAAACAATGCGGAGACCTGCCTCATCCAAGAAAAGGAGAGGTGGTGATGCTGAAGGTTAAATCTTTCCTCTCTTAAGACACCTTTGACATGATAGAGACATAAGAGAATTTGGCAGAGTGGGGGAGACACACAGGACTGGGGTGAGCAGTGTAAAGCATACAGGCAATAACCCCTTCCATGGGTTCAGATTTACTCTGCTTTTTTTTCTGGTTTCTTTGGTGGCTAAAGCACCCTAAAAAACTGGCAGTAACTCCAGAATCCCACCTAAAAACTCTGGATATTATTCCAAAGTTAGAATAACTAGCCATTGAAACCAATCATATTGTAATGAAGAATTAACAGATTACTGGGCAGCCATTTAACACAGCATGCTTCTGAGCAAATTCCCACCTCTGCAAAATAAAACAAGTTTGCCTTCCTTCTACTATTACACAAAGCCCTACCCATAGAGCTTATATCACCCCACCCCCCCCAAAAAAAACCACCCACACCAAAAACCTTGCTTCATGTATTAGTCTTTGTAAATAAAAATGCTTTTATAAGCTTTTATCGGTGTTGCTGAGGTGGCTCAGGGTTTGGGCAGAGATAAATTCAGTAATTGGTACCACCAGGTTCAGCCTTGTGAATAAAAAGCATTCATGAAGAAAACCGGCTAAATGCACATGAATCATGGATGAATCAGCTCTCATGGTTGATCTTCAGAATGTAGAGAGAAACATGCCTCACAGCAAATGTGAATCATCCCATTGAGAGAAGACTCATAACAGTCAGTCACCCAGGCCAAACACACCAGAGGATTTCTTCCCCTACGTCTGAAACACCAGTAAATGAAATCTTGCCTCCACTGCATTCTGAAGCCACTTCTATGAATCCAGAAAGTTCAATATTCCCTCAGTGAAGAAGAAATCGGAAGGGAATATTTTATATGGTCCTAAGAAAAGTACATTAATGTATCAATTTGACTTAAGGACCCTGTATTTAAAGCGGATAGGCAAAAAGATTAGAAAACATTATGAAAAAGTAGAAATAAGGCACCTGAATGGTACATTATATATAATAATCCTTCAAAGCTGCTTATTTAAGAACTAGAAACAAAACCTTGGCTTTCTCTGTGTGGAACCATATTGTGGCTTCCCAGATCTAAATGTGTGAAGCTTATACCCCTAAACCAAAGACTGCTTCAGATTTTTGCACCCTTGGCCAGACTCCTTTCTAATAGAAGTCTGGCTGCGACCTACTGAAACAGCAGTTACCACTTTATGTGATACCTTGTCCACACTAGACAATGTTTTGAGCTCTCAAGAAAGCCTGAGAATCTTTATGTGCAAATCCTGGTCGTTTTAATTTTGTAGCAAGAAAGATCTCACCTTGTTTATGAGCAAGCAAACTATACATATTATTGATGATGACATCTCACCAGCGCTACACACAGTGGCATTAAGTGATTCCCAGCTCTACTGGAAAACAGCAAGATAAATGTTTTCTTTCATTTTTTAATATTGCATAATATTGGTGGCTCACAAGCATCTTCTGATTAAAGAATGTGCCAACATCTTTAATGTCCCTCAGGTTTTTCAGCTGATGGGCAGAGTTACCATTTTTAACCTTAAACTCTACAGTATCTCGTTCACTTCTTACGGCCATCTAGCTTCTTGAACTCAGAACACGAATACCCCTTTCCTACCACTGCTGTGACAAAATCTCCCAGCTTTCTGCACATTTCACAAGCACACTCTCACCTCCTCAATGGGGCACATCCAGGAAAATTTGAACAGAGAACATTTTGTTCCACTATTACTCTCAAAGCAAACCAGAACTTCACTGCAGGCTGATGCTCCCCTATCAGTGCTAACCATCATCCCTGTCTTTAGCTATATGCTTACATACAGCAGAATGCATTTGTTTTTTAATGAAATTTAAAATTATAAGAAAAAATGGCAATACAGAGCGTGTTGTCACTAAAGTTAGACAAATAACTTTACAATTGTCCAAGCGTTCAGTTTCTCAAATAAAGGGATATAACATCTTAGTTTTGCAACACCACCTGACCTTGATAAACAGGGTCCCTTACACCCTGTCATTCCTATTTGCGTATGTCCAGTCCAAGCAAAAAACAGTACATACCAATGGTTTTGGTCTATATGCCCAGGTGGCAGCAGCAGGCTGGCCACAGGGTGGAATCTGCGCTAGACACAGGACACAGGGGTTCTGGATGCTTCCAACAGCCCCAGGACATGGCACAGCTGGATCAGTCAGTGGAGCTGATGGTGCCCCTCTGAGAACTACTGAATAAAGGGCTGAATGCTCTAGCTCCTCTCATTACAGACTTCCACTCTGTTCTTTAGAATAGTTCCCTTCATCCAGGCACAATGATGTTCCAATTTGTAGAAGCCACTCCTATTTCCCAGCAAGATCAAAACATGCTAGTGCCACTACTGGCTGTCTTCAATTGCAGAAGCCAAAAGCTTTTGGCACAATAAATACAGTCTGCAACTGGAATATACAAACATGGTCAATTATGACTAAAGCCCATACACATTTCTGAAATCTCACAACATTCAGAAGCATAGAAGTGGCAAAGATCTCATTTTACTTTTCAAACCAAGATAAATCTCCATGCATATACATAATACATTTTAGAGTAAGTATTTTATTTTTTAACACAGTTCAACAAAAGACACCTGGAAGAGCCACACTAATCTGCACTTCTCTCAAGGTTGTGCTTTATCTTCATGATCATCTTCCTGTTTACTTCAACCTTTTTAAAGCTTAAGATTTCAAATACAGAGAGAAGTGTATACTCACTGTAGTACTGGCAAATCTGAAGTAATCATTTTTGCACCACTCTTGAAAGTAAGAGCTACATAGAACTTCTTCTCAAAGTTATTGAGAGACAACTACTTGGAAACCTCTTTCATGAAAAGAATGTCAAAGTCCAGTCTGTAAAAAAGTGGAAAAAAAATCTGTTAGATGTGTTCCAAAGTAGTCATACATAGAATAAAAAAAACACGATAAACAAAAAAGGTCAATTTTGAAGTAGCATCACTATTAAACCATGTGAAATTCAGAATGGATGTTCCCCAGGACAGCTTAATCCTATTCTTGCTTTCAGTTTTTACAATTCTGTTTAGGCAACTTTACTTTTTTAATATTTTAATTGCAAAAAGTATTTTGCATTACCTCCCATGTTCATTTATGGTAACTCTAATGTAAAAACAGAAGCAAAATGCTGAGAAAATTTAAATGAGATAAATATATAAGCCTAAACAGTCAGAGAATGCAATGATCTAGAATTTATTTTCAGTCATACAACAGACTAAACTTGCAAGACCAAAGCTTGGTTTCATGAGAAACAGCCTTTCCGAGTTTTGAATCCAGAAGACAAAAGGTCTGCATCTAAAATCACAGAGGCTTTAATAAAACAGGTAAAAAATAATACTGATGATAACATTTCCTTTAATGGAACTACACCTATTCAATCAGACTCACTGGCTCACAATTTTATGTGACTGAATTTCAGTCACAGAGTAGTCAGAAGCTGTGCAAATGTCTAACTGCAGTAGAAAGCATTCTAACCTGAAAGCAAAGCTGTAAGTTAAAATAATAATCTAGACTGCAACCATGGTACCACTACACCCACTAGCAACATCTCACCACCCAAAAGACTAATCAAGAGTTGACTAATGACAGCAAACATGACTTGACCATTAAATAATAGCACAATGTGACACATGCAATGATCTTTGATGCAATAAAACCTAGAGCTGCCATTACTTCCTTCCAGAAAATGCAAGTTCTGGAAAATCTAAAATGATTTGTTTCCTTCTCCCCTTTTACAGATCCTGGGGTAATACACACAGCTGCATGGAGGGAGCACTGCAGCTGAGCAATGGCAATGAATACCAAGGACTTAACTGCCTAATTTGAAAACAAGATATTTTAAATCTCTTTTAAATACTTAATTTCCCTCAATGGGCAGCATTTTTTTAATGTGCTCTAGTAGCTTTGCACAAGACACCAGGAAAATCAAGCCAGGAGGTAACATAACCTACAAATACAGTCTCTAAATAAAACTACACCAGTCTAACTGAAACAGTACAACATGTGAAGTACTATTTTCCATCCTACTATCTGCACATCAGTATTTACTTACCAAAACTATAACCATACAGCGTGAACAGACTTTTTTGCCACTGGTTATAACAGTCCCAATTAGACTCACAGATGCAAACAACCAGTTCTTCTAGGACTTATTTTGTGCTACCACACAAAAGTTTTACTTACAGTGTATATAAAAACAAATCCTCGATGAATTTAAAGTTTTCACTTTATACTGCCATCTCACTGGCCATTTTTTCTACTGTATCATTATCAAGCCACTTGGTAGCAAAACAAATGTTAACAAAAGATAAGTTTACTTAAAAGTATCACTCTGGCGTTAATGGTTTAAAGAGGGTCACTTTCCACAGCTGGTACACCAGGTTGGTGTAAAAGTTCTCCTGTTTCACTGTAAGACACAAGGTAGACTGAGTTCTTCATGAACAAAAAAAGTTATGTGACAGGCTATTTGAGCTATATTTCCATAACTGATTTCCATAACAGTATTTCTTCATTAGAGACACTGGTGATTACTCTATTTTGAAGGATGCAAAATTACTCTTAACATAGGAATGACATGCCCATTCAACAACATAAAGCACTCATTTCAGACACTTGAAAGACTTCATCATAAACAAAAGTAGCTAAATTAAATTTGAGATGATTTCCTATACCAAGTAAAAAAGGGAACATTCAGATCTCTGGAAAGGTTTACCACAAGTGGAACAATGTGCATTCTGATGGTCATAGAACACTAACACAATGTTTAGGTAAAACGTAAGAATAATATTTAATGAAATCCTGAACTAGAAGAAGAAAACTTTTGATCAAGCCTCTTCAAGTATTTTTTCCTCCTGCCATGACAACCAGATGTACACATTTTTGTAATACTTCCCTTTGTTTAAAGCAGAAGAAAAAGTTTTTCTTGTACACACACACACACATTCACATACCCTGCTGCATATGCTAACTAGACCTCAAAGCAAACCTATCCACTTTGGATCTTCAGATGACCTAATTCTAGTAGGATACGGGGCATTAATCTTACTTTTCAGAACAGCTTTTGAAATAAGATCAAGAAAACCTGAACCTGGCAGTGTTCAAGGCCAGGCTGGATGGGACTTGGAGCAACCTGGTCTAGTGGAAGGTGTCTCTGCCTGTGGCAGGGGGTTGGAACTGGATGAGCTTTCACGATTCTTTCAAACCAAACCATTCTATGA
Organism: Pezoporus occidentalis; assembly: GCF_034315485.1. Taxonomy (NCBI): domain Eukaryota; kingdom Metazoa; phylum Chordata; class Aves; order Psittaciformes; family Psittacidae; genus Pezoporus; species Pezoporus occidentalis. The sequence goes on from NW_026916336.1 coordinate 2,216,398, forward strand.
TTCTGTGGTTCTCTAAGTCATGTGAGATATTTTCCATAGATGTTTAATGCATCCTACACAACTGTGATGCGAAATCTCTTTTTTTACCATTATTTTCTATTTTTGTTAACCTAGTTATCTTTCACAACTGTTGCGCTGTGCATGCTCAGATATAGTAACAAGTAGCATTCAACTACTCTAGGGAAGTACCTGCTCAGAGAGGACTTACTTGAAAAGCAAAGTTCTGGCCTAAATAAAGTATGGAGTGAAGGGTATAAAAAGCCAGGAGGAGGACACTTAGAAGTGACTGAAAATCCAAGGAATCTGGACCTACAGCTTTGACATGGAGGTAACAGCATGACACCAACCTGACAGAGGGAACTGCAAGGTCATTTGCTATTTTCTCATAGTCCCAGTGCTAAACAGGAAACTGCAAAATAGCGCTGGGAAAAAAAAAACCATCTGTATGTGGTTAGGTCCAGGCTGGACCACCTAGAAGATGACAAAGTTGCCCTTCTACTGTCTTGTGTTAATAAAGGCACTTAACAAGGGTTAAGCTGAAGAGTGCTAAAATACAAGAACTGTCAATACTGATGAGCCAGAAAATGAACAGCTCAGAGCCAAAGGCACAAAAAGAAACAGCACAATCCTGCACACAATTCCTGGTTTGGAAATAAAATAAGACACTATAGTGACTAATGGAAATCTGTATGTGCTTGCAACAGTGTTCTCAATTCAGTCGTGCAATTAAATTAAATTTGACAACTGTGGAAAAATCACTGGTCCTTATGGAATACACAAATGTGAGCCTTCACATTTTTCTTCCAGTTTTAATAAAAGAAATACCTGTTTCTTAAAGAGAACATTCTTATAAACAGGAAAACCAAACTCTCCTCCTTTCTGTCATGTTCAGCCTGAGATAAAGCCATTGATAAAAAACCTTGAAAGCTTGAGACAGATTCCTATTTTGCCACCTTTACCCTGGATAAGAGAAAAGTAGGGGGAGGAAACCTTTCTTCAGCATTTTGGCTTATTTAAACCATAATAAACACAATATACTTGAACAAGTCCTTCAACTTGCAGTCAACTGCTTCTATTTTAGGAGTTTAAAAACAGAAATCTGATGTTTTCATTCGATCCCAATGTTAATGACCTTAGCATGACTGCAGCTTTTTAAGCCTGCACATCTGTATTTCAAGATGACATATATTTATGCTAGCATAGTTAAAAATGACCAAAAGAAGAATACAAAGCGGGCAATGGAAGACACCACTCAGTTGACACATGCAGTGGGAAAACAAGTAAATATTTCTTTTTTTTTGCTCTTTTTTCCTTAACCTGCAAAACAATCAGGGCAGATATAATGACTTGTATAAAACTGCTTCTTTAAAAACAAAGCCTTTCCAAGTAAGTTGCCAGTTTTACGAAACTTTTTCTTGAATAAGTATCTCATAATGAGTTTAGCTTCAAGAAAAGCTCTACAATTTTATAACAACGAATCCAATTACGCATTCCATCAATATTTTCTCTATTTCTACTAACATGAAAAGCTCCCTATATTTTTTGTAACCTTTAGATTGTTTATTTGCCTCTCTGGTGCTGAAGTAATTCACCCATTTGAGCCAAACAACAAACAAATGAAAAGACTGACATAAGCCCTAAAACCTCACAGAGTTGGTGCAAGCAACCACCTGGTAGCAACAAGCAAATAGAGGTCAACTAACCTTATTATAAACTACGCACCTTGTAAACCTACACTTTAAAAAGCTCAAACCAAAACTTAAAATGGAACAAACAAAACCAAGCAAAAAAACCTACTAAATTTAGCAGTAAGCACTATTAATTCCATTGCCTAGAAGATATAGAAAGTAAAAGATAACTGGTAGTTGACTGACTCCCAGTTCAAGATCCTTTCCTTGTTGACCAAGTAACCTTTTCCCATATAGAGTGCAAAATCTATTCAAACAATGCCTCACACTAACAGCTACAACTTCTGCTCTGTAATTGGTAATGCCTGTGTGCCATAACTTCATTTTCCACTTAAAATTACTTTGCTTTCTCCCTTGGTACTCCATGCTATGTCTTTTCTTGCAAGTTGAAAAAAGATAAAGCAGTATATTTCTCCATCCCATCATGGCTCAAAGGAAATTTGAGAACTACAAACATCGTGCTGTGTATATATATATATAAATATATTGCACATCATCACATTTTAGCATTTAGAACAATATTGAAAGTCAAAGTGATAGAAAAACTAACATTAAGAATTAGTGAGTTCCTTCAAGACTTAAAAGTACATAGCAGGCTCTGCTGATACGTGATATATGTTTTTAATCCAGTCTAACCACGACAAAAGGAAGTAATATTAGGAACAACCAGGTTAGCATAGCATGGCAATGCTGCATTGGCTACATCCTTCAAATCATACCCAACATATTATTATTACTGCACATCCCTCACCCAGATGTGTATCTGCTGTTGCTGTTACCCACTTAATACCCAGTAGGACCTGCAGCTCCCAACCTGCAAAGGCACATCAAAAAAACCTGGGAGAGTTGATATATACACCGGATGTTTGTGTTGCTGTTCAGGTGGACCTGGACAAGCTGGAGCAATCGACAAACAGGAATCACAGCAAGTTCAATAAAGGGAACATTCCTGCACCTGGGGAGGAACAACCCCACGCACAGGTTTGGGTCCAGCCACCTGGAAAGCAGCTTTCCTGAGAAACCTAGCAGACAACCACTAGAACATAAGCCACCAATGCACCCTTGCTACAAAGCCTACAGCATGTCCTGGGCTGCTTTAGGCACAGTCCTGCCAGCACACTGAAGGGGGTGATCCTTCCCCTTTTCTTAGAGCTGATGAGACATACTTGGAGTGTTGTGTTCAGTGCTGGGCTCCCAGTACCAGAGAGACATGGGCATATGTTGTTTCGGAGTAAAGGGAGAATTCTGAACAGTGCGGCGTACGTTTTGGCTAGGGGTCTTTCAGAATGGAGTTACCAGAACAGCAAGCTGGACGCTTGGTTTTTCCTCAGAAAGTATCAATAGGAAATTAATACGTAAACAAAATAAAGGGCAGTGAGCTCATGGAGGTAATGTATGTAATACAAGAAAAATGTAAGGCAAAGAATAACAAAGCAAGACTGCATAAAAAATTAAAGCATTTAGTAGATGACCACTATCACTGATCAAAGCTTCTTCCCCCCCCCCAGTATTTCCAGACATGTTACACATACATGTGGGAACAAGAATTATGTTGTGACAACCCCTAGCTGTTCATTTAACCTTCCTTTCAACTTCAGTTGTCTCCTCAGATGCGCTCTACTGTTGCACCAACATGCAGAACTGACTCTACAGGCAAAACAGCTGCTGCTGCTTCCTCTGACCAAATACATTTAGCCTAGAAAGGTCCTAGCCAGTCAGCCAGAAAAATAATCTGAAGTCTCACTTTCTAGTGTACAATGTAATTCTGTGCTCTTCACAATTACGAATGCAAGACCTTCACACTGAAAGGTTATACAAATCACTTCTTGCAGAGCTGGGCATAAAACATTTAAATGACAAAAAACTCCAAGTCATACTACCTCATTTCTATTCTTAGTTTTCTGTCTCTAAAAATGTGTTTAGTGCCAAAACCAATCAGTTTTTCTCTATCTTCTGCTACTATTTCCAAAAGGTAGTAGCTAATTCCCACGCTGAGCACGTCTGTGCTGAGGCAATGACACCGAGATTACACAGGAAAGCCGATACAATCTTTTAACCATGGCTATAATAGCATAGCTGATTCAAATGTCACACATCGCTACGACAATTTTGTTTGATCATCTTCAGTGTTTACTTCAATCATTTTAAACTGTATTATCATACTGCTTTACTATAATGCCTAGCAAGGCTAATATCTAAAGATACTGATCAAATGCTTTGTGCAAAGATTGCCTGTAGATGTGGCTTGCTCAAAACCAGAAACTTTATGGTTTTCCATTTGTAATTATTTTAATTAAAAAAAAAACGATGGACTGAGCATGTAAAAACAAGCTTGCTTTCCCCTTGTTATTCTTACAGGCACTTCAGACATAACTGCTCCTCGCTCTGTGGACACCCAGTGAGACACTTGACCTGATTTTCTGCAGCACTAAGCATTGACAAATGTGACTGAGATCACTGGGGGCTATGGGCACTCCATCACTCATAAGGCAAGTAATTATGGACTTACTGCACAAGACTAAAAGTTAAGGCACTGAGTTCTAATGCCAGTCCACAATCTGGATAATTAAGGTCTAAATTAACAACTTGCTCCTTGCCATCTGTCTATTAGAATAACATCAGTGATCTACCAGCCTTCTACCTCACCTGCTTTAAACATAAAATGCACATAACAAAAAGGGCTCTAGAAAGCTAGGTTCTACTATCTTTAAACTGTGAGCATGAAGAGATGGATCCTCAAAGTCTTTTGGTTCTCTGCAGTTGTATTTCCAAGACTCAGAAGGAGTCTTGAGAAGATAAAGTCATTCATCTTTTTAAGACAATGCAAAAGCATTGAGAGTCACAAAAAAAAGCCCATGGGACAAAATTTTAAAGTCAAGAGAAATTTTGCCTGTCACAGAAACCCTGGCGTTATCCTCCAAAGACTGAGCAATCAATGAAAACTTGCAAAATACTGAATACCCACAGAATCATACGGTTTGGGTTAGAAGGGATCTTAAAGATTATCTGGTTCCAGCCCCCTGCCATGGCCTCCTCTGGATTCACTCCAACAGCTCCATGTCCCTCTTGTACTGTGGCCCCCAGAGCTGGCAGCAGGACTGCAGAGGGGTGTCTCACAAAAGCTGAGCAGAGGCAGCATAAGTGTTCACCATACTTAGCATAAACTTTTACAAGTTATCAAGACAACGAAATCCTTCCCTAAAAAAGAACCATCCTGTTCAGTTATTTCCTAGTAAAACAGCGTTAAACTTTCAAGGTTCTCCATAGTTAATTTTAGTGGGCCAAGCAAGGGTTCCAGAAGGCTCAGAAAGATCTGTGTGCAGAAAAGCAATAGGAGAGCACAGCTGGACACAGACAAGACTGAAGGGAGATGACTTGTTTTTCAATATGCAACAACTGCTGCAAAGGCAGGAGGAGGAGAATTAAACTCTTAGTCTGTCAGAACAGGAAAAGTAATGGGTTTAAACTGGAGGAAGGAAAACTCAGGTAAGGCACTGAGATAAAGTTGACAAGGACTAGTGAAGCACTCCAAGAGTTTGCTCAAACAAATGTCAAGTATCCACCACTGAAGATTTTTTTATTTTCCCAAATAGATGGGTCACACTTGTCAGGTGTAACAACAAGCAAAAGTCTGTGGTAGAACACAGACAAAGTTTCGGTAGTTCAGCCTGCTTTGGGTCTGAAAATATGGTGTAACTGTGCCTGCTGGAGGGGAAAGGGTGAGAACTAGATGAACTCTTGACATCCGTGCTTATCCCCCCATTTCTTCTAATGTTTCTAGGACTTTGCCCTCAATCAAATCCATGTGTGACAATAATTAAAATTAAATCCAGTTATTAAATTCACACTCCAGCACTTCAGCAAGTGACTGCTTGTTTCTGCAAAATAATCCACACCTAGAGGAAGGAAGGAATCCCTGTGCAGTCAAACACATTTAGATGGTCACACAGGCTTTGGATTTTCATCTCTGTACAGCACAAAGCACAGCAGGCCAAGAGCGTTCAGTCTGCAGGCATGCTAGAAGAAGCGTTAATAGATTTTTATGCTACCTCAGAAAAGTGTTTACTCATCTGTAATTTTCCTTGGCAGTGGACATCTGGTGTTCTATTATTCATTGCATCTGGAAAATTGCCAACAATAAAACCAATTTTCACAAAAAGAAGCAAAGCCTGACATGCAGAATGTTGGAATAAAGGGAAAAAACCTCTCAGAATGATTCAGGGGTTTGTTCTTTGGGCATTTGTTTCTTTGTTTTCTCTTCCTTTTTTTATCCCCTCATATGGGACATTGATGATAAAAGTCAAGAGGAACTGCAAAACATTTTGTCCAGATTATCGAAGAAAACTGCATTTTGAAGTTACACAGAAATTAAACACTCTGGGAAGTGACTAATTCTGATATCATATGAACTTGGGGGGGGGAATGTGCATAAAGGCTTTAGGAAAGTAAGGCCACTAAAGAACAACTTCTTTAAGTTCAAGCACCTGCTAACAGAAAGTATATTTAATTGTTAATATAGAGACTCTTGCATGTATCAAGTAGATGTAACTGTAGGACCACTCTAAAGCATAATAACCAATTTTCCTGACAGGCTCCTTTATTACCCTACCCTCAAAAGAATATGAAGGCATAATGGTTCTTCAGAAGAAGGCAGCATTGAAGGCCCATGTTAAAGCACTGCTGCCACTGAAAACTGCTCATTCAGAAACCCACGTGTCTTGGGCTCCAAGGTTTGGGAAGCAGCTGCACCAATTTCCTAATTGTTAGACTTGTCAAGATCCTTGTCCTTACAAAGATACCATGATCCAAGTCCCTCAAACAGCAAAGACTTCTGGACATCATCTAGGTGTGATGGGGGTATTGGAAGTCTCTACTCATACCTACTCCAGAGATAACTCTTACAAAGTTTTAGACCAGAAGAGTTTTTCAATGCTATCAGTCCACGAACTGGAAGACCTGTAAGAACCAGTTTTATCTAGTCCAGGGACTTGAGCAATGCTCATGAGGAAAAACCTATGGATTCCCATACTATTGCCCCTCTATTAAGAGGCCGGAGATTCACTTAAACCCTCAGTCTGATGAAGCTAATTGGCATCTGTTTCACTAAGGTTCCTTTTTCAGTCAAACACAATCTTTGTGTGTGCAATGGCTATGTGAGGGTTTTTTAAATTATTGAATCTCACATGTTTTGAGCTCCTTAGAAGAGAGGTTGCATTTAATAAAGGGATTAGAAAATATCCAGTAGGCATTACTCTAAGTAGCATATTGCTGTCTTTCTGCAGTAAGGCAATCTAAATACCCTTGCTTTTAGTAACCATTTTTAACTTGTACTATCATTAGGGATTCCACTGATGCTTTTCACTTAAACAGGAATAAATTCCAACAGGAATCACAAGAAAGCCGCTTTCCTTTCCCTGGTAACCCAAATAACTCTGTAAATCATAAAACCTAAAAATAAATGAATAAAACACACATGTGCCTTATCACAAAAGAACGTATTTTCTGACTTGATTCTTGACACTCCGCTGGAGTATCGGCAGAACACAGTAGTAGTGTACCACGGTGAGGGAGTAATTTACGTATTCTTCCTCTATCCATTAACCAAAGTACCTAAATTACAAATTCCTGGTAAGCTCCTAAAACGTATTTGTGCAAACTGAACAAGAGCCAAAAAAATTAGCAGAGACAGACAAAAACGATTAAGTTAGTCAATAAAGTCATTAGATAGAAATAAATATATCTGTATCTCTCAACTACAGAATCAAAGCCTAACTCCCAACCCCAGCAATTTCCTAAGAAAATACAACCCCATACCACCTATGTCTTGCACCACTACAATCCTGCAATCCCTCTCCTGAAACAATTTACAGCTACAGTCTTCTAGGGAAAATCATCCAACTCTTAAATCCCAACATGTCCTAGATACCAAAAAGAGAACTGTAAGTAATCTCAAGCCCTGACAAACAGCAAAACAAGCTGGCAACTCTGACTTGTTTCCTTTCACCTTAAAACTTGTTTCAAGCTCTCTTCCCAGAAACTAAGCAACCCTATTCTCCTACTCTAGGAACTTTTCTATATGCTCCCCAAGACTGAGAAGCCTGGCAGGTCTGTAATCCAAATACAATAGAACAAAACCCATCACAAAGCGTTGAAGAATTTCTTTCTTTAGTACCCAGTAAGCCTGTTATCTTCAAGACAAATTAAACTACCTATAAACTATACAATTTAAATCATCCCTCCATTAAAGCCACCAATGCTACCACAAATGCATTAAGTCAATCTCAAATTTCTCATTCTGTGATACCTCTTTCTTTCTTTTTAAGAACTTATAAGAACATTTAACTCCAGAAACTACAAGCTCCTAAATACCGCCATTTCATCCTGACACTGCCCCAGTTCTAAATAATGGCAGTGGATCAGACCAATAAATATGCTGAAATCATCATGAGCTTACTTAAGGGAAGAGATTCTAAAATGGTATAAGCAAGCCTATTCATTTACTAAAAACATTCAGATGACATCTATTTTCTTAGTCTGAAAACTTGTAGTCTTTCAAAGTTATCCAGTTTGTGATACCAAGCAAACTCTTTTCTACCAAACTGTTCCCAGAGTTTACACTGATATCCATCTCTTGCTCACCAGACCAACAACACCTACTGTCAGAAAGCCAGGGGGAACAGGATATTCAAACAAGCCATAATGTCTAAGCAGCACATCAAGAACCACAAAACTACATCAACATTTTGAACAAGCACAGCTGAAATGTATTCTAACAGCCACTACTGCATTACAAATGCCAGATTATGACTATATATCAGCTATACAGTTAAAACTTCTACTAGAAAAGTATACCTTCCCCTCATCCATCAATCTTAAAACAACACGACCACCACAATAAACTTGTGAGGAGAAGCATATTTTTCCAGTGGACACATGTAACCATGTTGGAGATAAAAACAAAAACCCTTGCAAACATGTTTCCCCAGTGACCACAAATGCCTCACACTGCAATCAAAATTCAAGCCCAAGATCCACACAGACCCCAGATTAACATAATTCACCAAAGCCCTAAAATGACATCCCTAAAACTACACAGGTGAAAACCAACATCAGGACTAGCAACAGACACTGAAATAATGATTTACCATCAGAAGACTTCACAGAGCAAAACCATTTCATTTCTGAATTTCCCACTCCTGATCCTAAAGACTTAGGAAAGCACATGGCTGGGAATTTAAAATTCACAATCATTTAAAATAACTGACTCAGAGGGAAAGTGGGTTTATTACACATAAATTATAGGGATGGAGGGAACTAATCTCTCTGCCCCCCCAGGCAATACAAATTTCAGTATTCTCCCCCACAGCAGCAGAGCTCACAGCAATTAATTGCTCTATACCTGTACTGAGCTTCTGATTTTATTTCAGGCTAAAGGCGTTTGATCCCGAAAGCTTGTCTGCTTTTTCACAGCCATGTCAACTGACTTAAAACCAATACATTACCTGTACCTGTAAGCCTTTCCTGATGTGGATTCTGACGTGAGGGAAAAAAATGAAATCTAACAACTCAAGAAATTAAACTAAACAGGGTTGGCTACCCACCAGCGTTCCCTAATGACTTCCCTGACACATCATTCACAAGAAATCAATGAAACCGTAAGAATAAACAGGAAAGAAGTCATTATCAAGTACTACATAAAATTGGAAATAGTTCTGCAATAGTCAATATCACTGGGGAAAAAACAGATTAGCACCTGGCAACAAGATTTACTTTAGCTCAGAGAATAATCCTGAAAAAAAGCTTTATCATTCAGTGCTGAATGAACCTGGTTAGTCAACAACCCTAGGAAGAATCAGTAAGGGGGTGAAACTGTCTATTCTTTGCTGTTTAAAAATGTCTTAGACACCAAAATAAATCCATTAAAACTTTCTTGGGAAAAAATGCTTGAAAAATATAATATCTCTTTTACTAGCTGTTAATTGCTCCAGATAACAAGAATGATGACTGTACAAATGGAAGAAGATAAATCCCACTGTGTGAAACCAGTTGAAAGCCCAGTTCCAAACTGGACAAACTGAAAAATCAGGTAAGCATTATCTGAAATACAAAGAGAAGAAGCAAGAACAGAGAAGCCAACCAATGAGTTGGACAAAAAGCTGATTCAGCTTCATTTCCCAAGGACTGCACATCCAATCTGGCTGTTCGACCTTCAGAAATTGGCAATTTCTGAATGTGTTGCCAAATGCAAACAGATTGGCCATAAGTACAGGTACCTCAAAAGATAAGTTCTGAAAATCAACTCAAACTGAAAAGCTACCACTAAGCGGATATCCACACTGTAAATTGCAAATACTGGTGCTTTTTACAAGGCAGAAGGACATTTTACAAGGACATGTTCAAGACCAGACTGGTTGGGGCCTGGAGCACCCTGCTCTAGTGGAAGGTGTCCCTGCCCATGGCAGGGGGTTGGAACTGGATGAGCTTTAAGGTCCCTTCCAACCCAAACATTCTATGCTTTAAAAAACAACAAACCTGTATGTTGTATTGCTTACAGAAATACGGGACACTTTTTTTTTTACTCCTGAACAGTCACTCAGACAAGCAAATGATAAAAAACAGAAAAAGGCTGACTTGTGTCCAAGCAGGCATCACTCATTTTAGTGCTCACGTCCTGCGTGCTTTAAAGCCTAGTCAAAAGTGTTTTCTCCCAGTAACACTGGCAGCAATCCTTCCTCCTGGACAATGAAGAATTTTTGATCTGGAAGATATTTACCAAAACAGTTCACTGGACTAATGTAGGTGTTGGGATTAATGAAACAGCTTAGATAACACTTAGCAAAAATGGACCACTTAAAAAAGACACAGAAGAAAGAAGAGGTCTCACTTGGAAAGGTTGCCATCAGATGAAAGGTGCTCCATGATGTTGTAATGAAGCCATCATGAGTTCCAGCATGAACTGGCAGAATGCTTTATTCTTCTAAAGATACCCAATCAGAGTGGAAACCATGTGGTACCAGAAAGGTAGAACATGGGCTTTCCCAGCAACCCAAACAGTAACCCTTTTGGCTCCCATGGGAAAAAGAAAAGCAACCAAACCTCCCTCCCTGCCCCAATCCCTACAGACAGCTAACCTCAACTGTGAACCAAGAAGGGAAATCAAGGATTAACTCCCACCAGACTAGAAATACAGGGTAGCTGCAGTGAGATGCCTCACAGAAAAGAGGCTGACAGATGACCTCAGGAATCTATCTACAGGAGCCATTCTGTACAAACCAACATCTCCAAGGGACCCAACAAGAGGAACAACTTAGAATCCTGAGGCTACCCTGACACAACCAAAGCTTGTTCAAAAAGGTGTTGGGGTTTAGGGATACCTGGCTGGTTTCCAAGTCTGTGGAAAGTCATGTCTCTGTTCCGGGGAAGAGTGGCAAAATTAAGGTTCAGAGCATGTATCATGCTACCTTCAACAACTGAACAGAAAATCATTTGCTGCTCATGGAGTTCTCTGCTTAGTTACAATGATGGTTTCTAACAGGCCTGCTAATACCAACCTTCTGCTTAGATATACAACAGCCTTACAAATCTCTTCCTGGTAAATGACAGACTGAAAAGAAAAATTAACAGGTAAGAGAAGAAAACACCCCTCTTCCCTAGAAGAGAAGAGAAGAGAAGAGAAGAGAAGAGAAAAGAATCGCCTTACCTCTTAACACTGAATACAAGACACTGAAAATAGGAAAAACACAGTTCTCAAAACACTGCTGGTAAAATTGAGTGAAACTTAACACAAGTTCTGGAAGACAGAAACTGCCATCACCAGAAGCTGAGGCTGTCCATGAGAGAGGAAATACTCAAGAGGTTATTCTCCCCTGTAACACTTCTTGGCTTTTGTCTTTGCATAGAAGGGTCAGACCATACAGTCCTAATAATGGCAGAATTTGCAGACACTTTCTTCTGCACTTTGGAAAGGTAGGAAGAGGATTTTCACATCTTTTACAGTTACATAAAATGAAACTACATACAGTAATGGATATTTGAAACTGTCAGCCTGTAAGAGCAAGAGTGGGAATATTTTGAAGCATTTCTTTAAACAGATTCTCAACTCCCATGAGAGACAAACAAGTTCTAAATTAAAACTGTAACCCCAGGAGTTAAATAAGGGAACATTTCCTTATTGAGAACACAAGGAAGATACAAGATTTCATTTCTCTTGTACCTGCTTCTACATCCATGTCCCTACAAATTATTAAAATAAATTTAAACATTAATCTCTAAGTATTATCTTCACCCTTGAGGCAAAGCTGGAGCAAGCATTCCCAGACTACACAGGATACAGGAGTACATTTAGTAAAGCATTCAACAATCATTTAAATACTAAACAAAAACATCAAGGAAGTTGTTCTTTTTTTCTTTCCCCGGGGTTTAAATTAACACAGAAAACATGACTACGTATCTGGGGTGGGGTGGGAGGGGTGGGGAACCCCAAAAAAACAATATGAAACAGGTACTTTCTTTTTCAGTAGAGTCTTGGGATGACATTTCATGCAATGTCATCTTATTGTTGCAATCTTATTGGTTGCTGTTGCCAAAAATGTAGTTCCCACTCTTTGCTCTTACTCCTGGCCACATGTTACTGTGCCTTCCATTACAGCAGCTTTGATACTGACCTGGCCATCAGCAAAGCAGTGAATGGAGAGACAGGAGACACTGGAAAAGAGAAAGCAGCAAGCAGCTCAAGCACTACTGCCCCCCTCCACTCCTTATCATGATCTCTCACTGCTCCCATCCAGACAAGCAGAACAATTCTCCATACTGATTCAACTGCAAATGCAGCACAGCTTGCCATTTCTTTTGGAGAACAAGAGAGTCAACAGAAAATAAAATTCCCATTATTATACGTACAAAAAACAACCCCAAACAACCACAAAACCCAGTAACACTGTAATTTGAGAAAAATCTACTGGATTACAGTGGGGTAAAGCACTTGCTACATTTGACATTATTTTCATTAATCACAAACCAGAACGTATCACCTTAAATCATTAATTTTTCTAGTATCTTTCCAAGACTGAAAAGTAATGGCCTGGCTACAGGTTGAACACTCTAAAAGAGATATACAAATGCTCTCTAATCAGAGCAATAAAAAAAAAAAATTAAACCTAAAAAATAATAATAATAATTAAAAAAAACACCACCACCCCCACCACCCCCCCCCCCCCAAAAAAAAAAAACAAAAAAAAAAAACACAAACACAAACAAAATCCAAAGATAACTATTTCAAAGAAAAATAAGACTTCGGGAAAGAGTCCTCTGTACAGTACTTCTGGTGAAGTTTCAGAGCAAACTAAAACCAGAAGTCACCACCACCCAAGTACACTGACCTGAACTGCAGGTACTGTGGTTCCTCCCTCCTGTAGTTGTACTGGCAGGTGGCTCTCTGCCCATTAACACAATTTAAGAAATCACCTAGCAATTCTGAAATTGTTTTCAAGTTGTTTTATCTGGATCAGCTCCCTGGACCGCTCTCCCCTTGCTCACACAAGCACAGGACTAGTGCTAGGGAAGAGATGGGTGCGGGCAGGGCAGAATGGGACCATAAGACTTAGATGGGCCTAAATTGCTATGGAAATGCTTTGTATCTGGCTGAAAGGTCTTAAAAATGAAGAAAAAGAAGCATCTTCTCCAATTTTTCACTTCCAGCATACAATACAGATCTACTTTCACTTCAAAAACAGATCGTCATGCTCCATACATACTTCTGGATTAATTGAATGTGCATTCCTTTCCTAACCAAACTCTAAACATGTCAAAGAAAAGCAGAATGAGATTAAGGCAATCTGTGCTTTAGGGTCTTTTTAATCTTTGCATAAATAAAAGAAAACATCTAATTATAGCAGATGATAGCCAGTTTCTTGCCAACACATGCAGTATTCTAAGTAAGCATTTTCTCCACTAAATAACCTTGCCCTGTTTTTGAGGGGAGAGGACAAGGAGGGGGAAGGGCTACCTTCTTCCTCACTCTCACATTTCTCATTTTTCTATCAGTATTAGTCTGCATTAACCACCAAATCATACACACTCAGACAACACCGCCAGTGACCTACTAGAAAGTTGCTATAGCAACGACTGCTTTCAGAAATACACGTTGTGCATTTTAAGTGCCATCATAGTGTAACTCAACTGTCAATTAATAACCACAGCTCAGAGCAACATATCACATACATCCCCAAAACAATTAAAAAATTAACATTGTGGCTTTACAGCTACAAAAGGAAGTACCTGGAAACCCAAAGCAGCCTTAGACTCATTACTAATTAAAACCCAACCAAACATGCATATTCAGCATCAAGATGTAACTCTATTTAAGTGCACATTAAGTATGAAAAACTCTACTGCAACCTTCAAGGTGAAAATCACTCATGTATATCATTAACATATCTAATTTAAGCAGGTCCAATCTACTTGTAAAATCATCTACAGGAGCACAGTGAAAACAATTTAATTTAGATTTCTTTTATTTATTATACAGAAATACCTGTGAAATCCCTGTGATAAGAAACACCACCACTGTATTTTAAAATACACTGAGTGAACCAAAATGAGCATACGATTTCAGCCTCACCAGGCTTCATGGAATTACCTGATCAAGTTTTTTCTAATGAACAGTCAGACTAAGTGAACCATACTGTCTCCTTCTCTGGACCTAGATACCTAACAATTTTGGGTTAGTGTACTTGGTTATATCTATTATACAGAAAGCATAACCATAGCAAAGGAGCACCAACCTAAAATGCCAACTGGTTATTCTCAAAAAGAAAATTCAACTATCACGATTTAAAAAACAACTGTAGCTTGTTTAGTATTGCTTCCTCCCAACACCCTGCTTTATACTAGCAGGGTTCTTTTCATCAAAGTGCATGTACTAAATTCCACCTTTTGCTTATCTTAACTACAACACACATTCTGTTCATGGACTGTCCTGTCTGACCTTTGAAAGGTAAGTGCATTTTAATGTGGAGAACATTCTCTCTCTATAAAACATGAGGGAGAATTAGAGAGTTTTGCAAAGAGGCTGGATCATCAAGTGCTGCCTCTGTCAGTGATACAGTCAGAAACACTGCAGTGGTTTCTCAGCTCCAATGTGAGCTTGAAAACTGTTTCAATTTCCTTTCTCACATCCTCTAAATCCAGTTCAAATCATTTTCTCACATGACAAAGGCAAAAAAAAAATGGTTTCTTATTACATTTTCTGCTTTGGGATAAACATCAAGCTCTCACAGTACCCAGTCTTTGACAATATACTAGTACTGACGCAAGGTGAAATCCTTCTCCAAGACACTATGGATATCAGAATACAGACAAGATATACTTCCTAAACTTCATCATAACTTCAGTAAGCAGCCCAGTCTAGATAAGCTCTACTCAGTACATCGGGCTGGTGACACGTATGCAACAATTTCTATGGGGACTTTCCACTCGCCCTTGATTTAACAGGGAGGATTTTCTAAAAACTGAATCATAATCAATACTTTCAGCTTGGATGAAAAGGAACAACTTTGACAGTTCCATCCTTACACGTATATATAAAACATGTATTATAAGACATCTGTGAGATAATGTATCTCTCCAAGATCACCAAAGGATCAAGGCCCAGAGACAGGGGTACAAGGACATTTCTTTCTGAAAGCCACCTGGCAGTCAGTTCATGTGAGCAAAGCTGGCTAGGGCACAATGTTT
The DNA here is from genome assembly GCF_034315485.1 of Pezoporus occidentalis. Taxonomy (NCBI): domain Eukaryota; kingdom Metazoa; phylum Chordata; class Aves; order Psittaciformes; family Psittacidae; genus Pezoporus; species Pezoporus occidentalis. The sequence goes on from NW_026916336.1 coordinate 2,231,820, forward strand.
CATTTCTACTCAGAGTTAATCTAACACTCTGAAGAACAGGAAGAAAAACAGTGCCTTAAAAAGTCACTTTTTATATCAAGATGGGAGAAAATGTTTTGCTGGTGCCTGTGGACCAGCTGGCAGCAGTCATGAGGCACAGGACTAATTAAACAGTATTGTTTAAATATGACAATCAAGTTTCTCTTAACCTTTCCACTGAGATACCAGTAAATGCAACTCTCAAAGTTTTGTAACAAGACTTCTAAACTGTTTTTTTTTTTTTAATCCAGAATTTATCTGATCACGGTTTCATGAATCAAACCTTTAAATAACAGACAAAGAGGGAAGATGTCTTAATTTTAGAAGTTATTGAAAAAGTGAAGCCCATTCCTGGTTAAATTATGTTTATTTCTTTTTAAAACACCAGTATAAATACATCTACAACAATAAAAACAGCACACTAGGCACAAAAGAGACCTGTAAACACCAATAACTTGATGGAGGCCAAAAGCCCAGAGCAGAGCACAAGACAAGTGCACATATGAAGCCATACACCTAGAACACTCTCAGAAGCCAGATCTTCCTGATTACATGTATTTACATACATTAGATTTTGTATCAATATTATCCTTGAAAATAATACTTTTCATTCTTTAATACTCACCTTGGCCAGCTTTTCTCAGATTCAAAAATGTATGCCACCACGACAAACCCCTCTGAGAATAAACAAACCAAGTAATCTTTTACTACCATCTACATTCAATACTACAGTTGCTCATATACTTTCCATGCTACCTTTCCCTCTCTGGATCTCCTCCTTTATTCAGTACAAAATCCCCACTCATCTTGACATCCACCCTGCGATCTCCAGGCATCAGGTATGTTTACAGAGTGACTCCTGAGTCTGAACACCATAAACCAGCTCCAGCTCTTGACCCATGCAGCCAGACCGCACCCTATCCACATTTTATGCTCCCCTTTCACACCTTCAGGAAGGCTAATTTCTCCCCACAGACACAATGCGAGAACCTTGATCACACAGATCTTGACTGATGCAGTTTCCTTCACTTTCAATGACTGTGACTCAAGGACCACAGAAGAGTAACACCTCCCTTCCATGAACCAACTTCCCTCCCTGTCCCTTTTCTTCCATTGATCCAAATGACAGTTCCATCTCATCCCATCCCATCCCCTCCCTTGTTCTTGAGCCTGTGCCCCCGTTTACATTCCTGTCACCAAGTTCAGGTCTAACAGCAAAATCACCTTTTGAGTGTCTGCTGCTCTGCTTGGGTCTCAAATACTTCATGTATTTCCCAGGCCTCCCCTTCTAAGTGGGAAATATTTCCATTTAAAAAGTTCTATATTCACAATTTTAGAATAAATCCCTCCAAAAAGTTAACCATTGCTATGATGCAGACTCTGCTGGCAAGAGCACAAAGTTCAGAAAACGAGAGAGGAAGGATGGAGGAGAAATTGGATACATCTTTCTGCAGCAGCCTGCAGTCAGCTTAAGAAAGTATACAGTTACCTCCCATAAACTCCTCCAGAATTCATTTGTGACCCCAAACGTTTAACTCCAAACACTTCTTGGGGTTTTTTATTACCTCAAAATGAGTCTCTCTGTTTTATCCTGTGTCTGCTGCTGCCTCACTCTTCAGAGGAGATACAGTGCTAGCACTTACATAAATGAGATACATTTTACAAAATCCCACTGTTTGCTTTATACATAAATTTGCCCTTGTAATTAAACATTTGAACTGTGATGCTTATCACTGAAAATTCATGTGGTCTTTTAGCTTCTGTTTTACTTCAGATGGAAGTCAAAAGGCCGCATTAATAGCAGCTTTGTTATTAAGATCCCATGAACATTATCGTTTCTTACTAAATTAATACATTAGCACCAACATGAAAAATTGATTGTTTAAATGAATCCTACATGGCTTTTTTCCAATAACCTATTCATCATGTAGGTAATTGTCACACTTTAATTCTTACAAGGTACTAGTACCAAGGCTGTGGGACTCACAAGGCCTTCCTTTCATTTGAGGGTTGGGTTTTCTTCTGGGTTTTATTATAACATTAAATTGTATAAGGTTATATTCATTAGCAATCTAGAGATAATTCCTCATTTGCCATTGACGTTACACAAAACTCAAGTTTGTAGTGAAGAGGACAGATGTCAGTTTTGAGTGAAAACTCATATGAGCTGATTTTTTTTTCCCCAGTAAATGGATCACTGCTCCCAACAACTTGCCAGATTTCAAAACTAATTCTTAGAACAACTAACGTGCTTCTTACAAGTAAACCACTGATTCATAACATGCTACATAACATGCATAAAGTAGAATAAAATCTTACTCCTTGTTACACTCTTCAATGGGCATTCCCATCCCACAGCCACTTGCTGCCTGAGTATGAGAGGTTGACTGCACCAACCCCTTCTCCCTAGGGAACTAATGTAACAACTAGTAAAAAGAAAGTAAACAGTGAAACCATCTCCTCACCCAGACAAAAAGAAAATCTCAGCTAACAGCACTTTGCTCTTGTACAGATTTCTCTCTGTCAGTGCAGTAAGTGGATTACATGGCTTTCCAACAGTCAAGCACAATCCTACTTTAAGAAAACAAAACACAATCTGCAAGAACAGATCATGAGCCATCAAACAAGATACTAAATCTGATCAACTACTTCACAGAGGGATTTCTGAGAATGTATTGATGCATTTTTCTGTCCCTTCCGCTATCCTGAGAATGGAATTGCTGTTTTAAACCACACTGAAAATTTTCTTCCCTGGTAAGAACACAAGTCTTTGCTGTCATCCTGATACACTGATAAAAGAGCTCTCTTTTTAGTGTTTGTCCAACTAAGACTGCTGTACCCTTACACATTCCTCATGTTTGTCTTTTCTAGCAGTTTCATAAGCTGTGGAAACGATTAAGCTTGGTTTTCCACAGCTCACTGTACTGTAACTCCGTGTGGGTTCTCTAGCATGTAACAACAGTTCAAATCTGGCTGTTGCTTTTATTTAGAAAAGCATGTGTACATAGAAAAGGGATGGGAAAGGAAGATGCCATTAACAAAGTAACTTTAGCCAGTCATCTGCCTTCACAAAGAACTGCAGAAATTTGTCTTTCGGACACCCTCCACCCCTCAAACTTGACTGAAATTAGTCACTATAACCAAAAGAGACACGCAGCAACTCTCCCTAATCCGTTTAAATGACATGTCATGTCGTGCCATTAAAACAAAAATGAACCCTGCCCTATTTAAAAACAAAACCAAAACCTAACACTATGAAAGCATCCCAAACTGCTATTCCTTGTCTCCTTGTGGATCAGGATTCCCAGCCCCTCCTCCATCCCTTGCTGACCCAACTGTCCTGTCAGGGACAAGAGCAACTGAAACACTTGAAAGCCACATCACCTTAGAAAGCCAAGCTAAAACACATGAATCTTCAAAAGGTGACATCAAACTGCCTGCATGGATATAAATTACATGGACCAAGGAAAGCCAAGCCATTCCCCAGAAAGCAGTTGTTAAAACCCTTGGGTTTCCATCCAAGAAGCACCTATTTGCCAAAAAAGCTTCATGCTCCTTTGCTACCTTAACAAGTGTTTGGAATACACACAGATTATGAAATGCATAGTGAAGAACTAGTTTAAAGCACTGATTTCTCTGTTTCTGAACTAACACATGTTCCTTACTTCAAAGACTTGTTTCAAAAACAACACAGGATACAACACAGTACATTTGATGAAACTAAAACACCTACTGAAAACACTGCTAATTCTCATGGAAATGTTTGGAGAGGGGTATTTTTTAACTCCAAGTGTGACTCCTAGATAATGTCTAGCTCCACAGAACTACACTACCTGAATGGAAAACTATTAGGAAGTTACAGTAAAACTCTCAGTGATAAGACAGCGTATGAAACATCACTATGTGAAGGAGTACCACCTAATAAAGGGATAAATAATAAATTACAGTCTGATAAACACAACTGTTCCTCTCAAAGAGAAAGCTTAACCCAACTCAATTCATTTTCCAGTACCTGTGAAACCACTTCTTTTACAAGTAAATGCCTGGACAGGAAAAGCAAAGCTCAATACTACAGGTTTAAAAGACTTCACTGCCCGAACATTAAGACCACAGGAGAGCTGCACATGCAGAGAACACTTACATCTGCTATACCTTCATCCGCACTAACATAATCGGATTTTAAGTCATCTTCCAAGCTGATCATCTGTAAGCAGGACATTTAGAATTATTTTGCTGTTTAAATAAAACTTTGAATGACCAGTGGCTTTTAAGAAACAGTAACATAATTTGAGAGAAGAGGAAGCTATTAATGACTTCTCTGATAATATAAAAAGCAGTGATATGAACAGGTAACATCAATGAATGCAGACAGCTTAATAAATTATTGTAACATTTTAGGATGAGAGGCAACTTTCTGGTCCATCACCACATGGTTTTCTCTTCCCAGTAAACAAACAGCATAATCATTTCCAGACAATAATTTCTACCCGTTGGTAACACACATTCTATCTAAGTCGGACTCTATCCTGAGAAATTATGAAGTACTATATTGATCACAGTCCTGCTAAGAGAAATGCTAAAGAGCACACTAATGTAGTGCTCACAAGAAGTGCTCTAGGAGCACTGGCACTATTTCTCTTGGAATTTAGTTGAGCGGTCAAGGCAACGTCTGTTCACTTGTGAGCTACCTGTAACAAGAAAAAGCACTTAGCTTCTAATCTGAAGAAAAGCTTATTAAATTAATAGCTTTATTTTTCAGAAATACTTCTCAGGGAAGATGCAGTGAGTGTAAAACTTAAGAGTAACAAAGCAAATTAAAACATTTCCAGTAGTATTCACTCAGTGACACACAAGATACCAATTCTACTTCAGGTTTCAAGAAGTGAATGGACATGCTCAAACTCCATTTAGGGAAGCCACCTGAACAGTGAGCTAGAACAACAGCTCAGAGTCTGACAGATATCTTCATGTATTTGTCATTCCTGGAAAAGGTAATGCTGGTCATTAGCCTTCAATGATGCTGGTGCTAACCAGCATCAAATGCTAATCAAAGTTTACTCATCATTAAACACAGATAACAATAAACAAAGATTACTCATCAATAAACACAGTCCATAAACCAGCCTCTACATATTCCCCTATCTCAAAGGGCCTTGGTCTTAACTTTCAAACCTGCACAGACTCACCCATGCAGGGCTCTACTGCAGAGGCCCAAACAATGAAAGGCAAAAGCCTGCACTAGAGAACAAACATTGATATTTTAGCACAAAGGGGGACATCCTAGTAAGAAGGAAAAATCCTGATTACCTCCAGTGGAAAGCAGTTAAGAACAGAAGTTAGCAGCAAACTGAAAGGCCTCATTCATTTACTTAATCCAACTTACTGACACAAAAAATAACTGTATGCCTTACTGAAAGGAGGGTGGATGGCTCAAAAACGCAGGTACATACCCTCCCACAGAAGTACCTTTCCAGGTAATAAGATGTAACTCAATATTCAGAATAACACACTACAGGTTCTGGTGAGCTTTTGAATAAATATGTGAGACTAGACAACTTCTTGCCAAAGGGCTTTCTCCTGTTTCCCAACAGCTTCTTGGCTACTGTTTGAGCTTATTCAAAAGTCTGTGGGTTGATGGGGAATTAGCTTGGATCTTCTCCTACTGCTCGATTAGGCAATTCCATCACCAAAAGGGTCATCCAGAGCCAGCTGCTATAAACAGAGCTTCCTTCATTTTCTTCAGGGAGCTGCCATTATCTGAGCAGTAGTAGCCCAACAGCTATAGCAAGGATAGTTGAGAACAGGATGCCAAAAATCTTTCATCAGCTAAAAATGAGGAAGCTGCTTGATTAGGCAGAGGCCTACAGCTTTGATTTCATCCATGATCTCAGAAGCTCTAAAATGGAAAAAGCTCAGAAAATATAGGGAAAAAAAAAAAATAAAATCACAACATAGTTTATAATTCCCTACCAACTGAAGTACAAAAGTAGATAAACATGCAAAGGACTATCTTCCCCAACTTTAGCAAGGACACGGGAATATCCTGAATTATACTATGTAAGGAAAAGCACGGTCTAGTTTCACATTTCTTAATTATTTAACTAAACCCGAAAGAGAGACAATAAGAGAGAATTTAAAAGTAGATTTTTCCTTTCACACTATGCCTTCTGAGATGCAGCAGGATTTTTCATAACTAAACTTTAATGAATTTCATATATGAAAATAGCAACCTTAATTACTGCTTAGAGCTTTTATAAACTTTTAATACTAAAATTTTATTGCAGCCATTTTAATACCCTTAATTAGCTCATTCAGATTTTTTTATGCTAAATATTCTGAATTACCAAGTACTCTACCATTGCAGTTTTCTAATACTAAGACAGCTTTTTAGTATCATAGATATGACAGGTTCTCTCATTTAATGTGGTTGGGCTCACCTCTCTACTTCATTACACAGTCTATGTTCAATACAGTCCAAATTGCTGGTGGCTCTTTTCATCATTAATTACATATTTCAAGTCCAACACTAATCGATTCTCAGCCCAAGACCAGCAGGAAAGATAAGAGCAATCTCACCTCTTGCTCTTTATCTCAGCCTGGCCAGCTCTACTGTTATTACCACATTCTCCTATGGCTGTCATACCCTGCCTTCTAAATAATGTTTTTCAATAAGGATATGTTCCTTTAATATGTATTTGTCAAATATCTGGCAAAACACATTATCAATATAACCCAAGCCTCAAGGCACTTCTAAAGCAGAACATGTGCTAGACTGCCAACTGGCCTTCCCCTACCTAGTTGGAAGAGGCAATAAGAGAAACACATGCTTTAAAAGCTGTGCAACTCTAGAGCAATTTCCATCACTGATTTATACATTTTTTATCAGCAATGTTCATAAATCTGGTCTTACTGCTGACAAGGAGAGAAAATGGAACAGGCTACCTTTTCAAATCTTTAAGCCCTTTAGGCTTACTGTTTTTTTCCAGGAACACTGGGAATTGTGTGTTTTCTATGGAAGGTACCTGTCTTACCTGCAGGCTGAAACCTGGATTTCACTGTATGCTTAAAGCACTTGTTCAATGTTTTAAAATATCATAAAATCAGAGAATGGTTTGGGTTGAAGGGACCTTAAAGCTCATCCAGTTCCAACCCCCTACCATGGGCACGGACACCTTCCACTAGACCAGGTTGCTCCAAGCCCTCTCCAACCTGGCCTTGAACACTGCCAGGGATAGGGCAGCCACAGCTTCTCTGGGCACCCTCTGCCAGTGCTTCACCACCCTCACAGGGAAGAACTTCTTCCTAATATCTGATCTCAATCTCCCCTCTGTCAGTTTAAAATCATTCCCCCTTGTCCTGTTCCTACAGGCCCTTGTCAAAAACCCCTCTCCAGATTTCTTGTCAGCCCCTTTAAGCACTGGAAGCTGCTCTAAGGTCTATTCAGAACCTCTTCTTCTCCAGGTGAACCAGCCTAGCTCCCTCAGTATACATGCTGAAAATAACATATCCTTCGTAAGTGCAAAAACTCCCAGATGCAGAGCTCCCAGGGAATTTACAGGTAATTCTTCATTTGATGCATTTGGCAAAAACCCCACCCTTGCCTGCATTTGAGCTTTTAATGCCTGGGTTGGGTTTTGGTGTTTGGGGTGTTTTTTTTCCTCTTTGTACCTTTTCAGTTAAACGAAAATAAGAAGGTATGAAGCTGATTTCTGTCTAAAGCTTTTTATTTCTGCAGGTACCACTCAAAAGCAGAATTAGAAGAGGGACTTAACCTTGTAGGCAGGACTATCATGGGCAGATTTGACACAACACATAAATTTCAATGACACCTGCTTTCTCCAGCAGTGTAATTGAAAATTGATATATGACCACATTTATTTCATTAATACATAACTACAGTTTTCTTACAGACCTCATGCTACATCGTGATGACACCTAACACACAGCACTGATAAAATAGGCTCAGTTTTCCCTCCCCTACAGTGCTGCCACTGAAGTTGTATATTTGTTTGATCACAGAAACACCCAAACTCCTTCACAGTAATACAACTCTTACTATAAATCTAACTAGATACAAAATCAAGAAAAAGGGCTCCTGGAGGAGCATATGGAATATGTAGTGTTCCCACATTCACTAGTTCATATTAAATCAGTGCAATTGAATTGCTACTCTTCGGTGGTAAGACTGAAAATCACTTCTTTGCCAGGCAGACACCACAGAAGTATCAACTGATCAAAGATTACTACTTTCAAAGGCTTGTTCCTGTCTGATAGAACTTGTGGATACTGAAGCTTTTAGAGAAAAGCCTGTTTTAATGCCAGCCCTCTGAATGAACAACGCTAGCGAAGCCTAACACTGAGCGCTTCAAAAACTTGAACCTTCCTTTGCTGTCAGGATTCACGGAACTCTTCAATCCTTTTGTGTCAGTGTTTTATTCTGATACTAGCTGCATTCAATACAAGCATCTTCCAGTCCCAGCTATACTGAGCAGCTTAAAAGAACACAAAATGAGCCAGTTATTAGTTTCAGCAAAATTTCCTATGCTGATGCTAAAAACATCTTGTCAATAATCCTCAAAGGAGGGAGTACTGATTCATTAACAGCAGTGAGCAGAAACGGAACGGTTAATCTTCTCTCTAACAGGAGTGCCCACATTTTCTTTGAAGGCAGAAGATACTCCTCAAATATGAAAATGCAATTTGGCAGCCACACTTGAAAAGAGGTTGTCATTTTGAGTAGCTGTTGATCTTATTCAAACATCAGGAGAATGATCTGGGAGAATGAGATACCAGATTAATTGCCAAAGGAAGAAAAAAGGAAAGAGAAGGAGATTTCCATTCGCTAGAAAAATGGAAACCTGAACACATTTTTAAGTATCATTTTTATTAGGAGGGAGGTTTACAATTCTTTTAATTTAAATGTGAACATTTAAAAGTATTGTTTATTATTGACTGCCCGCTACCATACAATTTAATTTCTAGTCTGCTTGCAAACTCCCAGACTGATGAAGGCTTGGATAAAATTAAACTGCATTACAGGGAAATAGAAGAGAAAATAATTAGTATGGTAGTTAAACTTTGACTTGCAAATATAAAATGGTTTCCTGAATCAACAAACAATTGTCATTAGACTAAGCTAAGACTGAAATGAACATTTAAAGTCTGTGATCTCTTTTTCCGAGCAGAAGCTCCGAGGTTACAGGGGAAAATGAGCCCTCAAGGTCAAAAGGACAATTCCTAACCGCAGTGGATGATTTAAAGGACAAATCACTTTGTCAGCCAGCTGGTGAGATTCTTGCTTCTAACAACAACCATCTAGTTCTTTGCTGTCAGAAGCAACTCTTTAAGAGCCACTGTGGAAAACCTCTCTAGACTATGAAGGGTCAGGAAACCAGTTTTGGAGCTTAAACAAGGAAAGGATTCTTTGGAATATTGCAATGTTAAAAGAGCAGAGCAGAAGAGAAACTGGTGGTGGGATTGTGCACTACACTGATGAAACCAAACTAAAGATGCTGTACAAACTAAAGCTGTTATGATATAAACACCTAGAGCTCAAACACCTCATGCACATACAGTGCCAAACTCTTAAGGAATCAAAGAGCAGTTGACTTTTTTCTTTTTACTTTGGATATTTGAACACTTGAACACTCTTGGAAGGGAAAGTAAAAGATTGATGATTGGGTTCTTCCTAGTCTATTAAAGAGGTCAATATATTGGTAAGAGAAGTAATATAATCATGGAGGTAAGAGTTCCCCTGAGTGGTACATCTGAAGAATAAAGTACTGATAGTCTCCCAACTGCAATGATAGCAAAGTAACTCATATTCCCAGAGAACAAGCCAGGCTACTTGAAAAATCATTTATTCCTCCACTATACACTGTTACAACTAGTCAAACGCTTAATTAAAGAACAAAGCATGCTCCATTTGGTTGAGAGCTACACTAAGAAATGCAGTTGCCCCAGAAATTCATAATCAAAACACCAACTACTTCACCACCAAAACAACCTCAGTATCACAATTATTATACATTAGACCACAAACTACTCTCTAAGCTGCAGAGATACCCGTCTTCCAACATGCCTTTACTAACAACCACCACCAAAGAAACAGCACAACAAAATATAGTTAAAAGTGCTGGGGAACTGCAACTTGAAGAGAGGACACACAGGAGGAAAGGAAGGTTGTTCAGTCACTGTTCTCTTACCTTTTTCACTACTAAATGACTCGTTCATCTGGTGACAAGCCAACTGCCAACAAACTTCAAACTCATTCAATGTGTTTTCAAAAAACATTACAAGCATAGTGGCTACTGATGATTTGGCAAATGCAGACAGCATTGTAACTGCTAAGTCAAACATACAATATCCCCTATTTTATTGTGAGAGCTGTGTAAAGCACTCGTTCCCTACTGGAGACATGGCCTGGAACAACCTGCCAAGCCCTGGCAGGCAGATGACCTTGTGCTCCAAGCAGAAACCAAACTGCTCCTGGAGGAAGCAGTGACAAGGGTGAAGGGAACAAGGGCTCATCAGTCAAAAGTAGATGCTTGGGGGGTGACATAAGGGCAGCAAAGGTGATAGCAGTGACTGTCACCTTTAAAAAAAGTGGGAAAATAACAATTTGATAACAAAAAAGCACTTAAAAATTAAGCATGTTTATCAACACAAAGCTACTAAGCGAACAAAATCCAGTAAAGACTAGAAAACATAAGCTAGGTTCATTGCAATTTTAAATCTTCATCCTACCTCTACCAATAGTCCCCCCCCCCAAATTAGCTTGCAATATACACATTGAGACAGATTGTCAAAATAAGCAAACAAGAAGTGAAACCTAGGTTTCAAACCATCCATGCACTTAAAATAGCATAGTACCAATTCAGATCTCTGCCTGAAGTTATTTGCTTAAGATTATACATTGACAGGAAAGAAATACTGTTATTTGAGGAAGCCAGGATCCAAACAGTTAATAAATAAATGCTGCTAATTAAGTCACAACTAGAAGATGGTTTCAAGGCTCAAAATATCCTTACTTGGTACAAAAATATACCCACAGTCTGGAAGAAATAGAAGCTGCAAATACTGTCCATGCTGGAAGACAGCTGTTTTTTAGGTAAATTTTAGAGGAAGACTGTAAAAAAAAAAAAGAAAAACACAACAAAAAAAAAAGACTATGTTCACATTAAATGTATCCTTTTTCCCTTTTTTAGCATTCATGTTTATATTTTCTTTCTCAGCTCTTTTCCTCTTAAAGCTGCCATTAGACTTTTACCATGAAAAAGCAAATCTTTCTGTATTGACAGAAGTAGTCTTGAAGATTTGCACCATTTTACAGAAACAAAAAACCAGCATTTGAAATCAAAGGATGCAGAGAAACTGATGCTCCACGTATGCTTTCAAAAGCTTGACACTGAACAAACAAGGCAGCCTCTTTCGTCACTACTCTTCATGAATATTGAAGACTGCAGCTAATCAAATGACAACAGAGACAACTGCATCAGGCAACAATATCAACAAGGGAAGTCCTGATTCTTCTAGACAGGAGCAGTAAGAAAGCCACAGCTCCTGTTTGATCAAATGGCATCAGCCAAGAAACTAATAAAATGTTTAGATTCCACATCTTGTTAACCACATAGGGGAAGCTGTTTTTAATAACAGGCAAATATTGATTTTTTTCACCACTATCAATTGTTTTCCATGCTGACCCTCATCCTGCTTTTAATTCCTCTATTTGTGAGAAGGATGAACATGCCTCTCTGACAAACCAAGAATGAATCCAGACATGCAACCAAGTGCAGGCTAATACAGAATCTCAAATACTGGGATTGCTCGCAAAGCCTTACATGAGTTACAAACAAGAGAGTAACAATGCAGCAATGGAGTCTTGCAAAGAGCTCTTTAAAACAAAGAGAGAACAATACACCCAGGACTACTAAACCTTGAGCATTAAAGTGGGGTGCCCAGTTTAGGGTTCCAGGCTTCAAGATATGAACTGACAGGAGAAAGCCTACAAAGCAGTAAACTGGATCAGAAGTAAACTGTGTTAGAGGAGAGAGCTGGGGGGGCTGGGGGGGTGGGTGTGTTAAATGATAGCTCAAATACATCCAGGTACATCATAAATAGCTGGACATAACCAAATAAAAACCTCAACCCTTATTGCAAAATGTGTCAGTTAAGCATTAGGGAAAAAACAAGTGGTAAGAACAGAAAGCCCTGGAATAAGCTGCTTAAGAAATGCAGTGGAATTTCCAGCAATTAAGAGATTAGACAACCACCTGTCAAGAATATTGTGAATGATCTTCCCTCAAGACAGAGAAAGGGATTAGCTCAAGGTCTCCCTTCATTCTTTTTTTTTGTTCAGTACTCTTCCAGGAACAAAAAAAGCCCAGGCAGAACCATGAAAGTAAAAGTAAATAAATAACCATTCTAGTACAAGTCCATTGTTACGGTAAAGCACAAGACTGTATAGAGATCTCCAAACACTACAGTTTTAATACCCCTTAGTGGCTGTAAAAGCAAGATGAATTTGGATTTAAGAGTTATGTCACGAGGGATTCCAGCAATGCACCAAAAAAAAAAAAAGCAGTGAAAGAAATCATGTAAAACAATCAGGTATAAACACACTTTTAACAATCTCCCCAATACCAGTTCTTTCATTAAATGATGCTTCGATGGTAAAAATCTCTGTATCCTCCCAATACAGCATGTCCCAGTTAGAAGATGAAGATGCCTGAGTGATGTCTGCTTTCAGTTTTTCAAATAGAAGCTACCGTTTCTAAAGCAAAAGAATTACAGGACAAAATAACAGTGCATTTCTATTTGAAACACAGGTGCAGAAGACTGCAAAGCAGGTATTACACAAAACTATTACCACTTGAACATTTTGGGTAGTGGTCTTCAAGAAAACATACTGCCATGTTAAAACTGTGTTGGTAATACAGGAAAATTCTTATGAGTGGGACAGTAAGGAAGAAAGATTGGAAAGAACAGAATATGGAGGGGGCAGAGTGGTCTCAATTCTTCTCATCACATATGATCAGGATATTTAGAACTGATGGGTAAAAACAGTATTAGAGCCACCCAGTTTCACCAGTGAGAGCACTGATACCCATGCAACAAAGTCACCAAATGGCTCCCCAACAAAATAACCTTGCACTTGGGTACTGCAGCAGCAGAACAGAGACCTTCAATTCAGATACTTTTTATCACCTTTATAATGCATTTGGAAGCACCAATAATGCTGATCTTGACATCAATATTTAGCTTTTGGCAAGGTTAAAACCAGTTTACGTTGCTCTTTTATTTCATATTCCTCTACAACATTTTAACCTGCCCAAGCACAAAAATGTTGTTGTACCCTGCTAGTTTTACTAATTTTCCCATGCTGGTATCTGCTTAAGTTGCTCTGGAAGATTTCAGCCAAAGTAAATATTCTAAACAAAGTTAGGAAAAACATTTGTTCGTTATTTGAGTTCTCACCAGCTTGCATGCTTTGGAGGAAACACGAATATAGCACAAAAGATACCCAACTGGCAAGATCTGCCATTTAGCAACTTAATGACGAAAAGGAATTTGAAGCCTACTTTTCAAATCTTGGAAGTTATGCTTAAGATAGTCTGGTGTTCAGGGAATGGCTTGTGTTTACATGGAAACAGACTAATGTCTGTCAAACTCCTGTCCTTCCCAACAAAATTGGAAAGAGACAGCGTAGGTTACTCTCTCAATGTGGCACATGCAATCTGTTCCTTATGCAAAATCTGCACAATAATGAAATCTGCGAAGTACGGATCCACACCAAAAAAACCCTATCTTGTAGCCCCTACCAAGCTGCTGTTTACTATTTTGCCTACACTTACAAACTGATCAAGCTACATGGATTCTTTTTGTTGTTGTTTTAAGCAACAACTCCGAGCAATCCCATTAAAACCACAGAATAGGTCAACTACAGGTCTCTACCCTAAAGCGGGAAAACTCAACAGGAGTTTCCCAATGAAATCCCTAGGAAAAAAAAATGCATATTTACCACAGCCCAAATAAATTCCTTAATCTCATATTCAGTAATTAATTAGAATAATTTTTGTTGGAACACAACAAAAATAATCTTCAAGTAAAAATCCAATATGGAATTTCCAGTGCAAATGATTTCTCAGAGGCATATATGTTTGGAACAAGATTTTAGTAACTGCCTAACAATACCCATCTAAACCACAGGCATGCTCATCTGAACCATCTATAATAATGTAATAACCAAAGTTCCCTTTAGGATTAAAAAAATCCCCAGCAACTAAATCCTTAACTGCCTGGACTAACAGCCAAGAAAAAAATACAAACAAGGCTGTTGTGTGCCTTAAAGCTTTGGTCTTTGTAGCTGTTAAAAAGGATGCCTGGCAAATGCAAGATGACATTCAGATAATTTCTGACCGTCTACCAACATGTTCTTTTCTTTCTTCACCACAGCTTTTTGTCTTCTCAACTTACGCCTCTGTTTCAGGGAACTCTGCCAGTAATGTCAAATGCAAGAGCTCACAGGAAGAACAGAATGGTTCTTCAACTAACTTCACTTTTGAATCATCTCTGAAAGAGTCTGATGGGCAACAAATATTAGCAATAGCTTGACCAGAGATTAAAAAGGCTAATTGTGGTGGTTTTTTACTATTATTATTAATAAACCACAATACTACAAAGGAAATCAGCGAGCTGCAGGAGCGGTGGTTACTTTGCATGATACTTTCTCTACTAGCTGCTATCAGCGTGCAATAGGAACAGCCTCGCTCCTTCACCCCTGCCACCTCATTTGGTGCAAAGGGAGCTCACCATGTAATTATTTCTTCTAGTAAGCTGCAAGGCAATGTCTTTCTTTGTACATTCTCATGTTCTTGAATTATGTATTTGTTCCATAAGCTTTTCCCTGTGTCATGCTTGCCTCTGCCAGTAATAGTGAACCTGCACATATGCTCAGGATTCAAAGAGTATAAATAAACCTAATGGCACTTCATAGCATTTCACAATGCTGTGTGCCATTTACCAGTCTTGTAGGTGAAGAGATCAGAACTGGGGAACCAAAAATCAGTGCTGATTGTCCCACATGCTGAATGCTTTTTGTGATTACTGTCACAGAAAGTCATTATCTTTTGACACAAGCCTGAATGCAAACATGAGTTACAAAGGAGCACCACATTGCCTTCAGGACAGAGGCAGATACAATAGTTAAACTCTAGATGTGGGTGTTATCAAAGCATGACTTTAGGTCAGGGAAGTCTTTCAAGGGAGAAACAACAAAGGAGGTGACTGCCAAAAATTTATGGGCTAGTAAGATGTGAAAGGGTTATTCTTAGCTGTGAATTTCACAATAAAATGAACTACATCAGTGACATACCCTAGCAACACCCAACACCTCAGGATTTACTGGTGGTATTACACGGAGAGAGACTCCAAGCTCTGCACAAATGCGATGGATGACACTGGGGAATGACAACACTCTTGCAAAAGGCCTGGCACTCCTCACAGATGAAGTCCTGGCACAAACCTTGAAGAAAATACTCTGGAGGCTTTGAAAAGTATAAACTTCCAAGTTTTAGCAGTTTTGTAACAATGCATTTGCCTAGGGAAAACAAAATGTCAAGGAAATAATGGCAGCTGCAACTGATGATTCCTTTCCCTACCCCAAAATGTGAGACAATGCTTCCTTCTAGTTTTACTTCTCACTAACTAACTTTTCCTTTTCAGCTTTCTACCTGGACACCAACACACTCTAAATCAACTAACAGTAATGAGACATCAGAAAAGTAAGGCATATCAATGGAAAAAGTTTGGTTTACCAGCTTTAATGGCTATTACAAACATTCCAACTCCAAGACAAGAAATTCATAATCCAATAGCCACCTCGGGCAATGAGCCTTTACATAGAAACCCATGCACCAGTGCTTCCAGTCTGTAAGGCCCATGCTCTATAGTTACACAGAAGCGTGCCAAAACCTTTCTTTGCAAAGGAAAGGACCAGCAGCTTCTCTAGTTTCTTTTGGGGAGAAAACCAAGTATAACAGTAATATACTGAAACACAGTAAGAAAAATGCAAGTGGGGTGTTTGATTTCCATTCCTTTTCTGACAGTGCCAGTAGCGTAGGTTATACCCGAAATCTGACTAACTCCATTGCCTGTATTCTCCCACTTGCTTGGAACAGTGTGGCAGAGTGAGGAAACCCTCAAGCTGTGCAACAGGATGCACAGAACAGTCTCCCTCCTTCCATTCCATTTGACAGTTCCACTTGTTACACTCCAACTTTGGGGATATTTCACAGGACCCAGGTGCAAGGTCTTACTGCCATCCAACCTT
This sequence comes from Pezoporus occidentalis, assembly GCF_034315485.1. Taxonomy (NCBI): domain Eukaryota; kingdom Metazoa; phylum Chordata; class Aves; order Psittaciformes; family Psittacidae; genus Pezoporus; species Pezoporus occidentalis. The sequence continues at coordinate 2,248,168 of NW_026916336.1, forward strand.
CTGTCCTCTCTTTCACCTCTGCAAATGGATGGCACTGCCACAATTCAGACTGGCCATTTGTAATGAAATAGTGCAATATTCTGCATGTCTCTTCCTCTTCAGGTTCTGGACACATCCAGTGTCTTGTACAACAAGATAATTACTATTCAGAATTTCCCTAAACCATTCTGAAACAGAAATTAAACTTCAGCTCCATTTATCTCTTTGGCAAAGTGTTTCAAATGAAGCTTACAAAACAAAAACACATTGAAGAGAAAAAAATCACCCCTGTGACTTGGGAAAGCAATAGATATGCCATTTCTTCTGACCCACTATACCGACCCTTTTAAGAGGGATGAGAAAGGACACATTATAGGTAAATTTTATTTATGCACATACAAGCAGAACAATCAGCTAGAGCTAAAATAGGAAAAGCCTCCAAGAGCTGAGGAAAAACACTGGAACTGTGGAATACAAAGGAGATGAAGAATAAACAAACCATGACCTGTAACTAAAAGGGAGGAGTACCCAAAATGTTGCAATCTTTCAGGAAAGTCCCTCAAAATGCTCGGTACTTATCCTTACCATTTTAACTCTGTATCTTCACTCTCATTCTCAGAGCATTATGTACAGCACAACACAAACATTGCAGATTGCTCAGTACAGTTTGTAAGTAGTCAAAGGAAGGCAGACTTCAGCCCTGTGAGCAAGGATGATCTATCTCTACAGTGGTGACTTGCACTCCCTGTACTGTGTTGTTCACAGTATCACTGCCTCGTGTTGTTTTTGTTTGGGGTCATTTTTAAGCTCACTATCAAACAGAAACAGGTCTACACAACTGTATTCTGTGTGCGTATCCTTCCCTCCCTGTCCTTTTCTTCAATTCCAACTACCAATAATTGTCAGTCCCTGAACCAATTTCCACTTAACTCCAAAAACCAGAGATCCCAAAATAAGTTCCTCTACATTTTTAAAAATACTAATTTCTTAGAAGAGAGATTCTTAATTCCTCTCACCCAAGCACTGTCCTATTAAAGTAAGGTTACAGGAAAAACAAAATCATTAAGAGACCAAAGAAGACAAGTAAGGGTGAATCAAAAGAAAACAGCCCTCAAAAAGAATTCTACTTCTTGGAGCAGTGCTTTCTCTTGAGCACAACTTATAATTGTGTTTACGTTCTCACCTGACACTTCCTAAAGCTACAGTCTAGTCCGCCTATCTTAGTAGAAACTATTCTAGAAGACAGATCAGTAGACAGCTAAACAGATGACATTCAGACAAGGAAATTAACCCCACTTTTGTCCAGGAGAGCCAAGCTCCACAACCCACAACCATACAACAGTTCTCCAGAAGATCTCCCTTACCCACACACCAATGGACTCTACTTGGTAAAACCTGCTTTAATTTCCAAGAGACATTTAACAAGATTCTTCACAAAAGGCTCTTAAGGAAATTACGCTGTCATGGCAATAAATGGCCTTGCATAGATAGGTTATCTGAGTAGAAGAGAGAAAACAAAGAGCAAAACAAATGGTCATTTCTGACAATATAGTAAGGTCACCAGTGAATTCTCACGGGAATATGAGCTAGAGCCCAAACTGAGATATTCTTACATCTGGAGAATCAGGTGAGTGCTACCAATTTACTGGTGACACCAATGGTAAGACAGGACCAGAAAGAACAGAAGAACAAACACAGGCTGCAAACAGCAAAGCTTGCAGGGAGAATTCAGTAAAGGTAAGAGCTACCTGCAGGAATCCCAAATTCACATACACAGCGATGGGCCCCACACTGAACACTCCCACCCAGGGTGAGCACATAGAGCTGAGTCAATCTGAATCTCCCACCTGAAGAAGCCAGGGTCTTGATCTACAAAACCGCTTTTCCCCTTGCCACTGACCTTGCATCACCTCTAGCAACACCTTACTCTGATGGCCTGATTCAGTTAATTCACTGGGCAAAAAAACACCCCTCCCAGTCAGATGGGCTTTGCCAGGTAGGGAATTCAACTAGCCCAGGGAAAGGTCAATTTAGCAACAGCAAGCACTAGCACAAAGGAAAGGGAAGAACTGTGCAGCTGTGCAGAAAGAGATTGCTCTCTCAGCTGTGGCAGATCAACTCAATCATCTTGTGCAATTCCACTGGCAGAAACAAGCTCATGTAGTCCTAGTGAACAAATCTGAGAAAATAACAATGCAAAACGGGCATATCTGTCACTCATTTAAGAGAGAATTTCTTACCCATTTGCAAATGAAGTTTCATTTTCCCACTTATAAACACTAACACATTGGTATCTTCCTGGTCCTTGGGGATTCTAACCCTAGAAGGAGAGAGAAACCCTCATGTGGGGGAGAGCAAACAGATTCTCAGCTTGTCATTTAATTCTTGTTTCAAAGAAAAACACCACCACCTGCTATGCTCTGGTATACAAAAACATGTATCCAAGATGAACTGGTTTCACATGTATTGTTTTCTTGTAGAAAAAATATTTGATATTTAGAAGCATTTCTGACACACAGGTCTGTTCTTATGTAACCTTACAAAGGAAGATTTTTTTTCCCTGTGAGCGGAACCATCTGCCAATGCTGTGCTCACTCAGCTGACCAGCCAGTATAATGCAAGTCTGCTATATGGAGAGTTACAGTAGATAGACTCATTCTATTTATCTATAGAATAAATAGCATGTATTCTGCTGAAACAATGCACAGCGAAGAACACAGCTGGCTGGGTATTGCCTCATGTTGCTTTCTAGTTAGACATCACTTTTGGGGACCACCTGAAACAACCTGCCTTTCAGTTGAGGGTGGAGAGGCTTAAGATTTCAACCTCTTGCTCTTAATTCTGCAACAAAAGGTTAATAACTGTGCAACTGGAACTCAGAATATACTCTCACATCAAGCTCTTGTATCTAATAATGCTGCCTGAGACTCCTGTCCACCAAACAACGTTGTGCAACCCATGCCTTTTTTCATGTTTTAAGACTAAGACTACAAATCCACTGTGGGCAAGACTAGCACCATAATCACAGAACATGTATTTGGCAGCTCACAACTAGCCAGTGCTCTACATCTTTGGCTACATAGAGAGCAGCACAAAACAAAGTCAGATGCCTGAAGGAATGAAAACCAAAGGGCCATGAAGATGCTGCAAGGGCTGGAGCAGCTCTGCTCTGGTGACAACACAGAGAGCTGGGCTTGTTCAGCCTGGAGAAGAGAAGGCTCTGGGGAGACATTAGGGCAGCTCCCAGTGCCTAAAGGGGCTAAAAGAAATGTGGAAAGGGACTTTTGACAAGGGCCCAAAGAAGCTGTGGCTGCCCCATCCCTGGCAGCGTTCAAGGCCAGGTTGGATGGGGGTTGGAACAACCTAGTCTAGTAGAAGGTGTTCCTGCCCATGGCAGGGGCTTGGATTCAGATAAGCTTTAACCCTTCCTACCCAAGCCACTCTATGGCTCTGTAACTTGCACCACATATGGAATTAGCTGTATTTATAAATGGACATCTTGCAAAGTAAGGTGGCTTTGAGATTGCATAACATGAAAGCAGAATTACCAGACTTTTCACAGGATACATGTGATACTGTATGGGCACAGCAGAGATACCCTGATGAACCTATTCTCCAAGAAATCCTGCTACTTCAAGCACACTGTTATTATTAAAAAAAAAAAATTTCTAAAATACTAAAATGCCTGCTGAGATGCCAATGAGGAAACGTTGCAAAACTATCAAATCCAGGAGCATAGATCCTTCTCATGTTAGCGAAGACCAGAGTCACTGGCTATTCTCTCACGAACAAAACATCCAGTGGTGAAATCATTACTTATGTTCAGTCATGTCAGAAACGAGAAAGTAGCTACGAAATGAGAACTATGGAGAAGATTCCTCTGCAGTTCCTTCTCTTCAGCTCTTTTAAGCCAAGCTAAACGTGGTGTCTACCTTAACACGAATTAGTGTGGATCTCCCAAAACACTTGGTTTTGGAAGTATATTTTCAGACTGCAAGGTTGCAACAGTCATAATTATGTTCTCTCAACCCCTTATTTTCTAGGGAAACAAAGAAATACATCTCTCTCTTCTGATCACATATTCGACACCCAAACCAACACAGTTAAATCAGTTTTGGGAAAGCAAAATATTGCTGAGAATAGAACATAACTCTACATGTCCTGGATAGAAATGACAGAATAATTATCTGCTGGTAAACTCAAACTTTGTAGGATTTCTTTTCCTTTTCCAAGAAAGAAATCTAACTCTATAACTCTATTCCCTTCTATTTTTAGCCAGATGAGCAAACACAGAGGCACTGCAATCAGGACATGGCAATCTGCAATGGGAGAGTTTCAGAGCTCCACATGAGAAATTTGAGTGACTGCAAGTAAACACCCAGAACTTAAAAAAAGTATTAAGTACCTTAAAGATTCTGGTTGGGATTTTAAGTCTTGAAGCCCGTACATCAGATTTAGATAAGGTGCATTCTTATCTTGGCACCAGGCTTCAGCATCACCTTCTGGTTTTGACTTCAAGCCAGAGCACCACCTGAACACTTCAGCACTTTGAGGTGCAGAATAGGGAGAGCCAGATCTCTGAGAGGCCAAGCACCCATTCAGCAGCACTGCATCCAAATTCAGGTTTTAGCATTCCTGCACAGCTTAAGTAGACAAGTTTTCTGCTTTCAGTATGTCTTGTGTTAACTACAGGACTAGCACTTTCAAATTTTCAGCAGGGTATTAAAGTCTCTTGTGGAAATGCTTGTATTTCTTGCGCAAATACCAGAGAACAACTTACAAAAGATTAATGAACGTCTGAACACTGACAAGAACATGTCACAATATACATGTTCTTATCCCAGAAAGGACTTTTCTTAGAAAGTCATCACAATTAAGCAGTTCTCTCCCACTGTGTCCTTACACTTCTATAGGCCCACTTGCCTACTAAAATGATATTTAAAATACCAATATTTAGGCACCTTACATCAGGGCAAGTCTTTACAACAAAGGGGAAGAAAGAAGAGAACCCAAAGTCACCAGTTCAAACTTGAAATACATGTTCTTCTTTAAAAGAGGGTTCTTTCAAATAAAAAATATTCACTTGCTGTGTTTCTGAGCATCCCAAGTAATTTGTTTTGTCAAGGGATCCAAATATTTAATGTTCTATTTTCAGCAGACATTATATGAAGATTTGCACAATATGACAGGCTGGCTATGGACAAAGACAGTAACTGAAGTCTTGGAACCCTAATCACACCACCAGGCTTTAGGCTGCCCTCAAATTCTGTCCATGGCATATTGTGTGTGGATGTTTGGTCATAAATGCTGTCTCTCAAAGTAAACTTGTCAACTTCAGCATGTTTGTACACCTTAGGAACCACCAGAGACTGTGAGCTGTCAACTGCCATGTGCTTCAGTCCTTAAACATAAGGGTTATACAAAAGGTGTTTTAAACCTCCAGAACTGACACTAACTCTTTGTTCAGCTTCGGAAAAATACAATTTTCCATTATTCCCTCCAACTGCTGTCAATCTACAAGGAGCCCATCAGCAGTAGCCAACCAAGAGTCTAAACTGAACACTTTGTATTATACAGCCAGTAAAAACTACATCCTCCCAGATTAACCCTAGCCCTGGAATTAGCCCCTCCGCTGCTCACCAGGAAATCCTGCTGCATCACGGGTTGGCGTGCTGTTCCAAAACCACACTAATAAACCAGCCTCTCATCCCACTTCTTCCTGTAGTTTCAGCAGACAACACATACATTGCCTTGAGGTCTAGTGATTTCTTCATGGATTGATGGAATATACTGTAGAAACACTCATCAAATGACCTTGCTGTCTACAGATAAACAAAAAAAAAAACCCAAACAAACAACACTAGACATAGCAAAACTGCTTTGGATCCATAAAATCTGGACTAACCTTTCTCCCATACCACCCCTATCACTAGTGTGATAACATGGAGAAGTTAAGCATGTCTTAAGATGTTTGAATCCATACGTTAATGTTATCCATCACACCAAACTCAAGACACAACTTAGGAACAGTTGTGTTAGTGGTGTGATCTGGGAAAGGTTTTTTGCCCTCAACAACTCAATAAACATTACTGCTAGACTAACTCTACAAAGCTACATGTATCACAAACTTGTGAACAACACAACTGAAATAACCAATACTCATAAACCAGCTCAATTTAGTTTAATTAAACTCACACTGTCTTACTAGAAACTTAAGTTTTTTGACACTGGTATTGGCAGCCTTTTGCGCCACTCTACAGATACTACTGCTATCCTGTTTCTCCCAAGTCACACTTTATCCCAACCACTGCTCACACTCCTCACTCCACCCCAGGAACACACAGAAAGCTAAGTGTGGCTGACCACTACTCCCTACCACAGGCCAGTCACCAAGCCACCAGCATCCATCACAGCAGCTTTCCTCCTTGCCAACCAAAACCCTTGCTATTTTTGTGTCCTACAGCTCAGGACCCCAGCTTGGTGTCTCTTCCCTGCCTCCCAGAACTGGTCAGAGGGCATTGCCTACACTCGACTTCTCCCCAGAGCCACGGTTCCCAGCTCCAGTATCACCAGTCGGTCCACCCTAGGCGCCAGCCACCCGGGGCTCAGCATACTGCATCTCCCACCCCAAAGGTCAGGGAAGCTTCACCTTTACATGACACGGGTCTACTCCCCCTTGACAAATCAAGGAGCGGCCTCTCGCCGCCAGGCAAGCTGCCCACCCCACCGCAAGCCTTTCGCCCCAGTGCCACGGCACTAACAACTCGAGGATAAGCAACAGGAGCAGCAGGCTGAGGGTCCCCAGCTCTGGGGCTGCAGCCCCACATTCTCCCCCGGCTCCACGTTTGTGGCCCCCCAACCAAGCCTGTCCCGCCTGGACGCCAGCCAGACGCCGGCGGCGCTGGGGCGGCCGTGGCCCTCCCGCTGCCCTCCCCCGGGCGGGTCCCAGGTGGCGGGTCGTGGCGGGCCGAGTCGAACCGGGCCGCGCACCGGCTCCTGCAACTTTCCCTCCCCGCGGCCACGGCACCAACTCCGCCGCCGCCCGGGCCGGCCGGGGGCCGCCACCAGCGTGCCCCGCGCGGCGGAAGCGCCACCCCCGCTCCGCCCGAGCATCCCCCGCCGCCGCCACCGCCCGAGCCGCCCCCACCCGCGGGCCGCGCAGCGGGAACGCCGCCGCCGCCGCCCGGAGCGGGGCGCAGGCCCGGCAGCCGGGAGAGGCCGCCCGAGCTCGGCCCGGCGCCCCCGGCAGCCCCGGCGGGGACAATGAGATGGCGGCGAAGAGCGCCGCGCCCGGGGGACCCGTTGCTCCGGCAGGAGCCGCCCCGCCCCGCGCCGCCTCCTCTTCCCTCCCCTCCCCTTCTCCTCTCTCCTCGCACGGGCAGCGCCCGCTCCCGGCCCGGCCGCCGCGGAGACCGAGCGAGCGAGCGGCCCCGGCCCGCTGCCCCCGCCCCTCGCGCCTCCATCTTGGATCGGCGCCTCAGCGCCCTCCCTCCCGCGCGCCCCGCTCACCTCGGGACGCGCCGCAGCCGGGCCGGGCGGCACCCCAGGAGCTCTGCGGAGCCGCTGGCGCGCGGGGTCCGGGCGGGTGCGGGCCGGGGCCGGGGCGGCGGCGCTGGCGGGGGCCGCGCTCACCGGAGCCGCAATCCTAAACCGCCATCTGGCGGCATGTCCGACCCGCCAATGGCGCAGCCGCCGCCGCGCGCCGGACCCCCAGCGCCCCCTGGCGCCCACCCGCCGCCGCGCTGAGGTAACGGGGAGGTGAAGGGGGGGGGGACACCGTGGGTAGAGACGGCCCCGCCCAGCGCCCAGCACGCGGGCGCCGCAAACGTCTTTCGCGCGAAAACGCCGCGCATGCGCCCCGCAGCTTTCTGCTCGCGCGTGGCCGCGGGGCGGAAGGGGGTCGCGAGCGCCGCCGCTGAGGAGGCGGGGCGTCGCCGGGGTGACAGGAAACCGGGGGAAGGAGCGAGGGGACCCGCTGGCGCCTGTCGCGACATAGGGCGGGAGAGGTGGCGGTCGCGGTCGCGGTGCTGTGTGGGGCCGTCAGTGCCCGCTTGGGTGCTGGAGGCGTCTCCTTGGTGCCCCTGCCGTGGGTCGGGGTTGCGGCGATGCGGCCCGTAGGCTGAGGGGAGTCGGGGATCTGCTGGCATGGGAGAGGGGGGCAGCGGCCGCCGAGGCAGAGGCGGCCTGAGGCGGTGTTTCGGCACTGGTAAGTGTTTCGGAGCTGGAGAAGGCGAGGCTCGCAGCCAGGGGTCGCAGGGACGGCGGTGAGGGAAGGGCTTGGCGGGGTAGGAGCAGCAGCAGTAGTCCCTCGTCAGGCTCTCGCAGTCGAGACGCCAGACCGTGCTATGGCCACCGCGGGGGGCTGCTGCTCGCTCTTAGTGAGCCCGCTCCCTGTGCTCTCCGCGGAGATGCGCTGCTTCTCCTCTGTAGCGGTGCAAACGTGGCAGTTGCCATCGCAACTTGTGCCATCCTCTCTGTGCAATTCCCAGTCTCCCGGTTTCACTCGGCTATTCTCAGGAACCCTTCTGCACACACTTAACACACGCACGGGGTTGCTGCCTTTATGCAATTTGTCGGGAGGAGGTCAAAAGCAGTAAGCAAAATACCTGATTTTAATCTATAAACCTGCAGCTGCCTTCTTGTACTCTGTTTCAGGCTGTTGTTCTATGTCTTATATCTAGTTAAGCTATTTTTGTATGCTGTAGGATGCTCTATTTAAGTGTTGATTTGTTCTCTGTTGTTTACCCCATGCCTGGAATTGTAATATAAAAGGGTTTGTTCATATCGGTATTTTTAGAAGAGAAAGTTTGCAGGCTCTTCTAAAATCGATTCATTCAAGTCTTGCTGCTGTAGAGGTCGTAGTTGCAGCAGGCAACAGACGCGACTGAAGAAATTAGGGAAGAGTGTTTTTTCAGATAACTGGATGCATTTGGAGCCTTTACACGGCAAGAGAATAGGTCAGTGAAAGCAAGGGAAATTAAAGGTGTTACATATAATCCCACTGAAATCGCATGTGGCAGCTTTAGCAAATTAGCAGAAATACGGATTTGGTTTTGGTGTAGCAAAATATCAGGAACGTGTTTACGATTTCTGGGGCTTAAGTGCAGGGTTTATATTTGAATTCTGTGAAGGGTGTGCTGGCTCTTCCCTTAGGCAGTGCTATCAGACACGACTCGATTAACTTCGAAGACATGGGATACCAGTTTGCTGGTTTGTGTATAATGTTTGTTCTTGTGCTTAAGTGCTAAAAAATACTTTAATGTAATTGCTTTTTCATTTTCTTGAGTACCTTTTTTCATTAAATTTTAATAAAGATTTGAGTTTATTTGCATAATTCTCAATAAAATTTATATGGTCAAACCATCTGGCTTAAAAGATAAAGGGTCTCTGATTTTCCAGCATGTACCTTACCGAATACTTACAAAGTGCAATAGAAATGTAGGCCGTTTCAGTGAAATCAACATTTAATTGCGTGCTGTGTACCTTACATTGCCTTTTCTTCCCCTCCATTCACATTGTGTTCCACTAATTAGTAGATCCCTTGATATGTGCAGTTGCCTGAACTATCAAGCACTGAAGAATCTCCAAGAAGGTTAAAGTGGCTTAATGGAGAGGGTGCTGAAACAGGAATTTAGGGTATTTTCCTGCACTCGATAGGGAACCAAAAAAAAAGAAGTTAGTGTAATGCATGGAAGTGCTTGGTGAATGTGGCACAAGTTCAGTCTGTTACATGAGCTTGTAAGGATGGAGCTGGTCTTCTGTATGTGTAATATTCAGGGAAATTTGTTAGTCTGTAGTTGTCTTACAGGGATTGCTGACAGCCTTCTGGTAGTCTAAACTGGTCGGGATTTGGGGTACTTTCCACAGAGGAGGCAAAGGACCATCCCTGCAAGGCATGTCTTTGAGAACACAGGAATAGCTGGCTGCTGATTTTCGACTTTATCTGCCAGGGTTACAAACCTTGTAACATTTCATGTCATGAAACATTTCATGTAACATTTCACATGTCATGAAATGTGGTAACATTTAAATCATCTGATTGATTCTGACTAATCTGGCAGAAGATGAGGGTATTTTCCTGTGAGCTCACTGAAAATTAGCAGTTAGAATCATCAGTCAAACCTCAAAGCCTTAACTCCTTCAGGCACTGCAAACAGGAAAGCTTAGCCTCCCACCCCCCCCAGTCAAGTGGTGTGTAACCGCCTATTTCTGCCTTGCTAATAAGCACATTTGTAATGATTGAGGTAGGGAAGAGGGAGAGTACTGTTTTTTTGTGTTTTTTTTTCGTTTGGGGGGGGGGGGGGGGGGGGGTTTCAGTTAAATCATGGTGTGTATTCTGTTCATGATTTGTGACACTTCGTGAATTCATTGTGATTATTTGTTCGCCCATGGGAAGATGGGGCTCCCACTTTGGCAGTCAGTGATTTCCATGAGCTGGTAGTTTGAATGGGTTTCCCAGGTTGTAGTTTTAATTGGGAATGCTTGCTTTATTAACTGAGTATTTGCATAGTACTTAACCTTCAGCCTTGCATTAAACTCGAGTCAAAGAAAAATTATATTTTTGATAGAAAATGAAAAATTTATATTTCCAGACATGAAGAAAAATAAGGACTTCATGTGATCTCCGCGAAAGAAAGGCACTAGCAGAAAGAGAAGTAGCAAATTTTCTGCGTAGGCTCTGATGATTTCTGTTGATTGTAAACTTGTGGCTGGGACAAATAGAATGGATTTGAGATATGCATTAATCTTGGTCTCCATTGAAATTCTCACTGGTTAAGAAAAACAAGGTCACCAAAGAGCACAAATAAATGTACTGTGCAAGAGTTGGTTTAATATTTGTCATTATCTCAGTATTTAATAGAGAAAATTAAATTTTGCTTTAAGCACTCCTGTTACATTTTTTGTTCTTTTCTCATCTCCTGCCTTTCTCATTTCCCCTGCGTTTGCCCTTCAGCCTTCCAGCCCTTCCAACCGTTAGAATTCCTAGTGGTGGAAAGGAATACAGAAAATACTGTGTCTGTATAGGACAGCCATTTTGAGCTGCGTGTTCATGATCTATTGTTTTCCTTCAGAGAGATCTCTGAATACATTACACAGGCCCAGTGCTAAATTTGCAACTGCATTTTGTCTCTCTTTTATACCATTTTCTATATTTGTTGGAAGAAAATGTAATCTAAACTTTGGAAGAAAAAAAAAATCCCATTGTATGCTAATGGTAAAAAATTACTAGTTTTGTTTTCATGAGCCAGTAGTTGCAGTGTGTCCTCAGGTGTTTCTTGGTCAAATGATTGCATTTACACAGGCTAGATCCACTATCAGTTTAATATTAATGCCTGTTGTGCATACTTTGTCTTGTTTTCCTCCCACTTAATTTTATTTCTGATCCAAATATTGTGCCTTAAATCAAGATCTTATTTTTAAGATGTGAGGCCAGCAAGGCAGAATTGTGAATTTATAGCACAATGAAATAGCTGAGTGAGAAAAGCTGTGCTTGTGAAAATCACTGCCTTCCTGGACTCATTCAGTGCATTTTGCATTTGCACATTAAGGGAATCTGAAATTAACAATTTATCGTCACAATGAAGTGCAAGTAGCAGGTGAGACTGAGGTAGATTTTCTGCTAATGTTTGAACTACTTGCTAGTGCAGCAGTTTACCCAGCTCTTACGCTCTTTGTTTACTCTCTTTGGCATTTCAGCTGTTTCTTCTCAAGTTTCTTGCAGTATTTAAACTGCAATGTTTAATGGGCGCTGTGGAGTTTAATGGGCGCTCCTCCACTGTTCAGCAGCACACTGGGTATGCTTTGTTTTTTTAAGCTGAGCTCTGCTGAAAATGCGTTAGCAGCAGAAGCATGAACAGGAGGAGTAGCACAAGGCCTCCTGCAACACAAGGACCTCTCTTGTCCTCAGACCCTCAGTGGGGTATCTCGGAGCTGGGAGCGGGCTTAGTCAGCCAAAGGCAAGAGTAAGGTGGTGCCTTGGGATCCCTTTCTTGCTTGCACAGGTCTAAACTGGCACTGCCTTCTTGCCCACCCCTCTCCCTGTTCAAAGTCCCTACCAGGGATTTGCTCTGCCTGCAAGAAGTAGGAGACAGCTTAGCTTGGGTGTAGCACTGGGTTCAATAAACACTCAGCCCCGCCTATTCTTACGTAAATTATTTTTGCCCGGAGACATGCAGTGCTTGGCTGTCACACAGGGAGAATATCCACATCCACAGGTGGTGGAGAAAATGCAAAGGCTGAACGTGGCCACAATATTTTTAGGAGTATTTCTGTGCCAAGCTCCTGCACCCACTTCTACATTGCCTTTTGAATTGTGGTCTCCCCAACAAACAGCCGTTGTGCTGTTCAGCCCAATTCTCTACTTGGCTGTGGTCTTGCACCTTCAGGATCCACCTTCTCTGCTGCTTCCATAGTCCCTGTGGAAAAGGGCTGCAGAGAGGTCCATACCCATCGCCTACTGATATCACAGGGGCCAAACTGCTGCTGTCTGCAGGGCTGGGGTCAGCTTATGGGGATGGATGGCTGGAGCAGGAGGAAGGTTCTTCCTGGGGGTCCTCTGCTCCGCAGTGCCAGTGGGGCAGGCATGGGATGGTGAATTTGCTTGTTGTTAAACTGTAGGAGCCTTACACTTACAAAACCACCACTTGTTCTTTACATTAGGTCCATCAATAACTCTGAGAGATGGCTGTGGAGTGGTTTTGGCAAGGCAACACTGATTGCTTTTTCTCCATCTAAAGTTCTTTGGGTTTTGTGGTGGGGTGTTTTCCATAATGATGCACCAGGGTTGCCAGTTTCCAAGAAGCATGGCCTCAGAAGCATGCTAGTGCTTCTCAAATTTGCAGCTTTGAAAAACAAGCAGAATGTTTCGTGCCTCCTTTAGGTATTACTTTCTGTGTTGAGATGATTGTAACCTTTTCTATTTGATATCTGAGAGCATCTGTTGTTTCTGTTTAGACACCCGGGCAAAGATGTAGATGACCAAGAGGTGTTTTCCCCTCCTGGCTTGGGATTAAATTTCTCAGTCACAGGTAAGGTCTTTGTGTATTTATTTGCTGGGCAAAGAGAAGGCAGGGAAGGTTGCATTTCTCCTGCTGGCACTTCATTTGGAAGGGCTCTTTGTGCAGATGATGGAGGGTGCTGGGAAAACAAAGTAATCTCAATGACATCCCTGTGCCTGAATTAAACTGACCTGCTGCTGTCACACTAGGCTTTGGGACAGTGATGGCATACTCAGTGGAGAGCTGGAGGGAGTTAAGGCTGCAGGTGGGCTCTCTGTGGGCAAGATGCCTATGCCTGCAACAGCAAAGACCAGGTGGTGTTTGTGCTGGTGAAGTGATGACATTGCTCTCTTGCTTGTTTTGAGAGGCTGTTGCTGTTCTGACACATACAGCAGCATGCGTGTTGCTGCCTGTGCCACAGTGGTGTGCACAAACCACAGGCACTCTTTGTTATAGAATGAAATGGACCTCCAATAAGAGACAGATTTTGTGGCTGTGTTTTCTAAATGTCTGCCACAGCGTCCTGGTTCTGGCTGGGATAGAGTTAATTTTCTTCTAGTAGCTGGTGCAGTGCTGTGTTTTGGCTTTAGTCTGAGAACAAAGCTGATAACACACCAGTGTTTTAGTTGTTGCTAAGTAGCGCTTGCCCTGATCAAGGACTTTTTCAGTCTTATACTCTGCCAGTGAGGAGGGGCACAAGAAGCTGGGAGGGAGCAGACAGGACACCTGACCTGAACTAGCCAAAGGGGTATTCGAATACCACAGCACATCATGCCCAGTATATAAATGGTAGGGGGAGGGTAGTTATCCAGAAGGGACAGATCACTGCTTATGTCGGGCTGGGTATCAGTCAGTGGGTGGTGAGCAATTGTATTGTGAATCACTTGTGTTGGTTTTTTGGGTTGTGTTCCCCCCTCCCCCCCCGGCTTTGGTTTTATATTCTCTCCCTTTGTTATTTCCTGTATCATTAATAGTCGTTTTATTTGTACTTTAGTTACTGGACTGTTCTTGTCTCAACCTGTGAGGTTTACATTCTTTCAATTCTCCTCCACATCCTCCCCAGGGGGGGCAAGGGGAAGTTAGTGAATGGCTGCTTGATGCTGAGTCGCTGGTTGGGTTTAAACCAGGACACACAGGAAGGTCTGGCTGGCAGTTTGGATCAGCACTTCTAAATTTACCCCCTTTAAAAAAATAAATCGGATTTGAAGAACAAATGTGTTGCAAAATCTATCTCTGGAAATGAAAGGATATGAAAAGAGAAAGGAACTTTTAACACTGTCAAAGAAGCACTGCTCAGACTGTGTTGTTTATTTATACAGTAGCTATGCTGACTTGCTCAGGGATACTCCCTATTTCCCTGTGTGCTTTCTGTCAGTTTAGGAACAAGGCGATCATCTCCTGCTGCCAAATTTCTTCCATAATCTTGTAACATTAGCAAGCAATTAACAATAAGTGTATACAGGGTATATACTGTCCAGAAAGCTTTGCAAGGGAACCTCCTCATTAGAATAAGTATATACTAGAATGCATTATATGTAGTTTACATAATGAGAATATATGTGATTTAAAGTAACGACTAAAGCGAAGTGTCATGGTTGACTTTGGAAAAGCAAAACCAAGACTAATCTACTAGTACTGACTTGGCTGATAAAAATAGCTTGTAAACACTAATGACATTTGCATACTAATGAAACCCTTGGTATTCATTACATAAAAATAACAGTGCATCTCCTTTTCTTAAGGCAAGGAAGTTTCCCTAAGGAAATGGATTCGTCTTCCCAAAAATACCCAGTCAAAAAGCGAGTGAAAATTCATCCCAACACAGTAACAGTGAAATATACTTCTCATTATCCCCAGCCAGGAGAAGAGGGATATGAGGATGTTAATGAAGATACTGGAGTATTTATGGAGGATAATCCTAAGAAAAGACTATTGAATGATGGGAAAAAGAGAGAAAGGACTTTTTTCGGTACAATAGACACCAAACTTCAGCCAGCACAACTGGCAAAACCTAATGAGATGGGGCAATCCCAGCATTTTCCTGAAGGAAATATACTGCAGTCAAGGAAAACGTGGGTAGTCCTTTTTGGATCTGCTGTGGCTCACGGATGCGTGGCTCTAATTACAAGATTAATTTCTGATCGTTCCAAAGTGCCATCCCTAGAGTTAATTTTCATCCGCTCAGTCTTACAAGTGCTGTCCGTTACTGTTGTGTGTTACTACCATGAGCCTCCCTTTGGCCCAAAAGGCTACAGACTCCGGCTCTTCTTCTATGGGGTCTGCAATGTTATCTCTATTACCTGTGCTTATACCTCCTTCTCCATAGTTCCCCCCAGCAATGGGACCATTATGTGGAGGGCTACCACTACAGTGTTCAGTGCCATTTTGGCTTTTTTACTCATAGATGAAGGAATGGGATACATAGACCTTATTACTGTATTTGGCAGCGTGTTTGGTGTTTGTCTGGTCATGATACCCAATATTGTTAAGGAGGAAAACTCTTTGCTAAGCACCTGGAAGGAAGCTTTTGGCTATACCATGACTGTTATGGCAGGCTTGACCACTGCCCTCTCCATGATAGTCTATAGGTCAATCAAAGATAACATCAGCATGTGGACAGCACTATTCACCTTTAGTTGGACGGGAACGGTGTGGGGAGCATCCACCATGTTCTTACTTCAAGAGCCAATCGTCCCACTGGATGGAGAAACCTGGAGCTATCTCCTTGCCATCTGCCTGTGCTCCACAGCAGCCTTCCTGGGGGTCTACTATGCCCTGAGCAAGTTCCACCCTGCTTTGGTCAGCACCGTACAGCACCTGGAAATAGTCATTGCCATGGTCCTGCAACTTGTCGTGTTGCGGATCTTCCCAGGTGCTTATGATCTTGTCGGAGGAGCTGTTATTTTGGTTAGTGTCTTCTTCCTTGCGTGTTACAAACTGTCCTGGAAGAATTTAGGAAGGCAAGATTATCAGGAGATTGTGGATTCTTCCATTAAATGAACTGTGGTTTTGTCCTCTGAATCTGGCTATGTGACCATATGGAAGTTAGTTATTTCAACTTTAGTGTTCATGGGTTATGTCTGTCTAGAGCAGCCAGGTTCTCTCTCTACTGTTTAAATTCACAGCTGGTGTAGCAATGTTGGTGTTTCTAGATTTCCATGGCAGGTGAATTTGTTCTAGCACATACCACCACTGGCATTCTGTCATGTGAGGGAAGACTATTTGTCCCCAGCAAGTAGGGTGCATGAGCAGGGACTGCTGGCCAAGCCTTGGGCAGGTTTCCTCCTCACCTTCCCTGGATAAGGCAACAGAGACAGAGGGATTCACTAGTGACTCTCATTCCTGTGCAATGTGGTAGTAGGCAAATGAATAGTAAAGCCATTAAAATGGCCAACCAGAGTACTCGTCTCCTCTGTAACACTACTTCTGCTTTGGCTGTAATGCTCAAAGTGATGCTGATACTTCTGTGGTTAAAACTGCATTTCCTGTGTATAAAGAATCAGTCAGTAAAGCTTTTTGTGCTTTGTGGTTAAGTTTCCATCTGAATCAATGCAGGAAGCCCAGATCTCCTGTAGGGTTAAAAAGCCCAAAAAATGGGATCTCCAGTTGTGCCACGGCTGTGAAAGAAAGGTCCCCAAGAGCTCTAAGGTCTACGGTATATCAAAGATCCATGCCTGAAGCAGAGCAATATTCTTTCTATGGAATCACTTTTTCTAAAAGAGGTTTTGACAATTATGCAAGGAAAAAAAGTAAAAAGAGAAGGCATTTGAGATTGAGGTGTGAACAGCAGTGGTAACAGGGGCAGTTAGAAATTAGATTTAGAAAAAGCCCCAAGGTTTTATGGTCCCAAATAGTATTCCTGGCTGTGCTAATGTATGGCTAGTGAAGACCAGTGTTTAAAAACCCATGTCCTTGGGCTCCAGGACCAGCACGCGCCTGCCTGTTGAAGCAAACTGTGCCTCTATTCTGGGACGTGTGCATTTTCTGAGGGCAAAGGTACTGCTCTGATGACCCCAACCAGTCCAGCTTCCCCCATGGAAAATACATTTTACTTGTAAAAAGCCACAGCAACAGCAAACACTTTTATTCCTATGAATATCCAGGGAGACCAGATTCCCCAGCATCAGCCCATCAGCAACGTTCCTAATCTGTGCAATGTGGAGGACACTTATGTCCTCTGTCAGTGATGAGAGCAATCTCCTGGGTCACACACTTCCTCAGAGATGGTGCTGGCACAGTTACAGCTGCCACAACATGTCTCCTTCGGGATCACATGGAGCTGGTGACAGGAGTTCTGCCTACTGTAGGAAGGACAGGAGGGAGAGGAACAGGTGATGCAATGCAGTGCTGGGAAAGCCACACCAAACACTTTCCCAGCCAAAAACCCCCTTGGTAGCTGAGGGCCCTGGCAGTTCCCAGCCTGGAATCTTGCTGTTCTATAAACTCATTTCCTTCTGAGGCAGATGGCCTTTACTCCTCTGAGCGGTAAGACAGCAGGAAAGCTTCCTTTGTGGAAAGCAACCAGGGCAAAAGGCTCCATCTCCTACAGCTTCCACACTTATAATGCCTAGGATGCAGCTGAGCTTTGGGACTCCATCATGCCAACATGCACACATGCATGCAGGCAGCTGGGTATGTCCTGGCAGGTGAGAAGCATTTGACAGTGAAACTCCCCAGATGCCTGCACCATGCAGTGTGACAGTCCTGACCAAGCTCTTGCTGAGCTGCCCCAGCACAGCTCCCTGCTGCTTCCACTCTCTGCTCAAGCTGCACATGCTGCAGAGCCGTGCCAGCCCTGCTGTGACCCCTGTGAGTGCAAGCTAAGCAGCCCTAGAGCACATGGCTGGCAAAACGGGTAATCCCACTTCCTCCTCCTGCCCCCTCCCCTGTGTCTGATCCACAGTCACAAGCTGCAGGCTTACAGACCAGGTACAAAACTAATCCTGCCAAACCCTGAGCCCAAATTGATACAGGGAGCCAGGAGTCAATCAGACGCAACCGCATCCCAAGAACCTGCCTGATGGCCAGGGAGCAAGCAATTCCCAAGCTCTATGGGGCTTGGTCCAGGTCCAGCTGCGCCACAGCCTGTATGAGGTCCTGCACAACCAGGTCCACGTCGGCCCGGGTGGTGTCCCGCCCCACGCTCAGCCGCAAGGCGTTCTGTGCCACATTATAGGGGATCCCACAGCTGAGCAGAATCGAGGAGGGCCTGAAACACAGGCATGGGGGAAATCAGGTTTAACTTGAAGGCAAAGGAAGCACATGTCATCACCAGAAAGCTCCATCAAGCCCTAAGAAGGGGCACATCTGTAGGCAAATCTGTCTCCTGCACAGCGCCCTGCTCCGTTTCCAAAAGCATCTGCTCCTACTGAGCTTGTTACCCTGTGGGGGATTTAGCTTTTCCCCTTCAAGGAAGGGCCTCTCACATGCCTGCATGGGTTAGGAGTTCTGCCATTTCTAGAGGGAATTACTCTAGACCAGGCCAGTTGCCTGCTGGAGGCCAGTTTGGGCTTGAGCAGGTGAGCCACGCACACAGAGATATAAGGCAGGCCCTTTTCTGGCAGTACCAGCTGCTTAAGAGTATTTCCAAGCTCAGCTGCACCACCAAAGCCAGGAGGGGCAAAGTCCTTCCAAGCAGCAGTCAAGTGTTCCGTCTGTGCCTCCTGAAATTACCTCCTTCAGCACCCTTCAGCCACTCTAGAAAGCTCTGCACCCTCTTTGTTCCAGGTGACCATGCCCACAGAAAACGAAAGTGCCTTTCCCTGTCCTTTTTCCCTCCCTCCCACACTCCTCTAGGAAGACACCCTCAGCCTGGCCAAGCCAGCTGCTTACCTATCCCCTTTCTCAGAGTGGCAGGCAGCCCCAACACTGGCGAGAAGCATCTTACAGCAGGACAGCACCCTTCGCCCTGCAGCACACACAAGCACAAGTCTCCCATCACCCAGACTCTCTCCGAGGGCCACTGCCTGCTTCATCTCTCTGCCAAAGCCCTGGCTGAGCACTCCCTGATGTCTAGCCACAGGGTGCTGTGCAGGGCAGGTACTTGGCTCCATGGGCACCATAATGAGGCAGTCATGGGGTAAGAGCTACCTTGAAGGCCTGGGCCCAGGATGGAGAAGTTAGAGGTGTTGCAAAGTCGCTTGGAGCCTGTAAAGTGGCTGTTGAGGTGGATCCTCTGCTTCCCAAAGGAGGTCTGGAGAAATCAGAGGGTTGTGAACCACTCTAGGTTTGTGAGCAGCTTTGTCCTGATGTGGGTCCAGTCCCCACACTCAGCAGGCTGAGACCCCAGGAGGGGAGAGACAAACAGGAACAAGGTCTGCCTACCTCCAGCTTGGCCTCCAGGTAATCTCGAACATCCCGCATATGAGCCTCATAGGTCTCCCAGTTCTTGCTCACCAACTCTGCAGCCTAAGGAGAGAAAACCCAGACAGGTTCAATCAGCACCCCCCCAACACCTCTATATGTGCACAGCCCCCTGGCACGTGAGTCCAGCCTGGGAACTGCCAGATTCCCTGCATCCCTCAATAGCTTCTTGGTGCCTTGCACCATGTGAGCTCCGTGACTGCCCACTGCCAGGGCTGCAAAACCTCTATCAAGTGCTCTGAAGCACCTTGTTTGGCACCAGAAAGCTCCAGGTTTGTCACTGTTAGTGACCAGGGAGCGCAGGTGGCTGTCACCATGCTGGAAGTGCCAGAGAGCACCCCCAGAGAACTGCTCACCCATGAACATCACTGACTCACCTTGCCAAGGCCTGCAATCATCGGGGTGTTCTCAGTGCTGGAAGCGAAGAGGGAGCAGGGAGTTATTTCTCCGGACAGAAACCCAACCTCAGGGCACAGGTGTTTCTCTCATTGCTGATAGGGGGTCCTGGACCCTTCTCTGTGGTGGTTAGGAGGGCCCCCACAATAGGATCCCACAGTTCCCATGCACAGACTGTGCTGGGCTGCCCATCCAAGGGCTTGCAAGTGACAGAGCTGCCGGCTCAGCTCGGACTAAGTAGCTATGCATGGTTTGGCATGGCCTAGCTCCCCAGGCCATCACCCAGCCACCTTACCCTGGCCGGAAACTCCTCTCCTGTCCCCCTCCGAAGAGCATGGGGTGTAGCGGGGTGGTGGTGCCAGGGCCACGCACGTACAGCGCGCCAATCCGTGGGCCATAGAACTGTGAGGAGAAAGAGCCACGGTCACAGTGGGGTATTAAGCTGGGGGGGCTGCCAAAGTCTCCTTGGCACCCAACAGAGATGTCTTAGAGAGCAAAGAGTGGCTGGGGCACGTGAACAGTGCCACACCTTGTGTCCCACGATGGTGAGGTAGTCCACCCCCAGCTCCTGCACATCCACATGACCCTTGCCAATCATCTGCGCTGCATCTGTGTGCACCAGGATCCTGGGCAGCCCCTTCGCCACTCTCAGCTGATTGAGGGCATGGACACGCTGGCTCAGCTCCATGACAGGCTGGTAGGAGGGAAAAGGGGCTGCATCCCAAGGACTGTCTGCTCCCCCTTACTGAGCACCTTCTTGTGAGGATTTCCCTAGCATCCTACTTGCTGCCCACAGACTCACCATGATGACCCCAGTCTCATTATTAGCCAACATGATGGAAACCAGGCAGGTGGTCGGCCGGATGGCAGCAAGGACATCATCCACCTCAGCCCGCCCACTTCTTTGGGACACAGGCACAAAAGTGGCTTCTGCAAGCCAAGAAATAAGCTCTGAGGTTTGCTGGGAAGCCCGACAATGGTCAGGGCTGCCTGCAACCCACTAAGTGGTGGGGCAGGAGAACTGTGCAGGCAGCTGGTGCACAGGCAGAAAGCATGGTGGTTCTCAGGATGCCAACAGGGTAGTGCACCCAGCTTAAGGAAAGGGGGACACCATGGGGAAACTCGGTGCCCTTTGGGAGGAGAAAGAGGAACATCATGGAGCAAGCGTGTCCCTGTTCTCCACCAGCAGAGAAAAGCCCCGTTGCGGGGGGCCAGATCTGCAGCCAGGTGCCCCCCAGCCTGCCCCTCTGCCGCTCACCTGCCAAGCCCTCCTTCACCAGCTGCTCCAGTGGCAGTCGGACCGAGTCATGCTCCACGCTCGATGTGACAATGTGTGGTGTCCCCCAGCTGTCCCCGGGCATGGCCTGGCTGTTGTGGAAGTGCCTGCAGGCAGTCTGGATCACCATGTTGTTTGCCTGAAGGCAGGAAGGCAGAGAGGAAAACGAAATCCTACAGGGAACACTGCGCCCTTCGAACCCACCCTCCTCATGACCACTTGGCGAGGAAGTGGCAGGCAGGGGAAGCATGGGGGTTGCTCCCACCTCCGTGCCCCCCGAGGTGAAGACGATGTCCTCTGGCCGGCCTCCCACCATCCTCGCCACGCTCTCCCGGGCACTGCCAATGTGCTCCTTTGCCTTCCTCCCTGCAGGACGAGACGTGGCAGCTCTGCCACGAGCTCCCCTGGCCACGGGGCAGCAGATAACCAACACGGCAGCTCCCCGGGTCCCTACCTGCGGGGTAGGAGCTGCTGGGGTTGCCCCAGGCCTGGCTCATGGCATCCCGCACGGCTTGGACCACCTCGGGGGCCGGGGGGGTGGTGGCGTTGTAGTCCAGGTACACCCTCCTGCAGAGTGGACAGGCAAGAGGTGAGCGGGTGCCAGGGGGCGGGCAGGAGGGTCTGCACGGGGCAGGCTCTCACCCCTCCGACTCCTCGCACCGAGCCTCCGCCGGGTCCATCCCGGCGCCCATCGCCCCCCCCACGGTACACACAGAGGAGGGCGCAGCTGCTCTGCCCGCCCACCGCCGCGGCAGCACCAATCAGCTCCCTCCTTCACGCTCCATGGCCACAGAGCTCACGAATCACCTTCCCTCTTTCCTCCCTTCCCTGCAGCCATGACGCCCGCCCGCCAATCCACTACCAGCTGCTTGCGAGTTGGGCCAATCAGCTGCCGTTGTTCTCGCGGCACGCACTGCGCCCGCCCATTGGCAGGGGGACTCCGGGCGCGCGGAGCTCCTATTGGCCTCCGGCAAGCTCTTTCTCACCCGCCAGGCCAATCGCGGGCGCGCTTCTGGCGCGCACCCTCGCTCTGCGGGAGGCGGGGGCGGATGTTCCGGGCGCGGGCGGGCGGGAGGCTTCGAGGCGCTGCCCCTCTTCAAGATGGCGGCGGCTCCCTCGGCCCGTTCCCCCTGCTCCTTCCTGCGCAGGCTCCGCAGACCCCCCTCCAAGATGGCGGTGAGCCCCGGGGAGGGGAGGGGCTGGGCCGGGCCGGGGGCAGGGCGCGCCAGGCTCCGCCGACCCCCGCCCGGGGCCCGTGGTCCGTAGGAGGCCTCAGGCGGGTCGGGCGTGGGGCGCCCTGGGTTCTCCCGGCACAGCGCCGTGACTCAGCTCTGCGGGGGGGCAGCGGGGGTGGGGAGCAGCCACGACCCTGCTCCCCTGTGGTGGTCCCGGGCGCGCTCCTGCTTTCCTGAGCTGCCGGCTGAAGGGGGCCAAGGCGGCGGGCGGGCTTGCGACGGTCCCGGTGTCCTCAGCGGGCCTGGGCCTCGTGCCTCCCCGGGCCCCTTCGGCCATGGCGGTGGCGGCGGCAGCGGGCGGAGGGGGCCGAGGTGCGGCCGAAGAGCCGCGGGCTGTGGTACCGCTCGCCCCGGCTCCCCTCGCTGCTTGCGCGGCCGGGAAAAGTGCCAGTCATGCTGCGGGGCAGGCCGGGCCTAGGCAGGGCCGCGGCGGGCGTCGATGAGTAATCCTCAGCCGCGGCCTCTGTGCTGCGGGCGGTGTCTCAGTCGGGGGCAGGGAGGGCACCGGCAAGGCGAGCCGGCGTTTAGCGGCCGCTCCCAGCGAGGGGACGCGGGAAAGCGAGCTCGCCTGTTGACTGCTTTAGGCAGCCTCGTACCCGCGCAGGGGAAGCCGCGGAGAGGTGCGGCCGGTGTCCAGACTTGCCTGTCCTTGCACGTCGGAGCTGAAGTCCGGTGCCCTAAGCCGTTTTGATTAACTGTAATTGACAATACGAAGTCTAAAGCCCCATTAAAAACTAATTAACATAAACAGGCACACTGTATTAGACTTTAAGAACGCATGGAGGAGAGTCTCAACGTGCAGATGTTTAGATGGGCTGGGCTAGCAGCAGCCATCCAACAGCAACTGAGTATACCATAAACTCCCAGATCTTATTGGTCTGAGTGGTTTCTCATCTGTTTATTTATATTAATGGCAAGAAAAAAATAAAAAAGCATTTGACATACTTTCCCCCCCCCCCTTCTTCCAGGTTGTGTCATAACTACAATATAAACGAGCAGTGATGGAATCACTGGATACCGAGGTGAGAGCACGGAAGACTCTGGGGACTGTTGAATATGTAGAGTCTTCAGGTTTCACCCAGGGAATACTGCCAACCAAGAAGGATGTGGTTCAGAACATGCTGTATTTATTGCAGCCCAAAAGAGCTGGCCAGGCCCAGCGATCCAAAGAGGATGCAGCCCAGTTGCTTGCAGAGCACCTGCAGGAGCACTGGTTGGTTTGCAACTTGCACACCATCGCGACGCAAAACATAAAGAAACTTATCCTCAAAATGTACGAGGAGTTTACCCGATTGTATCAGACCAGGAAGCAGAGACAGAACCAGGCTTTTACTGAGAAAGCAGACAGATTCAATGAGAGTTCGGAGAAGCTCTTTGACGTGTTTTGCACAGACACGCAGACAAGAAATAAACTGGAGGAGTGCAGTGGGATAAAAATGACTAGCATCGAGTGGAAATTCCTTGAAGATCAAAGAAGCGAGAGAAAAATGTACTATGAAGATTTCACAGACAAGCAAGAATTGAAGATGATGGACAGAAGACGAAAGATACAGTGTCTGGAGCACTTCAGAAAACTTGCCAGGGAGGAGAAGGAAGGGAACAAAGCGAAGGAAACGAAATACAAAAGTGAGCAATCAGATGAAGGCACAAGTGTCGATGAATCCTACCTGGCTGAGGAGAATGGCGGGGCCCCAGCTTTTTCATTGCGGGGCAGAAGGAAGCGCCTGTGCACCACGACTCCTGAAAGCACTGCCATGCCACTGGAGTGCCAGCATATAAGAATGAGCATCAGGAGGGTTAGGCCTGGTTTCTACGAGACTGTGGAGAAGGTCAAAAACTGCTAGTGGATGCCGGAGTCGGCAGGCAGAGCTGCTGGAGTATGAAGTGGCAGTGCACACGTTAGGCAAGTTTGAAATCCCACCATCAATTGGAAGTGATTGTTGTAGATCCCCAAGCCAGAGCTCAGGAACATCCTGCTTCCAGGAAAAAGCGCTGGGATAACAGCAACAAGGACTAAATCACGTGAATTTGGAAGGATAAATAGCCAGCAGCTTATGATGCAAAGGCTCAAACGTAGCAGATGATCTAAGGTTACGTAGCATATAAGCCTCTTCTTCCAAGGTCCTGTCTACACCAGTGGGTTTTTGAAAGTCTCTCGCCATTTCTGGGCCAGTGGTGACCTAACAGTATGAAACAGGACTCGGATTTACTGCAGGGAAATAACTTGGACTTGTTGCTGACAGGAAGTGCTGTGCTGAAAAGCCCTAACGCGTTCTGGTTTCAGTGGAAGTGAAAGGTGCTTGGCCCCTTTCAGCAGAATTTGGTGTTGCTGCGAGGAAAGAAGGTGATTTTTAAGCTTGTATCACCCAGTCCCGGAGAGGAACCCTGCAGTTTTGCAAAGGGATTGCTCTCTTGCTTGAGGAGGGGAGAAGAGAGATCAGGAGACACTTGAGTGCTTTGGCTGTAAAAGCATTGGTGATTCTGAATGTTTTATTCTAGATTCTATTTTACTGACGTTTCCTTGATCAGGATAAACCTTCCCATAATTGGATGAGTTATAACATGAAGTCCCTAATCTAGGATCTAAGGTGTGAATCCTAAATGAAGTGGTAATGCTTTATCTTGGGCGGGGGGGGGGAGTGGGGGGCTAAATATAGGGAGATGGATGCAAATTGCTTTATTTAGTTTGAAGATGAATAGAATTTTATAAATTGTTATCCTGCCTCATAGGGTATAGGAAAGAAAAAGCCTTTCCCAGGTGTGGATAGCTGTGGTATTTACAGCAAAAGGCACCTGAGCCTGGGCTTGCTTTTCCACCCCTGAGATCTGTGCAGGCCAGCAGGGGGGAAATAGTAGTTTTCCACCCAGAGTTGGTTTGAACAAAGTATAACCCTCTTGTCCACCTACACTCTGAGCAGTGATGTGTCTGTGACCTCAGATGCCCCCAGTACGAGGGTATCTGCTGTTTTTAGTTAGAGTTGCTAACTGCTGGTTTTTAAAGATGAGAGACTTGAACTTTCAGTGAAACGCAGTGCTGGAGATCTCTCTGGTGAGATTCCCAAGCCTCACCAGAGTACACTGAGATCTAAAAACCCCAAGTCTCTATTTGCCCACAGAAGTTCTCTGGTAAGAAGAGTGCAAACTTGCCTGGTTTTCAAATTTACCTTTCAGTGTGAATGTTGGTTTCCCCACTCCAGTATCTCAGCTTTTCCCCATTTCTTTTCCTCTCCGTCCCGCACATCATTTTACTGACATTAACCCGTGCTGTTTCATTCTTTGGCTTTTACTCCCTTTAACAATAAATGCATGTACGAATAATTTTGACAGTTCCTTTACTTTTGATTAATCAGTTCTTGGACTGCTTTGAAGTCCTATGCCAAAGGAGGAATGAAACACAAATCAGCTGCTGGTCCAGTTGGGACACAGCGGAGCGAGCAAGCACAAGAGGTGGCGGCAGCCCTGGCCTCGCTGCTCAGGCCAGCTCTGGTGTACCTCTGATCCATCCCTCCGCCCAAGGACGGATCCGTCCGGCTCTGAGCCATGCATCAGCTTCCCAGTGACCTTGCTCATTAGTCATTGCCGGGATCCTTATTCTGTATCTCTGAGAAGTTCTTCACGGTAAGTTGCTCCAAAATACATAGTGAACTCAGTGTATTCTGCATCATCCGTAGTGTGTCGTTACAGGTTTAATAGCACGCACCCACATTCTGCAGCACCCTTCAGCCTCTGCTGTTTGAGCGTTTGCAGCCCTCCCTCTCCTCTCTCTGACGTGCTTCACTGACTTCCCCATGCAGCTTATGTCACGTTTGAACTATTTGCCTTCCAGCCCTGAGGTGCTGGACTTGAGCCTCTCACTGGGCTTTTACACCAGCAGCTCTGTTTCAGCAGGGAATATAGCCAAGCTCGGACCTCGCCGAAGTAGATGTTTTTTAAGATAACTGCTGTAACCCCCCCTTTGTATTACAAATATAGCTGACAGTATACATGCTTGTGTGTAAAGCAAATCCACCAGGGTTGACTCGAATATGGAACACAGCTGTGTAGTGTTTTATGATTTTTCAGGGATTCAGGGAATTTAAGGTTGTCGAATCTGACTTCCTGTTTGCCACAGGGAATTACATTTCATCCAGAAGCCCCAAGCTCAGCCTGCTAGTTTCAGTTGAACTGACGTGTGTTACAGAAAGTTGAGCTGAAAACGTCAAAAGTCTGCAGTCTTCCTCAGTTATTAGTGATGTGTCACCTTTGCTGTTTTGAAGAAGTCCAACCATCCTCTAGGCTGTGATTCTTTCCATGAGATCCTGTACAGGCTGAGCAGTGTTCATTGCATTTAAATTGTTTTTATTTTAAACTGGGTTTGACTGTGGATAGAGCCAAAGCCTGGCTCTGTTTCTGCTGCAACAGGGGAGGGAAATTTCTAAATGATATATTCTGATTACTTCTTCTTTGGGACCATGGTGCCTTTTTAATCAGGACAGTAAATCTTGTCCCAGGATTCTGTACTTTTGTACGTTGACAGTTGTTGACTTTCCTTTTTTGGTGTGTCCCAAATAAATTAATATAACATACCTCTGGGCTTTTGTTTCTTCTTTCTAAAGGGGGAGAAAAGAGGAAACTGAAGCTAAAATAAACCACCTCTACTCCAGCTCTCCCTCCCAGGCTCTTGCAGGAGCTGCAGCTGGACCTGCTCTCAGCTGGACTGCATGGGGCAGCAGGAGGGGAGCTGCTAGAAATGGGAGTCTAGGATTTGAGGCCTACCTAGAGCCCTTTTGTACCAACAGTGCTGGAGCCTGGAGCAGCCAAAGGTAAGGGCAGAGGGATGAAACCTCTGAGCATCGTGGCAGCATTTCACCCAGTGTGCTTGAGGTATGGAGAGATCGGTATCGGGGAGCAAGGGGCCTAACTTCCTGGCATGATCCCAGGGAAGGGTTTCCCACTTCTGTCTGGTTCAGGGACCTGTTGTATGAGATGAGCACTGGGCAAGTGGTGTCCAAAGACCAAAAGTGCACCGTGAGACCTTGACCTGGAAAGGAAATGGGAAAGAGACATGCTCTAAAGGGCCCATTTGCTTCAACAGCTTTTCGCAGGAGGAGGGAATCAGTGTGCATTCCAGGGCTACATATGTTTTTGCTGGGCACCGAGTTGCTGATTTAACTGGGTGTGGAGAAACACCTTCAGCCTTCACAGATTTTAGCTCAGATTGAGCTGACCTAGCTTGAACCTTTTCCTCTGATTTCTGCAAGGGGAGCAACAGAAAAGCTGAAAGCATGACCAGGCTCCTCTGTGCCCCAACCTTGGGCCCTTGCAGCTAGGCAGGGCTCATGCCAGCCCCAGGGAGGGCTTTACACCCCTCTGCAAGTAAAAGCTGGCTTTTCATGGCCCTTACAAGTACCTTCCAGCTGCCAAGGTGTGCTCTAAGCAAGGACATATAGAAATACCCACCTGAATACACCAGAATGTACATGCCTCTTAACATGGCACCTGGCAGCTGCTGCTCCACCTCCTGTGCAGCATTTCAGAAAGGGGAAGGAACACAAAAATAGCAACCCAAAATGCAAATCAGTACACTGCTGAGCAGTGTGGATGTGGAAAACAATCTGCTGTGATTCAGGGCACAGATCCAGTCAAAATGCTGGAATTTAACACAAGTCTGAGCCCAGTGCTGTGGGCTCATGGCTCACAGCTGCATTGGGCAGCACCTGATCTCGAAGGAGCTGCCCTAACTGCGGGTGGGTGGACCTTGGGAGGGGACAACCATCAGCTGGCCTACAGCAAGCACCAGGGTCTTGTCCTAGAGGCATGGGACAGCTTAACAGGGTCATGGTGACACATTTTGGCCCTGCAGGTGGAACACTGGGGAAAATGGTTTTCCTGGGAAGGATGGAACAGACTTGTGAGAATGTGTCATTGATGGGCTTGTGCTCAGTGCCTGTGGCTTGGCTGCAGGGAGCTTCAGCTCCCATTTCTCCTGACTCCTGTGTTTTGGGGGGTAAAGGGGTGCATCAGGCAGTGGCAAAGCCATCCCTGCCACAGCAGAACTGGGAACTAAAATTCCTGTGTGGGGCATGGGAACCTAGAAGGTCGCCTGCCTGAGCCCAATCTCATTTCTCCCAGTGCCTCTGTGGGAAGAGTCACCCCAAATGCTGAAAGGAGCTTCAGGGTGGGTGTTTCCATGGTGAACACATTAATTTATTAAGCAGATGTGTATGAGGGTATTTCCTGCTCTCACAGAAGATGATGTCTTGTTATTCCCAAGTTTCTGAACAGCAGCCACTTCCTTCTGGCACAGCTTTGGAGCCAGCAGATACCACAGTTGGGATAGGAGCTTTGGAGCTTTCTCTTTCCTGGACATGTGCTAACAGAGCAGCCAGTCCCAGACTTTTCTATGCCCAGTGCTCCCAAGGAGCCAGTTCGCACCAGTTCCAAGGTTTTTACAATTGTGTATATGCAGTGAAATCACTTTATTGCCCAATTTCCGGGAGTGGGGGTTTAGGAGCTGCAAGCAGCACCTGCCCAGGTAATCCCTGGCCTTGTTTGTGGCACTGGCAGGCTGGAAGGCAGTGATGCCACGCTTCAGGCAGGCTGTTTGCTTGCTCAGCGTTCCTGATTGTACCTGATCACACATTTGGTGTCAGTGCTTTCCTATTGGTGGTTTGCAGGCAGCCAGAGCAAATATTCCCATTTTCCCCTGCTGTCAGGGCATTGCTTCCCACGTGCTCTGGGGCTGAGTTTCTGGATGAGAGAAGCAGGTCCTGCGGAAAGTCCAGAAATTTTGGGGCAATGCCTGGCCAGCCACAGGGACAAGAGAGGCAGGAGCCCCTGTGCCAGCACCCCTGCTCTCCCTGGCCATGCAGGGGTGGTCATTGCAGTGTTGGCTGTCCTTCACGCTAACACCACTCTTAATGCCCTGAGCTGAGGGGCAGCCGGAGCCCAAATCCCAGTGCTGGGGGTGGAGCAGTGCCATGGGGGTAAGCCCAACCATGCCAACGGTGAGCTGGTGTCGAGAGGAACAATCTCAGGTTACATGGCCTCATACAGAAATGAGTGGGTCTGCGGGAGCCTGATAAGATTTCCACTGTTGGTGGCCAGGGCATATTAAAGGGGAGTGTCGGGGCAGGCTGCTCATCCCCGGCAGCCTCCCTGCAGCATGGCAGTGCCGGGCGGCGAGGGGGACCTGCGGCGCCTGCTGAAGCTGCACCGCACCGAGATTGCCATGGCAGTGGATGACATCTTCCCTCTGCTGCACGGCTTGGCTGACCACGATGTTGTCCCGGAGCACATCTTCAAGGTGAGACTGCAGGGTGGGAGAGGATGGCCACGCCGTGGGGCTGGCTGATGACAGCGACAGGCTGTGATGGCACCGGTAGGAGACGTTGAGCCGGACGGAGCGGGAGGGTTCCCACCGTGCCTTCCATGCACTGCTCACCTGGCTGCTGGGCCAAGACGCTGCTGCTGTCCGGGACTTCTGGGAAGTGCTCTTCAAGGACTACAACCTGGAGCGCTACACACGGCTTCGGCCCCTCCGTGGTGCCTTCCCCAGAGGTAGCAGGAGGGCATCCCTGGCTCCCCTCCCAGCTCTGCTGGCAGGCAGGGGTGACACCCAGGCCTGGCTGTGCCTGTCCCCTTCACAGAGGTGGAGCTGGGGCGCCAGCACCGTGGCAGGCGTCTCTCCCCCAGCCCCATAGCACCGCACAGACCCCAAGGCAAGAGGAGAGCCCCTGAGGAGCGGGATGGAGCCCGAGCCGTGCAGCTCTCCCCGCGGCACACCGCCAGCCCTGGTATGGAGACACAGAGTGGGATGGAGATGTGCCGGGGGGATCCCTGAGGTGCAGTGTTCCCTGATGCCCTGCAGGGCCTCTGGTGAAGTTGAGGACTGTGAAGAAGCCAGAGGGTGTGGATGCCCCTCGCGCCCCTCGTGGCGGTGGTGAGTGCCTAACCCCGATGGGGCAGTGTCTGCCCGGGCACTGTTTGCCTGCAGTTGATGCCTACTCCACTAAGCCAATCCCTGCTTGCAGCCCTTCAGGCAGCGGCCACCTCTGTGCAGAGAGCAGTGGCTGTGGCAAGCAGTGAGGTGCCTGTCACTCAAGGGGCCATCGAGGGCATCCTCATCAAGCACACACTGGAACCAGGTAGCACCAGCTAACATCCCACCCAGTTTAGCCCCCCAAAGCCAGAAGCTGCCCCCAGTAGGAGGGGTGGGAGTAAGGGCACTGCTGTTGGCCTCTCTTGCAGGCAGCTCCAAGGTGGGCAGCAAAGCTGGGGACGAGCTGCATGCTGCAGCCACCTGTGAGGAGCCGGGTGCCAGGAGCAGAAGCCGCAGCCTGAGGCCCCCTGCCCGGCCCAAGGCATCCCAAAGTGTAAAGACCCCACCACCACCTGCTTCCCCCCTGCCACTTCTGCAGCTACCCAAGGCTGTGGCAGGGAACTGTCCCTGCCTGGCAGCATGACCATGGCCTGGGGGTGTCCTCCATGCCAGGCTGTCCCAGCAGCTCCCCCAAAACCCTTGCTTGTCTTTCCTGCAGAGTGGGGAGCCCCAAATGCACCCCCGGGACCAGCTGCTGACACCCACTGTGCACAGCCAGGACCCTGTGCCACACCAGGTGAGCCCCTGTGCATCCCTGAGAGGCACCTGGTGAAACAGGGACCACTGGAGTGTTCCTTGCATGTCCCTTTGCTCAGCTGAGCACAGGCAACCTGGGGCTTAGCTGTCAGCTGTCACAAGGCTACAGCTCCCCAGAAACAGGCAATTCCCACCCTGACTGCAGTTGGTGCGCTTGGTGCAGGGCGGGTGATGCAAGGGGAAAGAGTGATGGGGATAACAGGCTCTGGGGTCCCTTGGCAGCATGAGCCCCAGCACTGCTGCAGCCTGCTGGCTGGTGGTGACCCCCTGCCCGCTCCCCTGGGGCAGGAGAACGAGGACGAGTGTGCGGTGTGCGGTGACGGTGGTGAGCTCATCTGCTGCGATGGCTGCCCCAGGGCCTTCCACCTCGCCTGCCTGGTACCCCCACTGCCCCGCGTCCCCAGGTGAGCCCCAGGGTGCCATCAGGAACCCGGTGCCCCCCCAGCTGTCCCTCACCACCTGGCTTCGGCTGTGCAGTGGGACATGGCAGTGTGGCTCCTGTGTGGCGACAGCGGCTGAGTCAAGCGGGCTGCAGGAGGCGAATGCAGCTGTGGAGAGAGCCCTGGACACCCTGGGGGAGGAGGCATGTGGACCCCAGGGCAACGGAGGTGATGGCAGTGTCTGCAGCCGCTGCTTCACCCAGATCCCTGCACCCCGACACTGCTCTGCACCCAGCAGGGACCCCAGGTGAGTCTTCTGTCATCATCCCCCACATCCTAGCCTTAAATCCCCCCCATGGCTGGGAAGGGGGAGGCTACGCTGATGGTCTCTGTCACCCCTCATGGTTGTAGGAGGCTGCTGCTATGCCCGTCCTGCGTGACCACCCCAGACACAGGCAGGCTGGAGAGCACCACAGTGGCCAGCAACCACCCACTACAGGCAGCAAAGGTTGGTACCACCAGCAAGCAGCCCCATGGAGGGAAACAGGCTGGGTGAGGCAGCAGTGGTGGGTACAAAGGGAATGATAAGGCTGAGGAATGTTATCTCAGGCTGGGTGAGGGACTGGCTGAGTGTTACTGGAGGCAAGTTAGTGAATGGGAGAACTGGCTATCCTTCATTTGGAGAAGGCTGAGGTTCTCAATGACTTCTTTGTCTCAGTCTTCACTGGCAAGAGCTCTAGCCACGCTGCTCAAGTCCTGTGAGGTGGGCCAATGCCAGCCTTATGAAATTTACCCATGACAAGTGCTAGGTCCTACATCTGGGTCAGAGCAACCCCAGGCACAGCTACAGGTTGAGCAGAGAAGAGATTCAGAGCAGCCCTAAGGAGAAGGACTTGGGGGTGCTGGTCAATGAGAAACTTAACATGAGTGGCCTTCAGTATGCGCTCACAGCCCAGAAAGCCAACCGTATCCTGGGCCGCATCAAAACGAGCGTGACCAGCAGGTCAAAGGAGGTGATCCTGCCCCTCTGCTCTGCTCTTGTGAGACCTCACTTGGAGTATTGTGTGCAGTTCTGGTGTCCTCAACATAAAAAGAACATGGAACTGTTGGAACAAGTCCAGAGAAGGGCCACGAGGATGATCAGGGGACTGGAGCACCTCCCATATGAAGACAGGCTGAGGAAGTTGGGGCTGTTCAGCCTGGAGAAGAGAAGGCTGCGTGGAGACCTCATAGCAGCCTTCCAGTATCTGAAGGGGGCTATACGGATGCTGAGGAGGGACTCTTCATTAGGGACTGTAGTGACAGGACAAGGGGTAACGGGTTAAAACTTAGGGGAAGTTTAGATCGGTTATTAAGGAAAAAGTTCTTTACTGTGATGGTGGTGAGGCACTGGAATGTGTTGCCCAAGAAGTTGTGAATGCTCCATCCCTGGCAGTGTTCAAGATCAGGTCGAACAGCACCTTGGGTGACATGGTCTAGGCTGAAGCACCCCTGCCCATTTCAGGGGGATTGGAACTAGATAATCTTACAGTCCTCTCAAACCCTAACCATTCTATGAAGCTGTATTGGGGAGGGATGTGAGGGGGGGTAGGGGGCTACAGACATGGAGCATGATATGAGGCTGCACCAGGTGACAGATTTAACCCGGTCAACCAGCCTTGACCCAAGGGCTGCAGGCAGAGGGCAGGCAGGAAAGCTGACAGGACGTGTCTCCTCCTGCAGGCAGAGGATGGCTCCCTCGGCAGTGACCCTGTGCCGAGCAGGGATGAGCTTGACGCCCTCCTGGGTGAGGTATGGCACCACAGACAGCAACAGGCATAGTCCATTCAGGGGACTATGTCTCCAGTGTGACCTACAGGATGACGTTAGGCAGGGGGTGAGGTAGAGATAGCCAGGACAGACAAGGCTGCAAGGAGAATGACCTTGGGGCTGTCCTGCAGGGCGCCTGGGACGGGATCCTGCAGTGGGCATTCCAGAGCATGGCACGGCCCCTTGCAGACACCCATGGGCTCTTCACCTAGTGCCTGCTGCCCTGAAGGCAGCTCCCACAGCACAGGCTGTGGAACGGCATTGCTGCGGGAACTGTAGAAGCATGATGGCACCCCTGAAAACAGGTAACAGCATCAGGCACTGCGACCATTGAGCCAGTGCTCCAACCACGGAGACAAGTACAGAAATGCGGGTACAGCTAACGACTCTAGGTAAAGTGTGGACAGGATAAATAAGCATCATGATCAGAGAATATACAACAAGGGAAATTTATTTTAAAACTATACAGAATATTTTAAGCTTAGGTGAAAAAAGCTCCAAAAGTACTTAAAAGACTGAACAGCAGAGAAAAACAAAACACCATCAAAAATTAAATCCCACCTGTCCATCATCAGCACAAAACAAAGGCCAATCAAAGAGCAAGAAGCCACATAACCAAGGAAGAATTCCCATCGAAGTACACCATGATCTCTACCACCCCCTACAACAGCTGCATGGGACCACCCCACAGACCTGCCCCTATGCAACACCCTACAGAACTGGCTCCCACTAACATCCAAATCAATACTCATTGATTTCTGAAAAATCTATTTTCCAATAATCTCCTGGTTCCATTCCTGATTTCAGTGTTCCCTTTTGAACCTTTTTCATTACAACTGGATGGTTTTTCAAACCTGTTCCATGTTTTGTGGTTGTCATTTTCGCTATTTCTAGCATTTTTACTGATCCTCTGTGTTTCTTTCAAAGTGCCACTAATGCTGCTGCTCCCCAGCGACATTCTTTCTGGTTTGTCTGTATTATTTCCCTCCAAGTGGTGGGATTACTGCTTGGCCTTATCAGCCCCCCAGCAACACGGCACGGGCGCTCCCCGCGGACCTGCACCTCCGCAATATCCCAGCAAGAAAAAAAATGGGGCCGCCATGGCTCGCAGGGTCCGCTATGGGCTGGCAAAAGCCTACAGCACCCGGGATTCCCAGGCGGTCTCCCATCCAAGTACTAACCGAGCCCGACCCTGCTTAGCTTCCGAGATCAGACGAGATCGGGCGTTTTCAGGGTGGTGTGGCCGTAGGCAGCCTCTCCCCTGCCACCACCGCTCTCGGCGCTCACGCACACGCTGCCGACCCGCACTCAGACCCAGCCCCCAGAACTGGCACCCTTATGATGCACTCATGCCCTGCTGGCACTCCTTGTAGAGGAACACGAGCTACCCCAGCCACATACTCCTTCTCTGTATATGCACTCGGCTAAAGGCTGGGTACAAGAAAAGATGACTTAGCTCTCCTCTGTTGTGTACAAGTGCACAACGTGCTCTTGCCCAGCACTGTGGATCTTTGTTTTCACTTATGAATTGTACCAGCCTGGCAGGGAAGCATGTTCGCCTGCTTCAGGTGATGATACAAGGCACAATGCAGAAGCATCAGGCTTCAGTTTGGAGTAGGTAATTTGTGTGCATGGCCATAGATATCTCAGATCCTAGCAAATGCTCCAGAAACAATATGCCTCAGGGATGGAAATGGCTTCATGTGTTTGTAGGAGAAGTGGAAGTGGGAAAGAGCTTGTGAAGGTGTGAACATATCACCCGATGGCCTGAGAAGGGGACTACCTGCAATATACTCAGCATGGCATCGCCTGGACCTAATGAGCTTAAATGATGGGAGCAAGATGGGACCTGGCTGGCTTTGTGCCTCTCTCCAGGTGAGAAGGAGCCACAGATCAGTCTTTGCTTTGGAGGGCAGAGCATGCAAGGAAGTGGGTGTGCTTGTTTCTAGCTTGTTTTTAAAATGCAGATGAAGGAAAACAAGTAAGTGGTCCTCTCTGCTCTGTAAGCAAATAGGTTCTCCTTCTGACCTGAGCTCAATGAGCTGCTTAGCAGCATTGTTTTGTGAAAAGCATGGAAAATGGGTTCAGTGCACAAGGTTGATCGGTCATCCTGTAACACAGGGAGGTCTGGTGTCTCCTGGAGTTGGTGATGTACAGCTCATGTCATGCACAACTTGTCTGCTGTTCTAGAGGTGGATATGGAAGGCTTCTTGCAGGGGATGGGGCTACAGGGTTGTAACCGCAGCACCCTCACACACTGAAAAAGGAAGGAGCCCTCATAGGGGCCAGCTTTTACACCATCCTTCATTCGAGTCCTGTGAAATGCTTTCTCTCTGTAGATACATGGCCCTTGCTGGTCCTTACCCTCCAGGATGTCATCTCTTACCTTGCAGCTTCCTGTGTGGTGAAAGGAGAATTTCACATCAATTGCATCTTTTGACAGCAGGTCAGGCTTGAAGCTTAGCACTGCCATTAACTTATGCTCAGTGTACAATGGACAGACTAACCTGGGGGGAAATTTAAGCAATGAGAATCTGGAAAAGCAAGCAAACAACCGATCAAGGTGTGCTTTGGCAAGATAACACAGGTGTTTGCAGAGGCAGAATGGAAGGTGAGCAGGGAAAAATTGCCCTCAGCAATGGGCTGGAAAAGTGTGTCTCCAGTGCAACTTGTTCTGAGTAACTCGGAAAGTGAGAGAAGGGGAGGAGCAGAGGGAGTGGGCTGAGAGTGGTTTGGAGTGAGTAACTTCTGGCAGAAAGTAGATCTCTTTAAACAGAAACAAGTATTTCCCCAAGCCCAGTGAGCTTGGCTTGTCCCCATGCCAGCCCTGAGTGTGCTGCTGGTTTGGAAGGTCAGTGTACATTGAAAACTGTGCTTCTGGGGACAGAAGCAGCTGAGAATATCTTTATTTATATTCAGGCAAGAATCTTGCAGTGTTTATCCTGCCTGTCCCTGGCATCCTTTACAAAAACAGCAGCAAGGCACTTCTGTAAGCCAACACCATTTCCAACCTGTGACAAGCCCCTTCTCAGTAGATGCTGCTGGCTGTCCCGCATGTCGGAAGAAGTGAACAAATTTAGCATGGGGGTGTGTACTTTACAGTTTCAAGGAGCTCTAAAACCTCGTGGGGGTCTGTGGAAAGTGGTTTGTTGAAATACACCAACAGGAGCTTTCGAAATCTCTGCCTTGATTGGTTGCTCTATAAACACAGCGGAAGTTATCTGTGCCCTGAGAAGGTAGATTTAGGGGGGCTCATGGGGTCACAGCTGTCAGCATATGGAAGAGAAGATGACACTTCTCAGTGGTGTGAATAGGCATGGTGAAGGAGGACAGATGGCACATTGGTTCTGCTGTACCAGCAGTCCTCCTCTGCCCGTGTGCTCCAGCTGACCACTATGGCTGTGCCTCCCACATGGCTCTGGGCTGAACAGAGGGATGAGCTTCTACCCCCCTCAGCACAGGGGAGAGAAAAGTGGTTGGCAGGGGTATTAATCCTTCCACGTGGTACCCCATTGTATCAGTGCAAGAGAACCTCAGAAGGAGGGTCCTTGTAGCGGGGTGATTAAATCACCACAGAGTCACAGAATTGTTTGGGTTGGAAGGGACCTTAAAGCTCATCCAGTTCCAACCCCCTGCCATGGGCAGGGACACCTTCCACTAGAGCAGGTTGCTCCAAGCCCCATCCAACCTGGCCTTGAACACTGCCAGGGATGGGGCAGCCACAGCTTCTCTGAGCAACTTGTGCCAGCGCCTCAGCACCTTCACAGGGAAGAGATTCTTCTCAATGTCTAATGTAAATCCCTTCTCTGTCAGGTTAAAGCCATTCCCCCTTGTCCTGTCACTACTGTCAAAAGCCCCTCTCCAGGTTTCTTGTAACACTTTTAGGCACTGGGAGCTGCTCTAAGGTCTCCTCAGAGCCTTCTTTTCTCCAGGCTGAACCAGCCCAGCTCTCTCAGTTTGTCTCCATAGGGGAAAATGGCATTTGCTTTGTCACAAGACAGGGAAATCTTGTGAGTCACTAAGTCAGTATCTGAAGGGCTTTGGCACATGAGCCTGTTTTGCAGCTGGGGTTATCAATGAAAAAGACAAGCGGATGTTCCCATATTGTTGTTGCACATCACCCAAGGACAGAACTGAAGTCTGACCTAGGGAGCTGCTCATTAGAAGCTGACTGTTAAGGAAGCTGTAGTGTCGCTTGCCTGGATCTCACAGTTACCTTGTAAATAAACCTCTGCCCTGGCAGATGGGTCAGACCTGACCTCCCAGTTGGAAGGCTTGGGCCCCTTCATTGAGTTGCACCCGTTTTAGATTAAAACACAGCCTTGCAGAGCATATTAGTTTCTGTAGCCACTTCACTCTTCTGGTCTGTTCCAGCAGGTCTAGATTTATTTCCTCTATCCCCTGTGTCTTAATTACTTCATTCTCATCTGGAAGCGAATTTGGAGAAGTACAACTAAAATAAACATCCCCTCTCTTTCCTTGGAAACCCAGATCCCTGTTTGTCAGACATGTCTATGACCTCCCAGTTTAATGAGCAACTTCCTGATGCATGGGGTAAACCTTTCCTCTAGCCTGGTATCAGGTGGAGAGTTCAGTAGATGGATGCATTTTCCACCAGGAGAAAGGCTTGGAAATTCATAGTGATGAACAGCCTTCATACAGATGTCTGCATCAGGCACCTGTGTCCTGCACAGTACCGTGGTGCAGAGGCTTGGCCAGTGATGGAGTGAGGGGCCAATGCCCCTCTCCAGCAGTAGTGTATTGTTGATGCTGCTGAGCTGGTTCATTACACTGGGTCAGGAGCTGATGCTCCTGGTTTCATAGCAGTTACAAACCCAGCTACAGATACTTCGGCACTGAAAAGCCTGTCTTATAGTCTTATTTGTATTGATTTACTAGCATGTATTTTTTTTTTTTTTAATAGAAACCCCTTTTTGTAAGCAAACTAAACAAAACTCGTCTATTTAGGCAAATCATATTAAAGAAATCAATATATAGAAATAAGATGGAATTGAGCAGTAAGAGCTCAATTCAATGTTATTTCTTTTACTGTTTCTCTGATTAATCCATCTTCTTTTGTTCCATAAACACATTTTTATTCTACCATCTTCTGTGCTTTTTTGCAAAGTGAGTTTATTTTATGATGAATTACTGTGATATCTTAGATAATGCTGATAACAAAAAAATTCTTGGATGTTAGTCCTCCTATTTGCATGCTTTCAAATGTTATTATATTTTCCCTAGACCTATCTTATGACACTCTTTTGAGCTGTATCTTACATATGTTCAGTAGAATAAACATCTGATTGTAAAAGATGTGAGGTTTGTACTGTGTTTGCACAGATCCATCTATCACATGCAGTGACGAGAAGGCTAATGGGGGCATGATTGTATTCCCTTTCCATGTTTTTCAGTGAAAAGAAGCATGACTTTGCTTTAGTACAGTAAGAGATAATAGACTCTGATGTGATAAAACAGACTTTTTCACTAAAAATTAGCTGCACTTCAATGGGTGCAAGGGGTTGAAAACCATATGGATAACAAGGATATATTAAGACTTGAATAACTTTATTCCAAACCTTTTTATTCCCTTTTGCTTCAGGAAAAACACCAATGCCTGGTAAACATGGATTAAGAGCAGACTTCCTGCTGCTTCAGCAGTGTCAATCAGATGAGGCTGCATTTTTCCAACATTTCAGTTACTCCTGAGGTTGTTAACAAAGGCAGAGAAAAGGGAGTCCTTCAGCAGACATCCCTGTATTGTCATCAAGCTCTAAATAAGCATTAATGAAATCTAACCTGCCTGACACTGTTTTAGAGTGGGCAGAATAGATACGCAGAAACATGCAGTCCTCTCTGTAAGGTCATTGTAGAAGGCCTTGTGCAGGAATGCCTCAAGTTACCAACAGTATTTGGGTTATGTGGATGTGCAAGATAGGATCTTGTTCTCCTCTGTAGGAGTTGCTTCGGTTTGATGTGAACAATCATCAAACTTGGGCAGCTACCCAAGGCAAAGGCAGGCAGTGATACAATGCTTGTATGAATCTACTTCCAGTTCTTATGCGGGATCGTGTGCACTTTGACTTTAATCCTCTTCTACTGTTTATTTTGCATCTTTCTTTTAATAGATACTGAAATTCTTGCTCCATTGTTCATCCAGTTTGGGCTGTGTGACTATGTCAGCTAATAATTTAGAGCAAAATAGGATCCTCTGCATTCATTCTTCCCATATCTCCTTTGACAGGGTGTTTTTTCTTCTTGGATCACAGCAACTGCTGCTAGAAGTGCTTGTGGTTGGCACTCAGTGCATTTTTACTTCATTTAGATTGTAAGTGTGACACTTGAATGAACCCTCATCATTGAGTTGATGTCTTCGCCTTCAAAAGCACTCCAGGCTTTTAAATCTCATGCATGGGAGGTATTTTGCAAAGGTTCATTATGTGTGAGCAGTAGGCTTTGATTTATTTGGTGAAAACACTCTTATTGTGTGTAACGCTACTTGCTGTGGGACTGTAAGCAATGAGAAGTCTCATCTTTTAGGAGCATCGAATGTGATGTGGCAAGTGTACTGCCATTAGGGTGTAGCAACAGGCATCCTTTGAGCTTGTTAAGATCTTCAGCTTCATTTTTGCCTTTGGTTATAGCTGTGGCTTAGTGCCCTGTAGGTGTGCAGCTGGGGCATGCTGTCTGCTACAGAAGCCATCAGCAAATTTGTGGTGGTGCCTCAAAAGGGCTTTTGAGGTCTGGAGCATCTCCAGTGCCCAGGGGAGGACAGCCCTGCGGCAGGGGCTTTCTTCTGACTCTCGTGAGGACTTGGATATCAAATAATTTCATTTTCTGTAACTCGAGCTTATTTATATCCTAAAGTGGAGTAAAGACCACTTACTCAAAATTAACACCTTAATGTAGATTAACCAATTCACTTTAAATCTGTACCTCTTAGTTAACTCAGACTGATTTCCCTCTGTGTGTCTTCAGTGTCCTGTACCATGGCAGATTTAGAGTGATGTCTTCATGTTTCCCACAGGTGCTAATTCTTACATGGAAAACTAACGAAAAGGTCAGGAATAGCTGGGAAACTCTGCAAATATCTGCCATATTCAGTTAAGGTCATGACCACTTCTGTACTGGGCTCTATCCTGCATTCAGTCCCTGCCATGAGCAAGCAGTAAAGTCTGATGCAGGGAACCATTGCTGTGTAGTGCAAAGATCATGATTCAGCCTGCAGAAGTTATTCCATTGTTTTTTTTTTCATTGACCATAACTGGGAGCTTACACATCCGTCCTCCTGGTGTAGGAGCGGAAATGCTCACAAGTGGTGTGTTTGTGTGGTGTGCATTTGGTGTCATGGACAGGAGAGGGGCATGGAGGATGTCCTAATGCAAGAGGCATGTGGGGATCTTGGAGTGAGTCCAGAGGAGTCCACAGAGATGCTGCAAGGGCTGGAGCAGCTCTGCCCTGGAGACAGGCTGAGAGAGCTGGCCTGGTTCAGCCTGGAGAAGAGAAGGCTCCTTAAGGGGAGACCTTAGAGCAGCTCGAGTGACTAATGGGGCTACAAGAAATGTGGAAAGGTGCTTTTGACAAGGGCCTGTAGGGACAGGACAAGGGGCAATGGCTTTAACCTGACAGTGGGGAGATTGACATGAGCTCTTAGGCAGAAGTTCTTCCCTGTGAGGGTGCTGAGGCCCTGGCACAGGTGCCCAGAGAAGCTGTGGCTGCCCCATCCTTGACAGTGTTCAAGGCCAGGTTGGAGAGGGCTTGGAGCAACCTGGTCTAGTGGAGGGTGCCCCTGCCTGTGTCAGGGCGTTGGAACTGAATGAGCTTTAAGGTCCCTTCCAACCCAAACCATCCTGTGATTCTGTGTGTGATTCTACGATGTGCAGGGCCCATCAGGAAGTCTCACATCCACTTCAGAAGAAATTGGATTAACCTTTAATGTAAAGGCAGTGCAATTTAATTGCAACTCTATTAGCTTAGAATCTGTTTCTCCAGTATGTATTCAAGTAGCTGCAGCTATGAATTTGCCAGGGCAGAGTATAACCAGGTGTATCTGATAGCTCGGAGGCACTGTTTCCTGGTGAACAAGCAGTGATGTCTGAAGGTGGTTCGGCTGCAGCCACAGCTCAGGGGTGTCTGTGCTGCCCATTTGAGAGAAATACAGCAGCTTTGCTCACAGAAGCCCTGGGCTGGTGTGCTCAGGCCATCACACACCCAGTTTGGTTGAGTGCTTTTCTGCCTCTACCTCCCTTTATTTGACTTTTATCTGGGATCATCCTTCTAGTCCCATGAGTGTCCTTGTCACCTCTCCAAACAATCAATAGTGTGGTGGTTTCACAAAACAAAACCCCAAGGGGAAACAGTCTCTCAGCTGAGATTCCTTGAGGTCACCCTGGGGATTCAGGAATTAACCCCAGTGAGAACTTTATGCCTACACCTCCCAGGCAGCTGAACGTAGACTCAGCTGTGCTCGCTGGTCCTGGATGCTACTGAGCAATTTCCATAGCAGTTGCTGAAAGTGCCTATCTTACTTTCCCAGCAACACAACAACTCTGTTATTCCTGTACAAGTCTGTGTCAGCAATATCAACCAGGAATTTGCTGTGTCCACACTGACTTCTACTTAAACCTGTGCTTACTGTTTGTTGCACTGGTCTCTCTGCCATTGATAAATGTAAGTACTGGGTTTGCAGTGTGCTTCAGGAGAAGCTCTTAACCCTTCCAAGTGTTACTGTGCTGTCTGCCCTTGGTTGATGTTCAAAACTCAGGTCAGGGCATCTGTGGGCACACACAATACACCTGGGTGTCGCTTGGAAAGGTGCTTAAATTGACCTCAGGGGCACCCTGTGCACAAAGCAGGTTGCCAGGGGAGTCTGGTGAGTGGGGATAGGAGCTTCAGAGCCCATGAGACCTTGTGGCACAAGAATATCCTCCCTCTGCAAGCATGGGCTTGCTTGGCAAGGGCTGAGCAAAGAGAAATGGAAGCCCAGCAGAAAGCTTCACACAGTAAGTCAGGAGGGTGCCTGCAGTAAGAGGTTTGCCTTGGAAGCTGTTGCTGGGGCTTCCTTGAAGCTGTTGCTGAGAATTTCCTTGAAGCTGTGAAACAGTGTGCAGTGAGGCAGTGGCTGGTTTAACAGGAGCTCGTGGTCTCTCCTAGTAATAAAAAAGAGTTTGGATTGGAGAGGAAATACTGATGTTTGTCAAGGAAAATAAATGTCTGATGCTGCCACCCAAAAATGTTTCAAGATCAAGTTAGATTTTAAGGAAGTTTTTTGGATCCCTCCTAAAATGACTCTTAGAATTATGCTTAAAAGCTTCTCACTGCAGTCATAAAACCCAAGAACAGGTTATCTGTATTCATAACAGAAATGTTTTCATTTAGTCTTTGATTTGGAGCTTAGGCTTCCTTTAACTCCCCATGCATTCAGTGCCTTGTCATAGAAACAAGAGTGAGGAAAGCAAGTTGCCAGCTTTGTGTTCCGTTTTGGTTTAATGCTCGTCCAGGAGAGGAGCGCAGCTTTCTCCTGGCAGATCTGGTGCTTTTATTCTACAAATCAGGTTCTTTACCCCAACGTGAGAGTCCTGAACCCAGCAGGTCCGACTGCAGTGCAGCACAGCACAGGGAGAGGTGGGGAAGAGCAAAGCTGGAGACAGGGCTTAAAATGGCTTGAGTCAAAAAAGCAGCAACGGTGCTGGTTTGTCAAATACAAACATCTGCCTTGCGGGTTTCCCCATGTGCTGTTACCTGGTCTAGATCTAGTAAATTAGGATGTGCCGGGGCTTAGGAGTGTCATTGTCCAGGTGACAAAACCCCAAATTCCTTCATCTGAATCCAAGACAAACCTTTTCTAGTGCCCTTGTGCAATGCTAATTAGGCAAGGTCCGTGCTGGTTGGGTTTGTTAGGGACCACGTCTGCCCTATGTGCAAGAGGGCAATTACTAAGTGCCTCCAAGATGTCTGTATCTGCATAACTTTGTATCTGTATCCCAGATCTGCTTTTGGTGAAACTGGGAGGCTCTTCTGTCTCCTGCTGCAGCCCAAGCAAATCTGAGCCGGAGTGCGGAGCAGAGACAGGACCTGATTTCAGATAGCTGGGGTTAGTGTCAGGTGCACAAATGTGCTTATTCCTGAGGCTGGGAAGCCTTTGTCAGGACTCCCAGGAAGGAAGCAAGCGTGTCTGCAGGTGGTGCATGGAGGGCTGTGGGGACTCACAGTAGCAATTGCACATTTCTTCCGTGCCCAGAGCATTCTTGGCACCTGGTTTCTTGCCTGGGTGCCTAAATGTGATTTTATGGCTTATGGAACACCTCGTGCACAGGGAGGAATAAAACATCTGTAAGGAATGGCTTTTGCCTCCAACCACTAATTAACCGCAACCAGAATTCCATCCTTCTGCACAAGAGAGGTAGCTGGACGGAGCTGAGCCTCATGTTTGGATTCACATAGGAGGTGCTCTGCTTTCCCTGCTCAAGGTTTTGGCTCCCACCTACACTGCCCCTCTGCTCACTTCTTGTCCAAGCAGAGATTCAAAGGCAAATGTCTATGGATTACTCGCCTAAGAGATGGAACTCTTTCTCCTCAGGGTACATGAAAATGCAAAGAAGTCTTCAGTGGCATTAATACTTTTTTATTGTTGAAGCTTGAAAAGAGTCCACCCAAGCGATGAGCAATGTCTTTTTGTAGCCAAGTATTTCCTTTTCCCCAGCCTTCCCCCTGTGCTTTTTCACCTTTCAGTCCCTCCGTTACTGAGGCACAGTTTGGGCTGACCTCGAACGCTGTAGATACTTCCACCTCACTTGGCTGTGCTACAGGAGAAGGGAACCAGATGACAAATGTTAGAACCATTCACGATGTGCAGAACATCTTGTGTTCCCATGAATGCTTATGCATCGAATTGTATTCAAAACCACACAGCTTCAACCCTAAGTGCAGGGTATGGTCGTACACCTTAATGAGTTGGGTTTACACCAGCATTATCCCAAGTTTGCCTGTTCATACAGAGGGGACACTAACAGCTCCCTTTTGGTGGGTCCAAATGAAACTTCAGACCCTCAGGCTGTGCTCTCAGTTCTGCCCAGCTCTAGGAGCTGGGTGAAGATTTGCCTCTGCAAATCATCTCTTGTTTTTTTCAAATAAATGGAGGCTGTGGAAAATCATAGAATCCCAGACTGGTTTGGGTTGAAGGGACCTTGAAGCTCATCCAGTTCCAACCCCCTGCCACGGGCAGGGACACCTTCCACTCCAAGCCCCATCCAACCTGGCCTTGAACACTGCCAGGGATGGGGCAGCCACAGCTTCTCTGGGCACCCTGTGCCTGTGCCTCAGCACCCTCACAGGGAAGAACTTCTTCTTAATGTATGTTATAAATCCCCCTCTGTCATCTCAAAGCCATTAAAACCATCTCCCACAGTAAGTGTATTAGCAAGAATGATACTGTGGAAATTTCACCAAAAGCACTTAAAGCTGTCTGTAACCAGACGAAGGTGATCTTGGGCTGTGTCCCATTGGAAAGGGACCACACAGCACCTGCAGGGACCTTCATTGCATGGGCAGAGGGACCAGGCCTCACTTACTGACTGCTTTCTGTAAGCTGTGGTTTCCAATATTAACACGGACCTCGGCCAAAGCGTATAGGGAGGCAAGAGGGGAGAGAAGAAAAAAGCCCATTTCTATCCTCTGTGCTGATGTCTTTCCCCTCTGCTATTGTAATTGTTCTCATCCCTGAGAGGGCTTGGAAGGTGCCAAATGGGCAATAGCAAGGGCCTTGTGCTGCGCAAGGGGGAGAGCTCTGGGGCTCGAATGTGCCCTCAAAGTTCTCACAGCATCCTCTCACACTCACCTCTGTCCTCACAAGGGTGGACCACATGATTTAAGATTAAAGTTTAAATTCAGTTCTTCACTTGCCTTTAT
Organism: Pezoporus occidentalis; assembly: GCF_034315485.1. Lineage (NCBI taxonomy): Eukaryota > Metazoa > Chordata > Aves > Psittaciformes > Psittacidae > Pezoporus > Pezoporus occidentalis. The sequence goes on from NW_026916336.1 coordinate 2,293,128, forward strand.
AAACATAGAGGGCTCCATCACTGTAAGTAGAGGTCTTGTGATCTCTCAAGGGGGTTAATGATTAATATTAAATATCAGGATGTTAAAATAGCTCATTGTGGTGGTTGTTTGCAAAAGCTTGAGTGCAGCGCTGGGGGAGGTTTCTGGATTCCAGGCCAAGGGCATGGTGCAGCACTGCTGAGAGGTTTCTGGATTCTAAGCATTGCCTTGTCCTTCTCATACTGAGTCTCCTGTAACACGGTGAGTGTGCTTTGAGGCACTTGGCTGTGTAAGGCAGAAAGCGTTTGTGGTTTGAAGGAAGCATGTTCTTTGGAGTTATTAATCTGCAGTGAGAATCAGTGTTAACATACTTCAGCACTACTTAGGTTCACACAGGTTTGGTACCCTCATTATGTATCTTTCTTTGCTGCTTTAATCAGTAATGACTGTGATGATAGCACGTTCTGCTGGTTGAGAGTGCGGGTTTCTCAAACATCACGTGATTTCTACATATAAAATCAAATATTAGTTCAATGGGAGCACAGGATACATTCACCCAAGGCTGTTCAGAGTGTCTTTGGGATCTTCAGGCAGGCAGGGTCCACAGCAAAGCCCAGACCTTGTGGCTGCTGCCAGCCATGAGAAAGGGTGTCCTGGTGCCTCCCCTTCCAGGGGAGCTGGACACTCTGCACTGGTCTCCCAAAGAGCACAGGCAATAGCTGTGCTCCGAGATGGGTATGACTTAAAGGCAAATTAATTGGATTAGTGCTAGTGTATGCCATAACAGCCGAGTATATCTGTACAGCAGCTCTTCGCTGATACACGCTCTTAAGTGCGACCTTTGCAATTGCAGGCTGGCTCAGAGAAGTCTCTTGAGCTCCACTCTGTGGAGTATTTGCAGAGCTGAACCTCTTCTAATAGGGTAGACGGAGCCTTCTCTGCGAATCCAGATAGCTGGTGGTTTGGTGATGTCAGTTGTGTCTTCACACTGCTACAGCAGCTCTCGTGGTTGACCATCATGGATCAGGGAGCACAGGGCACGCAGATGCTCAGGGAACCAAGAAGAGAGTTTTGTGGGGCAGCAGCAAAGGGGTTTTGCGTGGGATCTGCCATCCCTTTCTGTTGGTGGAGTCAAAAGTGACTGCACTGCAGCAGGGCTGCATTAGCATTAGCAGCTGGGCTCTGTGCAGGCAGCTTTGCTGTTGTGCCACTGTTGAATATTATCAGTGTCCAGCCTGTACCAAAATCTGTATTTCCTTGGATAAAGCCTGGAAAGCAGCAGGAAAGGGACCCTGCCAATTCCTACTGCGTTTCCCCACTCTACAGTTTGTGGGTCCCACCCGTGTGTGTCCTCTAAGTACTGGGTCCTGTTGTGGAAATACAGCCTGTGCTGTGTGGGCCCTTGGCTGGTGGTATCTGTGGGCCATGAAATAGGCTGTGGAGATGTTGAAAGGGCAGTTGTGAGCACGGTGAGCTGGTAGCAGAAGCCATCAGTGGCAATGTGGCAAATGAGTTTCTGCCTGTTATCAATGATAAGAGAGGTAATAATCCTCCTACTGGACTTACTACAGCCACTGAAAATATAGTAATGAAAATAAGCCCCATTGCCAGTATTTGAAGAGCTACAATCTGCATTTAGAAAGAGGTTTATGTGAGTAGCAATTATTGTATTGTACATGGCTCTCTTTCGTCCCATCTATTCTGATGTCAGCAAATGATGGTGCAGTTAATCCCAGAGGATTAAATGCTGCAGGGAAAGGACAGGGAAATTACACAGAAGTAAAACTCTGGCTGGTTTTGATTTAAAGTAAACTCGGGTTCTGTGTCACAAGAACACGCTGCCCACTCCACTGCCTACCTGCCTGCTCAGTATTCATAATGCCCACCAGCATTTGCCTTCCCAGAGCTGCACACGGTTGTCTGCCTGTAACACACACGATGAGCTCTCGCCATTAGTTTACCTTGTCCTGGATGCCTGGGGTGTATAATTCCAATTACTGCAAGGATTTATGCCCTTTGCCCTTTGGGTTTGGCCAATGATGGGAATGAAGAGGTGGTTTTGCCTAAATTCCTGCAAAAGCCGCTCCTCTGACTGCTCATGGTTGAACATTCGATACGTATTTTGTATCATCTCTTTGCTGCTGCAGTCCCTGATGATCTCTCATCTTTGTTCCCTGAAATAAAGCCTGTTAGCTAATGAGTTCCCTAATGATTATGTGAGTAATTGCTGCGTGAACAATTGCTACTCTTTGCTATAGATGGGCAGGCTTGGAGCAGACTTTGGCACTTGAGCGCTCTTGCCGACGTTTCAATTTTGTGTTGGTATTTCTTGTTTCTCAAAGTTTTGGTTTTTTAAAAAAATTCTTTCTAAATCATCATCATCATCTCCTTGCAGGGTTGTTTGTTAGAACAAAAGTATCCGAATGGGACTGGGTGAGTTTGAGCTGTAGTTACGCCCGCACTGACTTGCGGCACCTCTCTCTTTCGGTGTAGGCAGTGACCGATATGAGTGATTGGGGAGCGCCGTTAGGATTGCAGTGAGGTGCCGAATGCGCAGTGACCCGGTTATATAAGCACCTGAACGCTTCCTGTGGGACCCCTTAGGGTTGCCCCATCGAGTGTGTTTTGTGGTCCTCTACAGAGAACTTTGTCTCCAAACTTGTCGCTGCTGTGAGTGCAGCAGCTTTGGTCTGTTTGCCCTTTTCTAGCCAGCAGCGAGTAGTTCTCAAACAAGAGTGGTTGTAACTGAAACTCAACAGTAGCCATGGACAGGAATGAAGCCTCCAGCAGCCCCATTCATTCGCAGGCATTTCCCCTCAAGTTATCAGGAAGGGTTTGCAGTGTGTGGACACACCGTGCCGTGGTGGGGAGGGCGATGGATGCTGAGCTGCCCTTTTTCAAGGAGGCAAAGGACAAGAGCTGACATTTTACTGGTTTATAACAAGGCTGGGTTGGACGGGGCTCGGAGCAACCTGCTCTAGGGGAAGGTGTCCCTGCCTGTGGCAGGGTTTGGAACGAGATGAGCTTGAAGGTCTTCCCAACCTCAACTGTTCTATCGATTCTATGACAACAGGTATAGCAGAAAACATTTAGGACATTTGTTTGCTGTTGCTGGTTGTGTGGTTTTTCTCTAGATAGCCCCTGATATCACATGAAATGATTGTGGCTTCCAGTAACGTCTCCGTTCTGAGCACTGTCATGAAGAGGAATGAAGAAGTAACTCACTCCAGCAAGGAAACACGTTGAGATCTGCTTGGTTATACTGAGCTTAGAGAAACCAAGAGTACTTCAGCCCTGAGCGCAGGGTGGGCTCTCACAACAAGCTGGGAGGAGGCAATATCCCTCTGCTTCCCAGGCTGCAGTGTTTCGGGCGTCCCTGCAAAATGATGCTCTTGGTGGTGTTCCTTAGCGCAGATCTGAAGTCTGTCCTCCTCTCTGAGCCTTCAGACCCCGTCACAAGGAGATGGGCATTGTGGAAGGGGTGAGAGCACAAGGCTATCGATCAATCATCCTTAAGGAGCCAGGAGAACTGAGACAGTGGTCTCAGAGGTCTGGGGAGGAAACTGTCACTCAGAGAGCCTGAGAATTAAAAGTGATTGATGGGTATGAAACTGGAAAGAACAGGTTAACTTAGCACTGAGGGCGAGCAGGCACCAAAATGACACAGAAAAAGACAAATAAATCCTTTGATGCTCGAGACCTTAAAGCGAGTATCCTGAAAGAGGACCTGGTGCAGAAAGAGGGTGTTCCCCCTGCAGAAACCTCAATGGGAACCAGGGAAGAGCTTTGGCTGGCTGGAGGCACTGACCTCCTTCCTTGCCCTGCAGCCCAAGCAGGTGGGTGCAAGGCCCAAAGGCTAGGGCAGGGCTGTGACATGCAGGGATCCCTAGGATGCAGTGCTGTAAAAAATGCCTCACTGTTTTCCCAAGTGTTAAAAGGGCGACATCTTCCTTTCTCCTGGTTCTGCAGGGTTGCCTTCTAATGTGCCTGGGTTTTCTTTTCAGTACAGGAGTAGAAAAATCACGGTCTCAAAGGAATTTCAGGCCCACCACAAGGCTTCAGAGGAAAACGTCTCCAAGGAGCCTCCCCGGTCTGTCCTCTCCCCCAGTGCCCCAGCAGGACTTCACATCAGGAAGCACTTGCCTGTAGCTAAGCCATCAGTAATGTCTTTGCAAGGACAGCTCAATGTGTTCTCAGATGCAGAAGGTGCCAATGCTCCCTTCTCAGGGGGCTGGGAGACCCCAGCTTGTGCAGCAAGGTTGGATTCACACATGGTGGCCTGGGCAATGTTAATCATACTCTCTTTCCTCTCCTCTGGTCTCTTCAGGGTCTCGTCTCTTAGATTCTCTTAGATTCTCCTCCCTTAGATTCCCTTCCCTTAGATTCCCTTCTCATAGATTCTCATCACTTAGATTCTCATCTCTAATAGTCTCTTACATTTTCTTCTATTTTCTTCTCTTACATTGGATTCTCTTAGAATCTCTTCTCTTGTTTTCAATGTGAACCACGTGCCAAACAGACCTTAAGATAAGCCAGGTTCCTCTCTCTGGCTGCATTAAAATGTGTTCCCCCAGGTGAATTTAACCTCATGTCAGCAAAGCACTTCAGCTCAAGGTACTGAAGACAAGCTCCAGCAATGGTACAGTCCCACCAGACATACCAAAGAGTGTGAGGGAGAGAAGCCTTTCCCATAAGAAAGAAGGATAATTGTGGGTTTGGGGTTTTTCTACAAAGAGCTGAAGAGACCCTCAGCAGCTGTGGGAAATGCCTGCACTTCCTGGGGTTCTAATTGTAGAATCACTGAATAGCTTGGGTTGGAAGGGACCTTCACAGATCATTGAGTCCAACCTCCCCTGCAATGAGCAGGGACGTCTTCAACTAGATTAAGGTTCCTCAGAACCACATCCAGCCTGGCACTGAATGTCTCCACCACCTCTCTGGGCAGCCTGTGCCAGTGTTTCACCACCCTCATTGCAGAAAGTAATGCAGCAGACCTGCAGTTTGTGATTCTCCCTCCCTCTAGCCCTTGTTTTCTCCTCAGCAGTGCAGCTCATCTGCTGCAGAGCTGGGCTCCCTCTCAGGAAAATCAGCTCCTAGCCCTGAAAGTGCCCCAGCAGCCTCTACTCATACAAGCAGATCAAGATGGCAAAGCTTTGTTAATTTGTGTACATCGCCTAGACAGGAGACATCATAAACAGCAAGGTCCACACACCATGAGTACTGTGGTGGACTCCCCTTGGGTTGGAAAGGCTGCATGGGTACTCATTCAACAAGACAATACCAAGAGCTTTAAACTCTGCTATTTCAGACTTAAGTGGAGCGTGCTGCTTGTGAAAGACCTCTCCTTAAATAGTTAACAAATACAGCAAAAGCTCTGTCCTGGATGCCAATGCTTCCGGTGGGGGGGCATTGGCTGCAGCAGGTAGGGCTCATCAGGGGGCATTGCCTTAAGCACAGGTACAACACCAGGTGCTGCCCGCTGGTAGGACTGCTTGTGCTGTGCTTTGACTAATGCCACTGTTTTCAGAACAGGGGATTTTAAACTCCAAGATGTTTCAGGCAGGGATGACTTTTACTCTGCATGTGTAGGACCTAAATACAGCCCTGACCAGGTGTAGGACTTGTGGTGCTCCTGCATTGATGCGGATGACTGCTTCTCTCCCAGGTATGAACCCTTCCCTAGAGAGAGGGTCAAAGCCATGGGAGCTGGAAGCACTCAAATGTCAAGAGGAAACTGGCGACCTGCATTGTTACAGCATCCAGCAGGATGATTAGAAAAATAGCGGTAAATCCCCATTGAGCTGCTGCAAAACAGCCTGCAAGCAAATTAATTACTTTTTAAGCAAAAGGCAATGCAATGATCCTAAATCAGGAAAGCAAATCAAGCTGAGAGTTCCTGTGAAAATATTTTCAATCAAATGAGTGTAACTGACTGGAAGGGAAACTACTTTTTGAATTAAGCAGGTAGACAAGAGCAAAGTAATTTCTTGTTTGTTCAAGCAGAGGACATGGTTTTGCTCAGATTTACTGGCCCCAGGTATTTCTATATGAGGATCTAGATCTGTCCAGCTGTTCAAGCGTCGCTCTGAATTTATGCCAGTGTAAGAGGAAACCAAGTCCTGCATCCAGCTCTGGGGCCTCAACTCAAGAGGGATGTGGAGCTGCTAAAGTGAGCCAGAGGAGGCCACGGAGATGCTGTGAGGGCTGGAGCAGCTCTGCCCTGGAGACAGGCTGAGAGAGCTGGGCTGGTTCAGCCTGGAGAAGAGAAGGCTCTGGGGAAACCTTAGAGCAACTGCCAGTGCATAAAGGGGCTAAAAGAAATGTGGAAAGGGGCTTTGGACAAAAGCCTGTAGTGACAGGACAAGGGGAAATGGCTTTAAATTGACAGAGGGGAGACTGAGATGACACATTAAGAAGTTCTTCCCTGTAAAGGTGCTGAGATGCTGACACAGGGTTCCCTGAGAAGCTGTGGCTGCCCCATCCCTGGCAGTGTTCAAGGCCAGGTTGGATGGGGCTTGGAGCAACCTGGTCTAGTGGAAGGTGTCCCTGCCCATGGCAGGGGGCTGGAACTGGATGAGCTTCAAGGATGAGCTTCCAACCCAAATCACTCTGGGATTCTATAAAAGATGTAAAGGAAACAGAAAGCAAGTAAGCACCTCAGAGAGATGGCGATGGGGAAATGGCAGTGGCTGTGGCATGCAGAGGAGAAGACAAACACTTGGCATAAATTTAGTTCCTGATGTGTTAGGCTTATAAAACTAGAGAAACCAGGAATTTCTGATGACTAATATGTCTGAGCAGAGAGCATGGGTAGTTCACTGTATATCTATATAACTGCTCTATTTTCTTGAACTCTTGGTTCTAAGGTGTTCTGCATGAAGCAGGAGGTGTAGTCAATATTCTCCAGATGGGACTACCAGACTTCAATCAGGGTTGGGTTGTTTTCTCCTCTCTCTCATTACAGTAATGAGCCTCTGTGCTAAGCTGCCTTTTCAAGTGTCTGAAGGAGCTGTATTCCCATGACACGTTCTCTCTGGTCTTCTGAAAACAACTGCCTTCAGTCATTGGTAGCCAGAGCTGCTTCCTGTTACTGAGCTCTAACTCTGCTGCACACTGTCAGTGACTGCTGTGAGTCTCTGCTCTTCCCTGTCAGTACAGAGCTCTCGTTTGTAGGCAGCTGGAGACAAAGTGCAAGTGCATGACCCCTCCACCTCTCCCACGTGCCATGAGGAAGAGAGTCCTGCATGGAAATCAGCCTCCCGCAGTGCAGGTCACCTCCCCACCAGGTTGTTTCCAGTTGAGGTCACATTGAATAGGAAGCAGAAACCCAGCACAGCCCAAGTGCTGCCCCAGTCCCTGATGCTGTCTGCAGCATCTGAGTCCCAGGAAGGTTGGATCTGCAGGGCCCTGGCACTGCTCCACAAATCTGGAATCCTACCAGGTATGTTCCTGGGTTACTGCAGCCTCTAATTTAGGAACCTCCTAAACCAGAGATTGCTCCTTCATGTAACATGGCCTATCAGGGACTTTTCTGCTTTCCATGAGCACACAGAACCATTTTTATACCCAATCTCTCACCACACCATCAACACCCAGCCTTGCACAGCGCAGTCAGCACATCCCTGTGCCTGCCAGAGCTTGGTGCTGCACGGCACCAGGCAGAGCACAAGGAGCCAACACAGCCAGCACTCTCCTGGTAAATCCTGAGCTGGATCGTGCTCCGAATGGAAAACCTCTGCTCCCCCCTCGAGCTGCCAAGGGCTAAAGAGCACTCTGGAACTCAGCTCCACTTCAGGGCTGCACAGAAAGTGAAGAACCACTAGAGGGAAACCGGAGCGCAGCTTCCCTCTGAGGCAAACCACGGTTGAAGATGCTAAAGGTGCAACACTGACAAGGAATGCTCTGACCACTGTTCATTCACTTGCAGTGCACAGATGACCACACTGAGGCAAGCTCTCACCAGTTAATTTCAGTATGGCAGAGCAGAATCTCACGGTGTTTGTCATAAGTGGTTCTCTTTAACAGTAAAAATACAGCATTTCTTTTACTGTTAAGCAGGTATCTTGCTTGTATGGGTTTACCAGATTATTTTTTATATTAGATAAAATAAACTGTACAACTGGAAGAACAGTCAACAATTAGTAGTAAGCTCCAGGTTTGTCATCTACATCAACTGCCGCTGGATGGGATCTCTACCCTTTTCTTTACACAGCAGTAGTGATTTTGGCAGCAGAATAATGTATTTTAAAACAGACATTGTTTAGTCAAGTGATACAAAATTGCATACAATAATCTACCTTCTTTTGCTGGACAAAGCTGCAGTGTAATGGGTATTGTGCAATATCAGCATTAGCACTGAAACCCAGAATACCCTTTAGCCAGGTCCTGAAAGATTTAACATACAAGAAGATACAACCTCCTTTACCTCAATTTCCAGACAATAACCCAGAAAAGACTGCTTCAGGGAAGCTTACTCTTGCCTACAGACGATGATGGCAAAAAAGCATCTGAAGAAAATGACATTGTTTTCAAGTCCTTTATTCTGTTTTCTCCCCTAACCCCGTCTTTTTTATAGCTTTCTGTTGCTGGGTTTCTCTATAGAGTGCAGTGACATATGGGAGAACTCCTGACTTCCAATCAGTTGTAGACACTGCTGACATCAGGGAACAAATCCGGGCTAAATTAGGCAAGGAGTAAAGAAACCTGGTGATGACACTACCTGGTGAAAGCGCTCCTGTCAACTCAAACACGGAGGACTCATACCCAGGTGAGAGTTTGTGCCACTCTGGGATGACATTCGTTTGCACTTTGTACTGAGGGTGTGCAGTCAGTTTGGCTCTTCTCTGCCCCCTGCAGTGCTAACACACGTGTAGCGATCACATTATCTCTAATTCTCCTCAATTCACGGGTGAAAGCAAAGGTTTGCAAAAAAAGGGGCAGGAAGAGACCAACTAAAGAAAGCTCAGTTTTCTCATGTCATAACTAGTAGGTTTCTGTCTAGCCTGCTTTTAACAACACCTCACCGCAAGGGATGTTTGTAGGTTCAATTATCTTCAGCATTAGCAGAGTTTATTTTTATCTCCAGACAGAGCATTTCCAACTGCAGTGTAAATCATAGAATGATAGAACAGTGTGGGTTGGAAGGGACCTCCAAAAATCCATTATATCTTGTACTGTCTACAGTGGATATAGCAAACTATTTACTATTTTCCTTCTTAGGAAGACCCCAGCAAGAAAAAGGGGGCTGACCTTGCTCGCAGGGTCCCCTATGGGCTGGCAAAAGCCTACAGCACCCGGGATTCCCAGGCGGTCTCCCATCCAAGTACTAACCGAGCCCGACCCTGCTTAGCTTCCGAGATCAGGCGTTTTCAGGGTGGTGTGGCCGTAGGCAGCCTCTCCCCTGCCACCACCGCTCTCGGCGCTCCCGCACACGCTGCCGACCCGCACTCAGACCCAGCCCCCAAAGCCCCCGGCAGCAATGGGTCACACACCCACCTTGAGGCACCCGCTGCCACGCAGTAACCCCTCCGAGCACAGAGCCCCGCAAGCCCTGGCCCCGATGCCCCAACACAAACCCCCCTGCACAAGCGTCGCCGCGCTCTTTCCCTGCTGCCCCCAGCAACACGGCAAGGGGACCCCTGCGGACCTGCCCCTCCACAACACCCCACCGAGAAAAAGGGTGCCGACATTGCCCACAGGGGCCTCAATCACCCCAACAGCCCAGCAGGAAAAATGGTCAACCCCTGCAACAAGCCTGTTGCTAGAGCACAGACTCCTATATATCTGCCCTCTGCTGTCCTCTTTCGTAACTGACACATCACTTGTATTCCTCAATAATCGCTTTCCAATGCCATTGGTTAGTTTTTTACACTGTAATATTCCCTATCAATGTTCTGATATGCTTATATCTTGTTGCCTTATGTAGTTGTTGCCATTCCCTTAAACAGCTCACTGAAACTTCTGTGTCTTGTCTCTAATGATTGCCCTTTTCAGATGATTGTTCCTTTCCTCCTTTTTTTTTTCTTTTTTTTTTTTTTTTTTTTTTTTTTTTTTTTACCACCCATCTCATACCCCTGACATTTATTTCCAGTAGGTGGCAACCTGGTTGTGCTTTTTCTTTGTTATGTCTCTAGGCACCTCTCAGGCCAAAGCTCTTTGCTTAGAGTCGCTGCAGTGGTGAGTGACCTGTCACAGATCCCATCTCTCCTCTCAATGTCCTTTGGGTGGAAGGAGGATCTCTCCACCATGGATATGGCATTTTCTGAAAGCACAGTAGTGTGAGCATAGCCCATGCTGCTCCTGTCACTCTGACCCCTTGTTTTCAGGTGGTCCTGGTGTGGTACACCTGCACTGGCATTCCTGTGTCAGACAGTCTGGTGACCCTGTGGCCACCTCAGCCCCTGTTGGAGCAGCCTCAAGCTGCCCAGGCAGCAGGTACCAGGCAGGGTTCCTCTGAGCAGCCTCAGCAGTTATTTTCTGAGGAGGTTTCCTGGGAATGAGCTTGCCAAAGAGTGTTAGCTGTAGGTCACCACACTATGGTAGGGTCAGAGCTGCTTACTACACACCTGCAGCGTGAAGCAGCCACATAACAGCCACCGGGACAGGTCCCCCATGGCACACAAGCTTGGGCACATGGAAGCCATAACAGGCTGCGTGTCTCCGCTACTGCTTTCCTCTCCCCCTCCTCCCCGGTGGGTAAATCGCATCAGCAGCCACCCTGAACAGCCTCATAACGGCCATAATCCCATCCCGGGGGTTGCCACCAACCACCTAGCAGCCGGGACAGGGACGATGGGTGCTGGGAGGGACATGCATATGACCTGCCAGGGCCTGGGGACAGCGGGGATGGTACTGGGCACTGTGCCGGGAAGGGGAGCAGGGTGGTGGAAAAGGTCTGCCTTGTCTTCCGTGCTGCCTGTACAAGGAGGGGCAGCCCAGCGCTGAGCTGGGCTTTGTCCTGGGTTAATTTTAGCCCAAGGAGATAAGAGGGGAGGCGCATGGCGGGACTTAAGGGGTCCCTCTGCCCCGCCGCGGGCGGGCCTGGTCTCTGCCACCCATGCAGGCACGGAGCAGGCTATGCTGTGCCTGGGGAGCCGGCGGGGCCCGGCTGCCTCCACCGGCGCGGGGTGGTGCCGGCAGCGGTGAGCCCTGGGCCAGCGCACGGCCCAGTGTTGGGTGCAGGGGGCTCCCTGGGGGGGACCCTGCCCGTGGAGAGGTAACCATGGAGTTGTATCTCAGTGGGGGCTCTCTCTGCCTGGGAAAGTGGTGAGATAGCCTGTGCGTATGTGTGATAATGTATCCGTGAGAGTAACAGCCTGTGCGGTTGAATCCGACGGTGGGTGTACCTGTGGTGGGTACCTCCGACGGCAGGGCCCCCACCCCACACGGCGCTGCACCCACCACCACACGGTGCCGCTGGGCCTCCTTAAATTCCCGCCCCGTCCGGGCCTCGTCCCGCCCCGCTCCGCCCCGCCCCGCTCCGCTCCCTCCAAGTGAGGGAATAAAGTTGCGGGTCGGGGCAGGCAGGCCGGGCAGGAGCGGCGCGGTTCGGGTAGGGGGCTGCGGGCCATGGCCTCGGAGGAGCTGGCGCAGAAGCTGCAGCGGCGGCTGCAGCTGGAGGAGAGCGGAGCAGCGGTGGAGGGCGAGGAGGTAGCGGCCAAGGGCGAGGCGGCGGCCGGGGCCGAGGCGGAGCGGAGCTGCCTGACGGCCAGCGCGGGCGCGGAGCTGAGCGCCAAGCTGTGCCGGCGGCAGGACATCAACGAGGGGGCGGCGCAGCCCCGGCAGGCCGCGGTGTTCAACGTTTACACCGAGTTCAAGGAGTTAAGCCGCCGGCAGATCAAGGACATGGAGCGCATGTTCCGCCTGTGAGTGGGGCGGGAGCGGGGACGGGAAAGAACTCTCTTGGCCGGGCTCGTGGGATCGGCCGTCGGGTATAGGGCTCTGACTTCTCCCCGCGGGTCCTCCCAGTGCTTTTCCCGGGGGGGACATCTGGAGAGAGTCTGCCTGCTCTTGGCTGGATACTTGCATTTCTTCGCGGTTTGCGGTCGGGCTGGGCGAAGCTGCGGCGCGTTACCAGCGCCATCTGATCCCCACGTTATCCCTGTGCTTTTTCGGGGGGGGGCCCGGAGAGGTTGCTCGTGGGGTTTGCCCCGGACTCGGGGCTGGAGCTGAGACTTGTGCTTAGCTCACGACTTGGTGTTGCCTCTGGTCTATCTGGGTGTGGGACGGCGGCTGTTTGTGGTGGCACCCATGTGGTGGCGGGTTTGGAGGACGCTGTGTCCCGGGACGTCGCAGCAGTGCTGGGGGTCTGCCTCAAACAACCGTGAGCCTGAACATCCCTTTTAGCTCTGCCTGGCAGTGCTGGAGCTCCTTCCACAGTCCCATTTGCCAGACTTGGTGTTCCCTCCTGTGCTCCCAAACAAAGCTTGTGTATAGCTTCCTCTTGCTTTGCCCTTCCTGGGGGCTAGGATAGGGATCCTCTCCTGGCAGGAAGGTTTGTATTAGAGTCGGGCTGCTGGTGGCAATGCAGAGGGCTTGGCCCTTCCTGGGATCCTGCTCTTTTCTCTACAGACCCTGTCCTGGACCGTGCATGGGTGGCTTTATGTGTGCTCGGGCTTCCCTGACCAACGCAAACCCCTGTGCTCCTAGGGATCGATGCTCTCCCAGCCTCAAGGAGAGGGGTCAAGCAGGCATGGCTGCCGGGCTGGGGGTGAGCTGCTGCCCAGCGTGAGGCAGGACCACAGAGGACTTACATGGGTTTTTATGGCAAGGTGCAGAGACCTATTTCCACCTATAGAGGTGACAGCAGCAGGGCTTGTTAGGTTTTTGTTCTCCTATGTGAAAGCTGCCCTGGGCACCCTGGAGGCTGGGGTCATTGCAAGGATCAAGAGCCTGGTTAAGTGCTCCTGGTGCTGTATGGTGTTGCTGGCCCTGTCTGGGGCTGTTTCTGCAGGAGACCAGGCAGTGAGCCTTCCGAGCTCACCGGAGTTCTTTGTTGCACAGGCAGTGTTTTGTCGGCAGCCAGGCGCGGGAAGAGAAGCGGGATGGGTGAGGCTGCTCTTCTGCCTGCTCCTGTGTGTCCCTTTTGACGTTGGTTAAAGGGGTCCTACTCTGCGGAGCACTGAGACATGGCACTGTGGGGGCAGGAGGACTAACGATACAGGCAGCTGCAGTGGCCAGAAGCTGTGTGTGAGAGCCTGGAGTGGGCAGCAGCACTGCTTCAATAGAGATGAGGAAAGGAACAGCGGTGGTTTGGGGAATAAACAGTGGACGAGCTGAATTGCAGCCGAATTTTTCAACAATGAGCTCATTAAACGCCAGCATTGTAAGTGGAGAAACCTAGGCTTTGCAGTTGAATGCTAATCAGATGGTCAATGTAACTGGGAAACATTGCATGCCCTGTGAGGACTACCGCAGCTGAGCGCCGGCTGGTTGTGCCAAAAGAGAAAGAAGCTAGGCTGCTGCTCCCTGGACAGTCGGATGGAAAAGCCCGTCCTGGTTTTCCCGCTGTTACAGGCACCTGCCATTTGCAGTGGTGGAGAATCTGGTCTTTGCTCCATCTGCTGCCAGCGACCTCTTTTCAAGTGTCAGCTCACACCATGTGCTCTATGAGGAGAGGAAATATTCCCCTTAATTCCTGCCAATCAGAACTTTAGTTAATGTGATTAAGGCTTTTATTCTCTGTATGGCTTATTGGCTGTGGCCACCACAACCCAGGATCTTTCTTATTAAAGGTAAAGTAAGCTTTTGACAGACAGGCATGTGTCTTCTCACTACACAGGATGCAGCTTTCCACTGTACAACTTCCCACCCAAAAGTGTTTCTCATCAGTTTAGTCTGACTTGTAAATCTATAGCTTGGACTAAACGTGAGCCTGTGGGACCTGAGCACAGTATGGGCTGAGCCAGGGTGCTCCAGCCAGAAAGGGACTTGCTTGTGATTGTGGCTGCTCTGGTGTTTTCCAGGGCATTTCACAGTATAGCTGGTGGCAGTGACCGCCCTGTGCCAGGATGGAAGCGAAGGGCTTGTTGGAACATGGGGCTTCCCAAAATCCAGCGGTTCATTCAGGTGCTCTGTGTTGCTGGCTGCACCAGGAGCATCCTTCCAAAGTAGAAATGATGCTCCTTGTTCTTGCTGCCATGGTTGGGCTCACTTCTCTTGTCCAAGACTCCTGGCAGCATCCCCCCATTTTGGCATCGTTCCCTTGGAGATGGGGTACAGGTATCTGTTGTGGGTGCTGGGTACAGGTAGCTCTTGGGGTGGGTATCTTTTTTTGGCAGAGGTACCAGCAAGTCTGCAGCTCGGACTAATTATAATGCGACCTAATTAGCTGCTTGTGTGTGTGAGGACTGTGGTAGCCATGATAACCTCCCTTCACCAAGTCTTGCACCTCAGGAGCTCTGCAGTGTCACAGCTCCCCTTGGTACCCTCTTGTCCAGATAAGTGGCAGAGTGGGGTATGAAAGCCAGGCCTGTGAGGCTGTTCCAGGCAGGAATGACCTTTCTGAGGGAGGAAAACAGCCACTGGCTTCATCTGCAGGGTGCAAGGGAGTGGAGAAATTCCAGCCTTGCTGTTGCTTTTGTATCTAGGGAATTCCATGCGTTGCCTGCATATCTTGAAGCGCCTTGTGCCTTGCTGGTGGGAGAGGCTGTGATGTCCCCTTGCCCTCCTGGAGCTCTTTGGGAGCTACTCAGCCTGTACCAAAGGACGTGTCCAATGTGCTGCAGCAGACCTGCTTGCTCCAGCGCTGCCATGCTCCCAGTGTGACCAGCTGTCTCTGGAGCCCGGTGCTCAGGCACATCATCCCCACAGGGACTTGGCCACCCAGCCCGGGCCCTGAATGCTGTGGTGCCTTAGGGTCTTGCCCAGGTCTTGCTGGAGGATACTTTGATCTTACTGTCATGTCCCTTCTAAAGAAGGAGAGTTCCTGCTACCCAGGCTGGGGAGGATGGGGCCGCACGTGGCTGAGGAGCCTGCCTCCAGCCTGCTATGGAAGAATTGTTTCCAAAGCTCTTGGCAATAGAATATCTCAGTTGGAAGGGGCTTGCAGTGATTGAGTCCAACTGCATGTACTGAGTCAGGGCTGACCCAAAAGTTAGAGTGTTAAGGGCATTGCCCGGATGTCTTTTAAACACTGACAGGCTTGGGGCATTGACCACCCTCCTAGGAAGCCTGTTCAAGTGTCTGACCATCTCCTTGGTAAAGAAGTGGTACTTCGTGTCCAGTCTGATCCTCCCCTGAGGCAGCTTTGAATCGTTCCCATGCGTCCTATCACTGGATACCAGGAAGAAGACATCAGCACCTCCCTCTCCATGTAAGGTGAAACACAACGCTCAGAGGGAATGAAGTATTGCTTAGGATTTTGAAATGTTTAAGTGAAGATTATTGCCACTTCAGCTTTATTTCAAAGCCTGTTAAGCCGCTGCAGCATGCAGAAACTGCAGATCAAAGTACAGGTGCCCACAGCATGTGGAGCAAGCTCAGATACAGCACACGTGAACAAGGAGGACAGGTTTTCTTTCCAGCCCTTCTCAAGAAGCATGAATGCTTAGAAACTGCTCTTTGATCCTTCAGGATTTGGGAATTCTCTTCAGCTACCCTTTTATTTCCCTTGGTGTTTTTCAGACGGCTGGGAGGTGACTGCAGTGAATACAGGTGGTGCTGTCCTCAGCATCTCCTTTTTCCTCTCCTCCTGATCCCTCTTTCTTCTGTGGTGTAACCCCCCAGTTATGCTGTGTATAACACCAGTATGATGACTGTACTTGGGCTGTAATAGTGCATAACAGACTTCTTTGCTCTTAAGCAGCTCTGCTGAGCAGGTATTCCCTCCTTGCCTTCAATGTCTGCTCCTGCTTTCTTCTCTCAGCACTTCAGCAGCCCAAATGGAAGCAAGCCAGAGTGGGAATCTTGGTGCATCCTTGCTGCAGATCTTGGCAGCTGCTGCTGATGTCTCATGTGCTGCCAACAGCGCTGCTGTGGTGGCAGTGCTCTGGAGCCATATCACACCAGCCTGTATTCCCATTCCAGCCATTGCAGGTGGGGACCTGCCGTGGCACTGACTTGGTGCTGGAGTTGCCCGCCTGTGATGCAAGATGTCTCTGCCTATTGGCACAAGAGCCTCTCTGTCCATGATGCCTGCATGTCACCTGGATGAAGCTTTGTTCATGTCCCAGGGAGCTTTGAGCCCAAAGGAGGCAAAGCCCCAGTGTCACAGCAGGGATGTGAAGGGCTGGCAAGGCACCCAAGTGCTCCATACGCTTGCTGCAGCATTCCTGGAGTACAAGATGTGATGGCTCCCCAGAATGGAGAGGGACTTTTTACGTGAGCATGTAGTGATGGGACAAGGGGGAACGGCTTTAAACTGACAGAGGGCAGATTTGGGTCAGATATTAGGAAGAAATTCTTCTCTGTGAGGGTGCTGAGGCGCTGGCACAGGGTGCCCAGAGAAGCTGTGGCTACCCCATCCCTGGAAGTGTTCAAGGCTGGGTTGGATGGGACTTGGAGCACCCTGCTCTGGTGAAAGGTGTCCCTGCCCATGTCAGGGGGTTAGAACTGGATGAGCTTTAAGGTCCTTCCAATTCTAGTGATTCTACAATGCGCTTAGGGACCAAACTTGCCCTCGTGCCCTCTTCCAACGCTGCCTGTGGGGGCTGACCAGTGCCCATCACCAGAACAGAGCTGCTCTGGGGGCAGTGACTCAGGTGTGAATGGTATTGGGCAGCTCCCAGAAAGCAGACAGTGGGGGTTTTGGTAGGACTGAGGTGTGCCAGGAGCATCGGCTGACTAACAAGTTGCAGTCTGCGTTGTGCCCCATGATGCCCGTGTCGGCAGGGGCTGGAGGGAATGAATTTCACCATCTCACATGCCCTATAAATATGCCTCTCCCTAAATAGTCGGGCTGCGTGGCCCGTGGCAGCCGAGTGGCTCTGCTC
This sequence comes from Pezoporus occidentalis, assembly GCF_034315485.1. Taxonomy (NCBI): domain Eukaryota; kingdom Metazoa; phylum Chordata; class Aves; order Psittaciformes; family Psittacidae; genus Pezoporus; species Pezoporus occidentalis. The sequence continues at coordinate 2,310,038 of NW_026916336.1, forward strand.
AGGTCCTAAAATACTTGGGCTGTTTTCGGAGATGAGGTGGGGGTGGGGAGAGAATGCAGCAGTCTGCAGCGTGCTGCTGTTGCTCCGTTGGGGATGGCGCCGAGCATCCGGGGGGCTTCAGTGTCCCTCTGGCTGTTCCCCACTGCAAGGCGCTGTTAATCTGGTTTTGGGGTGCATCTCGGTGCCAGTGGGTGTGCTCCTCAACACCCATTGTGGGGCTGGTACAACGTGCTGCCCTGCCACCACAGCCTGCCGATGGCAAGTCCCCATTTCTCACAATCCTGGCTTTGTGCTGCCTCTCTGCGGGAATGATGAGCCCTGAAGCTGTGCCCCATGCTTAACCCTTTCGGGGCAGTGCGTTTACCAGGGCAGGCACTGAGGGCTGGTGTTTGCCTGTGGGTAGTGTCTACTAGAATCAGGGTGAGATGAGCGTAGCAGGCACCGTAGGGCTTCTGCCTTCATCTCCATTACCCAGTGCTCCTGAGAGGGGATGGACAGTGTTCTGACCCTGTTTGGGTAGCCCTTGGTTGGGATTATCCTTCTGCACCCAGCCCAAGGGCAGTGTGAGCTTGCTGGGGCCAAAACAACCAAGCCCAAGTGCCTCCCTACCACTTTGTTCTTGCTGCTTTATCTCATCAAAGGCACTGCCGCCCCAACCACCTTGCTCTGGAGGAGCAGCTCCACACCCTTGCTCCCAAACTTAAGGGAAAAACAAATTGGCAATTAAACATCGCACTCATCATGCTTCTGTAAGGTCTTGAAAGTGTGTCTCAGAGCTGGGCTGGGTGATGCTGTGAACATGTGCCTTAATTAACTGATGCCTGCATCACTGTGATGAACTTGCTGCTTTTCTTCCCTGTGACGTCTGGGGTTTGTGACCTGGTTTCTGCTCCGACAGAGGTTTCTTTCCTAGTGTTCCAGAAAGGTGTCTGGCCTAGTGGGCTCATGGGTTAGGGTGCAGAGCATGCAAGCAGATTGGTAGCAGGGGTTGCACTCTAGCCTGGTGGTGATGTCCCTGCCGTTTGGGGTGTCTTGGGCCTGGGACCCTTGGAAACAAAGAAACAGAGAGAGGTAGGGGGACTCTGGAAAGGTGCAGAAGCTGCCTCAGTTTGGGAGGGAAAGCACCCTCTGCCCAGGCTTGTGGAGGCAGGGGCAGAGCTTTTGGCTGCAACCCTTCCTTGTGCTGCCCAAGCAGCTCAGAGCCAGCAGCTTTGTTCTTGCCTTCCTGTGCCACAACTTCCTCTGCGGCTGTGAGGTTTCTCAGCTGGAAAGGGTTTTCTTCCAGGGTAACCACAACTGTGCAGGTCTTGGTCTGCTACAGCCCTTATGTCTTTGGAAGGGAGCTAACAGTCAATGAAAGATGATGGGTTGGAGGGTTTGACTGGCTCCTGCTTCAAAGGATTTAACTCTGTGAGGGTTGAGGTGGAGGCAAGGGAACAGTGGCACATGTGCACAGGGGCTGAGCCCAGCTTGGCAGACCCTGCCCTGTCCTCCCATGTGAACCCCCAGCTCTGCTGTACCCCAGGCTGAGGGAGGGTTGTTGATGAGAGAGCTGATAGCAGAGTGCCCATCCCTTCAGCCTTTGGACTTTGAAACCCGGTGATGGCCCTGGCAGTGTGAAGCATGGGTTGCTGGGTGGGCTGAATGCTTATATGCAGTGGATGTTAGGGGGGAACTGGTGTGTGGTCCCAGGCTGACTGTGGCAGGTCTCTGTCTCCCCATCCCTAAAGCACTCTGCTCCTTGCGTAGGTGCTCTCCTCCTGTAAAGAGTCCATGGAGTCCTTTGTGCTCCACTGGGATCATGGTCCCACTTCAGTCTTGCTCCTAGTGTCCTAGAGGCGGGCACTGGCTTCCTCTACCAGCCTGGCCCTGTGATGCAGCCCGCAGCACTGGCTGGGATTGCTGTGCTTCCCCAGGACCACAGTTCTTCTCTGCCGGGAACACTGGATAAATGGCTGCCCTGAAGCATGGCGCTCGTGTGGTACAAAACCATTTCCGTTTTGTAGAGAAAAGATCTTAACAGCTCTGTGTGTGTGTTTTGCCTACAAAGAGATATATCTGCTTTCTGCTGGGTTGGTCTGTGCTTCCCGTTTCTCCTCAAATCGAGCAGCAGACCTGGCAGGAGCTGGCTTGGGCACGTTTGCCTCCCTGTGCTGGTGCGTGGTGTAAAGTTGTGTACAAGGTAACCTTTGTGCCGGGCACAGAAGTGGGCGAGATGGAAATCCCACTGAGATAAGCTGAGTTCCTCCGTGCTCCTTCTGTGTGGGTGGTTTGGTCTGAGCTCCCCTGAGCACTTCTCTATCTGAGGCAGCTCTGAAAGCCGTCAGCTACATCCCTGAGCTTAAAATATCTCAGTGCTGGTCATGTCCTGCAGCTTCCCCTCTCCCCTGAGCTTTGAGCCACTCTGTGACTTTATCCTCTGGCATAGTTCCTCTTCTGGGAAGATGGAGATGGGGATTTTGAGGGCTGACCCCCTCGCCTTTGTACCCTGTAGGTATGACTCAGGACGGGATGGATACATTGACCTGATGGAGCTGAAGCTGATGATGGAAAAGCTGGGAGCCCCGCAGACCCACCTGGGGCTGAAGAACATGATCAAGGAGGTGGATGAAGACTTTGATGGGAAGCTCAGCTTCTGTGAGGTGAGGGTGACCTGCAGGAGCAGACAGGGATGTGGCTGTGGGGTAGAGGGAGGAGGCAGCCAGGTCTGTACTCTGACTGTTCCCTCTGTTTCTCCAGCTGTGGGGTGCAGTGGAGAAGCAGGAAAGCTTCCCCATGCTATGGGGAGCTCGAGCACTGTCAGTATCCATCTCCCCATGGTAGCTGATGCCAAAGCTCTCCAACCTCCCTGCTTGGTTTGTGAGCACATATGAGCTGGGCTGCAGCTTCTTGGGAGTGCTGACAGAGCTCCTTGCTGTACCTGGAGGTGGCACATCCCTTCGGTCACAAGATCTCACTGCTGGGCTCCTGTGATACAAGTGGCTCAGGCCTCATTTGAGGTGCAGGGCAAGGGCTCTGCTCAGAGCAGCTGATTTCATGTGGCACTGGAGGCTTCCTCATCCAGTTTATACTGTATCCCTCTCCATCAGGCAGTAACCAGCCATGGGGAGCTTCCTGGGGGTGGTCACCTCTGTGCACCAAGGAACAAGTGTGGTGATTCAGCAGCTCAGTGCTGGATGCTGGCTCAGCAGGGACACACAGCGGACAGGTCTGTCACCACTGGGCTAAGACCACTGGGAGCAGCATGAACAGGCCAGGAACTGCTGCCAGGCAGAGAGGGAGTTTGAGCAGTTACCTGCATGCACGCACAGGTACCCTGCTTACCTTAGCAGGAAGGGAGAGTTCAGATGCCAAAACCTCCTGCTGCATCTTCCTGGGCTTTAGTTGCTGTCTCAGAAGCATATGTCACACCGTGGCATCTAAATTAACTAACATCCCTTTAGGTAGCAGGAGGGCCAGTGCTGCTTTTGTCCTGTGCTGGTTGAGGGCTGTGCTGCTGTCCTGCCCCAGGGGATGGCAGCAGTGGGGTTGTGCCATGCCTCCTTCATGGTGGTGGTTTGGTTGTGAGACAAGGTGCAGAGCTCTCTGCAGCTCAGGACATAGAATTGTTCATTTTGGAGGTTCTGAGGCATTTGGCAGTCCCTGGGAGGAAGGAAGAGCAGCCACAGCCTATATCTGGCTGGGCTGGTTGGGGTCAGGGGCAGCTTACAGAGCTGATGCTTTGTCTCTCCCTGCTTTCACCCCCCCAAGGGTTTTCTTGCATTTCTTTCTCTGCAAGAGGGCAGCAGTACAAGACAGAGGCCAAAGACTGTTGAGTTACAGGCCTCAGCCCTTAGAGACCAGGGAAAGGCATGCAAATCTGGGAAATGAGAGCCTGTCGCTTTATACCGTGAAAGCCCTAGGCCAGCAGCTGCTCTGGGCAGAGATGATGTGCCAGGTCAGAGGTGAACTAGGGGTAGTGAAGAATCCAGTGGAGCAGGAAGAGCACCATTCCCTTGGCCCCAGGTAAGACTGCGATTGCCAAATCACTGTGGGCTGGAGAAGCTCTGTGTGCCTCCTGGGCTGCCCTTCACCCTGGGTGAAGAGCTGGGGACAGCCTCTGGGCTTGCTGCGGGGGCTTCCTACTGTGCAAAATAAGTGCCTTTATCCTCAGAACTCTGGAAGGTACCAGCAGCAGAGGGAGCAGCTCCTCTTCCCCTTGGAGCACAGCCCCCCATCAGCTGGCATGGTCTGCTTATGCTTCCAGCCCTTGGCTTTACAACAGTTGGTGCTGTTGTAGCTTCTTGCCAGAAACAAAATGATGGTCAAGCAACCCCCAGCTTGAGCGGCTCATGGTTAGAATGAGGGAGCATTGCTGGCAGAGCTCCAGTGACAAATTACACAGCAGCTTTGTCATGTACCCAGAACTCCTTCCGCAAGGAGCAGGGTGCTTCTTGCTTTATTGCAGATGTGCTGTGTCCAGCTGCTGTATTTGAGCAGAGGGCTGTCAGGGAGGCAGGTTTCACAGTGAGTGAGGAGGCCTGAACTAGCCTGTAGCACTGTCCCACTCTTCCTGTTGGTGGTGACAAGCATGTGAAGGTTGATGAAGCTGACTTGGGGCTCAGAGAACACAAGGAAAAAACCCTGGTTTAAATGAGTGTCTGAACTCAGCAGGGTTGAACTCAAGGCCTGGAGGGCTTCTGTCTGCCTCTCCAGAGAATGACAACTCCTGACATTCCTGCCTGAAGATGTGCTTCTTGTGGCCTGGGCAGAGAATTGCTAAGGACCTCTAACTTGCAATAGGTCGCCTTTTGCTGCTGCTTAGAGTAGTGTCATGTCCTCTCATTCCAGGTAAGCTGTTGCCTGGGAAGCAGGCTTTGTATGGCTCTGACTTGCTGCTGACAAACTGCTGGCCCCATTAGGAAAGCTGCCTTCTACCACTGACCTTTGAGCATCCATCAGTACATCAACAATTAACTGCACAATTGCAGCAAAGGAATTTAGGCTTAAAAAAAGAGGAGGTACAGTGTGTGGGGGAAACCCCTCTGCCTGCCTGCTTTTGTCATGACCACAGGAAACCAGTTAATTGTTATAATAGTAATGTCTAATTGTGGCTGCTGTCTAGAACCCTCAAAAATCCACCCAATGTCCACCATGCCCACACCAGCTTAAATGCTCACCCACATCATGTGTTTGCTGGCAGGGCTAGTGCAAACCACAGCCTCGGGTGACACTGCTTTTCTGGCAAGCTGTTGCAAGGCTGCTGCTGCCAGTCAATCCTGTGCCTTCCCTCATATCTCTGGGGCCAGCATGGAGCCTGGTGGGGCTGCATAATTGCAGCATTGCTCTGAGGCCTGGCAATGGGAGGGTAGATTATGGATCATGAAGGATGTGAGCAGATATGTCTCTTCTTTTATGGGGTTACGTGATGCAAAGTGTGCCATCTTGTCCTCCTTGAGAGCACAGCTTTTAAAGATATCAACATTATTCACTTGTTTTTCCTCTATTGCCCTTTTCCTGAGGCTTAGCTGCAGGTTATGTGCCCTGGGCCTAGCAAGAGTGTCAGACAGGCTGGGAATGGAAGCTGAAGGCAGATTGCTGGTGGTCTCAAGATAGCAAGGACTGATGCCTTGGGGGCAAGTAACTGGTGAGGTGAGCTGCAGGTGGTGTGCTGGTGTAAGGATTGCTCCTGTGGAAACCAGCATGATGCCACATAGTCCACCTTGCTGGGTGCTTGGGGCTGATGTTATGCTGTGTAAGCCCCAAAAGGTGATTCAGTCCCTGGTTTCCTTTAGCTCAGCCCACATCTTGTGGCTGTGGCAGCCCATATTCCACCCCTGGAGGATTGCTGTGCTATCCTCTAGTTTCAGGATGATTCATGCACAGTTGTACTCATGACTGGGTGTTTCCAGTTCCTCCTTGGGCAGCAGCTGTAGCAGACCTCAGGATTGTGCTGCCTCCACGGCTCTTTTCCAATGCCAGGAAGTGAGACTTGCAGGGTGGAGCAGAAACTGTGAGGAGGAGCCATGATTAATGCCAGCCTGGCTGCCAGCCCTGTGTCTCCTGCCTGGTGTTGGAGGAGGAGAGGAACCAGCCTGAGCGCAGCGGAACTGAGCAGAGGGAGAGTATATCTTGGGCAGGATTTGGTTTCTTTCTGAGCAGGGTGTTCTGCCCATTCAGCAGAGCATCATCTAATTTCTTCCATGTGTTTGGAGGGTGGGAAAGTTCCCTCCCCAGCTGCAGCCTACTGTCTGGCTGCTCTGTGCTGAGCACACGCAGGTTATGAGGCAGCAAGCAAAGCCTGGTGATGCCGCTTCTGTGAGAGGCAGCCAGTGTTTCTGTCATCTCCACACCCTTCCCCATGGGAAGCCTTTGCATCTCCACCAGCTTCTGCGAGCAACTTAGAATCATCGAATCACAGAATGGTTTGGGTTGGAAAGGGTCTTAAGACCATCCAGTTCCAACCCCCTGCCTTGCTCAGGGACATCTCACGCTAGACCAGGTTGTTCCAAGCACTATCCAACCTGGACTTGAACACTGCCAAGGATGGAGCATTCACTTCCATGGGCAGCTTGTTCCAGTGCCTCACCACCCTCACAGAGAAGAATTTCTTCTTTATATCTAACACAAATCTCCCCTGTTGAAGTGTGAACTCATCACCCCTTCTCTTACCGATGAAGAGACCCTCTCCAGCATCATTCTAGCAGGCAAGCAGATGCTGGGACTCTGCTGCCCTCTGCTGGGACAGCTCAGACTCTCTGTAGGAAGAGGCCAAGTCCCCAGCCTGGCAGCCTGAGGGGCATTTGATGTTCCTGTTCAGTTTCAGGATTTATGGATAGCCCAGTGTGATATATGCACCCCTCTGCCCTGGACTAAAGCAGTGTGGCTTTGTGCTGCCTTTGAACCTGGTGACTTGTCCCAGTCTCTGTTCTTTCCGCACTGTTCCAAGGACAGAGACACCTTGGGTGGCTAAGAAGAGCTGGCAGTTACAGGACAAATGATGCATAGAGCATCCCTGTCTTAACCTGGATCTCGGTTAGCAGGTAGTAAGTGGTGCAGAGGTCTTTATTTTTAAGCAGGCATATTTTTGTATCCTTTCTGTAAAGTGTGCTTTCTTCATTTGCTTCCCGATGCAGTTCACGTGCCAATATGTACTCTGTTGTAGTGGTTCTGGATTTAAATGTCTGTGGTCCAGTGCAGAACAGAGGTTTCTAAACAAGTTGCTCTGTGCACAGTTGTGCAAGCCACTCCATCACAATGCTATGCCCATGCTTAGGCTGCTGTTCTCTCTCACAGGAGTGCACTGGTGCCGCTGTAAAGGGAGCCTGGGGTTCAGCTGTGAGCCAGAGCCATTTTTGCCCTGCTTTCTATGTTATGGGATATCATTTGAGTCCCCAGAAGACTGGGAAAGCTGATGAGGGGCTTGTGAATACATCAGTAGGGTGTGGGGACATAACAAAGTATATCTGAGCCTATCACATGGTTGTACCAAGCAGGTGACGTCCTTCCTCTGGCTGTGTAGCAGCCCAGGCTCAGTAGGAGCTGTGCTTCACCAGGAAACCCTATTTTCTTATTTGATCCTACTTCTTTTAGTTTGACAGGGCTGTGCGCTAAAGCTGGGCACAAGGTCCATGGCACTGCTTGGTTTGTATAGACCTGGATTCCTTTGCTCAGAAATGTAAATTCCAGCCCCCTGCAGGTGGGGCTGCAATTGTGCTGTTTGTGTTTTGTTCGAGCCTCAGTGAAGAGCTTGAGTGTTTTCTCTCTGTATTGCTAGTTCCTGCTGATTTTCCATAAAGCTGCAGCTGGGGAGCTCGAGGAGGACAGCGGCCTGTTGACTCTTGCAAAGCTCTCGGAGATAGATGTCTCCATTGAGGGAGTCAAAGGAGCCAAGAACTTCTTTGAAGCTAAGGTATGGTGTGTCACAGAGAAACATGAAAAAGCAAAAGCTCTGTATGCAGGCCTTAACTGCCACTGAGACACTGAGCCTCCTTGCTTTTGAATAGAAGATATGCCTAGTGTTACTTCCTAGCTAAAAGGATGCATATTTCATTCTTCTCACCCCAACCTCAGCTATAGCTTTTCCCCTCAAATTTTGTTGGACTCTGTCTACATCCTTCTGCAGATCTGTCAATGCTACAACAGCTTAATTCACTACCTCTGCTTTGGGTCTTGCAGGGTCAGCCACAGGGACTGGCCAACCTGTGTCTCTGTGGCTGTGAGCTCTATGGGAGAAGATGGCTGACTGCTTTTAAAGACAAAAGTATCCTGGAAACTAATGCAATAGGGACAGTGTTTCCCATCTTGCAAAACCTCCCTCAACCAGAACAGTCTGTGTTCAGTGGTGAATGGAGCGTTTTGGAGTATAAGATTTCAGACATCTCTTTCTCGAGCAGCTCTCTAACCTTTGGAATCAGAATTATTCTACAGGGTCCTGGGGTTGGCAGAAAGAGCTTTGCACCATTCAAATCTGACAAAGCACCCTTTTTGAAAGCTCTCGGAGAGAAAATAATCCTGCTTGTTTATACAAGAAGTTTTTTTTTCCCAAGAGCATAGCACAGCTCTTGCCCAGCAGATGTACTGAGATGAAAGCTGGAAAAATAGCCAGCAAATAAACAATGTCTCTTTGATCTGCAGATTATCCATGGTGTAGTATGATGTTCTCAGATTTGGCTGTCATTCAGAACTGTCTTCTGCAGTAGTTTCTCCCACCGTACACTCACAACTTATGCTATACTGCCTGCCTACAGAAAGAATGTGTGTGACCCAGTACAGATAGCATCGTTTTGGTCACTTGTTAGTGACTTACTAGTAAACGACCTTTCTTTTTTTGATGTTCAAGTCAAGCAAGCTAACAGGTACTGCATGTAAATACCCAGGCATTGCAGTGTAATTAATACTTGAGCCACCCTGGCAGAGCACTGGGTGACACAGCAAACAGTTCTCCATTGCTCATCTGGGAGTAGTTTAGGCTCTGGCTCCCCCTCTGCAAGGCTTGACATGCTTTTATTTTCTCTTTCTCATAAAGGTTCAAGCCCTCTCTTCAGCCAGTAAGTTTGAAGCAGAGATAAAAGCTGAGCAGGATGAGCGAAAGCAGGAAGAGGAAGAGAGGAAACACCGCCGAGCAGCTTTCAGGGAGTTAAAGTCTGCATTTATCCAGTAACCGGCCAGCTAATATGCACTCTGAGATTGCACACGACTTGGTACGTTTCCCAAATCAGGGCTCTACCTGGAGAGAACTGCTTGGATCCTGCCTAAAACTTGTTACCGCTTTGCTAACCTTCCTTTCCTGAAGATCCTCCTGAGTATAAGGGCACAGTTCTTACAGTTACTATGCATTCATAACAGTGTGAATCCTAAGAGCTGTGTACATGCTGTTGTGCTCTGAACTGTCAGGAGTACATCACCCTGAAGCAGACACAGCAGGTAGCAAATCATGGATGAGCACTGACGAGTGTCATGCTTACCTACTTTATTCTTTCCTTCTTTTCTATACATTCTTTTTCTCTTAACACCATGTTAATTAATTCCTTCCTTGCAGGCAAGTAGTGAGGTCTTGTGTAAATCAGGGTGTACAAATTACAGCTTGACTTCCTGTATGTTTGTATTGCTGTTGGGTGTTGTCACCCTTTTCTTTCTCAAAGCCCTGTGCCACAGGCACTGTGAAAACACTGTGAAGAGAGAAAGATAGTTACTAGGACATGGATCAAATTAGTTACCATTTCCTGTAGTTTTTCTGCCACCCAGCATGTTGTAGAGTCTTCCAGTTTTTCTTCTCTGAAGTGCCATAGTTACAAACCTTTCTATAAGAGGCAAGAATTCCCCAGACTTTGAAGGGAGGAAGCTGGCTCTCTCTTAAATGAGGAATAGAAAACTGAATTGCCTGACCATGTATCTTCTTTCACATTCCATCACATTTAGTGTACTGTATGGCTTCACTGTATTTTCCAGCCTTAGGCAGCTGTATGTGTTTTTAAGGGATATTGCCAGCTGGACAATGCAATCGGATGGCACAATGGGGTTTTCTATTTGGAAATCCTGAATCATGAAGGTGACATTGTGATTTTATTAGAGCCATGACATACCATCAGCCCAGCATACTGAGCAATCCCTGCTCAAGAAGGAGAGAGCAGCAAGGTGAGCACATTTAGCTGAACTGAAATCAGAGGGCTTGCACTATACTATTAGCCATTTTCTTCTGCAAACACAGGAAACTTGTCCACAAATGTTAAAATGCCCACTGCTCATCTGGATACATACACTGTAGGTCAGGGGAGCTGTGTTCCCTCTGAGACCTCTCTTGAAACATGGGTTTGCTCAAATTTTGCCTCTGCTATTGCCCCACTTTGTGCTTCTTTTCTTTCCAGAATTAAACTCACCAGTTATGTTTTAATTTGTCTGTTTTGCTTCTTAAACTGTGAGCACTAAACTGTGAGCATGGAATAATAAATAGAACAAAACTCTCTTTAATGTCAGGTGAAAGAATTGCTAAACAATTAAACTGTGTATATATATCTTCACAGATTATATTTTATAAATCATGCTTTTTTAGCTAAATATTTATAATTAAATGTTTTTATACTTTACAACAAAGCAGATAATTTCATCTTTCAATTATTTCTCCTGTTGCTGAAATGTACAAATAAAGCATTGTTATCTTCTGTCTTGTCTGCGATTTATCTTAGGTCCCTGACTGTAACATTTTGTTCACAAATTACGGTAGTGATCCCCAAAACTGTGTCTTGACTTGGATGAGTAAGGGAAGTATTCTCAGGCAGATGCTCAATAGCACTTCCCCTTCTGTGCAGCAGTTCTGGGGTAAAAAGCCCTAATGTTTGCAATTCCTCAGAAAGGGACGTGGCTGTTTAAACATTTGAAATACTGCCCACTGCTAAATGCTGACATCTGAAGGTTTTCAGCCTTCCATTTTCTTAAAATAGCCACTGTCTCAGCTGTGGTAGTGCCCCAGCTGGGATCTAGGCAGGTTGCTTCAGCTATGTTTCTCTTAGCATTTTCTCCTCCTGCATTTGTAGAAAGGAGGGAGGGAGTACATGGACATCTGAAAATGGGTCCAAGCATCTTGTTCCTACTGTTGCTGATGTGCTAACCACTGACCACTGGCACGGTCAATTTGGGAAAAGGGAGGGTGTGCTTAGGAGGAGGTTTAACAATGCATCATTTCAGGTATAGTCCAGTGGTGAAATGGAATATGTGAATAATTTATCCAGTGTGACTCCTACTCTGCATTGTCAGCAGTTGATGCTGTGTGTCTGTGGGCCATTGGGTCTCAGAGGTGAGTTAAAATCAGGATGAAGGCTCCTTAGTCTCTGCTTCCAAGGAAAACTGCAACACTGCAGCTTTTTATTTTCTTCTTCCCACTGCTCACTTGTGCTGTTTTGCACGTGCAGCTGTGTGAGGAGTCGGGGACAGCAGGAGGAGAGGGTGGGAAAAGGGCTTGCAGTGGTTTTATTCCAATAGATGCCGGTCAACTCCAGTTGACAAACTTCAATAAGGAAGTGAGCAAAGTGTGGTATTTGTGTTTAGCTCCAATAGGTGCTGTTAGCTGCAGCTTTCATTCAGTGCAATGAACAGTAAGTGGTTTTGGGTGTGCATTTATTTTGAATTTAGCTTTGCAAAAATTGACACTGGGAAATTAATTGGGTTCTAAATTGCTTTGTTTTGCTGGCAATTATTGAATAACAATGTCATTAGATTATGCAAAAGTACTTAAAATTGCTTAGCAAAACCTCCCATCTAATACTTACTGCCTGACAATACTTAATTGTATTTACCTATAATTAGCCTATACGATCCTTGATCCTCTGACCTTTCAGGCCTGATGTCACCACAGGTGGTTCTTAAAGGTCGTGGCAATCCCAACTCTTTACTGATACCTGCTGGTGCATCAATGCTGCTCTGGCATTCCTGACATGCCCCAAGTGGCACTAAGTAGAGAAGGCTGATTAAAAGCCTGTTGTGCTTTTGGGTTTTTCCTGAAGAGAAAAAGACTTGCCTCAAGTCACTGATCTCCTAGAATGGGAACTCCAGATGGTCGTTGATCCCTCGAGGGTTTTTGTTTAAAGTTTCCCAGAGTAGAAGATGTACGGTAGAGAAGTCACTAGCACTTCAGCCAGCACTGAGGATGGCTTTAGCCTGTGTGGATATACAGATCACAGTGTGTTTCTCAATGACACTTCTGTCATAGGCATTGTTGTTGGCTTCAGGGGACAGTGTTTGTTGCCTAAAAAGCACAGTGTAAACACGGTCAGGAGAGAAAGGGAAACAGTATGATCAGGTTCTTCCTGGCTTAGGGTTCAGGGTTTGTCTGTGAGGATTAAGGTGACCAAATCATATTTTAACCTTATGGGAGCATCCAAATAAATTCCTTCCAAGATGGATTGGAGTAACTGAAGTGCTTTATTGTTGCCTTTCAAACTCGGCTTGTCACATGGGTGAAAGATCTTAAAATAACTGTGTTGCAGAACGAGCAGTGTGTTTGCGGTAATGTCTTTTAAGCCATCTGAGGGTGATGGATGTGTTGAAGTGACTGACTTGAAAAACCTACAGTTGGATGTTCACCTGCCTGCCTTTGTCTGTTGCTTTTATTATTTTTAGGGATATGCCAGAGGACATGGAAAAATGGGCTGTTGGGAAGACAATGACACTTCTTAGACAAAATCCCTGATATTTTGACAAACAGGGAAGCCACTTTTCCAAATAACAAAAAGTGGGGGTGACAAGGGGAAACATGACAGACTGCTGCATCTTCTGGGCTGCTTTATGCCATTGTTTACCAGTTCAAGGCTGTGCTCTGTTTGTTGTTCCACTGTTGTAGTAAAGGAGGCAAGCTAAGGTGGGTGAAAGCAATGGGTCAATGAGGAACTTTTTAGTCTGTTAGGAATGCCTCTTACTTGTATGTGGGGTTTTAACAGTGAGGATGAATTGGCATGGAAAGCCAGGGCTCTGAAGTACATTATGTTCTCAGTATCCAGAGTAGCTGCTGGGGTATTTCATTCCTACCTTGTATCAGCTGAAGTCCTGTAATTGAAACATGTAGGAATTTACCCCCACGGGTACAGCACTGAACTTTTATGACAGTCTCCCTGTTCTGTTTGAATGAGTGTTGTGGAGGATTTAAGATGCATCTGCTATTACCAACCCCCAGAAACTCATCCAAGTTTCCTTAAGGTATTTTACAAAAATGCCAAGTTCTGCAAATGAGGCATGCTTCAGACACTCTTGATTTCTTTTGTCTCAGTAATACAATGCTTGTGCTAACTGGGATAAAAAGTTTCCCGCAAGTGCTAAACTTCCCGCATCTCAGAAGAAGCTTGTCTTAGAACATGTGAAAACGTTTTTGAGTCCTCAGACTCGTGTTTGGTGAGTAGAGTAACAAGGTGCAGCCATTTCTACAGTGAAATTAGAAGTTCTTACTGAGGGCTTCAAAGACAGTGCTGCCTCTCTCCCTCCCCACACCATTATTAGTTATTGCGTCAAGCTGTGTGACAACAGCCAGGGGGATCAAATGCAGCTTATCACAGGCCAGCCTTTTGCTAAAGGGAGCTTTGCTTTTACATGCCAGCCTCCCTAAAGGAGGAGTTCAACTCTTAAGTTTTTTGGGTGAAGTAGTCCTGTGTTGTTCTAAGCTAAAAACAAGCCCCAAGAATTAGAGGCTTTCAACCCGTTTGCTCAGAAGAATTGCTTGTGTTCACTGTTGCATCAGTTTTGGCTGGTATTCAGTGCACAATGACAAGTATTTATTCACCTAGAAGGAAAGGGAGAAAGCTACATGGACTGTGGCAGAAATCACAACTGGAGTGAAATTGTTTCAGCTGAAAATGGTTATAACTTCAATAGCGCATAACAGACAAGAATAGTTTTTTAGGCTGAAGGAACCACATGGGGCTATTCTGCATCATAGACTAATATGGGTTTGAGGACTAAAAATAAGACAGTTATGTTTAGCAAAAAAAAAAAAATTGAGCTTGTTATTTTCCCCATCAGGAAACTCAGAGTCAAAATATGTGCACCTAATGCCCTTTTTCTGTCAGTGTCAGCATCCTCCTTCCCAGCTGTATCCCACAGCAGCATACCTGCAGGGCTCCTCTGGTGCAGGGGTGAGAGTGGGTTTGACCCTCTCACACCAGGGATAATGCATGAGCTTAAAACAGGGTTGCTTCCCAGAGGTAAGGAAGATTTCTATGGCCTTGTAGTGACACCAGTAAAGCTGAGTTACCTACATGCAAGCTAATGGGAGAGAAACAGTAAGGCTGCAGGTGGGAGATTATACCTTGAGAAAGATGTCCACTGTATGGAAAAGGGCTTGGAGTATTGTGTGTGTTTGCTTAGAGCTTTAAAAAATCCTTAATATCTACAGGTGTGGATAATTACGGAACTTCCTGCATGTGTACCAAAGACATTGCAACCAACCCTGAAAGAACTGAAGTTAGAAAGTGCTATACTTCTATACAAGTGCATTGATACTAAGACCAATAAGCAACATTGCTAAGGGCCTTTGAAGGAAATTCCGTACAAGCTTTTCTTGATCACCGTAATGGGGTCAAAATTCATGACCAAATGGAAAACTATTTGAGACATTTTTATAGTGATACCAAAGTTTTGTCATGGCTTAGAGGGCAGAGTGTGAAAAGCACTATGTCTCTTGAATCAGTTTTGTGTTATAAGCAGAAACTTTCCGTGAAGTCTCTAAATGGAATAAGTATAGGAAATTAAAACCATTAATTTATAATTGTGTACCTGTATAGCAAAACATTGCAGGCCTAGACCTGTGTCAAAATAGCAAGTTTAATAGTTGGGTGATCAAATTGGGTTTGGTGGGGGTAGTTTGGGGGTGGGGTGTTTTTTTATTATTATTATTATTTTCTTAATATTGTTACTCATTTCTCTAACTTCTGTCTTGAAAGAAACCCATGAAGAGCAAAATCAGGCTATAGTAATTTTCTTTTGGGGAGAAGTCACTAGCATGTGATTGGGTAATATGAAATCTTAAATGGCATTAGTGATGCACAGTAGATTTAAGAGGATAGCAGGGGAATGCATTTAGGCGAGAGCCTTTTATGCTATTCTTTGTCTCTGCTACCACTGCTAACCCCTCAGCAGTGTGCCTTGGATCTAGTAGTGATCTTTGAATGGAGGAAGCTTTGACGGTGAAACAGCTTGTAAACCAGGATTCCTTTTGGCTGAGGTTGTCTGTACTGATATCTAACTCCTGCTATGGGGCTTGGAGCACGCTGCTCTAGTGGAAGGTGTCCCTGCCCGTGGCAAGGGGGTGGGATTGGATGAGCTTCAAGGTCCCTTCCACCCAAACCACTCTGATTCCATGGCGACGCGCGCTGCTGCAGCAGGGGGCAGTAATTTACCTCAGCGGCAGAGGCGCTTGACACCAAGCGGTCCGTTTGAGCCCAGGCTGGAGGCTGAGGCACTCATTTAGGTGCCCGGGGGCACCCGCTGCTCCGGTAGAGGAGGCAGGGCGGGAGGAGCAGCCGGTCTCACGGCCGCCGGCGCACCGCGGGAGGCTGCAGTGCGCCACTCCCTCCGGCTGGGGGCGCCCGCTTTCCCGAGGGAGTGAGGGGCGCTGTGCGCGCAGCTGCGGCGCCGTCACGCGGGCGGGGTCGGGGTGCGGGGGGGAGCAGAAAAGGAGCACCGTCGCCCATCCGGGTTCTCCGCGGCGGAGGCAGATGGGCGGGGCCTTGCCTCACGTGACGTTGCGTGGCGGCGCGACCGCCATCTTGTGTTGTTGGGGCTGAGGAGTCGCTGTGGTCGTGAGGGACTCTCCGTCCGGGAGCGCAGGTAACGCCGTCTCGTCGGCTCCCTGCCCCCGGCACCGTCTCGGCCGCTCCCGCAGCCTCGCTGCCTCTGCGCTCCCACCGCTATCGCCGCGTTCCCCCGCCTGTGGGAGCGGGTCTAGGCCGCGCGCCGAGCACCGGCCTTGCCGGCAGCTCCAGTCCGCCGCGGATGCCGCAGCCCCGAGGCGCCTCGCGGCCTACCGGGAGGCGAGGCTCTCTCGGTCTGGCGGTGAGGGGCACGTCCGGAGAGGCTCCCCTGCGCTCCAGGCGATGGGCTTTTGAGGGGCTGCTTGGGCCTAACCCTGCTTGGGGGTGTGGGCCTTGTCCTCTCCATGCGGCTTCTTGGCAGCGGAGGACGGTGCCTGTCAGGCGACGGCTGGGTGCTCGCGGCTTCTCACTCCCCGCGGGGCTGGCACCTGTGTCCCCGGCGGTGTCTCCCCTCACACTGACCCTTGTGAACTCGCCCGTCCACTCGCAGCCCAGGGGAAGCTGGCCTGTGCTCCGGCAGCGCTCGCATTGAAGCCGCTGTGTGCCCTGCTGCGAGCACGCCCAACCCTGTCACAGGCTGAGGAAGGAGGGAGCTCATCGAGCATTCGAGCCTTCCCCCCATCCCCCAGGCAGCAGGGTGTTGGGAGCAGCAATGACCAGCAGTGTTTGACTGCAGAGGCCTTGGCAGGCTGAAGAGAACATCGATCAGGATTGTGTACGTTTGGTATTGATCCAAGACAAGTAGTTTCAGTGTCAACAAAGCAGTCTCCGCTTTTTCAGTTCTGTGTAATTGCGCTTTAAAGTGGGACAAGTAGTAGGCTGAAAGGAGATGCTGCCAAGTAGTACTTCTGGAATAAAACCTGTATTTTCCCCAGTAACCTTCAGCGCCACGTTCTTGCTTTGCTGCTGTAATGGTTTATCTCTTGTTGTCGTTCTTAAGTGTCTGTTTTCTTGGGTGGGAGGGGAAAAAATTCTGGTTGTGTTTTTCTGTCTAACTTCTTGTTGCTCATTCTGTTTTCTTGCTTCAGGAGCTGACTTGGGCAAGTTCCTGGAAAGTACGTGTGAATTCTTTTTTTTCCCTTCCCCATAAGTGCTTGTTGCTTTTGTTCTTAAGAAACTTTTTAATGAACACAGATTAATTTGCTGCTTTGTGAATAGGAGTTTTAGTAGATGCACAGTGTGATAATTGGGAACCTTTGTGAACAAAATTGGTTGCAGTTGTCACTAATAAAAGCTTTGCTCTGGTATTTTTGAGCTCTGCTATTGGGTGTTGTCTCCAATAGATAATAAGAGTTTTAGTATTACAAGATACTAGAATGTTTGCCATTAACTTGAATAGGAATCCTTTGAACAGTTAGCTGATGCTGCAGTGAAAATGTGTACCCTGATCAGTCTGGGGGGTATCAACAGAAAAGGAGTGTCCATTGCCCCTTCTCCACCATCTTCATTCCCTAGGCTCATGTGTTTCTACAAGTTAACTGATGTCAAGGGTCACATGTGGAAGTGTTAACTTCTTACTGAATGTGATAAAAACCAAGTTTCTCTCTAATGGACAGCTATATTAAAAAGGAGTCAGAGATTTATCCATGGGAATTGAATGTCACTTCAAGCACGACTCTTGTGTTGAGACTTCAATAGCCCCTTTTCAATATCTGACAACATTGTGTATAAATGCTAGGTTTTCATAATGATTCCAAGAGCTGCTCGGGCTCTTGCTGGCTCTGGATACATGAGGATACATGAATGTGCAGGTGGATACCTTGTCACTGTGTTTCTCTTAGGACCTTTTCTGAATGGTTAAAGCAAGAGCATAGAACTAAAATGCAAAGTAATTATGTTGCAGTGATGATTTGTTTCACAGGGTGATTAAATAATAATTTGATACCACAGTAAAAACTTGGACTCTTGCAGATCCTCTCTTCACTACAGATGCTGATCTTAAGAGGACTGTGAAATAGGAATATCTGGAGATACTCCTGTTAGTGCGTTTTTTTTCTTGCCTTCCTAAAACATATAGTAAATGAAAAATGCAATCTTTATGTTGATGCAGGTAGAAAAAAAAACTTGTAAGTAGAGACTTGAGTGCTTTACAGCTAACTTAATTTTCTCAACTGTTTTGCTGCTTGATTGAGGAAAAGACTGTGTGTAAAACAGAAGTACAAACAAGATGATTTTTATTTTTTATTTTTTTTTTTTTTTTAGGGAGTTTAGACTAAGCATCATTGTGTCACTTCTCCTATGCTTGCTGTCTCCAAAGGCCAGTTGCCTAAATGTAGTTCTGTCACAAACTGGAGTTTCTTATACCTGAAAACGAGAAGAAGGTTGGCAGCTCTTTTAAGATCTATAGGTACTTATTTTTTAAGACCCCCTCACCTAGTTGTCAGTCATATGGAACATCTGACTGGGGCAGCTGACTGGCTGAAGAGGTGCTACCTGCCTCTGCTGAAGGTTCTTTCTGTTTAAACATAGAAGGGAAACACAGGTTCATAGTAATTGATGAAGGTGAGACAGGTACCTGACCATGGTCTTTTCTTGCTTCTCTGCTTCTTCCTTTAAAGTAATTCAAGGCTCCAGCTTTTTTGTGTGTGTTTGAAGTACCAAGAATCTGAAATCTGATTCTGCCCACTTCTGTCTGATCTTGTGAGTTCAAGTAATTACCAAATATATGTTTAGTACTTTTCATTTAGGTTTTTAAAATTCCTTCTTAGGGCTTTTAAGGTATGATTTTATGTCTTCTCATAGTCTGATGTAGAAATAAGTTCCTTTTCCTAGCATTTTTTTTTCCTCATTTTTCTGTGTTGTTTTTTATTTTCCCTCTTCTCAGTGCTTCTGCTCAAAGATGACTGGAGATAAGCTATATTTAATTCATGATTATAGATAGAGCTATGAGCACTGTAAAAAAGAGCAGAGCAATAAAATTTCTGCTCACAAGTGTAAATGCACAGGCCTGATCTGCCTTCTCCTTTCTACATAGCTTACCATTGGATGCTTTGATAAGGGGAAACTCTTCTCTCTGTTACTGAAGAAGTGTTTGTGTTGAAAGGGACTCTGTGTGGTTTTCTCATCCATTTATTTTAATTCAGAGAGTGACATTTGAAAGTCTAGGTGTGTAAAATGCTGCAGGGGTGATGGTATTTGGTTTTACAGGAACAAAGTCAATTTTCACCCCAGCTTAGCCTCTCTTTTCTTCTGTTCCAGTCAACTCCTGAACATTTGTGTTTGCACAAATGATCTCGCTTGAAAATTGTCAGAACTGAGAAATCTTAGCAAGTGTATTCAAGGTGTATGTAAGTTATGAATGGAATGAAGAAGAATTAAATGTTTTAAATTATAAGGTCTATACAACATTGGTCCTCTTGTGGTTGCTGGTAGCATGTATATGTGTGTATATATGTATATAAAATCATGTAATTTATCATAGTGATGTTTAGTCTTTTAGCTCAGATAGTGATGGGGGATGGTAACAGACTGAGGTCTTTCATTTGCTTTGTTAGTAGGTGAGGTTGCCACAGTGTGTTGATCACAAAATGGTCCACTTCTCTTTTTTGTAGAGGGAGGGCTGCCAGTCCATTTCTCCCTAAGGTGGTTAAACATTCCTTGAATATGGAAACTGTAGCAATGGCTTGATGTGTGTGCAGGGAAACTAGGCTGCCACTGAAGTTCATATGTCCCTCTTGCGTTTTGTTTTCTTTAGGGATGGAGAGGATGCACAGAATTGTTTTGATGCATCTGAGGTTTTTCATCAAGAATGAAATCCGAGTGTGTGTTTTCAGGAGTTCACCTCTCCTGTAGTCCTTACAGCTTGTAATATATAGAAGCTGGATGTCCAGACCAGGAGTGTGGAGAAAACCAGAAGGGATAACAGGAGCTTTATAGAGGCACTAGAGTCTATAGGTCAATGAGAAATTCTGATGGACATCTAGAAAATTTCTGTTAAATGCTGCCTTGTTGACAGTGTCTTTGAGATCATTTATTGTGCTTTATGTGAGGGCTTTTTTTTTCTCTCAGTTAAAACTGTGCATTATGATTTTTGTCTCTTCTGCCATATATTTTAAAAAAGGCAGATAAGAAAGAATGATTACTTGATGCCTTCAACAGTGGGTCTTGAATTTGTCATTATAAACTGGTAAATGAGCCTATGTATAACATGTCAGGAAAATAAATGGTTGGAAAAATGCTTGTATGCTAAATAGGTGTTATTACAGTGAAAGCAAGCATGATGCATTGCATTTGTGAAGGTAATATTTTGTTACAAGTGTTTGGTCCTTTTTATTTAGTAGAGGAATACTTGTTTCTAATTGTGGCTACTATGCAATAATTATTCTTTTCTTTCCTCCTCTTGTCATTGACAACAAATTTAAATACTTTGTGTTCTTATGATGAAGGTACTGGTTTGTGTGACCATGAGATTCAGAGGGTATAGATGTCCATGTGTGGATAAGATTGGGTAAAAGCAGATTTGTGGTCTGTGTATGGTGTCGTGAGCCAGGTCAGATTGGAAGAAACAGAAGGAAAGAAGATGCTGTGCACTGTAAAAAATTTCTTTGGGTGAACTTTTACAATGGTGAATGGATAGGTTGATTTATGTAACTTCAGACTTGGAGTCAGAATGTCATGTGGCAAAGAGCTGGCATGACTGGCAGGTAATGGATGTATGAGCAGTTTTGGGTTTTGTAAACCATATGTGGTAGGACCTGAGGATGATTTGGGTTGGAAGAAACCAGACTTTGGTAGTTGTTTGCTCCGGCCTCCTGCTCAAAGCAGGGCTGATGTTAGTGTTAAACTGAATAATACGTGTGATAGAAAGTGGGTGAGGCTGATCATGGAAGTAGCATATGACAAGGTTTTTAAGTAAAAGCTTCTAACAACTGGTTTAATAAACTGGAGGCTCAGTTCAACTATGATTAAAACCAGTGGAAGCTTTACATTAGGCTAAGTTAATGCTGAATCATCTGTATATGTAATTTTCTCTATTTATACTAGGCTAGTACTAAGGCAGGATCACATCATCACAAGTCAGCTTACAAAGAGGTGACTCTTAGATCAAAACAAGTGACTATCTTTAGCAATAGTAACATAAAGAGAAAAAAGTGATAAGCTATTAAAAAGCGTTGTAATTCATATGTAGTAACAAGTTACCTTCTGACTTACTGGTTGATGAACATATGTAACCTGATTCATGCGCTAATTCTCTTTAAGACCTTTTATTAGGCAATTTCTCAGTATTGAGTATTTGCTTCCTTAAGTATAGGACATTTCAGAACCTTATGAGTAAGAAACCTGAAAGAAGGGGTGGGGGGAGAGCATTTCTACAAACCCCAAAGAAAGTGCTTATGTAAATGACATTTAAAAACAAAACCAGAAAACTTCACAACAACACATATCTGTTCATTCAATTAATGTTTTCAATGAAGGTAGTCTGAAACTTTGTTCTGCCGCTTTGAATAGATGTATGGTCTGTATAATGTGTGTGATGAGTGCGAGAGAGGTGCAGCAGCGTGATTTTTGGTTGCATTCATGTAGTCTGGCTACTGGCCTTGTTGAGGAGCAGGTCAGCATCCTGACCTCTAACGTCTTGTGGAATGCACACACTAAATATTTACCTACCAGCAAATTTTGGATGTACAGGGTAGAGAGATGTGGAAGTGATTTTTCAGTTGGGAAACAAGAATGCTGGCAGGATTTGGAATGAGAAGTGGTTTGTGTTCCAGCCAGTGGCAGGGCCAAGGGTGTGGTCCCCTGACTGCTTGGAACTTAATCGCTGGTGTCTGGCTTTGGCTGGAAGTCTTGTAATAAAGGTGGAGGTCACACTGCTTTCTTGTGGAGAAACTGGGGAAAGCTTTCAGTTCTTGTTTTCAGGTGAAGCAAGAAGTGGATAGCTTTCTAACCACCCAGTTCACAATAGTAGGTAGGAAAGGAGGAAAACATCTGGAATTGTGGTATTTCATGTTCCTTTATCTTTATTGGATTTTGTTAGGTGTGCACATCTCCCTAGTTTCTTTTGTCATCCTATCCCAGAAGAGTTTCAGTGCCTAGTTCTTGTGTTTGTCATTCTTGACTGTGGTGTAACATGTTGCAAGCTGCAGCGCTCCATGAAGCTTTAGATGGATCTATATGAAGTGAGTAGAGGGATATCAGTTTAGTATTGCCATTTGGGAAAGTCATAGGCAATTTTTAATCAAAAACTGCTGAGAGATCAAAAGACTTTTGCAATGATTTGAGACAGGAAGGTTAGAAGACTTTCGGAGATCTGAAAATGTAACTGTGATATTAGAGGTGTAGTTTCTGGAGAAGTGGATGGTTTAGACACTGTTCCCTTAGGAAAAACTTCCTCTTGGCATGTGAAAAGGCCTTGAAAAATTTACCGCCTTTTGTCAGGATAAAGGCTTGGTGAGCCAGAAGGGCCTATTGTATACCATCTTGTGTAATGGGACTAATGGATTTTTTTTTCCGATTAATTTTTTGTTTAAACTAGAACATACTTTTTAGAAAACCATTTAGTGTTCACCTGAAAACAACTTACTTTATCTCTAAATGTCTTGCTTCAGTCCCTTCACTGAATAAGCTTGGGTCTTCAGCCTTTTTTACCTGCATGATAATGTACAGACTGAGAATGATAATTTAATGTTTCTCAGAGCTCAGTAAATAGAGTTTTAGTGTGGAGGGGTTGTTCTTTGTTTTGTTTTTTCCCCCACTGTAAGGAGTATCTATCACGTTCAGTTTTTGAACACCTGATTTATCTTGCCTTTGTTGGACAACATAACAGGACCCAGCAACCCAAGATCCACTCTAGATTTACTCTATATTTCCTTATTTCTGTGTTCGGTATTTAGATCTTTAGTCAAAATTGCATCATATGTTCCTTTTCAGCTGATTAACATCCTAAATCTCAGACTGCTTTCAGGACCGTGCTTGTCCAGAGTAGCTGTATATCACCTATGTTTTCTGCTTGTGAATCTTCTGATTGTATGCTTGGCCTTGTTAAATGCAACCTGTTATACTGGACCTAATAAGTGAATAACTTGTAATGGTATTGTTGATGTGTCATTTTCATTCTTTACCATATCCGTATTTGTCATCCTCAGGTTTTATAAATTTTGTGGGCCAGTGTGACAGATTCTAGAAAAAGTAGAAGATAGCTTCTGGGGTTGTCTCCCGGTTTGGGAATATTTTGCCTTCTGAGATGTCTTGTAGATTTGTTAGAAGGTTAAAAAACCAATAGGTTGTGATGATTTGGGACTTTTCATGTGGTTCTGAATGATTTTGCCTGTTCTAGCATTCTACTTAATTGGAATGTCCTGCAGAAGTTAAAATGTATTTTGTCTACTTGCCTGAGCAATGAATTACAAACTATTTTTTGATTAAATGTGTTCCCTAACTCCATGTTGGCTGGTCTTAATTATGTTAGTGTCCTTTAATCAGTCTTGTCTGCTTTAGCCAATGATTAGTGTCAAATGTAGTGTAGCCACCTGAGTCATCCTGTTTACCACTGTACTTAAAAGGTGGCTTGCATATAGTGCTGAGTGTTCTTTAATATTTCAAGAATTAGAGAAAATCAGTGTTAATTATTCAATCAACCTGTTAATTTTCTTTTAAAACACAGTTACTGGCTCTGAAATTAGCTCTAATAGCAGCCTGGAGAAGGTGAAGTTTTATTATCTTGATGTAATGGTAGTGTTGCCTGATGAAATACTGCTGTTAAATTCCTGTTCCAAATTTATTTAAGGAGAACCCAGTTCCTTGCACTTAAATTTGCTCATGTTAAATTTCTGTTGTGTTCTTTGATTCTCACAATTTTCAGACAATTTCTAGACTAGAAAGGCTGTTTGAAACCTACAGTAGCAACAGAACTAGCTTGAAAGGAAGGGATATTTTTCTATATAAACACCTCTGATCATACAGGAGACTGCTTCATAATAAGGTAGCTGTGTATAGGAAGGATCAGTGGTATATCTTTTTTCCAAGGTTTAGGTTTTTCAAAGTTAATAAAAAACCGAAGCAAGCACCAGCCTCAGAGCTATAAACTGTAGTCACAGTCCAAATTTTATATATTTATATATATATATATATATGTTTTTTGGGTTGTGGTTTTTTTTTTTGTTGTGTGGTTGTTGGTTTTTTTTGTCTTTTGGAAAGATTAGATGGGCAGCGCTGAACACAGTCATTGCCTAAGAGCTCAGCTTGGGATGCTAGGAATCAGGTTATCTCCATCCAAATCAGCAAAACATCTTGGCTAGACAGATTGCCATGTGGTACAAGCTGACAGAATTCTCTAATAGAAATGTAGGAATTTACCACTGCCTAAAAATCTGTTGTGTAAAACTTGAGGTTGGGCAAAGTCTGGAAAACATGGCAGTTCAGATTTTTCTTTTTGCCTATCTGTTTTAAAAGGCTAAAGCTTGTGACCAGAATGTGCCACAGTAATTCTAGAGCTTCCTTAGATTTTTTTTTATTTTTTATTTAACGGAAACATCATCTTATTTTAACACATAAATTTAGCTGGTAGAATCAAGTTCCAGCTTATGTCTGAGGCAGATATTACTGAGAGCTTTAATAGATTTGTCAGGTACTAAATAGTAAGCTTTAAAAAAAAAATTAAAAACCCATGAGCTTGGTAAACAACCTTTGTACCTAAAGCAAACCAATGAAATAAGTTGAGTGTTGCTGACAGCAACTTCTGCACCTGTAATATTACCTGTTAATTGTGAGTGAAAGCCACTTAAAGGCTTAATGTTATTGGATTACACTTTGTGTCTGTTCAGAGGATGGACTTCTGACTTCCGAAGTCCTAAGCTGCTGATAGAATAGAGAGGATATTTCTTCCCTTGCCAGTCCACAGGCTAATGGTGGGATTGATGTGATTTCTTCTCTTTCCAGTCCTTGATGCTGATAGTGGGTTGGTACAACCCCAGGAAAATGGGGTCCCAGTTCCAGTTTATGAAGTAATTCCCCTTTTTTTCCCAAATATACAATAAAACTGCAAGTATTTGTAGGGTTGCACTGGCACTTTGATCAAGGATCGCTCTGATTTGAAGAAAACGTTGGAGAAAAGGTTCCTTTTTGAAGGACTGGTGGAAAGTCCTCAGGTAGCATTTTTGCCTAAGCAGTGGTGCTGTTTGGACACTGTCAAACATGGCTTCATTTTCTTTCTTCACCTTGAGGCTGTCCCTGTGTGCTCTTTCCCATATAAAATCTGCGGCTGTGCAGATCCCTCAATCAGTAGCCATTAATTTGTAGAAAATCCTGATTTACAAAGCTAGCAGTTCAGAAGGGGGCATTTCCCTCATCAAATGATGTCAAGGAGGAAATGTGTTAGGTATGTATTGTGATTTGGCATCCTTGATTAATAAGGGGCAGCATAGATCAGAAAGACCGAAATTAACATTTTGGTTATTTCTGTTGAAGTTTAGAGCCTAAGGAAGCTATCTAGATAATAAGCATCTATCATGATATAAATCATGCCTTCTACTTGGTCAAAAGAGTTAAATTTATGAGCTGATCATCCATTCCCTTCCATTAATTCCTCACCCTTTTTCTTGCTCCACCCTGACTCTTCATTCTCATGATGTAAGTGCTGAATAGTCCACCCCAGCTTGCCTTTCCGGTTAGTACAGCTTCTCCTTTGCACACCAGCTGTGTGTGTTATGCAGTTTCTGTCAGAGGTTCCTCTCCAGTTTGTCTTCTATGCTCTCATCTTCAGGCTGCTGCTTTGTGAACCAGCAAAAACAGCACATGGTTTCTGCTTTCCATGTCTTGTCTGCTCTGACATGGCTAAGTGTACTCTTGCACACACACAGTCTGGTGTTCTTGAACTTCTCTTTCCTGTTCCTCTGACCCCTTCCTCCCAAATTGTTACCTGTTTCCAGGGTGTCTCCTTTCCAAAGGTTTTCTCTCAGCCTTACTTGTAATGTCTCTTTCATGCGTGTTTTGTTTCTAGGTAATGTTGCCTGTAATGAGTAAATTCATCTGTTAAACCTACTCAAATAATACACAGTTCATTTTTTTCCTTTTTTTTATTGTTCATCTACAATTCATCCATTTACAGGTTGTCTCGCTTTCAGTTCAAAATTCATACAGGCAAAACTTCTAGGGAGGAAGTAACTTCACTGAATGCAATCTGAATCTTACCTGAATCCTCTTTCACAGAAGAGGAAGCCAGCAAAGAGTTCCCAAAACAAACTGTGATGTCCAAAATGAGGGACAAGGAAAACCAATTTTCAGTTCAGTGGGATGAGATTAGCAGGCTTTGAGTATGCTTGTAGATAATAAAGTGCTTAGGAATCTAGTAGAGAAAGATGACACAGCATCCTCAGGCTTTGGGAAGGAAACCTAGAGATGCTGAAGAGGGTGGGGCTCAGTGGTTCCAAAACTAGTAAGCTGCTTGATCTTAACTGGTTTTTAGAGCTTTATCCTTGCATCTGATGCTTTTCAGCTGTATTTTCATTGCAGTTTACCACAAAAGGGCTAGCCTTTTTAGTATTACTGATACTAAGCTAGCTTTGATGTTAGAAGCAAAAGATCCCAGGTGATCCACATGGGTTGATGTGAAAACTCTTCCTCCCTGCCACTCTCCAGCGGAAGGATTACAGGCATTGTAGGAAGTGAAGGGACAGTCATCCAACTAAGGCTAGTAGGAATTGTGTTAGAGGCTTGTCTCTCCTGAAGTGTGCATGCTGGTTTGCTCGAGTTGCCCCACAGTATTTTCACATCTTCTGTAGGTACCTAACCTTGTCTTTTGGTTTTTAGAATAATGAATTGATATGCCATGAACATTCTAATGAGCTGTTGGCTGCTTCAAAAAGGCAACCCAAATCAGACCAGAATCAAATTAGGCGTGTGCGAATGGCTGGATGTTTTCTGTATTAGCTTTTGGCTAATGAATCCCATTTCATTATTTAGGGTTATTATGAAAATCAAAATATGATTTATATATAAATTACATTGTATATGGAGGGGAAAAAAGTTAATGTGGCATATAGTAAAAATGCATGGGCCAAATGTTGTTTGGTAGGTTTAGGCTGCAGAGAGTTTCACAAATATTTGTAATCTTATGCCCCAAAAGATTTGGGTAAAATCTGCTCAAGCAGTTTTAGTGTGTTTTGGGTTTTTCTCATTTTCTAGCTTTCAGGGTGCTTGTTATTATTTTATTTTCTAACTTAAATGTCATTACTTCAATAGTGCATATATATTTTATATATATAAAAAAAATGGAAAAAAACAGCTCCTTTTTTGTCTTTTTCTTTTCTTCAGTCACTAATGCCCTTTCCATTTCTATCCCCCCACATTTTATTTCTCTCATCCGTCACCTTTTCATGCAAAGTATAAACAAATTCATGGAACTCCTTATTTAGCCCTTGTTCTGATATGGCAAAGCTCCCTACCAAACATGTATTTTTATGGGTTCTTGAAGGCTAATCAACCAGTTTATGTAGGTGATGCCTCAAATCCTTTTTTGTTTGGGCTTTGGCTACAGTGTGCTTGATTTTAAAAAACAACAAAACCCCTTCCTTTGCAGAACTGGACTTTGCCATTGCTGGAAGAAAAGAGGAGCTGTATTTTCTTACTGCAAAAGACACTTAAAAACTGCCTGGGCTGTACATGGCTCTCATAGACAAAACTTCATAGCCTTCCCTTAGTCTTGTTCTTTCTCTCCAGTATGGCTTCATGTGCTGTATCCCTAGAGTCTTGGTATATAGGAACTTGGCCTGACCTTCACTAGCACTTGCAGGACCTTGACTAACAGGAATTAAAGTAGCTGAACTCTCAAGTTGTGTGTTTTTTTTTCTTAATAAAACCAAGAATGAGAGAAACTCTCTCATCTGCCTGCAGATCTAGGAGGATGTCACAGCACTGGATGTACTCGGTCTTTAGAGGGCTTATTTTCAAGAATGAGTAGTAGAGATTTCTTGAATACTGTGCCACTCAACTGGCAAATCTTTCTTGCTGTAATTCTAGTGGGGCTTTTATCCTCTTGTAATTGTCAGGAAGCTGCAATTCTCTTAATTAAGCATTACTGTTCTTGCAGAAGAGGATTATGCATCAAATTCTCCATGTTTGGTTGTCTTGCAGTCACTGGCTTGAAAAGGGACTGTTAATACAAATTCTTTCTTCAAATGCTCTGATCCAGGTTAAGAAGGAAATCTGGGGAAGCGATCTTGATGCAGTTACTCCTGTATTAGTAAATTAATCTGTGTTGAAGAGTTGAAATGGATCTCTTAAAAAAAACCTACCCCAAAATCCAAAAAAAAAAAAAACAAATACAACCCCCCCCAACCCCATAATAAATAAATAAATTCCACATGGTCAGTTGTGTTTTTTTGTTTTTTGTTTTTTTCCCTACTTCTTTGCATGGCCAGGTGTGCTTTTGTATTGTGAAAAAAATCATGAAGGACTGTATTAATTAATCAGTTTTCATAGAAATCGTTTTTTATTTTTCAGATTCACGCTTCTTATAAAAGAGGAATATAACAGGAAAAAATGGCAGCAGAAACTCAGACACTTAACTTTGGGCCTGAATGGTGAGTTTTTCTGTTTTGCGACTCTGGAACCTTGTCTAAAACTAAAAAAGATGATTATGAATTTCTGTCCTTTGGGACTGAATTGCTCATATCCCACTCAGTCTTACGATGTCTTTGTTCCACACTGCTTCACCTCAGTCCGTGGCCAGTGACTGAGAGCAGTATTTACTTTTTTAGTGTACTATAGAGTATATGTGGTATACTTAGTATATATATGTTTGGTATATATAAATATTACTTTTTAATTGGCATTGTGTATGAAATTAGTTGGGTTTCATGTTACGGTAAATGTATAACATTCACATGGCCACCAAGTATCTGAGGGAGGAACGATGTTTATGATCCATGAGGCATGATCTTGTGTCAGCTGTTAGCTTTCCAGCTTGTCTGACATGCATTGTTCTGACTTTTGATAAAGAGTAATTGCACAGATGTGGTTATTGTTCAGTATTTGTTCCAGTTTCGTGTTAAAGTGTTGGTGGCTGCAATTATAAGAGTTCTGGATGGTGTGGTTTCTGAAGAGTGATGTGATCCTTACATGTGTAAACGGGAGTGTGGAGTGGTTATAGGAATATAGAATTGCTGCAGAGCATGTGGTAAAATTATTACCAGAGTAACATAGTCATTGTTGCTGACATATTTGTGTATACAATATACAAAAATTGGAGAGTATTTAACAAAGAAGCAAGACATGATTTGTGGCCTGGGAAACAATGAGAGAGCTCAGTCTATTTTGTTAGATTGAAAGGAGGTTAAAGAATGACTTTATCACTCTCTATAAATACACCCACCAGGTAGATATCTTATGCTGGAGTGCTCTTTGGTGTAGGAGACGGACAGGATTAGATCCATTGATGGATGGAAGCCCAAGTTACATTAATAAAAAGAAGGGGGAAGGTAACTCTAAAAAAGACACGTATCTTAACAGTAACTTGATTGCTGCGTCATAGTGAGGGGACTTTAGTCTCCACTTAGTTTAAAGAATAAGTTAGATTGTGTATGAAAGTATATACTAAAGTGAGTTACTAGATTTTTACAGGAATAACAAGATTCTGTAATTTATAGTTATTATTTTGGGTTGCAGTATATTCGTGTCTGTCATGTTTACTGCTTTATCACTTAATAGTGAAATTGAGAGTCACGTTTCATCTGGATTGGAGCTGAACATACATAGCACTGAGCTGTCAAATCGATTGAGTAATGCTTCCCCAGTTATTGTTTGAAAGTGGCAGGCGAAGAAGCTGCCACTGGGTGGCACCAAACTAAAAAAATAAGACAAACGTTTGACTTGCAAATTGTTGTTCTTTAAACAGAAAGGAAAAAATAAATCAAAGCATCTTTTGATAATTAGGTGAAAGGTAGCCTCGGAATCAGTGTTTTATCTTAGAGAACCTTTCTTTTGAAAGGTTTTGTGATTGTTGAGGAGCATCTTCATTGTTTTCCTTGTCTGAGATGAACATCAAGGAGAATGTAGGGAAACGGTCTGGGTTTTGTTTCTTGCCATGCATCCTTTTGTAAAACATAGCTCAAAGCTTCAAAATACAGGGGGTTTGGGTAGCTGAGGAAAGGATTATATAGAATGAGACTAATCCACATGTAAAGTGAGAATCATATCATAGAACTAGAAGATGTTAACTGCAGGAAGTCAAGTTGCTTATCTGTGTGGGGGGGAACCAAACTTAATAGCATATTTATCTATTGCCGTAAGATATGTTACTTCTTTGAACGTCTCTGAAGTGAGGTGTGGCTGTATTTTGTCTTTTTTTATTGAGACACTAAGCTAAGTGATGTATGCATGCTCTGAAAAATGCCATTAATTTTAAGTTCTGGAAGAGGAATGTGGAGTACAGTAGGATTCCAGAGACACGAGAGGCAACCTTATTGCAAAATTTACTGTACTAAGCTGTTTGTTAGACTTTATGGAACATCTGAATAAACTTTTTCATAGGTCAGTGCTAGCCACACTGTCCCTGGTGGGGTAAGAATTTTTCTTGTCAAAAGGAAGCTGTTGTCCTTAATATCTGTGGAAGATTTATAACTGAAATTTGTGCAGTGTAAATAGCTTAGTCAAGGCTTTAGGTGTGCAGCTGGTTTGTTATATAGTCAACATAAGAGTTAGGGGATGAGCAATTCCTTGACGTGCGCATGGGAATGTGTGGTTGGTTTTGTTTTTGTTTTCCTTTCCCTCCTCTCTCCTGGCTGTGGGAAAAGTGAGGGAAGCTCTTTTATTCTTCTTGTTGAAGCACTAAGTGTTAGAGTTTTGAAGTTAGACTGTTAATATCTCTACTTTCAGTGCTGTATTTATTTCATTTGTCAAATCTGTAAATGTGCAGAGGGATGATAACATGGGTGAGAACATGTTCTTCTTAATTCAGTAGTCATTGCTTTTCTGCTTTATTTTAGGCTGCGAGCTTTGTCTAGTGGTGGGAGCGTGACATCCCCTCCTCTGTCTCCGGCTTTGCCAAAGTACAAACTAGCAGACTATCGCTATGGGAGAGAAGAAATGTTGGCACTTTTTCTAAAGGATAATAAGGTGAGCAGGAAGAGGAAAAAGGTCTGATGTGTGTGTGCCTAATGACAGTCTTGTGATTATGGTCAGTTATTTGTATTTTGTGCTTATGGACAAAGAAATTGGGTATCCCGTGGCAAAGATCAGAGGAGTTCTGATTGTGGTGTTTGTTTTTTTTTTTGTGTGTGGGTGCTTATTTGTTCCCACTCATGTTTGATTCTTTTTGCTACTTTAGCAGCAACTTTCTGTATCCCTGAGAACAAAACAACCTGATTGCCATATTCAGTCCCACTGCCACAGATGACTGAGGGTTAAAGTCTCCTTGCAGCTGTGAAGATTTGCTTGCCTCAGTAGGGTTTTTTTTTTTTAATACAGTGTGAAATAGTTATTTGGTTCAGCTTGAAAGGCAATAAATCATATTAGCAGATTCATCTGAAAAAGGCAAGAACTGCCCATTTGTCTTGACCTAAGGCAGTTCACTTCAGCATGTAAGCAGTTCACTTCTCTGGGTCTAAAGGACACAAATACCGTCTAACACATGTAATACAGAAGAGCAGTGTAGAAAGTCAGGAACTTCCTTCTGGTTTAATTTCAAACAAAGGTTCTTAGTGATACAGAAGTCATGTTTCAGAGGGTGTTTCAGGCAAAAGATTCATATATTCTGCATTTGTAAACCCTAGGTTATTCTGTAGATGGTGACAGGTTGGTTTATTGTTGCAGCAGGCATAAAGTGACTTGGAAGTCTGAATTCCTCTCAGAGCCTTACCCTTGAGTCAGGGAGGGACTACAAGAAATTATGTCAGGTTGTGCCTTTAGCTTTGCATGTAGATGTGCACACTTACCTCTTTTTTTTTTTTACCCTAACGTGACTGTGCTGACATTTTCATATAGTGCTGGGAGCTCTTCATTGCTTGTACACAGGTTCAAGGATGTTGAATGTCAAAGATTTTTTTTAAAGTTAAATGTGTTACAGCTTAAAGCCATGTTTTAATGGGCAGAATTATCCTGTTCTGCTTTGAGAAGCTGTGATTTAATCATTGATGTTATGCTTCAATAAGTCAGCCTGCCAGAAGTTGTTTTTTACAATTTATGTGTGTTATATCACATGATGATAAGACCTCCACAGCTGATTCGGAGCAACCTGTTAATACCCTGTGTTACAGGAAGCTCTCTGATGGTTATGAGTGGTCCAAAAGAGTA
This sequence comes from Pezoporus occidentalis, assembly GCF_034315485.1. Classification (NCBI taxonomy): domain Eukaryota; kingdom Metazoa; phylum Chordata; class Aves; order Psittaciformes; family Psittacidae; genus Pezoporus; species Pezoporus occidentalis. The sequence continues at coordinate 2,342,038 of NW_026916336.1, forward strand.
TTTTCTGCGTTTGCCAGAAGGATGTTATTATTAAATGAGTATATCCTGCTTTCAATATGAATGTGCTTCCATGTTGTTGAGTAATTCTAGTTACTGAGACTAAAAGGACTCCTGACACTGTTTCTAGGCAATAGTCACTATGTCTAGTCTAGATGTGATGGTTTTCTAAGGTGTATCTTGTACCCTAATCCTTTTTTCACTGAATCATCTGCAGTCTTTGCTGGCTGAAGATTAGGCAAAGTTGCATCTCTGATTAAAGACACTCTGAATGAAAGCAGAAAGCCTTCTGCTAGAGTACACCTAAATGAAAAGAAATTCACCAAACTCTAGGTTTCTTTGCTTTAGTTAAAACTGGTAGAAGTCTTTATCTCTAGTATTGTGAGCTAGATATTTTTGAAACAAATCTGTATTGGCATTACTAGAGCTCACTTGGCTGTGATTTGCAGCTTCTTGTCCACATGTTCACAGTCACATCTGCTGATGGGGCTGCCATCTGATGGACTGGTTAAAAACTAACATTAAAATTCACTTTTATTTAAATCACCAGTGTTCTCTAGTTAATAAATCCATACCTATAGTTCCACTTTTTTTTTTTCTTTGTGATTGTTTTATTGTCCTTGTTGGTCATAAATTGGAAATACTTAATTTAAATCAAACAGAGCCTCTGTGTTATATGTCGTAGCATTGTTAATACATAACAAAAGTACAAATAAAAATCTGGCTAAGAAGTTAAAGCAATACTTTTTAAATTTACCAGACAAAATTTCACTTGGTTCAGTTTTGACCTGCAGTGGTGTGGAAGTTTGAACTCTATGTATAATCTTGATACTTTATGTATTACAGTTGTGGATTGTGAATGCTTTGGATGTTTTGTCTATAAGAATTATATTTTTGGGGGGGCATAAATTTGCAGTGAAGTTATACCCACCCCCAGTAAATGTTTTTGGAAGTACTGGTGTACTGGCTAGATGGAGATGGCTTTTATCAATCAGTGTGTGGCGTCATCCCTGAAATGGAAGTACTTGGGTATATGTGCGTGCTGTTTTCCTTTCATACAGATACCTTCAGACCTTCTCGATAAGGAGTTTCTTCCTATTTTACAAGAGGAGCCCCTGCCACCACTGGCACTCGTACCTTTTACAGAAGAAGAACAGGTTGGTATCCCTTTTTCAAAAAATAAAAGCTTTACATTGTCATTAGTGTCAGTAAGCCTCCATTAAAAACAAAGTTTGAGATTAGCAGATTTCAGGGAAAGAAATTACGGAAGGAAAGCATGCTGTGTTAGTGTGAGGTTTAAATTCTATTCATGCTCAATTATTATCTTAAATTTGAACAAATATTTTTCATACAATGTTCTCTTGATGGCAGACAGTCAACTTGTTAAATCCAGGGTCATCGTCTGGGAAGTAGTCCTGTTTTTTAAAGTACGCAGCATTTTCAGATCAGTGAGACTTTTTCTACAGTTTTTTGACCACCCTCTCTGCATGTTTGTAATAGAAATTCTGTAACTCCAATTTCATGGTCTTTGGAGAAGTGTTGAGGGTTTTTGACTGTTAACCTCGCTTAGGGAGGTGCAGTAATCTTAACTACCATGTGTGTAAGCAGTTGCTTGATTATTTCCTTGTGTGGTCTCTATAGGTATATAATTAAGTGATGAATAGGTTAAGTGTGATAACAGGTAGTCCACAAAGAGTCCATTTCAAGGATGATTGATCTAAGTAGTTGGAAAGGTCTTGCTCTAAATTTGATTCTAGTACTGAAAACCTGGCCCCCCTCTGGATAAATGCCTATGACTCTTACCTTTATGGCTGTCAGAATGTGTGGTTTTGCAGTTGCTCTCTGGTTTGTCATGTTTTTAACACTTCAGAATACTTCTTAATAAAGTCTTCCTTTGATGCTTTCTGGAGACCCAGAGGATGTGAACAACCTGTTTTTTTTCTTGTCTGAAGGCCTTTCTCCCTCTTCATAATTCATTTGAGATAATAAAGGAACAGCCTTATTTAAGCTAACAGAAATTCCTGATGTTTGTTCCCCATGATGTAAGAAATAGTCATCACGAATCACGTTCAGAAGTGATCTTGAGGTGAATATTACTGGCTTTGCTGCTAGTCATGGTACAGGCAACTTCTTTCACCTAAGGTTTGTAAGAGTTTACAACATCATTGTGACCCCTCTGTGCATGCTGAAGGTAGTATTATCCTCTCTGAACTTGAGGGATGGAGAATCTGAGGGTCCTGTAGAGGACAGGCTGATCAGAACACATGTACTTTGGGCAAGTGTTCAGTTGAAGCTGAACCTGTTGGGCTTACTCTAGGCTTGGATTCAGAGCAATTGTGGCTTGCAACCTGGGAGTTACTGGCTTGATAGCATTGTTGTTGTATGTGTTGTATGTCTAGGAAGAACTTGTCTCGAGCTGATTTAAAGATGCGTTAGCTAGAGGTGAATGATAATTGTTCAGTCCTCTAGAGTTTAGGACATGGGACTGCTGGTCCTTTTTATCCTTTTTGTCGCTTTCCTGGTCATAAGGATGCTGAACTAACTTAGACCTCAACTGGTTCACCTTGTGGTAAGTTTTGTTATATGACATCATAGATTTTTAAGATCTGCTTTCAGGGAACTGTCTTTTGAAGATAGCTTTAACAGAGGTTTCTACTCCTGACCACTGGCAATAATGCAGCATGTGTTCCCTTGCCTTTCCCCGTTGCCCCCATATTCCTATTTGCATAAGGAAACCATTCAGTTGTCTTAGCTGCTTGTGGACTATGAGTGTCAGTCTCTTGCTGAATATAATGGAGAATTTTTGTGTCCTCATTGGTTATATTTCTGATGGCTGTTTCTAAGGATCTCTTCCATTTCAGCTGCTGCTGAAGAATTAAGTGAGCCTCTGTGTCGGGCCAGCTCTGCTGTTTGTTGTGCATTGTCAGGGATGGACACTAAAGTAATACACTAATCAGTTATAGGGAGTGTTTTACTTTTTTGACTTTGCTTTTTTGCTATTTACTGTGATCTTACCATGTAGATTATTATCACTATGCGCATTGCAGTGCCCACATTCTCATCACAGGAAGCTCTACAGGAGTGAGGAAGAATTTTTTCAGAGTTTAGGCAAGCAAATTAAAAGCGAGATTCCTATTTTGTTGTTACTGGAAAAATAACGCATCAAAACTGAGCGGTCTCTTCTACAAGACTGTGAATCTCATCAGCAGCTTTAACTTGTTTCTGTAGTAAAGTATTTCACTGCTTCACAAAAAAAAAGCCTGAGGTATCAACATCAGGAAAGGAGGGAGGAGATTCTTTTTGACTTGCTGTGTTGCTTTAAACCTTTAAGAGCCATCTAGGAAGATAGACTGAGATTGACTAGAGGTTGACCTTACTGTGTTGCCTTGCATGACTGGGTTTTTATACCCCCTTAAGTCTACTTAGTTATGAGTTATCTCTTGAAGATCTACTTTGTAACAAGAACATACCAAGCAGTTAGGCTTGTTTCTGAAATGGTTTAAAACTCCTTCAAGTGTCTGTTGGCTTTGATGTTAGCCGTTTAGATTTTAAATGGTATGTAATTGCTTGTCTCATTGTTCCCTGAAGACTTTCAAAGTCATAGTAATTCATATGAGTTCATGTAAGCAAAAATAATTTTATTTAAAATTCATGTAGGTAAAAAAACTAGCTGTTTGGAGTCCTTTGCATTCAGATTATTTAAAACTTGCATTCTGAAGCAACATGTGAATTTAGGTTTGCTTGTTAATGTTTATGAATATTAACCTGAACTCCTGAATTCTTTGGCCCAATTTTCCAAATGCTTGTACTTGGAGAGTGGGGCCAGAGTTCATTATAATTATTCATTCTTTATCAAAACAGGTTTTTGTTTAGCAATAATTTCAGATTAAAATTAAGTTGAACTTATTGTGGTATTTTTTGTCTTATTAGAATTAGTATCACTTAAATTTCAGAAGTCATATTTAACATTTAATTTTCCCCAAAGTATGTTACTTCTATGATATATTTAAAGAAAGGACTTATTTCTGCAAAGAAGATTGGTAAATATAATTTTAATCAAGTTCTATTGCTTTTTACAGGTTTCTGCTTTGCTTAAGAAGTATGTTTTGGTGTTAGTATATATACTTAAGTATATATACTTAAGAAGTATAATTGGTGTTAATTAATGGTGTCAGGTATAGGCAAGTGCCGATCCCTTTTTGCAACAGAGTGTTTTTAAAGCTATCAATATTTTTATCACTTCTTGTGGAATAATCTTGTAAAGGAGTAGGTGCTCACTTGCTTCCTTTAGAACATGGAAATTTCAGGTAAGTAACTTAAACCACTGATATTGACCAAGATCCTTCTATAGACTGTTTCAGTTGTTCACGTCTCCCAGGAATCCTTTTCCTTGTCAATTATAGAGAATTTGTAACAAACATAAGGAAACCAAAATCAGAATAATGGTAAGCATTTCTGGTTTTGCTTTTTTACAACAGAATCTCACCTTGGCTCTTTCTTCTTGGCAGAGAAATTTCTCGATGTCTGTAAACAGTGCTGCTGTCCTGCGGTTGACGGGACGTGGAGGAGGAACTGTGGTAGGGGCTCCTCGAGGTCGAAGTTCCTCTAGAGGTCGAGGTGAGCCGTTGTTCGTGGAATGTGCTGCAATGTCTGCAGGTGATCCAGGCTAAAGATTCTGAAAGATGTTCAGTGGAGCTTCTCAGGCTAGGTTTCCTTTTCCTTAAAGCTTTGAAGCCTTTCCAATAAGGTGGTAGTAGAGAATGAATATTGTGTTTAGTGATTGTTCTGCACACCTTAGTACATGTCTGTACCTGTGTTATGTGCCTTTGTCACGTTGATAGGTGTGGAAAGCAAAAGGGAAAGGTAGTCTTGAGGTGGAATAGGAATTTGGTTCAGAGTTGGTAAAATGCCGTCATTAAAAAAAAAAACAAAACGATTTATAGGGAAAGGGGAGAAGAATCTACAAATTTATTTAAAAGCATTAAGATTATAGTAGGTGGTGTTCAGGTGGTGTTCTGAAAAGTCATTTTTACTTATTAACATCCCAAGATGTTAACAGGAGAAGGATAATGGAAAGATGTAATCAGATTTGGGAGAAATTTGAGTCTTGCCAATTTTAGTGCATTATTATAGTTGATATCTCATGCTGGATCACTTCAAACATTTGCAGATGAGTTGAGAAATATGTCCTCAAGCCATATAACTGGATTCAAACAAATTATTAAACCTAGAATTTATCTTAGCAGTTAGCTGTCAATGTGCTTTCTGCTGTTAACACTGTTTTGGGGGGGTTATGTATAATAGATTACTTTTAGAATACAAAGCTAATAATTTGGAAATATCAGGAGTAATTAATCGTGAGACATCTGTCTTTCCAGGTGCGTAGGTGAGGTTTCTCTTAGGATCCTTTCTAATTTAATTCTAAATGTTAAGTGGTGATATTTTCAATAGCAGCTTCAAAAATCACTTCCACGCATAATTAAATGCCTGACCAAAATTGTACTCTGGCTTAATTTGTTCTCTCAATTCTGTTCTTATTCCTCAGTCCTGCTTTCTTCTTATCTTAAGTCTTTCAGTTTTTTCTAGATTGTCATGTGTCCTCTTGTGGTTGCTTTACAGCTGAAGCATATGTATTTAAGCTTTCTTGAGGCTATCCCTCTATTTTGCTGTCTTCCCTTTTGTTATTTGTCTTTGTCTTTGCCCAAATGCTCAGGGTTTAATAAAAAGGAGCGGGAGAATGGAAAAAAAGTGTATGCATATATACACATGTAGTGTGGCACTTCTCTATACCTTGGTTATATTTCTATTGTACATTTGAAAGCTGATGCTTTTTTGCAGTGTTTTTGATGTGCATATTGCATTGCTACTGTTTCACTTTTGTAGGAATGCATGTAGTAGCATGTTAGATGCATTAAGGCAAATGAAATGAATGCTACTTAAAACATGCTGATTTGAGATCATATGACCACTAGTGTGCTCTCTAGTTTCAGTATCAAGATACCTTGACCATTTCTGATTTGTCAAACCCTTTATTTTTCTTTCTTTTGTCAATTTTTCTTTTTTTTTTTTTTTTGCTGTATCATTATAGTGGATGGCATCCTTATACAGTGAGCAGTGGGTTGTTTTTTAATTGCCTCCACTAGTTTCAATGAGGTCATAGGGTTAAATGTGGCAGAATATGGCTTCTAATTTGGTAATTTTACTATTAAATCTATTTGTATACATGGAAATTTTGTTTGGCAATGGAGTTTGATTCATTATGCTTTAGTGGACAGAACTTGAAATACAGGCAGTAATATGAGGATTTCTACTGCCTATCTTCCTGGTTTTCGTACTTTATTTTTAAGATGGGTTAAGAAGTATTAGCTGAAGAACTTTGTTGCTTAATTCATCTCTTTCACTTTTTTGCATCCTAATTTGATCTTTTACTTTGTATACATCATTAGATGCTCTGCTTCTTAGGCTTCTCTGTCATCCTTATCTGCTAAGGTGAGAAGAACACATTTATCCAGTAAACTTCAGTAAATTACTGAGCTTTCCTTCATTCATTGATCCTGGTTGCTGCTTGTTTCTTCCACTTTCCCCTTTTCATAAGCAGTTAGTCTTGGGCTTTAGGCATGATGAGTCTTCCCGAAGTTTCTTTCTCTCAGCAGACAAACGAGGGCTTCTGCCAGGACAAAAATCCTGCTTTTTTTTCTTTTTCTTTTCATAATTATACACATGATGTTCTTGTAATTATGGGCTTTGTTTCTAATATTTATGAAAAGCTTAGTGCAGGACTGTTGACCTCTAATTTACAAAACTAGCATGTTGTTTGTAAGTAGCAAACTTTAAATGCAGCTTTGGTTTTTCAGGTTACAGTGAAAAGGACTTGGAATTTCTTTGGAGTTTGTTCACTAAATGAAATGCTTCACCTAACAGTTGGAAAACATCTTTCTTTATGGCCTTGCAAAATTGCCGGGGTTCAAAAGTTTATCTGGTATTTTTCATGAACTTTACATTGTATGCAACAAAGCTGCCACTGATCAAATGCGGGTTTCAGCTTTACCAGAACAAGATTACAGTCTGGAAGTGACTTGCACAACAGTAACTTGAGGCAAGAATTTGCATGTACGATTAGATTTGTTAATTAAGTTCCCTTACTGAGGCACAAATCACAGAACTGTGTTCCAGCATTTGGGAGTGTGAGAGGGAATCTATTGAGTCAGATAAGCAAAGGGAAGAATGGGTGAACTGCTGGTAAAAGGAAGTTATTATTAGAACACTTAAATGCGACTTACCTGTATTTAAAATTCCAACATAATGCTCAGTAAATGTTTTCTCGGTGTTTGCCCAAGTCTTGCTGACAGTGGTTAGTGTAGGTGATGTGGAAATGGTCACAGTGTGAAAGTTGATTTGGGTTTTGTTTAAATTTCTTATGATTGTGTGCTGAAATACAACTTGGAGATAATGTTCAAAACTGTTTGCAGCATGCAACTGCTGTCACTAGTACTGTGTGTGTCTTTCCTGGAGACATAAATCCAAACCTGTTTATTTGGTTCCATTCTCTAAAGAAACCAAGTACGTGCACGTGACCTTTTTTCTAATTGACTTGTTTTCCTGGGAGCTCCCTGTGGTGTGCAGTTAAGCCCTGTGCTTTGTGCTGGTGGGACTGGAATGTCAACATTCATGAATAAGAGCCTCAGATGAGGAGAGATTTAAATAGTCCCTGGAATGGGCTGTAAGCTTACAGGCACCCTGTTTTGTAGCTGTTCTTCTCTTTGCTTAAGACCCTTATGAAGGGTACTTTGCTTCTCATTAGAGCTCTTCTTCTCTTCCACCCTCTCTCCCCTTTGTAATCTGTCTTTACTGCTGTTGGAGAGTGTGTAAAATAGTGTCAAAGTGGAAGGTTCTCGTATGTACTCAGCAGCAGCTGAACTGCAGTTATCCTTCTGTTCCCACGCAGTATTATGGCAGTGACCATAGATGCTAAACTCCAGTCATGCTGTAATTTCAAGAATTTGCTTGTTATATTGTGGTGTGTTTTGTGTGTGGGTGGTTGTTTTTTGACTGTAAGAATGGCAGTGTGTGCAGCTTTTTGCCCTTTTGCTTGTGTCTCATATTGTTTACTTAAATTCAGACCTGTCTGATTTTCAGGTCAGACTCTTTTGGCTGTTATTATTAAAATATCCATTGGGTCGAGGTCCTCTTTCTGAGGCTTTTAAGGAATTGCTGAAATACACAGCTGCTCCATTCTGTTCTTAAATGGAAGGGTTCATTGACATCTGTGGACTTTGCATTCAATACTTTGTGCAACATCTACACTTACAAAGTCTGCTCCTCGTGTGGTAAGCACTTTCATGGAAGTGGCATTCTATTTAGAATAAGGATGTCATTCTAGATGTATTAGCCAAAAAAAAAAAGCCAAGAAATGCAGCAAACAGTATGCTTATACATGCAGTTATATCCTCTCTGCAAGCATTTTTCCTATATTTTTTTATCAGTATTAGCTGTGTCCTAATGTGCACTTTCAGGTCAGACTCTTCCATGCAATAGTGTCTGAATAACTGTACACCATGGTATTCCTTACTAGGTATTTTACTTCTATAGTTTGGTATGCCCTGTTTTAATGCACTATGCTTCTCATGCAGTGGTCTACTCAGTTTCTTCTGGAGTTGCACCTGTACTTCTTCTGGTTACTGTTGAATGGGCACATATTGTTAGTGTACCTGTATGGTGTGCCTTGTAGAATACATTGGAGGAGGGTGACAACACAACCAGGGCAAAGGTGACTTTAATAGGTCTTGTCTGGTACTAAGTGGTATCAGAACAGCTTGGAGTTTACTACTGTGGCCCCACAGCCTTAAACTGAATTGCTGGGATCATTTGTTTAAGCCTTTTGCAAGGTTATCTTTTAACTCAGGCCACTTTAGTAGCTAAGCATAACTGGAATACTGATAAACTGTGACATGGGAGGGGGTAAGTGGAGGGAGGTTTCTCAGGCTTTCACATGCTTTTAAAGCTGCCATAAGCTATGCTGCTGTTGAAATAACTCTGATTCTGATCTTTACCTTCTACAGGACACTTGCTTTATTTGCTGATGGAATTTCCCATCTGGCTCTGCTTGTTGTGTGTCTGCTATCAGTAATCGGGATGCATTCATGCTTACTCGTACTGCAAGGGGAGCACTACAGATGCTGCTGTCACTCACTGTAAAAACCAGGAAAGAACAATGTTGGGTTTTTTTTTGTGTTGGAAGACTGTATGCAACTTTCCACCTCCACTGCCTCAGGGACATGAGAAGAATCGGTACCTTTGTTTTGATTCTGCCTGCCTGTGGCTTCCTCTTGTGAACTGCTGTTGCTTTATTACCTCCTGTGAGAGGAAGGAAGTGAGCTTTCCTCCTCTATCTCCATCTGAGTTTGTATAAGAACAGCTATGGTGAATCAGGAAAGGGCTTGTTTAAGTCGATTGCCTATTGAGCAACAGTTGAAACACAACACCTTGGCAAGACAATAAGGACTGTGTAAAAATACAAAGGTGAAGAAGCTTCACATAGATGCTCAGCCTCCAGACACGTGCAGCTGAAATGTATTTCTGAACCTAGACGTGGTTTCTCTTTTTAGTAAATCTGTGTTATTCATCTTCTATGAATTTGTCCAGTTTCCATCTGAACTTTGGCATCTCCAAAACTCTGTGGCAAAGAGATCTGCCTGTCTGTGACAAGGAGGTCTCCCAGCAAACTGCTTTGCTGGTCCTAGGAATCTAATAGTTTTGTCAAAAAAAGGACTTTTAAATCCTGTTTCTGAAGCAGGAGAGATTGTACAATTAGCTTTGTGGCTTCCTTGTGCACCCTGCAACCTGTACTGCCTGATACAGAATCAGTGTGTATTTGAAGAGCCTTACTGGATTATATGGGGATCACTTTTCTTTTTCTCTACCTTGGAAGCAACTCTTTCTTCCTTTCTTCCTCCCCCCCCCCCCCCCCCCAGTAGATCTAGTATAGAATAGTGGAGAAGTTATTGTAACTGCTTTGATAATTTCCATTTGTAGGGCCTTTTTTCATAGGACACTGAAATACAGTACAATTCCAGGGGTCTTCAGTTTTTTAGATGTAGAGGTTTCTTATCACTGCTCTCATCAGAAGACTACAGAGAATGGAGTCCATTCCCAAGGTGTTTATTTCCTGTTTCATATAGTCATTCTGTCTAATTTCTCTGGTTCTGTGGCCAGGTTTGCACCTCATCCTTTGAGGTGTTTATTTTCTCGAAGCCACAAAGGGAGAAATATGAAAGGATTGAGGTTTGTGAGTCTCACTGCCAAGAATTCCCTATGTCAGGTGCTTTTTAGGTTCTTGGTATAGAGACTGAATATGTATGTAGGCAAGGCATTATCCTGATAACCAGCTGATTGATGTGTTTCACTTGTTCATCTTCTTTCCATGAGATCCTTGAAATGGGAAATTAGCTGATAAAAACATCCAGTTGCTTCTGCTGTAATACTTTGTGAAGCAGTTGTAGATCTTGAAGCTTCAGCCCAGCAATTAATCTAACCAGCGTTGGAAGCTCTCTTGAAGGTCTGGGGATGTGGGTGGTTTTGTTTTTTTTTTCTGTTTTGTTTTTTTTTTTTGTCTTTGCTTTTGTTTTGTTTCATTTTTAACCAAACACCCCACGTGTACCCAGGCACTGAAGATTTGCTTCAAAGATGCTTTACTTGATGATACATCTGTAACTTTTTGGCTTGAAGCTTGATATTCAATAGACATCTATGGAGAATCATTTCTTGACAAAGCGAGGATAACTTTTTATTCTGTAGCTATTGGAGTTCTTCATACTGTCCTGCGTATATTGATCTTGTGATGCTTCCATTTCCCCACTGCTCCTGGGGGAGATTTCAGCTGGGCATCACTAGAACTGAATCGTGGTGAAGCTTCCTTCTCCTTTGTTAACCTTGATAGCGGTGATGGTGAATACATGTGCAGTGCAATAACATTATACTGGATTCCACTGTTTAAAGTAATCTGAGTATCAAGTGCACACATACTGTGTGGATGTCGTGTGAGCAATGCATCTTTGTTTAGTAGTTTGTGTTGGGTAAGTATCTGTGTTCTGTTTTTCTGCATAGTATTTATTTCAGAATTGTTTGCCTGTTCTGTCTGATCTTGTGCTTCTTGATAAGAATTTCTACATGAGACTCTTCAGTCTTTGTTCCTTTTTCCCCTTTGCCTCAGATCACTTCTCTGGGGCTTAAGACTAAGATGAGTTCAGAGACGCCACGAAAGGGAAACCTACCTGATTCTTTCAACTTCTATTATTATTTATACAAACACTTGTGTTTTTTGTCTTTTCAGGCAGAGGCCGAGGAGAAAGCGGTTTCTACCAAAGAAGTTTTGATGAAGTGGAGGGTGGATTTGGGCGAGGAGGGGGCAGGGAAATGCACAGATCACAGAGTTGGGAGGAAAGGTAACAGAGCTCTAGCTCTTAAAGTTTTTTATATACATCTGCTCAGCTTCTGTTTGTGCCTTTTGACGTTATAAAAACACTTTAGGAAAGGGGATTAAGGTGTATCTGTGAGTGGAGCGTCTTAATTTCTAAGATGGAGTCAACACAGTAATGTTTTTAAAAACTCAGGAACAAGTAAAAGAGACTTCTGCAAGACTGCTGTGTTCCTGGGAAGAAGGAACTGCTTTAAGGGAATATAAATGATGACAGTTGCAGTGGAAGTGATGAGTGAAAATATGGATTGCTAAAGGATTTGCTTCAGTTATAGTCTCAACATTGTTAGTTGAGTTGACATTGTTGACAGTGCTTTGGGTCACATTTCAAAACATACCTAGTTGCCAAAGGCCGTGTGTGTATTGGTGTTCCTGAAAATTTCACTTGTCACTTGGACCTTTTGAAAGTACTGTCTCTCAAGCTCTGTTTTTAAAAAAGCCCCCTACCAAGTTAAAAAGACATACCTTAAATGAGTGGAGTAATTGCAAAACCTTATTTGAAACTTCTGTTCTGCCTTTCTAGGGGAGACAGACGCTTTGAAAAACCAGGGCGAAAAGATCCAGGTATGGTTTTGTTACTGTATGGGCATAAAATGGGAGGGAGGAGCAGGGTGTGTTTTGGGGAAGGTACCCATATATACATAAACAGGGAAGGTACCTATATATACATAAACTTATTGCTCCAAGTGTGTTGTTGATACAAAATTCATGATGCTGTGCCAGGCTACCTAATTGTGTCCTCACAGTGTTGGCTATGCTTACTCTTGTTGCTTTTACTACTAGACATTTAAATGTTTTAAATAAGAAAAACCTGCAGTAAGTAGTTTCTATTTATGTGATTAAGATGTGATGTCTACAGCTGGAACTAAATTTCTGGAACTCTGAAAGGAGTCTGTACTGATTAACAGGTGTGCTGTGGCAATATGCCTTTTCAGTGCAGCTTTTAAACATTCCTGATGTGTGCTGCTTTGATATCTATGACTTCTGGACCATGTGAACTGTTAATTATTTTTGAATGCTTGCTAGTGTGCAGTAAATCCTGGCAGCATTATTCTGCTGTTCCCATGCTGATGGATTTACTGTCTGTTAAATTAGTTGGTATCATTGTATGAATCTTCTTTTCATTCAGGTTATTATCTGGTCTCCCTCTCTGCCATTCCTTTCCTGTTGTTTCCTAAATGCTTCATAGTGGCCATATTCAGACAGAATACTGGATCCTTAACTGTGACCCAGTATGTCTGTTTGGACATTCAGCTAAACTTGGAGTGGGTTGTCATCTTGGAGATGGAACATACCCGTTTAGATAAAATCTGTATTCTGAGAGTGGTAAGAACATTCAAGAAGTTCTCCTGTATCAACTGGTTATGTGGTAACTGCAGTGATTTTTCTGCTTTGTGAGACTGTGCATTGATTGCTCTCTGGTATGACCTTGCTCTTTCTCTGTGGCAGTTTTCAATATGCATGTACCACAGCTGTGCTTAGTGAGAGATTTGAAGCTTGCCGACAGTGAGTCTTGTCTTTTTAGGACCCAGGATCTTTCGGTCTTTGCTGAAGGGAGTCTTATCCTAAAATAAGAAGTGTCTTCCTTAGTGAACATACTGATAAATCGTAGGTCAGAAAAGACAATCGCAAATTGAATTTCAGGACAAACAAAACTGAAAAGATTCAGTTGCTATTAAAGATTGACAGGAATGTATTTTAATTGTTGCTTGGTTGTCGGTGTGTTCTTAGTGAGAGTAGCATAAATTGCCATTTTAATAATCTTCCAGATTAGCATGGTGACGCATGTTTTATGAGTCTAAAATTACCATGTTTGCTTTCAAAGCCTTCTGAATCCTCTCTCCATGTAGGAATTTATTTTCATATATTTTGAAGAGTGCTTCTGGTTTTCTGCTTTTAAGTTCAAAGTTAAGACAAAACTAATATGTTGCTTGTGTTCCTCATTATTTTCTTTAGAAAGAGGTTACTTCTAAAAATAATTTGAGATAGGTCTGAGGTTATCCATCTTTATATGCTAGTAGACTTTCATTCAGTGTCTCTATCTTCAGAGAACTTATGGAAAAAAACCTCAAAATAGGAAAAACTAAGTACTACTGAGGTTTCAGGACTGTGTGTTTTTACTAACTGATTAGTGTATACCACAGTTGATTCGATTTATTTAGCCCCTTTCTGTTCTTGTGATGAAGTTAAAGAACTTGCAGATCCAGACTGTAGAATGTACCACGTTTCTGATTAAGACTGTGGTAAAAATACTGCTTGTCAGTTTAAGGTGAGATGTTTATCTCAGTTGAAATTGAGAGGAATTTACTTCAAGATGATTTATTTGCAAGATTTACTACAAGATTTATTTGCAAGATGTCCTACTGAAGCTGACTTCTGCCTGATCTTGGGGGTTAATGCATCAGCTAGTATACGGTGTCTTCATTGTAGCAACTACTAGAGATAAGGACTTTGGAATGCATCTTCTGTGACTCGTTTTCTAGGGAAGATGGTATCATTGTATGCTTTTTTGGAAGTCCTAGCTCATTGCAAGGGATGGTGTGCTTAAATCATGAAGCTTTCTGTAGCACCTGGTTGTTCCTCTTGAAGTTTCTTGGTCTGTTTCTTTTCTAGTTTGAACTTGTTTAGCTAAGAGTTCTGTAGCACGTTATGATAAAGGCAAGATACCTGCAATCTTTCTGAAGTTTTAATGTATAAAACCCAAGTTAAACAGTGGTAATTGATGCTGCATATCTCTGTTAAGAGTTTAATGTCCTGGTAAGTGGAGGACCATTTATCTCCTCTTTACCTTCAGACAGAAATAAGGCGGAGAGCACAAAAATATCAACAGAAGTTTGGTCTATTTTGACTCAAGCCTTGATTAATGAACATATAGTTACTGTTGTGTAAAGGCTTCCCAATCACCAAATATTTTGAGTATGAGATAGGGATACAGATGTGCCGAAAGAAGTCCAAGGTCAATACCGAGTGCTAGTATACCACACAAAGCAATGGAAGCAGAAAGGTCAGGGAGTGAATTGACGTGCAGCTTGTAATTCAGGCTAACATGCTTTAGCAGGTGTGTATATTGGTTTCTGTTACCCTGGTTAAATTCCTTAGTTTAGGATTTTATTCTTTACCTTTATGGAGCTTCGGTTTTAAATTGCTCTTTCACAGGGCTTTGGACTAACCTCAAATTACATAATTTGCTAAGTTTTTCATTGTCTTTGTTCTGGCTGATCACATTACAAAATTAATGAGATCAAATATTAAACTTTTCTGGATCTTCATAATGAATGACAACACAAGAGCCCCTCAATTGAAAATCATGAAATGGAAAAACTAGTAGACCCTCCACAAAGAATTATTTCTCAAATACAATCAATATGCTGTGAGTAAAAATTAATGTTTGCTTTTTTGGTGCTCACAACAGTTTCAAGTTCACCTTTGACTGATTCTCAACATGAAGAGGATCTGTTCCTACTTTGTGTATGCAAATTGAAGATGCACACAGTGTTTATGGGTTTCTGTTGCTGGTTGTCACAGTTCTGACAGATTTCATTGAGAACTCAAATCGTTTCTGGAAAGCTGAGGCCATTAGCAGAGAAAATGAGCAAGCTGTTTTTTTGATCATGGCTGTCTTTTAGAACTGCACAAAAGCTGCCTAATTTTCTGTGCAGCCTCTTGACTAATACCAGTTTAGTAGCTGAGGGGATTTGTTTAGTTACCAGCAGTTAAACACACTGCTAGTAAATAACTGTAATTTAGATTAAACAAGATGTTTCATGAGTCACTTGTGGAACCTGATTGAGTTCTGTCTAATGCGTATTTTTTGGGTAAGTTAAGATGACTTGAATATAAAAATGGGGTGTCCAAGTGACTACAAAGAAAGATGTTGAACTCCTTTGAATCACACCCTTACTCAGCCTGGCTTGCTTTGCTTCTCTGTCTTGATAGCCACAAGTTTGTCCAAAGAAGGTTCATCACCAGCTTGCTCTTGCAGTGTTAGTCAAGATGTAGAGTGCAGTTTTTGTTGCGTTGGAGCCCATCAGCAATTTTTCTAGGCTTGTGTTCCAATCTGGGTCATGGCGTACTTCCAGTATTTTGTCAGACATCCATGATTCACCAGTTCTCTGGAACTGGAAAAGCAATAGGGGTGTTTTGTCTGTCCTCTTCTTTGTAGCTGTTCTGAAGTAGTTACACAGTTGTGTTTGTCTCATTTACTTTTACAGTATTCCTCAGCTTGACATTCCGAAATGTAATATTTGAAGATAGCATTTAGTGTATACTAACCATGTTTTGCCTTTATATTTGCTGTTGTACATCCTTTTAAATCAAATCTATAAATAGAAAATTATATAAAAATCAGGCCAACTTTAAAGCATCAAGTTATTTAGAAACCATATGAAGCAGCCCCCACTTTGATAAGACATTAATTGAAATTAAAAACAGCTTTCTATATCTTTGGCTTTAAATGGTGACATCATAGTACTGTCCTGTTGGGATTATGCATCTGAATTTGAGAACAATTGTGTGTCTGAGTCTGCAGTATGTGACGATATGTGGGGGAAACAATACCTCACACATAATACTGCTCTTTTTTTCCTAAACTGGTATTTCAGACTTGACACAGAAATCTGTTCTACTACTCTTGCACTGGTTCTTGGTTTGTAGGACTCTTCTTCTGTTGATAGAGAACAAGAAAATAACTCTTCCAAGAAATAATTGTTGGTACTGATATGAGGGTTGAAGAGGAATCTTTAGCCTGGCTAAGTGTCAACACTAAGAAAGGTAGGGATGAAGGCAGTTTAACTTGATAGGGTGTTGCTCTCCACCTATATATAGGTGAATATATATTCACCTATTTGTGAATATTTGTGAATGCTTTTACATTAAACTAAACAAAAAAGATATTTTGAGGGTGTCTGTGATAATATCTGTCTGAGATGTGGAATGTAGGGAAGCAATACTGAATTTTGGGAAAAGAATTTAATTGCACTGAAAATGTCTGCCTTCTGCCTCATTTCCCTTTCCCTGTGTGAAATACTTCTGCAGGGCTGTTTCCCATTTTCTCAGACCCTAAAGCAAAGTAACCTCTTTTAGGTTCTGAACATACTTCAGTTAACAGAGTTTTGGAACTTGAGAAGAATTCAGTTAAACAGTGTCTTATCAGAGACCTTGATCATTTTTCCTGTTGCCAAGGGCTTCAGTGAAGTTGAAAGGAAGTGTAGCTCATAGAGTATTATGCTGTTGTCAATGAAAATTGCTATTTATGCTGTCTTGGTTTGTGGGGAAAGTCTTTACCTTCGTAAGATGACTTTTACTTTATTTTGATGCTTGACTGCTCAAGTATGAACACATAATAGGCACTGCTTTTGTTGAGAGCTTGGAAATAATTACCCATCACTCTGTTTATCCTTTATCTTCTTAAATGATTTAGGAACTTCAGAGCAGCATTCAAATTGCAATGGGCTTGTGAGGCACTTAAATAAAGAAGTCTCATGCGTAGTTTGTTTTAATTTTTTTATTTTAAAATTGATTTAAGTGTCTCAATATTTATGCTGTGTGTACAGGCAAATAGTGATGATAAAAGCATAAAATTAAATGGATGCAGTTCTAATTCTCATATACATAGTGCATCCTTCTGGGTCAGATCTACTTGAGACAAGCAGCGCAAAGGTGAGAACATGTGGAATGTACGGTCCTTTTAAAAAGTGCATTAATTTAAATAGTCTCTTTTCTACAGCTAAATAATTTATTCAGTATTTCCAAACATGGAAAAAAAATCCACTTCAGCATTTGTCATATACATCAAGATTTTTTGGTACTGTCTTCATAGACACGTCTTGAAATTAGATGTTCTCCTGTTTGGCAGAATGAAGAACTACAGTTAGTATTTACAATTTTTCTTAATAAGCACAGCAGGAGTGCTTTTCACTGCCATGAGAGGTTGGCAGTACTTTCTGAGAGTGAATTTGGCCATCTGAAATCTGATACAACTCTGTATCCCCCAAAGAGTTAGGAGAACAGAAAACTTAGGATCTTGGATGAACAGAGTTGCTTATACCAGAACTTATATATTGACTGAATGACCTCATATTGGTTTTGACTGATATTTTTATTTTATACTGTCCATTTTGTCCCAGTCTGGTTAATTATGGTTTTGGTGAGCTTTAGGAGTTTTGAAGATCTCTCAGGGTCAGTGTGGCTTTAATCATAGTCTAGAGAATTCAGCAGGTAATTCTTCTAGTTTCCAAGAATTAGTACTGTGATTCTTGTACCTGACTTTGTCCTGGGTGGTTAATCCAGCCTCTTCTCAGCTTACATGGTCACACTGGTTCTTTTTACCTTGCATATCATGTTGTAATCTAAAGGATGTGAGTAAAAAGAGAAAGATCACTAGAAGATGGCAGGGTAGGCAAGGAAAGAAGGCTGTGAATGGAACCTGAAAGTTTAATGTAATAATTAAAAAAGCACTAAGTTCAGTCTGCTCTCTCTATTCTGTGAGGCCAGCCTCAGAGAGCTGGAAGCTGTCAACGTGCTGTCCATTGATGCGGATCTCCTTGTCAGTCCTTCTTGGACAATTTGAGTCAGCTGCAGCTGGAAGCTCAGGAATAGTCTTGTCAAAATTTTCCATCTTGATCTGATACTCGCCTTTGGCATTGCGAGCTAGCACGGAGGCGAAGCGATGGTACAGCATGATCTCTGAGGGGAGGTAGGATGTTCTCCTTTGACATATTTCCCCTGTGCCCTCCTGCACAGCTGACAGAAAGATGACCAGCTCAAAGTGGTGAGAAGCTTCTCTTTGGAGGAGGGCATCCAGAGGGCTGGAGGGAGTGACTGAATGGTAGTAGGTCAGTGGGAAGATGAAAAAAGGACACTCGTCTGAAGTAACGCTGTCTAGGTGGAAGTCAATGCTAGTTTGGTGCAGCTGCCCGTTCTCTCGTTCTTGGTAAAGTATAGCAGAAATCTGGACACTAGTCAGTGGGCTGGAGCGTGTGTTGGCCACTTGGAACATAAGGGATGGCTTCCCCTCGGTGTGTGTCACTACAGCAGAGCGGGTGAAGCGGATGGAGAATGCCCGATTCTTTGGTCGGGCAATCTTGGCCACGAAAGCACCTATATCATGGAAGAGAACAAACTGAATACGAGCACAGTGCCTGCAGCTTCCAAGCTCTGTGAAACAGAAGCAGACTTGGGTGAACATAATCTTTCTAGCCTCAGCCTGTGTTTTTGAAAACTGCTAGGCTGGCATCACAGTAACCCATTTTTGTTTAAAAAGCACAGCTTTCCTAAAATGCTTCTTTTTCTAAACTGTCCCTGCCCATGGTAGGGGTTGGAACTAGATGGTCTTTAAGGTCCTTTCCAACCCAAACCAGTCTGATTCTATGATGATTCTGTGATGTTTGGAGAGTAAACTTTAGCTGTTGGAAGGGAGATATTTCAGCTTGCCCCGATTTACTGTAGTTGGTAATAAATAGTACTTGATCTTGGTGTGCTGCGACTGGGGAAGCTCTTTCTTAATACACAGTCAACTAACCCATGCATTTTTAGTCTTCTGAAATAATTTAAACCTGCAAATTACATAACTTGAAATAGAATAGCTATGACATTGTAAAAATTTTCATTACATTGAGTACTGAGGAGTACTTAAACATGGCGTTAAAGCTCAACTGAAATACTTCAGCTAGATTAAAGCAAACCTTAAAACCAAAACAAATTCCATGGAAGAAATGTTGAGAGATAATGAGGTTGATAAGTAGGTATCTGCCACAAACACCATCCAGTGAGTATTGGAAGTCTCAAGTCCAGATCTTGATATTACGTAATTTATGTCTTGTAATGAAAGGTGTTCAACTTGTAATACTACATAGCTGAAGTCTCATAATTCTTCTAGTGACTTAGTTATTTTTTTGGATATCAATATGATCATTATTTATTTATAGCTCCATTTCCTAAGTCTAATTATTACAGCTGTTCTATTTAAAGATTAATTATGAAGGATTACCTGTGATGAAGGCTTCCAGCATAAGCCCCAGGACCATCTGTATTGCAAGTAGTGCAATAGCACTGGGGCAGTCCCCGCTTGGGAACATAGTGCCATAACCAATTGTGAGTTGCGTCTCCAGTGAGAAGGAGAAAGCAGCTGTAAAACTGGTGATATACTTGACACATATAGTGTGGTTGTCAGGTGGAGCATCATGGTCCAGCTCCAGGTCCCCATTCATCTCAGCTAGTAAATACCAAAGCACTGCAAAGACTAGCCAGTGAATGACAAAAGAAGCAGAAAAGACAAGCATCATCCATCTCCAGCGCATGTCCATTAATATTCCCCATGCATCTCGAAGGTATGCTAGACCTTTCCCTTGCGCACCATCCATCTGGAATGTGCTGTGTCCATCCTTGGTCACCATCCTCAGGTATCTCTGGGTCAGGAGGGGAATGCTGGATTTGGTATTATTGCTCTCTATCATATCTGTTGTCATCTTCTAAAAAAGACGAAAAAAGGGAAAAAGTGTGATACAGTGCAGCATGTTTGTATTTTGCCTAATGTTCACAGTTTTTGACACATCAGCAGGGGTTGAAATACTGCAGCCAACAAAGGAGGGCTTATACATTGCAATCCAGAGAAGATTAAGTCAGGAGCCTGGACAGGAATTTACCACTGTTGTGGTAATACTTTGCTAAAAAAGATTAAGTATAAAAATCTGACTACTTCTCAAATTTTTCCCTGCTTAGTTGTGTAAATTAAACTTTCATACTTTAGCTTCCTAAATTTACACTTGAGTTGCATGTTCAGTTCTTTGGGGCTGAGTGGGATGGAATCGGGCATGTTGTATCTGAAAAGAAACTGAATTTTGTCAGATTATACCAGTTTTTGTAACTTCTTTTTAGCAGAGTTTAAGTTTACTGGTGCTATTACGAATACTATTAATATGATAGAAATTATGTTTACTATGTTATTTCTCTAACATGTTTATGCATTTTGATGGAATGATGTAGTTTACCTAGTAACCCTAGTAGCCCTTTCAGATTTTCCTAGCTCAGGAAATGAGAGCTGGTCTGCACCCGTCATGTCCAGTTCAGCAAAATTACAGTGCTCAGGGCAGAGCTGCTTCTGAGAGTCTGAGGCTGTTTATGTAAGGGTCAGGTAAAAAGAGGGCATAAGACCAATACTGAAAATATACTGTGGTGTAATTTGAAGTCTAGTCTGCCTAAGCAGTTATTTTGTGTTAGTGGCTAAATAAGAAAATAAGATGGCAAGCGTAAGGGGTTTAGGAGGTGAAGGTAGAATTGCACATGTGGGAAGCAAAATGGATACATTTAGATGTTTCACATGTTAGGCTCCTTGGTTTACTTCTAAATGGCAAAACTTGTTAAACTTGTCAGAGATGGGAAAGACACTGGCCACTCTAAATCCATATTATAAATACTGAATATTTAAAGATCACCTTGGATAGATTAAAACTAAATATGGGCTCATGTGAAATAGAGACTTCATAGTGTATACAGCCTACCGAAGAAGGTTGTGGTGAAGCTTGTTTGTAGAACAAAAGAGATTTAAAAATATGTATGTAAATTCTGCAAATCATAATTATACATGTCAATTTTGCTGATTTCCTATCAGTTTTGACCTTTTCTCTGAATTATGATCTTTTTGGTATATAACACAAGCATACAAACAGCCTAGGCACATTGGATTTCCCCCCTGCAAAGAGTGCTGGCTTAGTTTTATCTTGAAACATGTTAGATCTAAGGATCCTGAACTTCAGAATGAACTGATGAAAGGTAAAAATCTTTCCTGTAATCTTTGATCCTGTAAACCAGCAGTTTTCATGATTGTTTACTTGATCTTGATACCAAGTTCTAGTACTAACAGAACGTTCTCTTTAGCTCTTCTTGTGCTTAATGCATTCTGAGTGTGACACTTGACATCACAGTGAACATTTAGCTCCATTTTATTTTTCCTTTCCTCTCAGAACCATCCAGCTCTTTCCTCTGTCTGTGCTGTAGTCAAAGGATGTAGAGTAGATGGTGGTCTGAGTAGAATTTGGTGGGTTTTCCCCTCATTTTTATTTTCCAATTCACATCTCCTAGAAGGAGTATTTTAAAACTGCTCTCTGTGCCAAAGAATACAATGAGCTTACTGAGATTCTCCTGGTTAGTAGTACCAGGCTGCTGGTACTCTTCTGATCATAGGCCATTTAACTTATAGCCTTGACCCCCCAGCCTTCACCTGAGTTTGATCTTTGGTGTGCTGTGTTGCTCTCTAAATGACAGTTTTCAGTCTTGCTGCAATGTTACAGAATTGACAGTAACTTGAATACAACTTTAAATGCTTCAGGAATGAGATGGTTAGTCAGTTGTCTGTAGAGCAGAGTCCTTGTGCCAAGATTTAGAAAAGCCCTTCAGGATTCCTTGAGGCAATTGGAAAATGGGCATCTTTGGGAAAGGTGACAGTGATGATGCTCAGTATGAGCTGTGGACTGTGCCTTGATTTTATCATCTTAGAATAGGAAGTATCCACAAGAACTCCTTCCTTTGCTTGAATAGAGGAAAATACTTAGAACAAACTGCTTCTGGGTGTAAACATGCATTCCTGGAAAAAAAAAAACCACACCACAAAAACCAACCAACAACAGTAAAACACAAAACCAAAAACCAAAATTAGTATGTTACTGTAAATTCTGATGGTATTTTGAGGGCAGCATCTGCTTCATTGCTCCAAGTAATTTGGGTTAGCAAAACAACCATCTGCTGTTAGGAATGAATCTGATGCTGGCTTATTTGTGACAGAAGCCTTTTCTGCAGTGCTATGGTAAGAGTAAAAGGGAAAATATACTTAATGTGGTACATCCTTCTTGGCTACGCTTCAGATCTTCCACACATCAGTGCTAAGGTAGCATACTTGAGTGCCTGCAGCCTTTACTCAGAGCAAAATGCTATTAGCATTGCAGGGTCTCAGTTTTGTTAAGGAGCTTTCGGGGGTGGTCAGTAATCACTTAATGTTGATTTAAAGCGCTGAAGAAATTTAGTCAGTGTTCACAGTCAGGTTATTTGGGATCTTTCTATGGGGGAGGATCCATTGCTGGCAGATTTTTAAAGGTACTTCAGAAAGAGAACCTCCATTAACCTCAACAGCACACTTCACAGGAGTCCTCTGTCCTCCTTGAGACTCCTGGCAGGGGATTTTGCCTGCTGAGGTTAACCAGGTTACTGCTCTGATCTCATTTGAGGTATCTGTAATTCTTTTTTTCCTTGTCTAGGACCATTTAAAATATTAAGTACCTAAATTGATGGCAGTGATGATATTAGAAATGTGTAAGCTTGAGTTCCAAAGCTGCTTTTCTTGCAAAAGCTCTTGATGGCTTTAAGAGCCACAAATCTTAACTTCTTGGGCTTGGAAAAATGAGTAAGAAACTCTGAATAGAGCAGTGCAGTTGGTTTAAAATAAGAGGCGAAAGAGCAACTGCCCTGTGGGAAATAGTTTACTTAGGCTGGATGATTAGTCCTCTTTATTCTCAAAGCGGAGTCAATTTAAGAGTAGATGTGACTTTGAATTTACAAGGAATTATCTTCTGTCTACTCCTTTGCTTGCCCGCTGTAGTAGAAAAATACCAATCTTTTCTTTCCTTGCTGGTGATAAACTATTGAAATTTGGACCATCTGATTTGATCCCATGGCCTGCCTGGTCCTTGGTGTCCCTGCATTAATCCCAGTTTTAAACGGTATGTTTTAGGAAAGACACTCAACTTCACAGAATTCTTATTTTCAGGTCACTGTTTGTTGGAGAATGCCCATGTCCGCTGCTAAATACATACTGTGCTTCTAATCCAGGTTTGTCTAATGTAAACTCTTAACCTTCATGTTATGCTGTTTGTCTGGTTTTGCTTTTCATGGTTCTTGACTTGTGAAACTCTTAGTAGCTTTGGGGTGTCCTTCTCCCACTATCTCCTAGCTGATAGCCCTTGTCTGGAAAGACAGGAACTGTCAGAAATGACTTCAAAACCTCCTTTGGCATGTTGACCTGTCTTTTATCGTGCATTCAGTGTGTCTAATCCTTCCTGTTTCTAGTCTACTGAAAATTAAATTGCTGTTACCAGCTCCAGTGTGTATGTCAGTTTTCAGCTCTTATTAAATCTCTCTGCCATCATTGTCCCTTATTCTGGCTTCTCTCTTGTGTGTGATTTTGTAAGATAAGTCAAGGTAGGATGAGTACTACCTTATTAACTCAAAAGCATGGTTTCCCTTTTCCTAGCAGTCAGGTTCTAAACTGACATGGCTTGCTAATGATTTGTGGGGAAGAAGAAACCCAACAAAAAGAACTCTTTGCCTTAAAGCTCTAAGATACTGCTTACATTTCTGCAGTTCATGATCTAGTACACTGATCTCCCACGCTTTGCCTTTTTCATTGAGATCTTCCTTGTGTTGTAACATCTCTTTCTTAGCTTGCTGCTTCATGCCACTATGTGCTTTCCTCTTTTCTTTTGCTTAGCCTTTCTGTTGACAGCAGAAGCTCAGCTGCTGAGATCTGGTAGGATTGCAGGGGAGCTCATTTACAGCAGCCTATTTTCTTTTTGTTTGCCTTCTCGGTTGAAGGCATTTTGACACCTCCATCCTGTTTACAGCTCAGTACAATGCACCTGCAGCCTTCTTAGCAGCCTGAATGTTCAAGGGAGACATTTGCAGTGCTGCCCTACCTGCCCAACTTCTATTCCTTAAAAAATCTGTTCTAACTGACCTTGGAAGCGATTTGAGGCAGTTTGTAATGCCCTGCTTCATCATGAGAGCAGGGTAGTCAAGAGGACCTGCTGTTTGCTGGGAGTAACTGCAAAACCTGCTTGCAACTCTAGCACAATTCAAAGATTTATTAGAACCCAGGTGGTGCTCCAGGAATGTGTACAATCCCTCTTTTCTTGACCTGGGTCTGCTTAACTTTGCACTAGTTTCAAATTCCAACATGAGGTTTGTATTCAAAGCTGGGATCATTCAGATGTTGCAAATGAAAAGGCATTAACAAACTAAGTTTATCACTTTTTAAAGGGTACTTTCAGGCTGTTAATCTCTGTATTGTTGATTTTAGATTGAATGGCAATCCTTGAGATGCTCTGACATTAATATTAGGAAATGAAGGGTTGTTTTCAGTATACATGACTGTATCATGTAATTTACATGAGGGGACAAGGGGGCAATCTTAGAAATGTGGGAAGCAGTTCAGTTAGAATAACTGCTTTGGTTGAAAGCTTATGCTACTGTTGTTAGTAGGATAGTTAAAATTTCAAACATGTTTGTCCTTCAGGTTTTGCAGCTAATGCCTCATTGAGGTGAACGGCAGTAGTTTGACCGAACTGTTTTTTCCAAGCAGTCTGCAGAATTAAGATAACAGTTTTCAGGACTTGTTACACATACAAATCTTGTGAAAGTGGGAACTTCAGTTTGTTGAGCCCAAGTCAATACTTCTCAGAGGAAGTGCCTTTAAGTTCAGCATGTGAGAGCTCATACTTTTGACCTTCTATGACAGTTTACTACAGAATGCACTTAAAAAACATCCCTCCCTACACTCCAGTTTTTTATTATAATACAGAAAACAATGCTGCTTATATACTTGATTATTGGGGATATCGTAATGCTTCATTTTGTGTACAATGTATTTTCACATAGTACAGCATGCTGAAAATGCTGTGAGAATCCATATGAACCCTAACAGACCATCTTGTCTGGCCACCTTTAGAGAAGCAGAAAAACTTCACTGAGACGTTGCCTAAATGTTGTTTAAGGCTTTAAAATATGCTAGTGTATATTAAATCCTTAAAGAGAAGCTTAAAATGCAAAATTAAGTATTGCTAATGGAGGAATAAATTTACAGTTGAGGGAGGGTTTTATTTGATGTAAATCTGTAGTAATAGAAGTCTGCTGCCATCCGTTTCTTGTGAACTTACTGTTTTTGAAGAGCTGTTCTGCCCTGTGTGATGCAAAATTCCTAATGGCTTGTATGGAATGACAGATTATTCTGGGACATTGGAGTTCATACTTGGTGCCCATGAACAGAGAATGCGTTGATTGAAAATAGTTAAGGGTATGAGATGTAATTATAGTTGGTGGTAGCAGCAGACCTGAAGAGGTGATGGTCACTTCTTTAATTTACTATGGTACTGAAGTTAAATGCTGAGTTACAATGAATGTAGCAAGAAGGTGAGGATGACATTTTCATAACACATGGCCAGGTAACACCCAGCTACAGTGGTATTCCTGCTGTTTGTCTTGAAATCTTTCTGAAAAAATCCTGCATGATGCCTTTGTTTTTACTCTGTATGCTTTTAGAAAATGCTTTTCCAGATGATTACAGCCCTTGTTTTTCAGGTGGGGGGAATCAAACCATTTTGTTGAAGATCATACTTAATTTAGCAAACTTTAGAAGGAAAACTACTGTGTGCCCTGAGAACAACTTTGATTTCTTTGATTAAAGAATGGCAGAACAATTTCTAATTGTACAGTAAAAAAAAAAAAAACAAAAAAACAAAACAAAAAAACCAAAGAAAAATGGTTGCTTTGTGTACTTACCGGTTTTTGAAGGGTTTCTGTGCAGAGGAAGGGGAAGAACCTGGGCTTCAGGAGAGGGACTGGGCTGGTCTTGTGTATTGGTCCCAGCACTGGCAAGAACTTCCCCCAAGTGGTTGGTAAAGATTTTTTTTTCAAAACCCCACCAAAAATCACTTTTAAAATGGGTTTGTATGTCTCATTCCTGTGTTTATAGTGCGGAGGGGGAGGGGGTGGGGGGGTGGGGATAGGGGGGTTGGTTTTCATGTGAAGCTGATTTGATTGGTCATTTTGCCTGCAGGGGGGCCGGTTAGCTCTGATCATGTGGAAAAGAATGCTGGTTTGTTAGGAGCATTTCTTTACCCAACACAAATCCTTAGCAGCCAAGGAGAAATCCTTAAACACTTGCTTGGGGAAGGGGTGCATTTCCCCTTGCCACCTTTGTCAAGATAATTTTTTAGGTTCGAATAAGGTTAAAAGTTCCATGTGAAAAGCTGAGAGGGTTGTTGCTGAACTTTAGCTTAATGCTGGTCAGAAGGTGTAGATCTGGCCACTTCCATCTCCACATTGCTCCTTTGTGTAACATGGAATTAATCACAGGGTTTTGCTAATGCCCAAGGATGCAGCAATGCAGAATAGGTGGGCTGCTGTTTCTATGCAGTCAGTGAAACCACTTTCACTTCAGCTATTTTCTCTCTTGTCAGATGAGAACAGTTATTTAGGGAAGATATTTTAGCTGAATGGCTGTGCAGATTGCTACTAAACCTATTGCTGGAGGACAGCTTTGTAATGCAGTAGTATTTCACACTTTTTTCCTTTGGTGAGCTGCTAATGTGAGGGCTTTAATCGAACATCAGATGTAAGAGGATCTGAGAAACAAAGGCTGTGGTTGTTTGCAGTAAAACTACTGAAAGCCTGCTGGGAAAATTTATTAATGTAGACTTTCTTGCTTAGGAAACAAAATCCTCCCTGTTTATTTTCTTCTCTTTCTCTCTTTAACCTTCCCCCAACCCTAAATTGCAAAATATTAATTCTTTGCTTCGTTAGTATGGAACATTTTAATACATGTTCAGGCACAGCACTGAAAATAGTGGTAGGCATGGTGTGACCTTTAGAGCCAGGGCAAATAACGTAGTGCAAGGGGACTCCCAGCTTTGTGGTAAGCCTGTAGGACAATGTGACTTGCCCTTCCCCTTTCATTCTATACTTGAGCAAAGTTGATCTTCCACTACAGGCAGAGCTTTTTAACTTATTTTAAGAAGCCATATTTTTTTACAAACTGTATTTTGTACTGTAGAACGCACATGGTATCTGGTCACAGGTTTTCTAATCTGATTCAACTAGATGGATTGAAAAATTAATGTGTCTGTACAGCAGATGGAGTAGCTACAGTATGTGATTTCCTGGTGTGTGTTACAGAACTGAACTCTTGTTAATTCCTTTGAATTCACTATTTCATCCATACTCATGACAGTGGATGATGGTCAATTGAGCAAAAAAGGTATGGAGTGGTATTTGATATGTATGTCAATGAGACCAACTGTTGAGGCTGAGATTTGATGGAGAGAGGCAGGCAATGTGAATGTGGAAATGGTCATTGGAGCTTCTGATCTCTGTCACTGACTTTGGTTACAAGTAAGTCACTTCATGACGTATGTGTTCCTGTGGAGTCCCTAGCATGGCAAATACTGTCCTAATGAGAAAGTAGTCCTTCTACAGAAACATCATCTTAAGGCCATTTGTTTTATTCTTTTGTAAAATGAGCTACATATCTAGGCAAAGTTATTTGAATTCCTTAAAAACACTAGCTGCAGTGTTTTTTCTTTTTATCCTCTTCTTGAAGAATTAATTGTGCAGCAGAAAGAGAGCACAAGTGAAAACACTTAATAGAATCTTCTAGTTTTCTCCTCTGTAGAGGAAACAGTATTACTGTCAGTCATCATTTTCCTGTTTATCCTTTACAAACAGTGAGCATGTCATAGGAAACATGGCCTGACAGCATGGAGAACAGAAGTTATTTGCCATTCTGTTAGTAAGTCCTCTTCCTAAACATGTTGCCACAGGCTACACCCCAGAATTGCAGTCTTGTTCTTCTCAGTCTCCCTTCAGTTCAGTGTTGCACAGCTGTAGGCTTTTTTGGCTGGATACTGCTAGGCTCTATCTGAAGTTTTCTGTAAACACCATTGCTGGCTTTGTGACAGACTTGAACAGAGGTGCCCTTTTACTGCTCCTTCTCTTCAGGAAGTCCAGTCAATTAGTCCAAGGCAAAAACCATAGACTGCATTTTAGTTTTTTTTTTTTATTCTTAAAATATTGCCAAATCCTGATTCTCTGACCTAAGTCATTTAAGCTGAAATGAGCATTCTCAAGTCTAGGAATAGCTTGCAAAGACAGTATAC
Source organism: Pezoporus occidentalis (assembly GCF_034315485.1). NCBI lineage: Eukaryota > Metazoa > Chordata > Aves > Psittaciformes > Psittacidae > Pezoporus > Pezoporus occidentalis. The sequence goes on from NW_026916336.1 coordinate 2,370,424, forward strand.
TGGGACTTTGCAAGTTCTGAATTTAGATGCAAGCTGTAGGAGTAGTCTCGTATACACCTTTGTCCTAGTCTTTTTGTCACTTTGTTAGCTTGATTTTTTTTTTTTATTTTATTTTTTATTTTCTAATTTTTAACCTGTGATCAGTTTGTTTGTAAAGAACCAGTTTTTTGGCTGGTATGTTTAATGTTCAAGGTCAGATATGTTTTGACACATACTTTGCAGTCTTCTGAATATTGCTTGCGATGGTGTCCTAGTACCAGAAAAATTCAGTATGTCATGATATACTGCATTGTTTCTCTTAATTCCACTCAAGTGTGGCATCAGAACAGTCATCTGATGTGACACACTGGAGTGCTGCTGTGTTCAGAAAGATTGCAGAATCAAAGCTGATACCATCCTCAGAAGAATAATATCTCTTATAATTGATTCTTTTGTTTCTTATATTTCTAATGCTGTAGAATTTTAAAATCAGAGGAGAGGCAATAGCCCATCTGAGTCTGGTCCTGGCAAACAGCATTTGACATCTTGTCACCTCTGTAGAGATGTGTTTCAAACTCCACAGCAGCAAACAGGGATGCTGTTTGCTGCAAGTTCAAAATACAAACCCAGGCTTTGATAGCTCATTTCTTGGGAGCAAACCCAGCTGTCTCAAGGTCTAAGAAAACTTGAGTTGCCTTGGGTATGCCTGTAACATGTATAGCTGCAGAGAGGCACAGCTATTCAGCGGCCAAGTAGACTTCACAGTACTTCTTGGGAAGAGTAGAGCAGAGCCTGTGAGCTGATGGCTTGCCAGTGTTTAAGAGCAGTCTCCAGAATCTTAACTGAACTTAATAACGATGGAAAGAAATAACTTCTTTTCCTTAACTGATAGAGTCTGAAATCTCTAGAATTACTGTTACTGTGCAAGTGTCAGGTAATAGCTGTGAATTTTGTTGAAAAGATTAGCTACATCTCTAAAAATAATACCGTTTCTGGTCTCCAAATAGCAAATTAACATTTTTCTGTTGGTGACTGTTTTAATGAGGAAACTTGAGTGTCTTGTGCTGCAGAGTCAAAAAAAAACAACAAAACCCACATTTTTATTTCTTGTAGCACTTTAAAAATAAGTTCAGAAAGAATGAGGCATATTCCTTATCATCTGGGTCTTAGGCTGATCCTGTCTGTTGGATTGGAGCTCTCTTCTGGGTTACTATCTCTGTGTTATTTTACTTTCCACTGAGTTGGCTCCGTAGCTCTGTCTCCTAGTTTTCTATGATGCAAAGCTTATCAAAGGAGCAATAATGAGAGGCCTGCCTGCACCTCCTGTTATATTTTTTCTGTGTGACATTTTTCAGAGATTTAAAATGACAAAAACCCCACCCAAATCCAGTATTCCCCAGTATTTCACTAGTGGTGTATCCATGTCAGGATGAGTCAACAGTGAAAGCCCTGTTTATGTTTAACCTGACTTATTTGTGTATATGTGGATTCTTTTTATTATTCACACCATCCTTTTGTGGCAGTGTTGCTCTTCATTAAGTACTCGAGGATTTTGGTTTATTTTAAATGTAATGTAAACTCGGAACTAAAAGACTATGTACTAAACTCTTGGTAGACTCATCCTTGAAGCTGCATAGGTGCTTCTCACTCTTAATATGCTGACCTTGGCTCTCCAGAAGATGGATTCACAGGATAATGTGAACACTGCTTAAAGTTTTTTCCTTTAACTCTTAATCCTACCTTAAATCTTCTGTTTTTCTTGAGGGAATGCTGTATGTCTTATTGGGTTAACTATATAGATCTCATTCTTTTTATTACAGAAGTAGAAAACGTTTGGTTTATGTGAAATGTGTGCAATGTTTAGTTTACTGCGTTCCCATTTTCATTTAGCATGAGACTTTTCGTGATACACCAGTTTATCCTCTCTGCATACTTTGGCTTTCCTTTTATGCTTCCCTTTGTCTCTTAAACTGTTGTCTTTTCCTTCTCTGTCTTACCTGTGTGATTTCTTGTGTTCTTTGCTTTCTTTTGTTATTTTCCTCAGTCTTTCCATCCTAAGATACATAGGGATGTGGAGAGATTTCCTAAGTATGTCACGTGTTTCCTTCCATGAACTTCTGTTCCTCTCCTAGGTTCCTATCAATGCTTCTAGTGCATTAAATGCCTCTAAGGGAGCACGATTTCAACCATTTTGTTTCTAGGTTCCTAAAGACAGGACGGATGTTCACTGGGTATGTGTTTTCTTTGCAGTGAGACCAAACTTTGAGGAAGGTGGGACAGCAACAACAGGGAGAAAGCATGAGTTTATACGCTCTGAGAGCGAAAACTGGCGCATCTTCAGGGAGGAACAAAATGGGGAAGATGATGATGGAGGCTGGCGACTGGCTGGGTCACGGAGGGATGGTGAGAGGTGGCGCCCTCACAGTCCAGGTGAGAGGAGATCTGGAGAAAAATGCAGCCATGGCTATAGGGAAAGGGCATGGGGAAAGCAGAGGAAAGGGAGGTGGCGCCTGCTTTCCAGCACTGCTTTGCTAGAGTTGCAGGAAAAATACAAAGTGGAGCTTGGTGTCTGCGTAGTATGGCTGAAACATATATGAAAATATATATGTATGCACATATGTAATCTTTAATTTTTTTTTCTACTTGGAAAAGATCCGGCTAGCCAGTCATGTTTGTTGTGGGATCTTGGTTCTGGGCATCTTTTGGCTGCAGAAGGCTTCTGGGAACTAGGAAAATATTGTGGCTCTTTTACTGTTACATCTTTATGTGGGAAGCAAAGGAAGCACAGGATGTTTTTTGGGCTGAGGTGGACAACTTTTGCTCCTCAATTAAAGAAAGCCGCACTTGCTCTTACAATAGATCTGTCACCATTTTCAATGCCACAAATACTTTCATTACTGTAAGGATTGTGAGCAACTGTTATCTCTGTTCCTAGCCATCACCAGAGCTATGTATTATTCTATCCTCAAACAACTGTTAGCTTGTACTAAAATTCAGTGGTGAGCCCAGGGCCAGATGTATTTTCAGATGTTTTGGATTTAGAGCAGAGCTAAAGGGCAAATTTTGAGCAATGTAGTTTTCCCCAGGGCTTGATCATAATTGTTCATTAGACACTGCTGCTTTGTTATATAGTTCACATGTCATCAGGCCAGCTGTGATTATATCTCATGGCTGATGTACCTCATGATGTGAACTTCATGAAGTTAAACAAGGCCAAGTGCAAGGTCCTGGATGTGGGTAGAGCAATCCCCAAGCGCACATACGTGCCACACAGAGAATGGATTGAGAGCAGCCCTGAGGAAAAGGAGAAGCAGGGGGTTTGGAACTAGTTGAACTTTATAGTTCCCTCCAACCCAAACCTTTCCTTGATACTCAGGAGTGGACTGTTTGTCAGTACAAATCTGTGTGCTTTATCTTAAAAGGAAGCATAGATGGTAAAGTTCAGAAGTTCATTCTTGTCATCTTTTTTGAAAGATTTTTTGTGGAGGGTTTTGAAAACTCATCTTCCATCACAGGAAGTATTACTGGTTGTTTGAATTTTAGCTGCTATAACAATTAAGTTAACTTCACTTACAAATTAGTTTTAGCAAGTGTAATGAAAAGCCTGTTCTAAGAGTTCTGTGAGTCTGCAGAGAAGTTGCTAATTTTGAGGTAGAGACTGAGCTGAGTGCTGTATTGTTCTGTCTCAACTTCCCTCAGAGCTGTATTTGAAGTCTCCTGTTAGTAGTAGCCACAGGACTATCAAAATGGTTTTAATCATATTCTTGCTTTAAACAAAGAATTTAGCTCAAATTGGCATGGCTGAAACAGTTTCTTTATACTTATTCTGGTGTTAGATAATAGTACTAATCATGTGTCCTGCCAAAAATAAAGAAATGTCTTCAGAGTACTGTTGTCATTTAGCTAGACCTTCCTTTCACTTGGTTTTGCATATTCCCTACTAGAATGTGTGCTGCTTATTGTTGTGTTTTTTTTTCCTTTTGGGTGAGAACAGATTAGAAGAACATAGCAGTTGTCAGGCTTGAGTTTATTGTCTTCTGCTGTTAAGCAAAGAACACTTTGATTCCCACAGACCACTGTTTTTCCAGCTTTTTTTTGAATTATTATTGTTCCTTTAGCTGTGTTTGCTGCAGAATGGCTGACCTAAATCTGCTCCTTTTGTGCTTTCTTACTAGGCACAAAGGATCAAGAAGGTGCACTGCGGCTGCTGAAGCAGTCTTGTGCCTCTAGATAGTTACATGGATTCTGTGGTCCTTATCTGAAGTTAACTCCCTTGACATTCTTAAAGGGGTCTGTCATGCATCCATGCTGTTTTTAAACTGTTCTCCTCTCACATGTAAAGTGAGGGATCATCTGAGTATTGGTAGTGAAGAAGCAAATGGGTGAGGCTTCTCCAGAGACAAGCTTAATGCTTCTGTACTTCTACTTAATTCATAGGGATGTTAACTTGTCTGGTTTTGCAGCATGAAAACTGGGTTGTATCACCAGGCTTTTCCAGTCAAGGTTTATGGGGTTTTCTACTTTTTTGAGTACCGTGTCTGCATTAGGACTGGAAGTCTGATGAAAAGACATCTTTACTTGGCCTATATAGTGGAAAAGTTGTTTTGCTGGTATTTCTGAGTAAATGTGGTATTGCTGCTATTGTAGATGTGAAATAGGATCTTTAGACAGGTTAACTATGCTAAATAGATTTAAAGTCACAGGTTGCTTCAAAGTTCCATTGATTTTTTTTTTTTTTTTTGGTGGGTTGTTGGTCATGGGTTTTGGGGGTTTTGCTTGTTTGGTTTTGGTTTGGTTTTGTTTGTTTGTTTTTTTAACCTTCATTTTATAATGATTTAATGACTGGTTACCTAAAAAGCCTCTTGTTCCAGTTCTTGCATTCATACAGTGATTGCACTTCAGATTTGCAGAGCCAAGTCCATTTTATCAGATACACATACAAAACCTTTTCTGTATCAAAACTAGAGAATTATGTATAGGTGCTTTGGGGTTTTGGTTTGGGTTTGGTTTTTAAGTCTGTAATCATATAAATATTTTTTTGGTTGCTGTTTTTGTCAAATTCATCTTGGTTCATTCCCTTTTCAGGGAATCAATCAAGTAGACTTGTTTTTGGGGTGTTGTGTTTTGTGCTTCTTGAATATCTTAAAGCAGCTAAAATATCTTGAGCAAAATAAAAACTAGTTGCAAAATAAGAGCAAAATAAAAATGAAAGTTACATGTACAATATATGGCAAAAAAAATTATGTGTACTATTCGTTTGCCTTTTACATAGTGGTTAGTTTTGTTTCAGTGTACACTGAATTATTCTCTGAATTAGGGAATATAACTTTTAAGAGATAAATAGCTATTAATAATTGAGACTGAAGTGTACTTGGATTTCCTGAAGCTGCTAATAGTCCTTTCTTGTAATTAACAATTACATTATAGGTGGAAAGGCTAAATTCAGCTCAACATTATTTCTTTTACCTTGGGATCTTGAGATATATATGCATATAACTGGTGCCTGATGATACTATAGGGCTGAATTTAAAGCCATGTTTTGTCTTTAGTTTTGTTTAAAAAACTTTAGGTAAGAATTTAAGATTTATCTTTACTTTTGTGTTGCTTTAAAGATTGGCAGCCCTGTACTTCACACCCGAGTTGCTCACTATACTCTTAACTGGGCTTTTGTAAGCCTTTGTTGTAATTAAGAAACAAGGGTATGTGTCTGCTCCACTTACCTCTTCTTTTCCATTGTCTTCCTAGCTCTGAAAATATGAATTATAAAAGGAGGTTTTGTGACTAAATCTGTGCAAGCAGACCATATGGTAAACAAAATCTCTTAAATTCTTAATTTGAACTTTGAAGATACCTGGAATTAACAAAATACTGAGAATCACCTTCAAAAACCATGTTTCTGGGTCTCACTATGACGAGCCTGTGCTCCTGGTATAGGGATGTGAACCATGTATAAATAATCAAGGCTTTTCTCAATGCATAGTCTCAAGATGGTCCCTTTACTGCTGTACGGAAGGTTCTTAATACTGAATTTTCCTCTTCTATGCAAAAGAGAACTGAAGAAGAGATGTTCAGCTATTGGTGAGTCCCAGGACATCAAGCAGGCAGAGATGTTAATATGTTTGTACACTAATTGCCAGGTTCAGGCCATAGCTCTTTTTTTTCCCATGCGTTGGGAAACGTAACACAGACATTGCTTACTGTACTGAGGAGATGCCTGCCTGTGGTTTTAATCAGAAATGCAGCCTGGTTGTCAGCAACTTCTCACACTTAAACCTTGGGAAAAGCCCTTCAATTCCCAAGGAAGTCCTGGTTTTGATGCGTTGATTTTTTTTTTTTTTTTTATGAGAAGGGGGGAGGTAAAGTTAACACTGCTTCTGATACCCTATCAGTGGAGTTCCAGTGCCAGGCCTCCTCTTAGGTAGGTAGACCATGTCCTGCTTAGTTGTAGGTTGCTCCCAGAGATGCTTTTGTTCTTTCAGAATTTAGCAGTATTCTAATGAGATGTTCGTATGTCTGACTTGCTTGAAAAGAAAGAAATCTGCACCTCCTGAATTTGCACCAAGTTGGAGTCTAGAGTGCTGTGGGCAGGGATGTGTGGGGTGTGTTGCAGACATCCTCTTATGAAGAGGATGTGGAAAACGACTATTACTTCATAGAATACCAGCTTGGAAGGGACCTTAAGGATCATCTGGTCCAACCTTTCTTGTCAAAAGCACAGCCTAGACAAGGTGGTCCAGCACCCTGTCCAGCTGTTCAGCATACAGAAGTGTTTTGGGAGGTCTCTGGAGTACTTACTCCATTGCTGCATCTTCAGTGAGCCTTTGCCTTTGCTTACATACTTTTTGAGAAGTTACTGATGAGCAAGAGGTTGACATAACAGGCCTAAGATGTTAAGAACTACTTTAAAGCAGGCAGAAAAGATGGGATAAGTGCAAGCTTACTGTGCCTTACATCTTTCCTTAATGATGTTAAAAAGATAGCCTCAGAACATTGATTTGACAATTTTGCGTACCAAAAATGTCAGTTACTAGTTTCCAAGGCATAACTACAAGCATGGATTAAGTTATACAGTGGAATTATTTGTAGGTAAGCACATATGGTATAGCGAAGGCCTGGTTAAAGCCTAACCTTCTGTGTTTCCTTGATGAAATATAACCTTAAAGTTCTTAGTGCTTCAAAAGGGGCTTTTACATTTCCTGCATTTGTGAGAGAAAAGCTGATTTTTGCATGGTTACTATTAAATACTTAGGGTTGATGTGAGAACATTCCTCATTCATATGATGCAAATGGAACAGAGGACACAGTTTCTTTTGCTGTGATGGGTTTTTTTTTTTGTAGCCATCTGATGAACAGTGAGACTGCACTGATTGCACAAATTCCGAGACTAAAAAGAATTGTTTTAATTTTTTTTTCTCCAGAAAAGATGCTTAAAAACTTAAGATGCTTTTGTTTTTTCTTTCCACCTTTATGGTAAAGATAGCTTCTATTGGATGGAAAGCTGTTTACAATCCTTTCACTCCCAATTTGTTTTCCTTAGCAGCAAGATTTTTACAGTTTAAAATAGCATGACTGGAGTCAGAGGATTTTAAGGTTGGCTGAATGAAGATGCTTTCTGAATAGGTCAGAAAGAAAATGAAAATAAAACTTCAATTTGGAAAGTTTTTCCACTCATTTTTTTTCCTTGCCATTCCAAGTTGTGGTATTCCATGGCTAAAAAGTTAATATTCGAGAGCCTTAACTGTATTTTCAAAGGTATTCAGACAGTTGGCAGTCCATTTTTCATGTTTATGCACAGAAGGGTCTCTGGGTGGTATGGTCAGGGTGTGACTTTGCAGATTGCTTCAAAGTAAACACGAAATCTTACAAAGATGCCAGAGAAGGTTTAAGTCAATGATGGCTGGTAAATTCAGTCAGCATCTAGTGTTGCTTGTTCTGTTTGGTGTTCCAGCATTTTTTAGGTTATGTAGCCCAATTTTCTTAGCCTTATTTGGTCTTTATAATGCTCATAATACAATTTATAATGTGGGGGAATATACAGTGAGCAATATTTGAAAGTCTCCTGCTTAATGGCAAAATACTCATTTTCTTTCCCTTGTCCTCCAAGATGCCTTTTCACAGTTGGATTGTACCTTGTAGGGCCTTTCTCTGTCACTTTGTCATCTCTTCACTGACTCCTTCACTCTCCCAAGTAAGCTACTACCCCTAGGACTGTCTTGTAAAGTTGCTTTCCCCCTACCTTAGACGGCCCTCGTTCTGCAGGCTGGCGAGAGCACATGGAGCGTCGGCGGAGGTTTGAGTTCGATTTTCGGGAACGAGACGACGAACGGGGTTATCGACGGGTACGGTGTGGGAGCGGCAGCATGGATGACGACAGGGACAGTCTCCCTGAGTGGTGCTTAGAAGATGCAGAAGAAGAAATGGGAACATTTGACTCCTCTGGAGCGTTTCTCTCTTTAAAGGTGAGCAGCTGTCTTGGGCCCTTTGTTTGCTTTGAGCAAGTATCCTGTTACATTGGGAATGGATTATGAATGGTTGTGTTGACTTTGTAGAAGGTGCAGAAGGAGCCAATCCCTGAGGAGCAGGAGATGGACTTCCGACCTGTGGAGGAAGGTGAAGAAAGATCTGACTCTGAAGGGAGCCACAATGAAGAAGCCAAAGATCATGAAAAGGCCACCAAGAAAGAGGGAGAGAAAACAGATAGAGTAGTGGCAGGTAAGGGGAACGTCTTGCACATCTGTTCTATGCTGCAGGGTAGAGTTTCCATTAATTCAGTTACGTAGACTTATGCAATGTTACAGAAGCAGTGGAAGAAGCAGTCCAAGCGTCTTCACCAGCTGCTAGGTCAGATACCCCACCGAAATCCCAGCCTCCAGACTTGCTGCAGACGAGTCTTTTTGAAAGGAAGGAAGAGTCTTTGCCAGAAAGAACAGAAAAAACAGAGGATAAAGAGAGTCGAATGGAGAATACAACACCAGCCAAAATGTCCAGCAGAGGGGAAGGTAATAAACTCGATAGGTAAATTTAGTAAGTTTCCATTACTCATTGTGATTAAGTTGGCCTCTTAAGAGGCAAGGACTGGAATGTGGAGGCAAAGAGACAGAGTTCACCAACTGGGTTAAAAACACGTGATTTGTTGGACATGCTATTTCAAATGCTTGCAGTGTACAAGTACTTCACTTTGCAACACAGTCTAGAGAAACATCAGGTAGTTGTGGATATGCTTTATTGTTGTAGAGCAGATAGCCTGGGCAAATGTATGTGGGCAGGGGGCAGGATTACTGGAATGTGTGGAGTTCTGCGCTATTTAGACTTAAACTGTTCCTTGAAGTTAGGTTGGGTGCCTTTGCTGTAAACAGTACCAGTATAGGAAGATTTGAAAATCATTTTGCTTTGGTGCTAATTTTGAGTTGTTGAATGATTTTCTTCAGTAAGTTTTCATTTGATAGTTCATTATCTCTAACACTTTTCTTTAGATTTGGCTTCAGTTGCTCAACCTTTGCCACAGATTTCTGCAGACACAGCTTCTCCTGCTCATCTTTCTCCTCCCGTTTCCAATTCAAATCCTGCTTTGCGGCCAGTTCAGACACCTGTCACGGCTGCTCCAGGCATGGGCAACATTCCTACTGACCCAGATGATGAAGAGGGCCTCAAACACCTAGAGCAGGTGAAATTTCTTCAATTCCTTTGTTGTTGACAGTTGTGAGACTGGAGTAACTTGACACGCAAAAAAATATTTGAAGCCCATAAAACCAGAAATACAGCTGAACCTTTACACTCCGTGGTGCGTACTTGAAAGCTGCTTTTCTTCCCTCTATTATTATTTTGGAGAGTAATTCAAGCTGAAGTAGTATGTTTCTGAATAAGGGTACTATACCCAGTATTAGAGAGCTAGAGATCCTAGTGCTTACAACCACTATCAAGTAGCCTTACCATTTGCCTTGGAAACCATAAAACAATGTGTCAAACAGGTTTTAAAAAAAAACCACAACTAAATACCTAAATGGAGTGCAGACTGCATGTATGGAAGTTTAGCAACAGCTGGGATGCAGAGTATTTTTCATGCTAGTGCTCCTATGAATGTTTTATTTTTTCACCATGATACTGTGTGGGGCCTTGTTGGCAAGTGTTCTAAAGCTTTACTTAAGCAGGTCAGCCATGCTTACTCAGGATCCTGACATGGTGGTAGACTGAGCTGAGGGTTTGTGGTGCAGTTACACCAGTCCTTGAGTTGCTTGTAATTCCTGGTGCACTTTTGAGCACTGGGCTGTATTTGGCACACTCATTTTCAGATCTGTATGCAGACATCTAACTCTGGTATTCCTTGCCGGTTTTGATGTCTCCTGCAGCAAGCAGAGAAGATGGTGGCATACCTGCAGGACAGTGCCCTTGATGATGAAAGACTAGCAGCAAAAATTCAAGAGCACAGAGCAAAGGGTTCCTCAATGCCGTTGTTCCATGAAGCCATGCAGAAGTGGTACTACAAAGATCCACAAGGAGAAATTCAGGGTAGGTCTGTGCCCTTTACACTTCCTCTTTTGTTTCACAGAACTCCTAGAGTTCTACACAAGATTACTTCCAGCAAATACTCATGCATGTTTTTACAAAAGCAGCGTAGGGAATGTACCACTCTAGAACTGGGTTTTGAAAATAGATCTTCTGCCCATCACTACCACCATCAGCTCAGCATGCCTAATGTCCAGAGTTATCATGGATAAGGTTTGCCATCATTTCCTGTTTCCGTAAATTGAGGTTAGAATAAAACTTGTTTTATGCCAATAGTTACTCAGTTTCCAGATAGTACTAGAAATAAAACAAGAATTTGAATGTTCAGTAGATGTTGAAGAATCCATGAGAAACACTGAAATCAGCTTTCTAGTCTCAGCCTGAAGACATTGAGTATTGAGGGAAGGACAATTTCTTTAGAATCTAGAGCAAAGAAAAATTTTCACAAGCCAGTGCTTGAGTGTGATCTCAATTTAATTTGCAGTTGCAGCCAGTGCATTATTAGTTCATATAATGCAGTTTCATGCTTGCTGTTTTTGCTAAAGAAATTCCAGTTTTTGTGCCATGGAAGTTGGAATAAGCCTTTCATGTAGATATTTGCATCTTTGCCTTCAGAAGATACTTTTGAAAGTCTCAGGGCTCTGTTTTAGCAGTTGTTAGCTGACTCCTGAAAATGCAATTGAGCGGTGATTTATGTACTTACTGTACTTAGTAGTAGTTGCTAATACTGTTGAGTATGAATGACTTCCTCAGTGATGAGCTCTAGATAGGATTTGAGGGGGTGTTATTTGTGGGATCTGTGCCAGTCTCGTCTGCAGGTATTGCACATCTTTAAGGTTTTCTTCTTGGCCTTTTAAGTTTAACAGGGTGTTAACTATAAAGTGTTCGTATTTGCTCAGTGTGCTTTAAACCGTGTGTTAGTTGCTGTTGGGTGTTTATTGCTCAGTGACAATCTAAAGCTTTTTTTTTTTTATTCAAGTACTTCCTTGAAATGAAAGGAAGGATGGCAAGGCACTGGCACAGACTGCCCAGAGAAGCTGTGGCTACTCCATCCCTGGCAGTGTTCAAGGCCAAGCTGGATGGGGCTTGAGGCAGCCTGGTCTAGTGGAACGTGTCCCTGCCTGTGGCAGGGGTTGGAACTGGATGAGCTTTGAGGTCCTGTCCAACCCAAACCATTCCATGGTTCTATGAATGTGGCCTCCAAAATTAAACACTACCATGTGATTTTTTTTTTTTTTTTTTTCTGTGATACCTCTTGTGGTTTCATATTCTCTAGGAGGAATTACCTTCTAAAGATACTTCAGAAAGAGAAGGCAAGAATTTACTGAATATTCTTGCTTTTCAAAAGATATTTTTGCAAAACTTGTTTTTTTATGGTTCTTACGTTAAATATTCTTTTATACTGGCTTTGTGTCCATTAGGATATGTAAAATTAGTACAGGAGCCCTCCTTTAAAGGGAATGACTGAAATCTTTGTCAGGAAAAGATGAAGAGGAGGAAAAGTGAGGAAGGAAAGAAAATGTAATCATCCAAGTTAGATTTGCTTGTCTGCTAAGTTCCAGAAACAGATAACTTCTGTAAAGCATGAATTCTTCAGATTTGAAGGCTAGTGTTGGAACAGGCTAAGATGGTTTAATTATCTGTGCGATGTATGCGGGGAAAATAGTGCTTGTGCTTGCAGCACTGTCAGCTGGCAGATACTGTTGAGGTCCACACTGAAGTTGCAGCTGTTGTCAGCCTGATATTGAGCCTGAAGTAGTGAGCTGTGCTGGAAGGCAGGACCAAGCTACATGCCACTGTGGCTGCTTGGCTTTCATTTCAGAGCTGTCTTGTCTCTCTCCAGTACATGGTAAAAGGAGTAATGCACTTTACATTAAAGGCTGTCTGGGGGAATGCTGTAGCCACTGTAAAGACCTAGCGTGTGCACTGATGCTCTAGACTTGAATGTACTCTCTCCAGATAAGTGGATGAGATGGACAGGAAGGCCTGATGCTACGTACTGTGTTACTTTAGCAAGCACCATGCTCTTTGTTTCCAGAATGCTCAACTTGGCCTTACTTCCCCTTCCCCCCCCATGTGTATTGGTTGATGTTATTTCAGGTCCTTTCAGTAATCAGGAGATGGCAGAGTGGTTCCAGGCTGGATACTTCACTATGTCGCTGTTGGTTAAGAGAGCTTGTGATGAGACTTTCCAGCCACTTGGAGACATCATGAAAATGTGGGGCAGGGTTCCCTTCACTCCAGGTCCAGCACCACTTCCACATCTGGTAATTGTGACAGTTACAGTATTCCAATAGTCCTGTAAAAAGGAAATTAAATTATTTACATGTCAGCTGCTCTGTCTTGGGATTTCGGGTGTTCCAAACACCAAAGTTGAATAACTTTAAGAGGAGAAAAGACACACTCAATTTAAAAATGTTTGTTTTGCCATGTCTGTGGCTGGAAGGCTTGGTCCTGTTGTATATAGGCACTGTGTATTTCACAGTGACCATATTACAGACTTCATAAATGTTGATCTCTTTATAGGTGTTTTTCCATTTTCTTTGTTTTTTCAGTTCAGAATACAACTTATAGATTGTTTGCATTTGCAATATGCTACTGTTACTACATATGTTATTAAAATAAAATGTTTTATTTCTACACATAGGGCGAGCTGGACCAAGAGCGGCTGACTAGGCAACAAGAGTTGGCCCTGATCCAAATGCAGCACCTCCAGTATCAGCATCTTTTAATACAGTAAGGCTGCCAGTTCCAGAGATCTTCCAGTGGCTGTGTTCTGCTCTGCATTTTTAATCATCTGGGTTCACCTTCTTGTCACTGTTTCCTTGGGCAATGGGGCTGGGAGTCCTTCACCTCCCACAGCAATAGCCTGTCTCCACAAGCACCAGAGGCCTCGACAGGATTAGCAGAGACAGAGTGGGGCTACCTCAGGCACACTTTTCAGAGTCTCTTTCAGTGTCATGTATAGCTCCTGTGCTGAGACCTGCTATGTAGATAGCTGTTACAGTCAAACTGAGTCTTGGCTGTCCTTGTAATGCAGCTCAGGTGTTCTGGAGTCAGGGGAAGGCTACAGCTTTTTGAACTGGAGGTGGAGAAGGCAGAACTTAGTTTTGGTCTGCTTGCTCAGTGAAGATCAGTGGAAGATAACTGCTGGGAGAAGTGGTTTGTCATCCACTTTGCCAAAGGTGTCAGTTATTCATCTGTGGTCAGTTTCTAACAATTTGTTTTGTGGGAGCTTGGAGAAAAGAAAGGAGTCAGAGTACTCATTCAAGGGGTCCTGAAAGCATATGCCATGATAATGATTTTTGAATACTGTTTGTCAGCTTATGATTTGATTGTGCAGGAATTTGTCCCTATACTGTGGATACTTTGACATACTGGGGAAGAGATTGATTTATGTAGGTGGGCAGTCATCAGAATCAGATTAATTTGAGCAATCTGTATATAATATATAAAAAGGGGGAAGTAGTGTTGCACAGGGAAACATTGGACAGCAATAACCAGTTGATATAGTTGAGGGTGAGAGAAATTTCATTGTGGTCATGTGGGCCAATTTGGTTTATTCTTGTATTTTGATTCTTTTCAAGGCCCCGTTCTGTGGTTTCCTTTAGTATTTAGCATGTACATGATATAGGTCAGTGGGCATTGGTCACGGAGAATGAATCTGTGCAGCTTCTGCAACTTGGGCATTATATAAATAAGCAAGTGAACAAATACCAGTGATTCTCTGCTTCTCTTTTGAAGACAACAATATGCACAGGTGCTAGCTCAGCAGCAAAAGGCAGCCCTCTCATCCCAGCAGCAGCAGCAGCTTGCTATTCTCTTGCAACAGTTCCAGGCCTTGAAGATGAGGTGAGTTAGCCCAGACTTGAACTGAATTCCATTCTCTCCTACATGCTAGCTTGTATATAATCATTAAAATCTTTTCAGTGTCTGTCCTATTCCAGTTTGCTTATATTTGAGCATTACATGTTTTCAAGATTGTGTGAACGTGATACAGGATGTCAAATACTTCCTCAGATAAATAGCCTTTATCTCAGAGAATGTTTAGGGAAAATCTTTATAGTTGAAATCATACCTTTTTGACAGATCTGTTGTGTCAGTAACAGAACAATGCTGCAATACCAGATGCTTGTTCCTCAAACTAGCCTATCAGCAACAAATGTGAAACTAGCAGTAGCTGGCTTAGCCATTGACTTGGCAGCAGGGATGAGATAAGCAAGAGCTCTGCAAGCAACTAGTGTTGTCCGCATCATATTTTTTGTTTTAAATAGAGGTGTGGAAGGAAAAGAGTATGTTACAAGTTACTGAATCGCATGTGTGTTCAGAGCACTCCTGTCCCTGGAAGTGGCATGTTGATTCTTCCTGTTGGTATTACAGAATATCTGAACAGAACATGATGCCCCCTGTTACAAGGTCTGTGTCAGTGCCGGACACTGGCTCAATATGGGAACTACAGTCAGCTTCACAACCTACAGGTAAGACGCTTAGCATGTGTCAGACCTGTAGAGAAAAGTTCGTGTATTAAGAATCAGCATCTTTGAGATGATCACTCCCCTCTTGACATGAGGGCAACTTATCAGTATTTTTTAATTGGTTCAGCCTACTTGGCCTTGCAGTTTGTTTCATTTGAGCTGTGAAGAATATGGTAATTTTTCTGATGGTTATGGGAAATTTTGATGCAGAGGGATTGAGTGTTACGTTATAAAGGTGTTGTGCTCTGATGGGAGGAGTTTGAATAGCTGATTCTTGTGTAGAATTTTGTTGGAAACCCAGCCTTGCTTCAGTAATGGACAAGACTTTTTCTGCAGGAAGAACAGGTGGCCCTCTGCTGACTAAGACTAATGTGTTGTCATAATTTTAGTTTATAGAACATACCAACAGCATACACAAGAGTTTTTCCCTTTCAGATGTCTTATTGTTGATGTGCTTATTTTTGCTTGTCAATGTTTGTTTTCTTCCCTATCTAGTTTGGGAAGGAAGCAGTGTCTGGGATCTCCCCATTGATACTGCAGCTCAGGGATCAGCTCTAGAACAACTTCAGCAGCTCGAGAAGGCCAAAGCTGCAAAGGTCAGAAACTGTTTAATACTGTAAGAAGTTGGGATTGCTGTTCTGCAATGAACTGTGTTTCCTAAGCCAACGGAAGGCACTTAGCTCCTCAGTCTTCATGCCACTGTATGATTTTGATTGTATTTTCATGGAAAACACTGTAAAGGGAATAGGGAATATAGAAACCACTTACGAAATCCTCGTGGACTGCTGTTTGGAAACCATTGCTGTGGAGGTACTACTGACCTCTAAAATAGTGCTTATGTATTTTACACTTGTGACTAAAACCAATTCACTTAGCCACCTCTGTTTCAAAATGGAATCATCATGAGCTGTCATGCTGTGCAGGTAGTTCTCTTAATCTTTGCATCTTGTCACCAGAGTCGGTTTGGGGAATCTCAGTTTGTCAGGGTTGTTTCACATTTAGGTTAGTATTAAATTATTTTTGTAAGTTTGAACCTTTATGATTCTGTACATCTCCTGAAATTGATTATTTTATGATGGCTGCAAAGCAACTCGCTACTAGCTTCTAGAGTTAGAGGTTATTTTAAGGAGCTGATAAAGAAAGACTGACTAGAGAACTGGTGTTCATTACTGAACAAAAAATGTCAAACATGGTTCTAGACTACTTGAGGAATCTGACCCCAGTAGGCAGCCAGCTGATAGGTAAAATTACAGTTAAGGCAGAGTATCTGTCAGAGTCTGTTTTTTATGGTGTTACTATAATCTCC
This sequence comes from Pezoporus occidentalis, assembly GCF_034315485.1. Classification (NCBI taxonomy): domain Eukaryota; kingdom Metazoa; phylum Chordata; class Aves; order Psittaciformes; family Psittacidae; genus Pezoporus; species Pezoporus occidentalis. The sequence continues at coordinate 2,386,687 of NW_026916336.1, forward strand.
GCAGAGTTGCCCTAGGAAATGGTGTAGGAATACGTTACCTGCATCTGAGTGTAGTTTTATGTGAATTGTAGCTAGAGCAAGAGAGGAGAGAAGTGGAAATGAGGGCCAAACGAGAGGAAGAGGAGAGGAAAAGGCAGGAGGAGCTTCGGAGGCAACAAGAAGAGCTACTTAGGAGGCAGCAGGAAGATGAGAGGAAACGACGGGAAGAAGAAGAACTGGCCCGCAGGAAGCAAGTGAGTTTCCTCAATGTAGTTAATCTCTAATTAATTTTAATGATTTAAAAAACTCACTTTAAGAATCCTGTGGGGTCTAATTAATCTTTGGTAGGTGTGTATGAAGAGAGTTCTAATATTTTCATGTGAGTATGTGAAATTTTTCTTCTACTCTTGATTTTAAGAGCCCGTATTGCAGTTTGAGAAATGGGCTTTGATGCTTCGATTCAAGATAGGTTTCTGTTTGTGAGATGAGAGGCTTTTATTCCTGGTGGAATATTCCCTCCCAGCTTCTTAGTGTCAATATTAGACTTCAGTTAGTTGCCCAGTCATTGCATGTTTAATCTTTATTTATGATTTATGCAGTCTAGTGTTTTTTTTATAATGGTACGGTCTGGACCTGTTCCAGATGGATATAGAGGGTTATAGTGGAAAAAAGTGATGTGGCATTTAGCTTTTTTCCCTGTTGTTTGGGGCCTTTTATGACTTAGTGAAGATTTTTTTAAATAATGTATCTGGTTTATGTCACAGTCTGTCAGCTTGGTTTTCTTGAGTTGATATTTGGAAAAGGAAGGGTATAGTTGGGGTAAGCAGATTGATAAGAATGAATTACGTGATTTGTGTTACAGGATGAATGAACGTAGGGGTTGTAGTATATTCTTAACATTCTTCAAGAATATGGAATTGAGGCATTATTAGCTTATGGTTTCCAGCAGTAACTTCTGAATATTGTATAGAAGACAGATTAATTGTTCCTTAAGTGTTGCAGGAGGGAAAGACAGTGAAAGTTCAAAGTTTCACTCTGTATGTGAAGGACATGGGCAAGCACATTGGTGAGCTTATTCACTAAGGAGTTAGTCAATAAATGCCCTCTAAAGTAGCTCATGAATGATAGGTGAAAGGAATAAATAATTTCTGTCCTTTATCATATTTTCTATTTCCTTAGGTAGGCAGTTGTAAAGTGTTTTTCCTGGTTTAAGGATCAGACGCTTTTGAGGAAGCCTCTAGAATCTTTAGTTAGTCATAGACCTCAATTCACTCATTGTTTGGGTTTTGTCATTGAAGATCTATTTTAAGTGACTGCAGTATGTGGTTAACTTTCATGGTATCTTTAAGAATCAAGTCTGTAAATTAATGGCTCTTTGCTTTACTGTATTTACTTTTGTTTACAGCCAGTCATTATGGTATAAAGTAGAAAAGCATCCTTTGATGCTCAAGTTCAAGCTTTACTGTAGCATTAAAGCAGTAATATACTCAAAATTTTGAGTTAAGTTGCTTTAGATTTGTTCTAATAACTAATTTTTCAGCTGATCACATGGTAACTCAATGTGTGTCATCCATGGTGGCTTCAAATAAATAGACTTGGGTTGTTTCTTTTCATATTAATGCTTTTGCTACTGTGTATAACATCATAGAAATGTCAATTAAATTCCAAAGCTTTTTTGTCCACTTTGGATTTGTATGGTAAACAATTTGACTCTGTAAGATGTCATGGGAAATAATTTACAAGGAGGAAGCCGAATGGGGTTGAAAAGCAGTATCAACAACTATCTTAGTTCATTACCAATGGAATAATTGCCACAATGCTTAATTATGAGCAGTAAAGTCTTGAAAAGGTAACAAAGGGTTTAAGCACTTCTCTGGAAAGAGAAAATAATATTGTATTATGTATTTTAAAAACAAAAACTGGTCTAATATTTGAATCTGAATTCTGAAGGCATTGTAGAATCAGGGATGAACTGATTTATTAGCATGGATTTATACAGAGGAGATGATGCTTAACAAATTTGATTAACTTCTTTTGAGGAGATGACAGTGAGAGCTGAGAGGGGTGAAGCAGTAGACTTAATCTGCCTGGACTTCAGGAAGGCTTTTGATGTAATACTGCATAAAAGACTAGTATATAAGGTTAGTAAATATGCTGTTGATGGTGAATTCTAAGTAAATTAAAAAAAAAAACAAAAAACAACAAACCAAAACTAATAGACATTCAATTTTATAGGTTGAAATGTCATACCAGATGTTGAATCCAGTTCTGTTCATAGTTTTCCTCAGTTACTTGCACTGTGAAATTGCAAACAATAATGCTCAGCTTGTGTAGCTCCTGTATTTCTTTTTTGCTTCTGGTCTAATATCTTCTATTTTGTAATGATTGATTACTTTCAGGAACCAAATGTGAGGTTTAATAATTAGCTAATAATTGTTTTGTCTGAGTTACATCTTCAGTGCTCCCTTTAAAGAACCTGGGTCAAAGATGAGATCCATAAAATGAAAAAAAAAAAAGGTCCTAGTGACATAAACAAGCAGAATTGCAGGTGCTACCAATTACAAAAAAACCCCATAATATTTCATTGAAGAATCCAGTGTCTATTGAAATGGGAATTGCTACTTACGGATTTTCTGCTATATTACAGGTATTTTAAAAGACCTAAAACGAGTTGTCTGTACAGCAGTATGTTTACTTGAAAACAATTATTAGAGAAGATGCTAAAGAATATTGGGATTCTTCTAGAGGAGGAAGCTATAAATATGGGACCAGTAAGAGCCAAAGGAATGAGTCTGTTTCCCATACAAGTTAGTGGCAGAATGCTGGAGAGCTTTGAATGCTTTTGGTCACATGTTCAAACAAAAATCCTTTAATAAGAAGACACAGAAATAAACGTTAAATCAACGTTTTCTATAGCTGTGAAGAGTAGGAAAAAAAGAATTCCATCAGCTGCATGGTTCCCAACTTTTCATAACCTTGCAGTTTTTTTCCCTCATGCTGGTACAACACTGTTAAGCTTTAGTTCTTTAGGAGAGTGAAGGCTTTTTAAATTGCTGCTATTCAACAGTACCTTTTCTAGCATTCCTGAGCAAGAAGGAGATCCCTACAGCTTTATTTGTGTCAATTCTACCTTTGCTTCCCAAAGGGAAAGTAGGGCAGAGATGCCAATGAACTGCTGTTCTATAGGCAGACTTGGTGACTTTTGTTTATCTCAGGTATATGTTATGTAGGTGACTAGTGCGGACCATCCTGCCCAGCCCGGGCAGCGGCTTGGCATCCTGAGCTGAGATCCTGGTGTGTGGTCTGTAGTCAAAGAAAACATACTGGCACACCTCCAGCCTCCTCAGTAGACTTTTCAGTGCAATAAACAATAAGTGGAAATTTTTCAGCACTTGTACTGGGGACACAATTACTGCAACTTGACTGCATGTGTCCAATCAACACGCTTACGGGCCCAAGTTACAGAAGTAGTTGAGGTGATGTGTGTTGTGCTTAAAGCTTTTGTGAATATGACAAATCAAGACTTCATTAATGCGAAAGTCATTCAAAGGCTGCTGGTTTATGTCCAGCAAGTAGAACTTACTGCACTTGCATTTAGCACTAAACCAGTTAAGTGATACACAAAAGTATGAATTGCTTGGCTTGTAGATGGTGCCATAGGATTGCTTATAAAAAACATCCTCTGCCTACTGACGGTTATAGTAGACATCTGAAGTTAGCCATATCAAACACCTGGTCCAGATGTTCAGTTAACTGTATTGCAGTTTATCTGTGCTGTGTATAGAAGGCTTGTTACCAGATTGAGTAAAAGGGTCTTGGATTTCAGAATTAATTTCCTTGATTTAACAGAGTTCAAAATTTATGTCCATGCTGCACAATTAGTCTCCCTTTGCCCTATAAATAATATATTGCTTAAAGAAACTTGAGAGGACAGTTGCACAGTACTGATCATTCAAAAGGAAAATGTATGTATGAAAACTCAAAAGTTCTGGTTCAAACAGTAGGATCTATAGGTTGAGCTGGTAGGGTAAGTCAGAAAGTGGAGAGAAAAATAAAGGGATGAAAAGTATGGTGGCCTTAACAGAGTTCCTAGGCTTTAGAGATTAGAAAAGTCAGCAAAACCCAAGGCTATTTAATGCAAAGGGAAAGTCAGAACCAGGGGACACCCAGATGCACTCCCATGTAACAGCATACAGGAAACCAGTGGAAGACTGGTTATTCCCTATTCCTCCAAAAGCAAGTAGCAGAATGGAAAAAACAATGTTTACCTTGATCTTCAGAATAGGAGGAATGGGTGCCGATGATTTATTTTTGAGTTAAGTAAATAATTTTTTTACTTGGAAAGCAAACCATAATTTATTGGAAGCTATTTAAATAATATAGGGATAACCAAAAATCAAAGCTCTCAAGAGCCCATAGTATTTAAATAGTATAGGAATACTCTAGTCAAAGCCCTTTTGTTAAGTTCCACATCTGAGACTTCCAAAGGTTACAGTGTCCTCAAGTGCACTGGGCTTCTTCAGTTTATTTCTGGTGCCTGGAGATGTGGTTTTAGTTTTGTAGGGCACTTGAGTAGTCAGTGTTTAGAAACTCCTGTAAGTGGGAAAAAAGCTACTCCTGTAAGTAGGAAAAGCTTCCAACTTATAGCTGACACCCCAAAAAAATGATTTAATGATATTCAAACATTGAAATACATGTATATGTTTAGGTGCAGTTAGTGCATAGTGGAGAGAGGAGTCTTGCCCATTGTTTTCATTCTCAACACCATTCTTTTTAAAACCAAAGATAGTGATTTTGTGTGTTTCCTATTTCATTAGAATAATTATGTATGAGATGCACACTACATCAAAAAAAACCCTGTTAACATATTGGTCTGTAGTGTTTAATAGAGCTGTTTTTAGTAGTGCATAGCTTGGAGCTAAGGAGCTCTTCTTGAGGCCATTTATCTGGCCAGACCATGTTGTAGTCTGTGTTCTGATGCAGTTCATCAATAAAATGGCATTTATAGACTGACGCTTTGTTCCCAACTCCAGGAGGAGGCCCTGAGGCGACAACGGGAGCAGGAAATTGCACTAAGGCGGCAGCGGGAAGAAGAGGAGAGGCAACAACAGGAGGAAGCACTTAGAAGATTGGAAGAGAGAAGAAGAGAAGAGGAAGAAAGACGGCAGAGAGAGGAGTTACTGCGTAAACAGGTGAAAAATGGGACAAGGGACTTAGTTTATTTAATTATGGAGCCTGCCAGTATGAACAAGCTTTGCAACTTGCATCTGTACCTCAGACACCATCAGTTTTGGTGGAGGAAAGCAAAGCTTGTAGACAGTATCAAGTGAATAGTTTACCTGTATCCTGATTTCAGAGTAGATAACCAGAATCCGATCTGCTGTTTGGCATATTGATTAGTGTTGAATGAATGCCTTCCTTCATATTTTAGTCTTAAGTATAGCTTTGCAGAATGGTATGTCTACTCCTTTCTGCAAGAGTACAGTACCATAATAATAATGATTTATTTTGAGCATTTGCTATAGAATCATACTGTAGAATGATACTTCTTCAGCATCAACTGAGATGATTGGTTTTGCCAGTCTTCCTGTACTATGCCAAGACTATACCCACTGTCAAAGTTTCATCTTTTTTCTTTCCTGTCTTACTGTTAACAATTGTTATGTTTTCCTTTGGGACAAGCTTTAGAAGTCCCTAATGGGTAACTTGAGCTTCCAGACCCCTAATTCATACTGTCACCATTCCTGAATCAAACTAACCTTGAAACATGATTGGCTTCACAATAACTTCCAGGTTTACTTCAGAATTGACAGGTTTTTTTCAGGGACTTCCTTTGTAAGACATTCATCAACATTTTTGTCCCACCACACAGTCATCTCCTTTTGTTAGCAGAAATATCTTTCCCTTTGCAACTCTGATGTTGAATTTACAACAGTCAGTATCACTGTTTTCTTCTTTCATGCCAAATCCTCTTCCCCCTTTATTCCTGTCAAGTTTTATTCAAGTGTAGCAGTACTTGACTGTAGGTAGTATGAGCAGACAGAAGGTCACACTGAAAGGTATGTAACTCCTCAAAGGAAAGTGTTACGAAATTAGCTAGTCTGAATTACAGAGATGTTTTTCTCTTCCAAATTCTTCATTTCTTGGTGGAGCAATGGGAAACCTCGCATCTTTATGAGACATAAACTATATTAGTGGGCTGAGAAATGTAAAGGTAAATTAACAACTTAAACAGCACAGATTCCAAATACAAAGTACTCTCCCTGTTCTGTCAGAATGTTGATACCACAGAGTACGAGTAATTTTGACCTTCTAAGTCTGCTTAGCCTTTACTTCTCTTTATGTCCTGGGAAGGAAGAGGAGGCTGCCAAGTGGGCACGTGAAGAGGAGGAAGCTCAACGGCGACTTGAAGAAAGTCGGCTACGCATGGAAGAAGAGGCAGCCAGACAGCGGCTCGAAGAAGAAGAACGAAAGCGCAAGGAGCTGGAACTCCAGCGCCAGAAAGAAATAATGAGACAGAGGCAGCAGCAGCAGGAGGCTTTACGACGGCTGCAACAGCAGCAGCAACAGCAGCAACTTGCACAAATGAAGGTAAGGTGTTTCTGTAGTTTAACTTCCTCTTCAGTTTGGTGTAGTAAGTGAAACCATGGCTGGATTCAGGGTTGTCTGGGCTCGCTTGAGCAGAGCAGGGATGGATGAACTATCTGGAGAGGGAGGAGGGTAAATAGTTGACTGGGAAAGTGATGCGAGGAACAAGAGGAGGATAGGTTACAAAATGAAAAGGGAAAAGGTTGTCAGTAGAAGTGTACTGGAAAGGGATTCACAGATGAGTACAGATGTTTTGAGTTCTGTAGTAAGTAAGGGCCACTGCAGAGTTCCTAAAGCTTAGAATATCTTTAAAATCAAAATTGATTTTTCTGGTTTTGGACAGTGATGTGTTAATTATCACTGATTGATACTGATTGATACACTGTCTTTGATACTGATCAAAGGGCAATTAAAAGAAATATACTATTGGTACTTTTTCCTAATTAATTATTCCATCTTATACTTTTCAGTTTTGTGTTAAACTTTAAAGGTGGCCTGATTTTTTCCCCCTGTGCAATGGGCTTATGCTGTTGTTTTTCATTATTACTCTTTAGTAGTGTTCTCTAAGATGTTTTGTAATTCCTAATGATGTGGGTTTTTTTTTGCCTAGCTCCCTTCATCTTCAACATGGGGTCAACAGTCAAATTCAGGAGCTTGTCAATCCCAGACCACACTGTCATTGGCGGAAATCCAGAAGTTAGAAGAAGAACGAGAACGGCAGCTTCGAGAAGAGGTAAGTGCTAACAGTGATGGAGTGTAACTTGTTAGAGTAGACTCAACTATGTGACTGCTTAATTGTCGATTTAGGAATGGTGAGGATGAGGAATGGTTTCTTAAAACAGTATAACTCGGGTATAGTTATTTCATATTGATGCTCTGATATGTTTGTAATATGCACAAGACCAGGACAGCTGGGGGTTACAGACTGGGAAACACAGGGTGGGAACAACTGATGGTAGAAGAGAATTTTTTCCTCCAAGACACCAAATCCTTAGTTGGCTGCAGTCATGATTTAACATATTTATTCTGTCCTGGGCTAATAAACTATTTGTATTTACTGGTTACTTAGGTGTTTCCCTTTTAGAGGAACTGTAATGGCTAAAAAAAAAGTAGGTCAGGCAAACTCTTCCAGAAAAGAGTGAAATCAGTTTGAAACCAGTTTCCCAGCTAATATTTTGAATAGTTATGATCTTCTGTAAGTATGGACAAGCACTTTTGTCTTGCATGCAACAGCAAAGGCGTCAGCAGCGTGAACTAATGAAGGCCCTCCAGCAGCAGCAGCAACAGCAGCAAAAGTTGTCAGGCTGGGGTAATGTCACCAAACCAACAGGCACTACCAAGTCCCTGCTGGAGATACAGCAGGAAGAGGCACGGCAGATGCAGAAACAGCAGCAACAGCAGCACCAGCAGCCGAACAGAGTCAGAAATACTACGGTACGTATGGCTTTTGTCTGATTAGTACATGGAGGGAAACGGTGACAGTTCTCCATGTCTGGTTCTAATAACAGGATCTCTTTATTATGTTTCAACAGCACTCTAACCTGCACACCAGCATTGGGAATTCAGTGTGGGGCTCCCTAAACACTAATCCCAGCAACCAGTGGGCATCTGACCTAGTCAGTAGCATCTGGAGTAATGCTGATACCAAAAACTCAAACATGGGTTTCTGGGATGATGCAGTGAAGGAAGTGGGACCTCGTAACTCGACCAATAAAAACAAAAGCAATGCCAGCCTCAGGTAGGAATTGGGGAAGCAGACTTTGCAAAGAAAGGCTACAATTCCTGAGATAATCACTTAGCAGTTATAACGTCTTCACGTGTTTTCCTTTTTTTCTGTGACACTCAGGATCTGTTTTGACAACAAAAGTAGCTAATAGGTGACCCTTCACAATTTACTTTGTCATCTACTTAAATTAGTTGGTTCTTGAACAGTTTGTGTCTTGTAAACTAGTGAGTCTCATAACACTACTATGTACTATACTGTTAAGTCTGGCAATTTATAATTTATCTGTGTTTTGTTTACCTCAGTAAATCTGTTGGTATTACAAGTAGACAAAACAAGAAGGTAGAAGAAGAGGAGAAGCTGTTGAAATTGTTCCAGGGGGTAAATAAAGCCCAGGATGGATTCACTCAGTGGTGTGAACAGATGCTTCATGCGCTCAACACAGCCAACAACTTAGATGGTAAGAGGTGGGAGGAACATAAATGATTCACTGTGAGAAACAATATCTTTGTTTCTTGAGCAGGTTGTTCTGAGGGAAAGCAGTGGCATCAAAGTTATGTTTTTAATGCAGTCAGCAAAATTTTTATAATAAAAATCTTTAATAGTGATCTGAAGAGCTGGCTACATCTTCTCCGTGGTTTTTGTTGGCCTAACTGTATGAAATCGGGGGGGATGGGAAACAGTTGTAAAGTCTGCCGCCCAGAGGATTTTTGGTGATCATAGAAGCATTATCAGGCAGATGGATGAGGATCCAGTTCACTTCTAATGCAGGCCAAGTTACATGCCTCTGTGCAAAGCATTTTTTGGTGTGAAACTGGTTGGGTTTTGTACTACCTCTGCTGGAGCACACATAGAGGAGCACCCAGTCTGAAATCACAGACTCGTACCTTCTTGTACCAAAGTACTGCAGGCATCCCACTGCCTCCAGTGTGGACCTGTGCAAACCCTTGTACTCCAGCACGTGCATGCTGCAAAGTTGTGGTTCTGTGGGACCCATGAACTTGAGTGGGGAACCAGTGCTGCCCTAAAAGCCAGGAGGATCACACCTTGCACAGCTTCCCTTTTCTTAGGGGAGTAATACCAGTAGTAACTTGTTGGCTTCATCTGTGATGTACTAACTAGCTGCATCTGTTGTCTGAGGAGAGGGTTTGGCCCCACAGTGCCATTGTGGGTCATACATTCTCAGTGTTTCCATGCTTCCAAGGCTGCTTTGTGCCACAGATGGCAGCCTGTTGTCCTGGTGTCTTCCTGGCCAGTGATTTTGCTTTGTCCTTCTCCATGTTAAAATTAAACTTGGTGCAAGAAAAATAGTTTAAGAAAAGGAAAGCTGGTAAGGAAGGCTTGCAAGTGACCTAGCTGTGGAACTTTAGGTGCTTGCAGGTCAGGTCCGTGACTGTGGAGTGTTATCTATTGTGCTACAGACAAAAAGAGATTATACTGATGACAGCTCTTGCATTAAATTTGAGCTTTATAATCTGGTGGGGTAACATACCCTTAGGATTGTCAGTTTATTTTTCATTCTCATTGCATCAGCTGGCTTTCTTACCCTTGCTTTGACTGCACATAGGTGCAGCATTGTATCATAGGGTTTTACTGTAGGGAAAGTGGAAGGGCAAGGGGTTTTTGTGGGTATGAGATTAGCAAATATTTGAAACAAATCCAAAGCTTTTTATTGCATGCATGTGTTCACATACCAACACGCATTCCCTCATGGTCTGCTTTCTTTTTGCAGTTCCCACGTTTGTTTCCTTCCTGAAGGAAGTGGAGTCTCCATATGAGGTCCATGATTACATCAGAGCCTATCTTGGAGATACTCCTGAGGCCAAGGAGTTTGCCAAGCAGTTTCTTGAGCGCCGTGCCAAACAGAAAGCCAGTCAGCAGCGGCAACAGCAGCAGCAACAGGTAAATCTTAACTCTGCAGTCCTCAGGAGTGTGTAGAGGTTATGTTTGAGTTCATAGGAGGGTGGGTTGATACAAGGATGAGCAGGATTTTACAGCTCATGTGAAATGCAGAGGAAAAAGCAGGTTTCAAATACTTACTGCAGAATCAAGTTTTCTCTAGAACTTAACAGTTGAGGCCAATTGTAGATCAAATAGTGTTTTAGCATGCTGATCTAGGGTATGCTTTAGAAAGGTGAGGTACATGTACTGGATGGATGCATCAGTGGCTAGTGCTGCCACATGATGTAGAAAGTGCTTTGGGCTCTCTGAATGTTTTCAATATAAATAAAACCAAACTTAATTGCACTTTATAAACTTGAACTCGCTTTGTTTTCTAGGATTCAGTGTGGGGAATGAACCACAGTTCGCTACATTCGGTCTTTCAGACCAATCAGAGCAACAACCAGCAATCCAATTTTGAGGCTGTGCAGAGTGGCAAGAAAAAGAAGAAACAGAAAATGGTTCGTGCAGATCCCAGCTTGCTAGGTCAGTTTTAACTTTTAGAAATTACTGTTTGATTGGGAGAAGTGTTGTGGAGTGTGGAATGCTTGTAAGCCCTAAATGGGAATATCAGACCTGAGCAGAACAGGTACTTGTTGAAGCATCTTTAGAATTTGTTTCAGTATTACTATTTAAAGATTTAAAAAATACTGTTTTGGTTTCATCAAACATCTGTCACTTTTCCTCCTAAGAAGACCTCTTCAGTATGTTGGTTATTACCTGCAAACATTAAAGTAGTTAAAGGATGTCATTTAAACTGCCTTTTTTCTTTTGAGTGGACCTTAGCCTATTTTGTTGAATTAATGATAATTCTCTTAAGAAAACCTGTTTTCTCTTTCCTCATGAGGAACAGCTTTTTGAGGCTTGCCTTCATTCCTTCCTACCTTTCTACATGAGCTAACCACCCTAGTCAGAAAAGGTGACAAAGATCTTTAGAAAAAAAGCTGAATAACTGTCACAAGTTTTCATATGGAGGCAGTGGAGATGACTGCATCATTAGTACTCAGGGTTTTTAATATTTATGTTTTGTATCTTAATTTTTATGTGAAGATGGTAGTTACCCAGCCCCTGTAGCATTGATGGAAAGGTTCCTTTGAAGTGGCCTTTAAGATTCAAGGGGATCATGTAGTAGTGAGCATTGTGGGGTATAATGCATTGCTGTAGTGTTTTAGTAGCATAAATGAGTCTGCATTTGTGCTGTGTGTGATAGAAGGGAAATGAGGGCACTGCCCTGGGCCAGTATTTGTTGTGCTACTTAGCTTGTGCTTGTGTAAAGCAGACTGGTATTAACCACGTGGAAATCACTGCTGTTTTTTAAGGCTTTAACGGAGCCCTCTCTGGTTTTTGTCTTTGCTTTTTGTTCTCAACAAAATCAATATTCTTTAAATCAGTATTTTCTGTGTTGAAGTATATTGAACTTTTCAGTGGAATCCTGACTTATGCCAGCCCATATGCCAGTATAGTGAGTCTGATCTGGGTCTTCAGTTGAGGAGTTTAAAACCCTGCCCATGTAATATGAAGAAGAAATCACTAAGTACGACTAGGAAGTTGCAACTGTAAGAGAAGTACCACTTGCAGCTTCTCAAAAATCAGTATGCTCCATGAAAAAGAATTCCAAAACCTTTTAGGTAACATTGTGCCACGAGAGGGAGCCAGAACAGTTCTCTAAAACCTGCTGAACAGAGCACTTCGTTGAAGATAATGACTGTGAAAAGAAGTCTGTTTTCTAGCCCAGAGTGAGCCTACAGAGCAGTGAAATGTCAGATTTGTGTTAAGTAGCCTTACACAGAAAAACTTTCCTTTTTCCCTATACTCTGTTTGGGATTGGTACAACCATAAAAATTGGATTTTATGAGGGAAGTTGCATATGATATATTGTATTTTTTCCTTGTAGGAAATGTTTTTGCTTTTTTTTCTCCCTTTCCTCATGTATTTTATGCCCTCAGCCCTTACAGTTAAAGGATTGGGTACAAGTTTAGGTGCATTTTGAGCCATCTGCATAGGCCTGTATAACTTTGTACACGTTCATGTTGTACTCCTGAAACAGATGATTGTGAAAAAGCATAGCAATACATGGAATTGTCACTAGATTTCATAGGTACGTACATGTATTTAAACTTTAAGGGATAGAATTGCTCATGCTCTCTGAAGTGTTGATTTGTATTTTATGTTCACAAAATGTTTATTTCTGCCTTTTGGACCATGTAAGTACAGTGTTGACAGGCGATCTGAAGTACCAGTTGACTCAGAGGTGCTCCATTCCAAGATGTAGCTCGGCCATGACACCACTGTGCCTAGATGTGCCTTGTAAAAGATGGCACCTTTTAAGTGAAAGTTGAAACCAGTCTTCTGCTGATCTGTTTCCAAAGACCAAGTGATACTTAGCTAAATATAAAGTTCCTTTTACTAAGGAAAAAAGCGCTTGTTTAATTTTCTCTTTAGTCTCACTGACTTTCCACCTGAGTTTATATTTGATAGGTATCACTCACTTTATCTTGCATGTGCCACTGCATGTAACAAATGTGTTGCATCAAATACACTATACCCCATCCAGATTTTTAACACAAGTCCTTTTTTGGCTTACAGGCTTTTCAGTGAATGCCTCATCAGAGCGGCTCAATATGGGAGAAATAGAGACTTTGGAAGACTACTGAGCATGTGCAAATCAACTGGCTTTTCCTGCATCTGTTAACCATGGGTTCTCCGTTTTGGACACAGTACTCTCCACCATGCGTTCTTCTTCGCCTTGCAGTGAATCACAGAATCGATCATCTCAGGCTGCTTCCTTTAGCCCCAGCAAACCCTTTCTGCCCAGGACTGCACAGGCATTTTTCCTACTGTCAGCCTAGAGTCAAGTGGACTTTGGAGTCCTGGGAGGGTGGGAGATAGGATTCATTCACAACAAGGCTGATTTGGGCAGCAAGCTTTCACTGTGCTGTGATCTCCTCTGCTGACATACCTGGAAAAAAGAAATCAATTGGGATTCTGCAAACCATTGCTTCCCTCTCCTGGTTACTCTTACCACATCCAACACGTGCAGTCATGGAGAGAGAAAGAGGGAGTGTTTGTGGTTAACAGATGTTGGTCAAAACCAAAATGCCACACAGATACTGACTTCCACGCTCCATCAGGGCAAGAGGTGCTCTCCCAAGCCAGGAGTTGCATTCATAAGCTAACCTTAGAACTGGCAACAACAGGAGAGGGGCGGTGGCGGGCGCAGTTTAGCTTGGGTTGGTTTGAAGTTGCACACACCCTGCCAGCCCTTCTCAGCACATTATTTTTGGAGGGAAAGCTCGAGTCTGTCTTCATTAGGTGGTGATGCTGAAGCTTGTGGAGTTCCCTGTCGGCCTGCTCCAGCCTTCCTGGACAAGTGGGGACTTTTGCTCTCGGGAAAAAGAGGTGGCATCTCTTCTTTCAGGTTGAATTTATCCCTTAAATGCTACCTTCAGAGGGTTAGGACCAGTTTATTTTGAGCTCTTTTCCTGCAAATTTGTCTCGTTTAAGAGACAGTAGGATCTTTACTGTGTGAATCTTTAGTCTTTGAGGGTGAACACTGGCTTTCGGATGTATACCCCAGCAGTCTTAGCTTTGTCATTTCAAGCAGTGCTTAGGTTAACGAGCAGAGATGCCCTTTTGTCATGAAGAGAGACTGTGGAGGGCGAAGCTATGTGCAATGACGGCCCTGCTTATCTCCTACACCTTAAACTATTTCATGCACCTTCACTGGGATCCATAATCTTTAAGTATTTATGGAATTGTAACCTTCGTCTCTCACGGAAAGATTAACACCACCTTCCCTTCTTCACCCGCTCACATGCATACACCATGAAAGAAAGGAAATGAAAACTGCCAAACGCACTTAGTTTCAAGCCCCTGGTCCCGTCTCCCATGCCCAGAGGGTTATAACCTGTGAAGGAAGAGACGCTACGGTTCTGGTGGAGTTGTATAAAGGTGTCTGTTGTTCTGTCATCACTGCCTAAAGAAAACAGTTCGAGTTGCTCAAGAGGAGTTTGGCTTTGGATTTTATTTCATTTGGTTTATTCATTTTTTGGGGTCACCTTCCCCTCCTCCTCCTCTTCCTCTTTTTCCTCTCTCTTCCCCCTGCCCCTAAACATGTACAGTAACTATACAGAGACTGCTGCAGACTTGTATATAGTTTTTGGATCCAATAGCATGGAGAGACTTGGAACTGTTGCAGATCTGGTCTCCCTGTCTCCTTTGCTTTGTAAATTCATAAAAGGGGGAAGAGGGGTAGTTAAAATGTTTACAAAACTTTAAACTCCCTCTGAACTTTTGCCAGTGGGGGGGGGGGGTGGGGGGGAAGAGAGAACTTAAATAAAACCTGGTTGTATTATATCTGAGAGAAAACTTTCTGCTTGCTTTTGTCCAAGCTGAGTTTTAAGATGACTCCTGGTGCTAAAACTGACCCCAAACTCAACTGCGAACATGCAGGATGTGGAACAACAGCTGCTGCTTTATTTCTTCCCTGGTGAGGAATACCGGTGGTTTTTTTCTACTTGATAATTTTAGAGTTCAGATAAACACCAGTAAGTCAAGATTGGAAAATTCTGACAAGAAAGCTTTAATTCTGCCCCCCTGTACAGAAACATGTGCATTCATGCTCGTGTTGTTTATGCAGGAAAGATCAAGCCATGGCTGGCTTTCTGTTAGTACAGACACTTGGCCATGGAGCCTTTTCTGTGCCAGTCAGTAACCACCCCACCCACCCCAATTCCTTTCCCTAAATGAGAGGTTTTATTTCTCCCCCCGTGTGAAGGTCCACAGGGACACCTTGTAGGCTTCCCTTTTTAGAAAAAAAATCTTATTTTTGTCTTTTTTTTTTCTATTTGATGCTTGTTTTTGTGTGGAAAATCCCAGTAAAAGTTAATGATGAATGTCCTTGTACCGTTCACGTGACCACGAAGAATATGGAGTCAATATGCTAAGATCTGACTTGCACAGTAGCTTTGCATTGCGTTCAGCTAATGGCTCAGGAGAACAGTACATGTTTAGGCTGATAATTTTACTTGGTTTGACTGCCTACTTTTGTGTGTGTGTGTGTGTGTGTGTGTGTGTGTGTGTGTGTGTATAAGGTGTCTGGTTCATAAGTACTTTCTGCTGCTTGTTTGGTTGGTGGGGTTTTATAATGGTATGATCTAACTCCTACAAGCCAATTTTGGACTACTCTATACTACATAACAAATAAGCAAAAGTGTGCTAATTCCCAGCTCAGCTGGGGAGCAGGAAAAGGAGCAACTTGTCAGTTTCTCAGTGGAAATACAGAAATGCAAGCAGGGAAAAATGTGCAATGATAATCTGTCGAACCCTGAGAACCTTACTCACCTTCTGAGAGCTGGTAGATAATGGACCAGTGGGGAAGATGTTGGTTTTAATACTTAAATATTCTGGCTCCTGTATTTAGTACAAAGGTAAGATGATGGCATGTTCAGATTCTATGCTCAGGTGACTGACTGCCCTGTCACTTTCTGTAACAAACTGGGCCTGTTTCTGTAGCCACGGTCATTTGGATCAGTAGGGATGGAAAAAATAGGAGCTACAGCTTTGTGTCTGCTGCTGAATATACATTTATTCCCAGCTCCTTTTCAGATGGAGTGTGAACCTGGAAAGCTAACAGGGCTTTGATCCAAGTTTGGCAGATAATGTTGAACGTAATGCTAGAGATCTGATGTTGGTATTGATCACGTTTCACCATGTTCCTTCCTAACTTACCATTTCACTGCAGGGTCAGTGCTCTGTCCTCTGTTTTTCCTGCTTCCTCTCACAGCCAGGCACTTCTGCAAAGAACTGCAGCAAGCAGGATGATTTAACAGGACACCTGAACTGTATCTGGCTGCCTGTCTAAGCCAAAAAGCAGAGATCTCATAGCAGAAACATCTGAATCTGAAATTTAAGACAAAACTACTCATGTTTTCAGAGCATAAAGAGCTGATACTGAGGGTATTTTCGTACTTTATTACATCTTTTCCTGAAGGAACCCATGAAGCATCTAATCTTCATATCAACTTTAAAAAATCCTAACAAAATTCTTCTGACAATGAACCAGAGCGTTCCCCTTTTGATACACTTCATCCTTTCCCAAACCTCTTTTGGTGCAAATGTGATTTGAAACAAACCTCAGTTCTCTTTGCCATGAAGTTCTTACTTGGAGGGGAAGGATGGGGTGGCAGAGGGTTGCAGGAGGAGGTGGTGTCCATGAGGTTTGGACAAGGGCAACTCTCTTGGAAGACTTACCAGGTTTTAACAGGCAGTTCTGCCTGTGAAGACCACACACTGCTCCTAGTCCACCGCTGTAAGTATACACTCAGAAAACAAGGATGCCATGGAGCTGCTCTGGCTCCATTTCAGAGCATTTTAGTCTCAAAAGATTGAGGCCCTTGTTTCTTTGCTGCACCCACCCTTGAAAGACCACTGCCACCCCTGCACACTGAGAGGAGAGCAAAGCCCTCCAGTGGTCAGCTTGGTTTTGGGGTTAGCTCCCCCAATGGCTCCTTGTGTCTGGCCGTGGGATGCCTGGCCAGAGGGAAGGCATTTCAGGAGCATCCCTGTGTCCACTGAGAAGGACTTGCCAAGAACAGCTCCTGTGTGCACTGGCCTGGCAGGGTGACTGATGCCTAATGGCTGGGCTGCCTATGGGGTTTTAGGCACAACTTAGAGGGTGGAGCTGCCTTCAGGAGGAGGTGTGCTCCAGAAGCCGGAGCGAGTGAGTCTCTGCTGGGGTTTGCACACACTCCATCCACTTGCTGTTGTGAAGTAAATTCTTTATTTTTTAATCTTTTAAATCTTTCTTAACCTGGCTGGACAAAATTTTATTGCACCAGTGAAATTCCCAAGTTGTTTCATACCTCGAAGAGTTTTAAGAATTTCTGGTGACGCTTTTCCCGAGGGAAGCCATGCCCTACCACAGAGTCCTTCGCCTGGTCCTGCTAATGCTGTGTGGCATCCTGGTCCCTGCTGTGCTGGCAGGTAAGGAGCTTTGTTTGCATTTCAAGCCCAAAAGCATGGGTGGTCTTTTACTAACCTGCCTGCCTCTCCTCTATTGCATACCTCCTCTCCCTCCTCTAAAAAAATCTGGTTTTATTGAGTTATAATTAACAGAAACTAGTTTTGGGATCACTTGTGGTGAGAATGTGTTCACCACCCTGAGACGAAGCTGCTGCTGGGGAGAACATCATTTGTAATTTTTCCTAAGCAGAAGAGCAGTAGCACCTACGTGAGCGTTAGTGGCAGTAGTAGATCAGGACATGTAGATGGAAAGTTCTCAGCAGCTGATGGGATAGCTTGTTTGTTAGCTTCTAATGGCAGGAAGAAGCTACAGTGATGAAAAGGAACGCTTTTCCCTGGCTAAAGCATATGTGCCAGTTTTTGGTTCCTTCTATGCTTCCTGCTACAGCAGAGCACAACTGCTGCTGTAAGTAGAAGTGGGAAAGTGTCTATGAATACTCAGCTTGGTTGAAAGCTGAGGTGTGCATCTAAATGGAATTTGTCTGGAGCTGGATGTGCTGGGGCAGGTGGCAGTGCTGGGAAGGGTGCATGTGGCTCTGACTCCAGTGAGGTGATGGAAACACGAATAGGTGAGACACTGATTCTGTAAGGCACTGTTTTTTAAGGAGATGACTAGTAATTCCAGCCTTATCTGCTCCTGCCTTCGGAAACTCATGAGGAGCTGCTTCCCTCAAAG
This sequence comes from Pezoporus occidentalis, assembly GCF_034315485.1. Taxonomy (NCBI): domain Eukaryota; kingdom Metazoa; phylum Chordata; class Aves; order Psittaciformes; family Psittacidae; genus Pezoporus; species Pezoporus occidentalis. The sequence continues at coordinate 2,404,617 of NW_026916336.1, forward strand.
CCTCTTTCTTTAAGTGGGGGTGAGGCTGAAGGAACCACTCAGGCAAAGAAAATAGGCAAGAGCACAGTGCTTGTTTTCCTGAATTCTCATCCTGCCTTCCAAGATCTGGAGCAAAGCTGGATCACAGTCCCCTCCCAATTTATGAGCATCTTGCCCAGCAGGGAGATCCTGACCAGCCATCCGTTTCTTATTAAAGGAGCTTTCACGTGACTAGGGGAATTTATCACTGCACCTAGCTTGGTACATGAACCGAATTACTGTGGCTGATATCCCCCACAGATCCTTCCCTTCTAGGATGCCTTCTTGCTAGGAAACCTTTAAAATAACCAAGAAATGAGCACTAGGAAGTGATGCTTTTCCTGTCTACAGACATAAAAGCTTGGGGTTTATAGTGGAACGTTAATTGCTGAAGCACAGTTTGTAGCTTGCTTGTGCTCCCAGAAGCAGTGTCAGTGCTCCTCCCCAAAACCAGGTAAGGTCTTAACTGGTAACAGTACTTCACTGCAGAAAGTGATTCATTCCCATGAAAACTTCACCTGCTTCCTTCCTGAGCTAGGATTCCTTTTACACTGTTTTGTTTCCAGTATTTGGTATGTATTTGCTCTGCCCCTGGCCTTGCCAGCTTTCCTATGTATTCGCCCTCGGCTCAGCATCACAGCCATGGTCTGTAGCTGTCATTGCCTCTCCGTGTCACTTTGCTCCTGTGAAATACTCCACATTCACTTCATTCCTTTTCTGGGTGAGTCACACGTGTGCAGCAAGGCCAGTAGCTCTCGAAGAGCTTTGTACTGATGAATGCAGCATTTGGATCCTGGAGTGTAGGAGAGTCTCCATGCTTCCTTTGTGGCATTTTAGAGGCTTGAGGCCTTTAAGAAGTTTGTTCTCTACTACCTCAAAGCAGGACATGAGGGACCAGCATGTACAGTAAGCCATCCCAGGAGCACAATGATTTTCTGCTGCATTAGAAGTGAAGTTACCTACCCCCAAAATGGGGCTTTTAGTGCACAGTGGAGTTTTTTCTGCTTTTCACCCCATTAGCAAAGGAAATTTCCTGCCTTGGGCAGACAAAGAAGGAAAGGGCATGCAGACAGCCCTCTGCTCTCCTGCGTACACATGCAGCCCTGCCTTTCTGTAAACAAGTTTATTTAACATTCATCAGAACCGCAGCGCTCTGCGCTGCTCCACACTCCAGCTCTGGCTTTCGCACATCACAGGCTGCCCTTTGTGCTCCCCATGAAGGCCTCTTTTCATCCTTGCCCTGGCCCTGTGCCCGCTGGAGCCACCTGGGGCTGGACAGCCCATTGCTGGCCTCAGGGTTCACCCAGCCTCTGCCCTCCCATCTCGGCACCTTGTGCCTTCCATGGCAAAGCCCTCCATGGGGGGCAGGAGCAGAATCTGCCTTGGAGAGAGCTGTAGCTGATGCCAACCTTGCAGACCCCACGTCTGGAATGAGTCTTCCCATCTTCATTGGGCTTAATTTTATCACAGTGGGGTCTTGGAGCTACCTGGTACCAGAAGCCTTGTGTAAGTGCTCAGTTCAGCAAGGCATGAAGGCTCTCCACTGGCAGTTGAGGTTCCCATATGGATATGGCAGTTGGAGAACTTTTGGGGTGCTGGTGGGTTGCGTACCTTGATCTGGCTTCTTGCCTGGCCATTCCGGTTTCCTGGACAGTGCTCTGTGACTGAAGAAAGTATGAGTATCTCTTCAGAGTTACTGAGCTCTTTCAAATGTCCCATTTGTCAAAGATGGGGGGGACACAACTGACTGAGTCTTTAATGCTCTTTGTCCACATCATCTAGGTGCAACAGGAAACAGCCAGCTCAAGGACTTTCTGCACACCTAAATCTTCTCTGCTTCTGCTGCCTCCAAACCCAAGTAACACATGGGCCTAGAGTGGAGGAGGGTTGTGAAGAGCTGATTTTTATTTTTTGCTTTCAGCAAAGCCAGCTTCAATTCGCATGATGGATTCAGAGCTCCAAGTGGAAGTCAGTAGAAAGCCTTTGCAAGGCCTTGCCTTCTGAACCATGTATATATTTAGTATATAAATTCTGTGGGCTTATGGATTACCTTGTTTTGAGCTGATGTGGCTGTACATTGTACTGCAGTAGCACATCAGAATGCATACAGGGAAAAAAGCAAAGCAGGAGACTTGCTGAAGGAAAACATACATAGCAACTCATGTGTCCTCATTCTCAACAACAGGAGAATAAAAGTCTATTAGGGAGTTTTTAAAGTTCGACTACTAGAATGTGGTAAGTTGTAAATAGGTTTTGTCAGGCACATGTCTTAAAAAGATGCAGTTGTTGCAACAGTGTGTCTAGACTTATTGCAAGTCTTTTTAGACCATTACCCAACCTTGCTCTGCACCACCACTCCTTAAAACTTACTGACACTAGTACCAGCTCTCAGCTAAGGTTACCACTGGGTTGGAGGTGGAGAGTGAAGATGAGAAGGTGCTGAAACCAGCCTCTGTGAGGAACAGTATTGGTCCTGGTGAGGGATCTCCAGGGATGAAGATGTTAGGTGGCCTCATCTGCTTTGCCTTGAGGTCTTGCTGCCTGCCTGTGGGTGAGGGTCTGGTGTCTTGAAGGATGCTTGAGATTTGATCAGCTTCCTCAAAAGATATCACTGGTGGAGACTCTTCCAGTCTTCTTTCAGCCATCAGTTATCTGGAGTGCTGGATACTGTGTCACACTGCTGGCAGCTCACCCACCTTCTACCTGAGCATGGAAATAATGGTTTCATCAAGTTGCATTTGGCATCGTCCTGTCTAGATCTGGCTACAGCCCGTGTAGCTCAAGTCCTGCTGGGGTCCCTCGTCATTCACAAATCTCAGTGTATTTCTTTAAAGGGTAAGACCCTGATATTCCGTTTTCCTGGACTCAGTTGTAACTAACATGTGCTGGAGAGAGGGAGAAGGCATGGTGCGGTATAGATATTTCCTTAAAATAAGGCCATTTGGAGTGTCAACATATGGAAAGGAGGAGGTGCCACCCTCCACCTGGCCTGTTTTAAACCACTGGAATACTTTTAGTCCATTTTTTTTCCAGGTTCCATCTCTGCCCAGTAAAACCCCAATAACCAAGATTATTCCATGTCTTTCTCTTGAGTGCTCTCAAACTGTGTGTTTCACCAAGTGAAACAGCAGCTGCCCTCAGTCTGTGCTTTAGTGCTGATACAGGGTTAATGCTGAGGGAGAACTGCTTCGTGCCACAGGGTCAAGGTTTCTCTCCCTTCAGAGCACCAAGGCACAAAGCTCTTGGAGTGGTGGTGGGGTTGGTTACCCATGTGTGTTGGTAGCCCTGCTGTGCCTGCTGAGTTGCTCTGGGGTAAACAGACTGTGTGAGTGTACCCACTGGGTTTTCCTAGAGACAGGACTGGTCCTAAGACTGATGCCAGCACAGCTAATGCATGGCTGTCACCCATCACTGGTCTTGTGATGATGTTCTGAGCGTGTTTCCTGGTAATTCTTTATTTCTACAAAGTTCTTGGTTGAACAGGGACACCATGCACTACCTTGCTTTGATATTTGGTTGCCAGCTCTCGGTTCCACCCCCTCACTTGAGATTGCAATGCCTTTGGGGTTTTACGCACAGCCCCAAAGCCAGGTGTGACTTGCCCTTTCCCAGTGAAAGGCTGACACTGAGCCTGGAGCTGTCACTCGGAGGTATTTGTTCAGGTGCACAGACTGTGTCCTCCTCTTCACAATCAGGGTGTCACCAACTGCAGGTGGCCAAGCCTGGTTGCTCTGGTGCTGCTTCTCTCATAGATCATCTTTAGAGTCCTGGTTTCCTGCTCATGCACAGAGAAACCCAGCCCAGGAGGGAGAGGGACATGCAGTGGTCACACAGAACAGCAGCAGCAGAGCAGAGAATTGAATCTCTTGTTGAGACTGTATCCAGCAGGTGACTGGAAGGGCACTCATGTCTTAGGTTTGAGACCTTACTAATAGTGTGTTGGGTTTTGACACATAAGCTCTGAGCTTCTCCCTCACCTTTCTTGCTTTTACCAGAGGACTGAAATGAGAGTGTGGCTTTTAATACTGCTCTGTTGTGCATCTGCTGCTCTCAGCCAGCAGCAGCATCACTGATGCTCACTGGGATGACTGCAGAGGGGTGGAGGCATGACTCCTGCAGTTATTAAGCCCACTGGATGTGTGGGGATAGCTGGATATGGGTGGTTGGGCTTCTCAAATGGGGAGGAATGTGAGGGCACAAGCTGTTACTTAGGAGGGAAAATCAAAGGTGAGTCTTGGAAAGCAAAGCACTGGTTCCAAACAGACTCTCCTGGTCTGCAGCAGCTTGCTCTGGAGGTAGCATTGAGGTGCAGGAACTAAAGAGGAGACCCAGCAGCAAGCCCTGGCTCTTGCTGATGTTCAGATGCAAGTATCTTACTTTATGTGTGTGCACAACTCTGCTGCTTCTGCTGACAACTCTGTTAGTGAGGCACTAGAGTGACTGAAAGGAGTTATGTTTGCCTTGGTTGAAGTGCCGTTAAGGTAAAACCACAAGGACTTGGGACAGAAAACGCATGTTTAGCACACTCTGCCCTTTCTGTGTGGGTGAACTGAAAGCGTGTTTTAATCAGATGAGGGGAATTAGCAAAATACATGTCCAGAAGCCATCCAGGACTCTGTACAGGTCTTAAAAATCACTGAGATCATAAACAAATTAGACTGTTTACTCAGCTATCAAACATAAGCTCTGTGCCCTGCTTAGAGAGAGCTGCAATAAATTGGATGCACAGGGGACAGGGAGACTTTACAGGACCTGTGGGTCTGGTTAGAGAGAGAGCCTTTGCACTGTGGTTGGAAAGGGTAGCGTTCCCTCCTTGCCCAGTTGAGAATGGGGAGTTGGGAAGACCCTGTCCACATCCTACAGCCTCCCTGAATGGTGCCTGCATCTGTTATAGATGATCTGAGCTAACATTTCCCCCCAGTTAATGTGAGGGTTCACTCAGCTCTCTTGGCTTTGGGGAGAAAAACATTCTTGGGAAGTGCAAGGACATCCTCCCAGCATGGTGTTCTCTTGCCAGCTAGGAACGGCTGCAGTGTTGGTGCTGGCCTTGGTGGTGTTGACACAGTCAGGAAGGCTGTAGCTGGAGGGTGGATCTTCTGTGTGGAGTTGCTCTGCTTGTGAAAGCAGCCTGGAACCAGGGCTTCACAGGCATTACATGCGTTTGATTTGTGCCTAAACCAGCAGCTTCCTAAAGCCACTGCTGTGAACTAAATAGCCCCAGCTCTGCTTGGTTTCTTTCCCTGTTGTTTTAAGGACATTTACCTACTCAGTTCTAGACTTCACAGAATCACAGAATGGTTTGGGTTGGAAGGGACCTTAAAAATTATCCAGTTTCAAATCTTGCTACAGGCCAGGAACACCTTCCATTAGATTAGGTTGCTTAAAGCCCTGTCCAGCTTCCTTGGGCAACCTGCTTGGTATCTCACTACCCTTATAGGAAAAAACTTCTTCCTAATGTCTCATCTCAGTCTTCCCTCTGTCAGGTTAAAGCCATTCCCCTTGTTCTGTTACTACCTGCCTTTGTCCAAAGCCCCTCTCCAGGTTTCTTGTAGTCCCTTTAGGCAATGGAACCTGCTGTAAGGTCTCTTCTCCAGGCTGAACAATCCCAGCTCTCAGCCTGTCTCCAGAGCAGAGCTGCTCCAGCCCTCACAGCATCTCCATAGCCTTTGCTGGATTTGCTCCAACAGCTCTATGTCTCTCTTGTGCTGGGGGCCTGTGAGCTGGATGCAGGACTCCAGATGTATCCAAACCGCAGGATTTATAGAAGTGAAGTCCACTGGAAATTGGTACCTTCTAGAAGAGCCTCTGGATGGGATGCGAGTCTCCAGCATCTGATTAGTTTTGCAGGACAGGCTGAGAAGGGCCCTGCCACGGGCTCGGGTTTTGCTGGGGAGCCCTCATGGAGCACAGGTCTCTGTGTGTTTGTAGCAAGAACCCAAGATGCCATCTCTGATGCACACAGTGACCACAGATGTACCAAGCACGTGAGGACATGGTACTCGCTGCTACTGCCACGTGCTGGGTCAGCCAGCCACAGCATGCTGACCAGGAACAGGTCTCAAACTGGGGGCTTGTTTGTCTCTCACCACTTGTTGGGCCAGGGTTAAACCTAGCAGCTGTCTCACTGAAAATCCTGCCACTTTTTTATGGCTGTAGAAAGGCCTTTCCACAGCTAGTCTGGAGCCCTGTCATGTTCCCGAGTCTGCAGACAGCTTGGGATAGCTTTGGGGATGGTGGGAGCTGCTCTGATGTAAGCCCTGCAGTAAATTGTACTGGTGGGTTTCTCCTGGCAGCAAAGGTGAGTGTTCTGGTGCTGGTGTTCCTGTTCCTTCTGATGAAGGGCTCCCATGGGAGAATCAAGTGTAGTGGAACCCTTAGCATCGATTCTTCAGTTCACTCTCCTCCCATAAGGTGCCAGCTGCCAGCGGGAGGCAAGGAGGGTTCCACATTCTTAAAGCTCTGGCTGGTGCTGCCAAGGTGCGCTGGTGCCACCTTCCTTGGGGGCCAGGGAGAGCCTGAGACAAGGCTTTGAGTGCCCTTGGTTCACCAAGAGGCACCATGCTGAAGCGGGGATGCCCAGCATACCCCTGTGCCGTGCCCCAGAGAACCCGGGCTGCTTGCTCTGACTCCTCTGATGCCCTTTCACAGCCTGATACCCACCCTGTCAGTTCAAATGGGCTCTGGTGCTGGATGCTGTTTGTTTCCCTCCTCTCCAGTTTTTTTCCCCATCCCAGTGCAACATTCCCAGTGGTTTCGGCAGGGAGCTGTGGAATTTCTCCTGTTCCTGCCGGGGCCCACCTGAACAAGCCAGGCATTGACAGGGAGCATTCAGCTTAGCCACACACAGACAGGGAGGGCTCTCTGCTTTGGTCCCTGACCCCACAGGGGAAGGAATAACAGGAGGTAAATGGTAACATCAAACAGAGCCCGGCCTGGCTTTCATCTCCCCAGCATGGCATGGAGGTGGGCAGAGGGAAGTGGGGCTCCTGCCTGGGGAGGCTGTGTCCTGTGTCCTGCTCCCTGCCAGCACCTCTGGCACCCTGCACTGCACAGGCCGGTGGTGCAGCACAGAAGGGCCCTGACATGATGTGGGTTTGGCCAGCATGTGTCCAGGTTGCAGGAATGTGTCAGCCCAGTCCTATGGGCATCCACAGACTGGCTGTGGATGCTGGTGCACGAGCAGAGGCTGCGGGGAGCAACCTGTTGTCCCATGTGTGCTGTGTGTACACCAGGAGGCTTCCAGAGCCTGTGGTAGAGGGGTTGCACCCTGGGGCACAGGCACTGCCTTTGGCTGCTCTGGTTGTTAGTTTTCTGCAGCCTCCTTAAGCCCTCGGGTCACCCTGCATCCGCAGCAGGGTGACCATGGGCGCTTGTTTCTCAGCAGAGCACCTGCAGGGCCCGGTACCCACCCTCTGGAACGAGCCTCCCGAGCTGCCCTCTGGAGCTGGCCCCATGGACACCACCACAGCCCGGCTCTCGGATGCCACAGCCTTCCCCGTGTACACGTCTGAGCTGGAGCCTGAGGACACCACTCACCTGCACCGGCTGGATGCTGGGAATGGTACATGGTGGCACCATGGGCGCTCTGGGGATCACCAGAGGATGTCCTCGCTCTGCAGTTGCTCTTTATGGTCCTGTTGCCTCCCAAGAGGGGTTTGAGAATCCTGAGGTGGCCTGACCACTGTTGGGGAGGGGGGTGAATAGGCAAGAATATGCCTCAAACTCTCTAAATAGGGAGTGTGAGCACCTTCCCTGTCTCCTGATCTACAGCAAATGCCTGTTGTAATGTGCTTTGAGCAAAGCGGCTCTTGCTGTGAGTATTAGCAGGAAAGCTGAGTGCCAAAGACCTGCTGTGTTATGGCCGTCTTGGTCACTGGGTAAGGAGCAGTGGGTGGCTCCAGCCACCTGCCCAAGGGCTTAATGCCTCTGGGGCACAGGATTGGGCCTCAGCTGCACTGGGACATGGGAACAGGGCCATCATGGGCAGTGCATGGGGCTTGGGAGTGTGACCCCATGGCCAGGGACATGCTGGTGTGAGGCTGATTCCCCTTTAGCCCTTCCCGCCTGGGACCCAATGGCTATGCTGATCTCACACCATCTTGTTCTCTGTCTCTGCAGGGTCACTGGGACCCGGAGCTATCGGTGCCATTGTCATCGCCTCCCTCCTGGGCACCTCTGTGCTTGTGGCCTTGGTCATCATCACGCTGAGAAAGTTCTCTGCCTCCTGAACTCAATAAAAGGTTTCTCTGTAACACACCAGCCCTTGGCTGCTCCTGCTGCCCATCTGCCTGGGGCTCCCTGGGGAGACATGCTACCATGGATGTTGCAAAGGGCACTCTAGCCTCTGCACTGGGCAGCAGAGGTGCCCTAGTGTGCTGTGCTCTTGGCATGTGGATCCTTGGGGTGCACACAGACCTGGCAGGCTTGACCACAGCAGTCGGGGGGTCCCTGCAGCAGTGAGTGAGTGGCTCCGAGCTGGCACCATCTCTCTTGGTTGTTGGTAACGGTGTTGGGCATCACCTTGTGCAGGTGTCCTTGGGAAGGGCTGTTCATTTGGTGTAGACCACCCTCATACTTCCCTTGCCTCACCTGACCCCATGTTCACATTCAGCCCCACTCCCACCCCCTGTGTTGGGGCCCATTGCCCCCCACCAGTTGCACTGGAGGAGACTGGGAAGGAAGGAGACGCACACGTGTGGCTTTGGCGCTGGCTCGCTCAGGTACATTTCATCACACAGGAAAACAAGACAACGAGAAGTTCCTGTCAGGTCGCTGAGGCAGCCCAGCGGGGCCGGGGGGGGCTTCAGCCCGTGCATGTGGGCCCCAGGCCTGGCCCTGTACAACACTTGAGACCACGGAAACGGAGGCGTGCAGGGCTGGGTCTGAGGAGGTAACACTGGATGCCACTCGGTGCCTGAAAACACACAGCCTGTGCCTATGGTTTGGGGTCCTAAAAGGTCACAACAGAGTAAGAGGGGGGCAGAGCAAGTCCCAGGGTCTGGTGGTGGGTCATGGCATGGTGCATGGCAGCCCTGAGCCCTTGTTTCCTGGAGAAATGCAGTGAGGAACCAGCATCCCAGTACCAGGAAACCTGGCTCAGCCCCTCCACTGGTGAAATAGCTGTTCTGATGGGTAAGGGAGCATTTCTGTGTTAGGAGAAACACCCCAGGCAGGCACTGGGGCAGCAGTGCCTGGGCTGTGCTGGCTGCTGGGCTGTGGAGCTGTACCATCTGCTGTGTGGCAACTTCTTAGGTCATTTAAAGGATTTCCTGGAGCTGGAGCTCCTCTGGGTTTTGCATTAGAGAATTTGTGGCTGCTGTAAGGTCTGGACCCTTGGTTGTACTCAAAAGCTGACTGTAGGGTGCTGTTAGGGGGGAATGGGGAGGGGGGCGGGCATGTCTAATTTGGGGGGTCCCCATTAAATAAGCCCAGTGCACCAGGTTAGAGGCTGTGGCCCCTTCCTGGTCCCCACCTCTGGGCTGGGCATCAGCAGGGGGCCTGGGGCCCTCTCCCTGGGGTGCTATAGGCAATCACAGCCCTGCTGTCACTGCTGACCTGGTGCCACTGACCTGGGCACGAGGAGGGATGCCTTCATTCTCCCTTTGCTGCTCTGGTCCCAGCAGGGCTGCAGCCACTCGCCCAGTGCAGAGCTGCCCATCCCAGGACCATGGTGATAGCCCCAGCCCTCCCTCACCTGGCTCTGGCTGCACACCCCATGCGTAACTTGGTCCTGGGTGGCCCAAAGACCAGCCCCAGCCAGAGCCAACTCCCTGGTCCCTGCTGCTTTTCCAAGCTGCCATCCCCATGGCTCTGCTCTGTGCATGGCTCTGTTGGCAGGCAGCTCTTCTCCGTCCCCTTCTGGAGCACAGCCGTGGCGCTGCAGGAGCGTGGGGCACTGCAGGTCATGGCACCTGCAAGACTCCTTTGCAGTGGCACAGAAAGATGCCGAACAATCCATTTCCCTGATGCATGCTGGCCGCAGCTCAGGACCAGCCTGTACCCAAGGGGCCCGCTGCTGTGGCCATGTGTGGGACTGTTCATAGCGAGGCTGTTGAACAACAGGCGGCTGCCGTGGGTCCGTCCCCTGGTTGGTCTCAGTGCAATGCCCTGGGCTTCATGCAAGGAAGGAGTGCTGCCTGGCTCTGCGCAGCCTGGCGACGGGGTTGATGTATATACATGGAGGTGTGGCTGTACAGGGAGATGGTGTGCTCTGCCTGTGCAGGCAGCGGCGCGCCGTGGGTTACAAGCATGCTGGCAGCAATCGCTGGGCCTCCCACAGCGTGTGGGACAGCAGCTCCTGGGGTAAGGTCACTCGCCTGCTGCTGGTGCTCCCATGGTGGTGTGCAGGGAAGCGCTGGCACGGCTACCCTGCCCTGTGCCTCTGCAGCAGAGAAGTAGCAGTGACCACAGAGACCACAAGTGCCGGATCAACCAGGAAAGGATGTGGTGCCAGGACCCTGTGGAGGGGCTGAGCCATGGGCAGGGCCTTGATGTGCTCTGAGGCCATTTGGCAGGCAGAGGTGTGGGTCAGGGCTGGTGAGGTTGTGCTGCTGGTGGAGCAGGGCTGGATGTGGAGCATCTAACTGAAGCAGATTGGGGGTCTGCCCATGGGAATTGGCCCAAGTGGCTCCACAAGCAGGACTGCTGGAGTTACTGGGGCTTGTCCCAGCCCGGTGCTGATGGGCTGTGTAGAGGTGGTGAGACAGCTCTTCTGCTTCAGCTTTATCCCTGTAAGATGGTGTTTTAGGAGCGACCCAAACTATAAGTCATGATGAGCTGCAAGTGCTCAAACTGGGCAACATTAATGCTTTTTTATGCTTGTGGCCATGTGCCTTTCCCAGGCAGCCTGAGCCAGCCCCAGCTAGCATGTGTGCAGGGAATGGGGATCAGCCACCCGGCACCTTTGGGCTGTGTCAGCTTGGCTTGTGCTCTCTGCAGCTGTACAGAATGCCTGGGAAAGGGTTATCCAAGCCAGTTCAGAGCACAGATCTCCAGGGAAGCATCAGTGCTGCAGGGAGCCCAGGACCTGCAGTCTCTCTGTTCATGGGTGCATGTGCCTGCTCTGGCACAACAGGTCCTGCACCATGGCCCACCACACCATCACCATATCCTCCCAGTTGTGCTTCTGTCCTTTGCCCCTCTCCCAGAGGTGCTGCAGATGTTCGGGGATGCCAATGGTCATTGGCGGTTCCTGCTGCCCAGTTTTCTCCGCTGGCTGTCATCCGACTTGTGCACCCGGAAACACTCCTTCAAATTCTGGGCTCGGATTTTGGGGTTCAGGATCTCCTCCCCCATAGAACTGGGGAACCAGCCCCTCTCCTGGTCGTGAAGACGCTCTCCAAATATCCAGCCTGAGCAGAGACAGAGACAGGTATAAATGAGTGGTCCTTGTTCCTATGCTGGGACAGTGGTGCTGGGAAGAGCCTATACAGCTGGCAGTGCTTTCTGGAAGCTGCTCGGAGGCCTGTGCTGGAGTGACCCCAGTTTGTCAATCTGGCCAAGGAAGCCCGCTTGCCTGAGCAGCACTGTGTGGACAGCTAGCTCAAGGGATGCCAGCACAAAGCAGGCACTGCTGCTACTGTGTGCTCCTGGCTGCCCCTGGTGCTGCAGGAGTGGTACCCAGCATACATCCAGTGTGACTGAGTCCACCAGCTACAATTGTGCCCCAGGGACCAGGACCAGGTGGCTGTGAAGCATCAAGGTAAGAACAGGTCTGGGTTACATCTGTGTCAGCCCTGCCATGTCCGACAGCCAGTGCCAGGGTGACTGTGCCAGCACTACCTGGATTTGTTGAGTGTCAGAAGGAGGCAGTAGCTCCCCCCTCCTGCTCTGAGCTTCCTCAGCTGTGATGCCAATGATGGGTCTCTCCCTGCCTGGCCCCTCCTGCCTGCCAAGGGCAAAGCCCACCCTCCCGCAGACGCCCCCATCCTGTCCCTCATACCATCATCTGTCTTGTCCAGGATGTTGAGGACATCAGCCAGTTCCAAGGACAGCTCATCTGGCTGCTGGGCCATGTACGGGTGGACACACTGGATCTGTGGGCAGTCTGCCAGGAACAGGGCAAGAGTGAGGGATGGAATGGGATGGATTCTGCTGTAGGACCATGAACTCCGTGAATGGTCCCTCTGATGTGGTAAGAAACCCCGTGGAAGACAAGGGGTGCCCCAGTCACAGGGACCAGGGAAGCACCTCTGAGGGGAAAGGAGCTGGGTGCGTATCATCACTTCAGTGCCACCCTTGAGTACCCTGGGTGGGAGGGAGAGCGCTGGTGCAGCCCAGCCTGGGTTGGAGGGGTGCAAGGTCAGGGCCAGGCCCACAGACAAGTGGCTGTGGGTGGTGGGAACACAAGGGGTGCCAGGGACAGTCCAGCTTCAGCACAGGCCCCAAGCCTGGGGTTAAATTGAGATGAAGGCAGAATAAGGTGCCCTGGCGTAGGGGTGAAGAGGATGTGCCTCCCATGCTGTGTCTCTTACCAACAAGTCTGGATGTAAATGAAACAAACTTGGTTCTGCGGTTCGGGGCCAGTGAGATCATCCAGCGCTTCATCTCACTCCTGCATAGGGATGACAAACCAAATCTGTGAGTATGGGACAGTCATAGGGACCCAGCTCCCCTGCGCAGCCAGCCCTGGGCTCCTAAATTGTTTCTTTCATGGCCAGTTCCTGCCTTCCCCACCCTAGGGTCCTTGACTCCCAGGCAACGCTGAGGCCCACTCTTCCACACGCAGTGGTTGGGATGTCACACATCCCGTGCCCTGGGCTCTGCTGACTGTCCCCAGAACAGGAAGATCCCGCTTTGGGGAGCAGCCTGGCTTCAGAGAGCCAGCAGCAGGGTGGGAGGCCTGGCATCCTCTGGGCTCTAGCCAGGGCTGGGTCAATAGGAGCAGTTCTTCCTGCAGAGAAGCAGTTAGAGGTTCATTTATGCTTGGAGCTGCTGTGTGGGAACATTTAAAGGACAGAACTGATGAATTCACTTGCAAATGCTACAGCACACCAAGGGTACCGCTCGGCTGGCAGCAGATGAGACACAGACCCATGTGAGCATATTCAGCATGCTGCTATGCAAAACCCGGGCCTGCAGCAGGAGGTGGGGGAAGATCCACAGTGCTGGAGAAGCCCCATGCCTGGAGCTCCCTCAGTCCTGCTTGGAAACAGGCAGCTCATCTCCACAGGCTGCAGCTCCTGCTTGGAGAACCAGCGATGCTCCCAGCCCTGCGGGAGCCAGAGCTTTGTACCTTCTCTGATGCGAGTTCTAAAGCCTGAACTTGACACACATCTAAAGCCACAAAAGTGTCTTCTGGGAGGAGAGAGGCCTATAACGGAGATGTGAAGGACAAGCACTGGCAGGCTGATCTGCAGGGTTGGGAATACCTCGTGCTTCAGGGCTGAAGCGCAATGCCAAGGACCAGAGAGGACACCTGCAGGTCAAGTGCAGCCCCTCATGCCATGGGGATGTGCAGGATGAGGGTGCTGTGCCCTGAGGGATTGGCACCTAGAGATCAAACCAAGTGTCTTGCTGTGCTTGTGGCCCTATCTGCAGGCTGGCCTTGCACACAGTTCCTCGCAGGGCTATTTGGATCCTGCCTGCAGCCTCTGGTTCCTCTCGGCCTGTGCTCCAGTCCTGCCCTTGTGACTAGCTGTGTCCAAATGCACTGTACAGCCCACCCAGGACATCAGCTGCAAGCTGCCTCCATGCAGGTCACCATATGTGCTGGGTCACATACTCACTGTGGCCATCACGAAGATGGGACAGGATGCAGAAGCACAGAAGTGCCATTGCCTCCCCTGGGCTGGGGCAAACCCTGGCCTGGTTTATCGTTCCCTGCACAGTGAAGTCTCACAGACGTCATATGTGCGCTTGCCCTCCATAACATGACTGACATCTCTATTTTCAGTACAGCAAAGCTGCAGTCACATGCCTGGGGAGAAGGTGCAGTTGTTCACTCACTGTACTAGGGGTTTGTCTTCCTGATGCTGGTGCTACACTGTGCAGGGTGCAGCCCTGGGCTGTAGCAGGATGTGGTCCCGGCTGAGCCTGGCATTCATTAAGCAATATGGATGTTGAACAACTGATAGCAAAGTAACACCAAGTTTTTAGTGCACATCATCTCTAGTAGCTGTTTAGCTGGTAGTACGTGTGCACCTATAATGGCATAGATGCTGTGCCTGGAAAATGCAGGGCTGCTAAGGCTTGAGTCAAAGGTAAGGCTTGTGTTGGTGCAGCTGAATCATTTGCCCAGGCTGAGCTTGTTGGAACCTGAAGTGTAAAATCAGTGAGCCAAGAAAAACTGTATCCAAGGAGACAAGGAGGCCCCGCGCAGCAGAAGGGCTGCAAGATCAGCATCAGCTGTGGAAGGTGCTGAGGAAGCAGCCGTTTCTCCCATCTTTGCCTTACAAGCAGGACTCACTTCATAGTGCTGACTGAGCACGGCCTTGATCTTTGGAGTGTACAGCATCCGGATGTATGCTTGCTTTTACTTTGTGAATATGAAGTTGTCTATAAATCCGTTGAGCTCCTGTGCCAGGGCCGGTTTCTGACCTCTCTGTCCCACAATGCAAAGTACCCATCCATCCTCCACGCTGGATGCTACAAATACATTGTACAGGAGGGAAACATGCCTGGTTCACTAGTGCCTGTCAGCGGGAGAGGTCAAAGGTAGCCTTAGGGGAGCCATGTTGGACAGAGAGGTTTGTAGGGCCAGCAGTGGGATCTCTGCCTGCCTGACCCTGGTTAAGTGTGGAGAGCTGCTCCCTGTGCTGCCCATGTGTGGGTGTAAAGAGAGTGCATTCCTGAGCTCTGGTGAGTGGGTGACTGTTGTACTCACTGGGATGATGCCTTCAGCATGTAGCTCGCCTCCCGGTCATCTGCGTTCTCCAGCAGCCTCAAGATGAAGACGTTGGCCAAACTCTGCCCCTGGTCTTCTAACTCCTCTACCCGAAGGAGCCCCCGAGGAGCAGAGTCAAACACTTGGTACTTGTCCCTGGGAGAGGATAGAGAGGAGATGAGGAAAAACTGCAGTTATCTCAGGGGACTTTGGCTTCAGCCACCCAGAGCTGTACTGAGGACACGGACCAGGAACCGCTTCATGGCAGGAGCAAAATGATGTCCTGGTGTGGGAAGACGTGTGCAGCTATGAAAACACTGCAAAGCAAGAAACCCTCTTCTTGTTCTGCCTTAGGCATCTCCTATGGCCAAATGCTTGCTCTGAGCTCCCTATGTACAAAATGCAGACAGTGCTCCCTCAAAGGGGACTGTGAGGCTTACTTCATTCCTCTTTGTGAAATGCCTCTGTGTTTTCTGGATACAGGCTGCCACAGAAGCAAAATATTTCCAAGCATCAGACACTGCGGCGACATGTTTATTAGAAACATTGGACTGGCAAGATGCTCCCTACCGGTGAGTCTGGTCAGTGCAACAAAGAACACGCTGTTCTCTGGAGCCATCTGTGCTGCTCTGTTTCACTAGAGTGAAACAAGACCTAGTCCTGAGTACAATGATGTTCTCCTCCTCCTGGGGCAGGTTACAGCCTGTCAAATAGAACTGTTAGCCTCAGGCTTAAATGTATACCCCTCCCTGCTGCTCATGTTTTCTAGACTGCTTTCTTAGACGTTTAACTGACTAAATCTGAGCTGTTCTTGAGGCAGTGATGAGTCAAAAATCACTTCTTGACAGGAAGACGGGCCTCCTGGGCCAGCCCACCAGCTGTGACTTGTTGCTGCAGAAACTGGTGGATACCTGTTTGCTTATCCTTCTGGGAAGCCTGGAATCCAAGGTGTTTTTGCCATCAGTTTTTGGTTGGAGAGAGCTGACCCATGAGGAGTCAACTGTACTCAAAACCAAGGAAACTGCTGGAGGGAGATGTACAGGTCAGGCCAGGATGCTTCCCTGTACTTGGGGAACAGGACAGGGACACAGCATCACAGCTTAGATAAACCCATGGGCAAACAGGAATAAGGAAGTGCCCTGTGTACTTCCCAAATTTTGTACTCACCCAGGAATTTGCCGGCAGATTACCAGCAGGTCATTGAAAAGGAACAAGTAGATTTCTCTGAAGAGTTTCTTGGTGCGAAGTGTTCGTGATGTCTTTGGACCATTCATTTGCTGCAGTTCCCCTTGCTTCAGCAGCCAGCGGGAGTGAGAGATGATGGGCACAGACTGGAAGTGAGGAAAGGATGGCAAAGATCAGGAGAACAGCAAAACCCGGTGGGTTTATGTGGTCAACATGCTGAAAAGCAAGAGATGCAAAAGGAAGGGTGGTGAGCTCCCATCACCACAGCTTGCACTGCAGAAGGTGGAGCAGAGCTGCACAGAGAGGGCAGTGCGCTCTGTCATTCACACCGCAGCCTAGCTGAGAGCGTAACAAAACTCAGGGGTATGGCAGGAGCCTGAAAGTGAACAAACACGAAAGGACAGCAATGCTGGAGTGCCAAGTGCTGGATTTAAACACCAGGACCTGCACATGCTGATCTGTCTCTGGGACATCCCCTGTGTCATCACATGGACTGAGCTTTTACAGACATCTATTGTGCATACTGGCAATACATGCGTATTGCCTTTCGGCTACAAAACCCCCTAGGTTAATCGGGTCCTTACTCGCTGGGTCTGTTCCAGGTAGGAGGAGATACTGTCCATGAAGCTGCAACCGCACTTCCGCTAGAGTTTTGGCACACACTGTGCTAAAAACAAGAAGTCCAGCACATCTTACATTAGAACACTACACTTGCAGTCAAATGACTGAAATACTGGGAATTATCTATGTAACTGTTGCTGTTTCCATCTTCACTCCATCCCTGTGTTCTTATGTGCACGGTGGCACAGTCTGACTTTCTGCATTCTTGCACTCCTTTCACCAGTGGAGAAGGGTTCCTAAGGCAGAGCTACTCCAGGGATGAACCAGCTCAAGCCTGTCATTACAGCCTCAGCTTTACAGGAGATGAGGGCAGCCTTGTAACTATCCCAGTCTAGAGCTGTCTTGTGGACTGTGGTCTAGCCCTGAGTGGAAAAACAAGTTCTTGTTCACCCAGTGTAGCTTTCCAAACAAATGGTCTCGCTTTATTCTGTTTTGTTGGTTTTGCTTCGGTTGTTCAGGTACATGAAAAGGTTGCTGGGAAGCTAAATATGCTCCTTAAAGTTTGTGAAGCAGATGGATCTGCAAAGCATCTCCATAGTGCTCGAGAAGAGAATTGGCAACTCTATACTCAGCACTGGAGTTTCATGGCATGAATGAGACATGGTCAGACACCCCTAAATATGGACTGTCATTCCCTGAGTGGAGCCAAAATGAATCACCAGCAGGTAATTAGAGACTGTACATAGTGCATAAATGCATGGATGAATTAAAATGGCAGGGCAGTCTTTATTTTGGTGTTTTCCAGCTTTAAAGTGTTTTGCTTTCTAAGCTTTCATCT
Organism: Pezoporus occidentalis; assembly: GCF_034315485.1. Taxonomy (NCBI): domain Eukaryota; kingdom Metazoa; phylum Chordata; class Aves; order Psittaciformes; family Psittacidae; genus Pezoporus; species Pezoporus occidentalis. The sequence continues at coordinate 2,422,043 of NW_026916336.1, forward strand.
TCCTTCAATGTAATTTGTAATGTGAAATAATAGCTCAGAGTTGACCTGCATTTTGAAGGGAGATGAGACGGAAGAGCCGAAACGGAGTGCTGGAGCAGGGGGCACCCACTGTGCTCGGATGGTTTGATGCCAGCATGTCAAATCTGCGTAGGGGCACAACACATTGGCCTCAGTGCTGCCCCTGACCTCTGCAGCATGTGTGCACTGAGATCACACAGATGGATGCAGCAGCATTCCCTTCAAAGGCTTTGGAGTTGGGACAGTGTGGACCAGGCTACCACTGAACACACACTGAAATAAGGGTAACTAGGCTACTACTGCCATGTATGTCCACACAACAGTTGGAGGGTATTGGTTTGCTTCTCTGCAAAGGGTGTTTATACCTTGATCTTGAATTCCAGTTTCTTCTGGATGCTGATCATCTGCTCTGTTCGGCTCATCTTTCTGACACCTTCATTACATGCTTTCACCACCTGGGATAAAGAGTGTACAAAGATTTGCCTTCACTGGTAAGCAACGATGAACAGCACAGAAAGGCCTGACTGTGACAGGCTAAGTGCCCTGCTGTAACAGGAACTGACCCAGCCAAACTCTTCTGTCAGCACTGTATTTGCATGAAAAAAGGAGTGGAAAACAAACAAAAACAACAATAAAGAAAACCCCTCACCAAATACGCAGACGGTGTTATAGCTGGCTGGCTATCAGAGGACATGTTAGATGGCTGCATTCGGTTACTGAAACAGAAAGTATTAAGCAATAGTCCATGTTGCCCAGCACAGGGTATATCGCCTTTTCCAGATCCTGACATGCCATGTATCTCATCTTCCTTGTTCCCAACACTTGTGCACACACAGTATCATCTTCAAGAAGAAAATGAAGCCAAAGATCTTAATTTCAAAGATGCAAATGCTGTGGTTCTGCCAAGCAGCACCAGATGCCAAGGCTATGAAATGTCCCAGCAAAAGAGACATTCATCATACAGAGCCCAGCTGTGTTCTAAGCACAAATTTTAACTGAAAACCCACAACCAACGTGTGAGCACTACCCTATTGCAGGGACCTTAACCTAGATGCCACTGCCTGTTTCATAAGGAGCAATTCTCTTGAGAACTGGCTAGGTAGAAAAATCACATTGGAGAACAAGTTCCACTTTGTGCTCTGTTTCTGCTACTCAAAACCCACCAGAATATCAGCAATTTAAACTGTGATCAGCTCTTCCCTCTTGAATAGGGATACATACAGGGAAAATAAGCACCAGATGACCTCTGCTGTAATGCCTGTACTTAGCTGGACTTTAGGCATCTAAACTTCCAACACTTACAGATAAGTAACCATGCAAAGGCAGTTAAGAAACTGATCGGGTGGGTCAGCAGCAGCTGAATCTAGAAAGAGCATTTTTCCATCAGCAGTTGTAGTTACCTGCATGTTTCAGGAACAGCTTTCCTCAGGCTTCTGACCAATGGATAAAAACCATTGCTACCAGATGCAAGAGGGATTCTGCAAACACTAACTTAATGCAGAATACTGTTCATTGTAAAGGTCTCTGTCTTTCTCCCTAGTGATCTCCAAAGTGTACGCTTCCTACACTAATCCAGGGAAATCCAGGAGCCTGTTTTTCAGTCAGAAGCTATGACTGTATCCTCAGGTTGATATTCTAGCACAGTTTTTAACTTCAAATACTTCTACTGAACTGCAGGACTTGAGATGTCCCAAGCTTCTGGTGAAGGGTTCAAACACTGTTCCATGTGGCTGCCATCTACACGCAGAGACCATTGAGTTATGTAGCGTGGAGGTGGGATTGCCCTGTCTGACCGTGTCAGATGGAAAACATCCCAATGCTTTCCTGTTTTGTGTGCAGCAGTAACTAGCCCAACCAAACAGCTACCTACCAGCTTCAGGGAAGAGGGCTAAAAGCAGGCTTGAGTACTTCATTAAGAAATTGTTATTCTAGGTCAGAGGAAGAAGCGTGCTGCATTGGAGGAAGCCTGACACAGTTGTGCTCTGTTGCCTGATGTGGCTAATTACATCCCTTAGTGAGATCCATCACCTTCAACTATCTGCAAAAAACAATTTGTAATCTTGAATTCTCCAAGGGAAAACATTCTCTCTGCCCTTTCCTACAGCAGAAACATACACATCTGTTGTTAGCAAAGGACTCCTTGTCACTGACATCTGAGTGCTGCTGGATTAGTCTATCTTTGAGAACAAGCAAGGCTTCAGGAAAAAAATATTACTCCTGAAACACAGTGATAGGATTTAAAGAGACAGCTTCAGGAGCTAATGTGGTTTATATGTCTTTTTTTAAGGAGGGGAAGGTGGGAGGAATGAACATGATGGTTTCATCTTAATGGCCTTCAGTTTAGCTCATTCAGACTTACTGTTTCCAGCTCTTTATGTGCATCCAGGGCAGTGTTTTCCCTGTCAGACTTCTCTTCTACTTTCTTCAAAATATTCTGCAGGGGAGGAAAAGCTGTGTTAATTCTGATCCCAATTTGACAGCACAGAAACTGTCAAACTAGCCTCTGAGTTATTTCTGGCCATCAGCCTCATTACAGGGTAGGTGACAGAGTACAGTGACTCTCACCTCTTTGTTCCTCTTTCTCATTAAAACCTGGTCCCATCTGACCTTATATCTAAAAGAAATACAGCAGGCAGAATCCTATTTTATATATATATAAAAGAAAAGAAAAATAGATGGAGCTGGCACTAACAGACAACTCTTGCTCAGTAAAAGCTATGTGGCAAATTCAACACTAGCTTGGGGATGGTCTCTGAGTGAATAAATCTTTTCCATAGTGGTTTATAACATCTAATTCTGTGGAAAGGCTTCACCCATCTCTAAGTTTGATTGTGGCTGTATCTAAGCCTCATTCACAACTGCTGAAAAGAAAAATGGAGTGATCCAGAAGACCCTCAGAAGAGAGAGAAGAGCACAAATCTCTACCTGCACCAGCAGTTTGAGCCGAGTGATCCTTTGAAACGGCAGAATAAGGAAGGAAGAAAAGGACAGGCCTTTGCACTTGGGATCCAGCTCCAGCTGTGAGATCACTTCTCGGAAAGCTGGCTTGTCCTGCCTGAAAGGAGAGAGAACAAAGGTGTGAGGGCTTTAAGTGCTCCTCTGCCTGAGCCTCTGGTATGTGGCTGGTGACCCAAAAGCAGGTTAGTCCCATAGTCAGCATCTGCCTGGCCTCTCCAGTGGGAGAGAAGAGGGGACTCAATGCTTCTAGGTGTACTTTAGTTTAAATCCAGAGTTATTTATAGTGTTGGGGAGGGAAAAAAATAGACTTTTAATGTAGAAGCCATGGTAGTGTTCACATGTGTTAGCACATCTAGCTCAGCAGCATGCACTGTGTGCGTAGGTGCGTGTGAATGGGGTGTGTGTCCAAGTAGATGAGTCAGAGGCATAATTATACATTTTTACACAGTTGGAACTCTGTGACAAGGTGAAATTTGCTCAGCCATAAGAACAAGACAAGCCACAAAACAGCTCAGGCTTGGCTACTGCTACTCCTGGCTGCTGCTTAGCTGGAGGAAGGAAATCATTGCCTGGCCTGAGAAGGGCATGGGCTGTACCCTGATGGTTTGGAGCAGATGAGGGTATTGCTGGGCCATGGACACAGCTGTACAGAGCAGCTAAAAGTCCCAGCTGCCATAGTCAAAGTCAATGCTTCCTGGCAACTGCAGGGACCTGAGGAAGACTTACACTGCTGGAGTCCTGGCTAGCAGAAACAGCGTGGATGTGAAGAGATTGCTAACTGTGCAAAACCTGTCTCTACTGTGTGTGACTTGCAGCATCTAGGAGAAGCCGTTGTACATGATTCCCCCTGCTGCAGCAGGTACTTATGTGATGGTGTGGCTCTCCAGAGCCATAGCAGAATGAACCTGAGTGTACCTGAGGAACTGCCAAATGGGGTGAGCTGTGACCACACCTCAGACTTTGAGTTCAACCAAGTGCTGTAGAATTGCTGCGCCAGCTAGGAGCCTGTGGAACAAGTCTATTCTTTTCAGTTTGCTTTTTGTTCTCCTGCAGACAGAAAGAATGCTGCCTTCTAAATTCATATCTAGGAATACCTCTATCTCCAACAGGTCCTTTTCAAGCTCATCTAATCTAGCCTATTGCTGCTTCACTTCTGAGTGTTTAGCTAATGAGTCTAGGCAAACTGTTCATATTCTGCTGCTATATTGCTTGCCTCTGACTGAAGGAAACCCAGTGGTACCCTTCCTTTGGAGACAACAGTTGGGAAAGCACAACAGAGGCCCCTTGAAGTGTTGGGGGTTTTTATTCCTCAAAAGCTGGGGAGCAGAGAAAGGATAGGATTAGGGTTTGTTACACTCCCCTGAACTAGCTTCTGCTGCGGGCAGGAAATACAGTGCAGTATGCGCAATGGGCTGTCCTGAAAGAATCTAGGACATTGTAACTAAAGAAAAAACAATTCTCCTGCTTGAAGACAAGCTTGGAGGTCACTCTTTGTTTTGAGCTGGGGAAAGACAGTTCCTATGGGATCAAAAGACTTGCTAAACTTGAAAAATAATGCAAAAATATTTTGCATTTTATCCTCAGGCCTAGGTAGTGTCTGTGTGTGTGACACTAGAACGTGAAGAAAATTCCTTTTTTTTTTTTTTACAGCTTTTTTTTTTTTTTTAAAGAAAATTTTGCTCTGAAACACAAAAGAAATCAGAGCTTTGGGAAACTCAAATGCCTTGCTGAGCAGCCTGGGAAAAACACTGGGTGTTCTTGTCATCAGAGATCTGTATTATATTCTTGGGCTTTCAATCTCTTGCCTGTACTTGCAGTTTAAAAATACATCTATTTCACAAGCATGTGCCCCTGTGTACATCATGAATATTTCCCACAGCTGGAAAACGCTGGCTCTGAATTTACTTGGTATGATACCTGCACACTGTATCACCCCACCCTGGCTATAAACCCTTTTAATTGTGTTTTCTTTTTATAGGTGCAGTGAAAAATCAGTGATGTGGGAAATCTTTTTCTGTACCACCTAATCCTTTCTCACAAATATCAAAATTACAGTGAAATCTCATGCAATTTTGCACAATAATTTAAGCATCAAGCACCGGCACTCACAGAAGCTGCTTGTAAGCTCTCTCCTGGTAGGTCTGGTTGGAGACGTAGGTGATGTACACAGAGAAGTGGTTAACTGTATGCTGATAGACAATATCGCACACATCCGAGATGACAATGTTCTCCTCCACCCGCTGCTCGAGGTCCAACAGGAAGCTAGGTGAGAAACCCGGTGCTCATATTAATTGTGACATGTCTGTTGCAGGGAATTCCCAGAAGAAGGCCTTGAGGTTCAAAGCAAGACATGTATCCACAGGCTCTTTGAAAAGACAATGAGTAACAGACTGCCCCTGCTCAGCTCCTCCATCCCTCTACAAATGAGGTTAGTTAAAGCAATGCCATTCAGCTGGACTAAAACCCAGCAGCAGTTCTTACCGCTCACTAACAGCCATGACATCCAGGACATTGGAGAAGAGGATGTGTGCTTCAGAAGGGTGTAAGATTTTTTTCAGACGTTCATTCTCCATGAAGTGAGACACCAAAAGATTCAGGCTCTTGTAATAGGAGGCTTCGGAAGTAACCAGCTCAAACATGGCCTGGGGGAGAATTCCAGAGGAAATCAACAGGTACCTTCTATAGTAGAACAGTGCTAATGAGAACATCAGTCATGAACCTTGCACCCATCCGCCAAGCTCAGACTACAGGGAGAGGTAAGCCCACAATGGCATTTGTCATGTGTTACACAGGATAGTGACTTGAATGGGGAAGATTTCCTCCTTCAACCATCAGCTTGGGCTGTTTCTGTCTCTCCTAAGTTGTTAGACCCCATTTCCTCCACTGAATCTCTCCAGCAGAATTATCTTTCTTTCTCATTGTATATAAGCAGTCTGATTTTGTGCACATGCATGCATATGAGGGCTCCATGGGCTCCCTCCTTCCTCCCTAGTGTCACTTAATCTTAACTTGAAGCTGCTCCAGGCACCAGCGCTCTCTATGTCCACTTGTCGCAGTCCTGCACTTCCATCTCCTTTTAGGGGAGGTCCCCTGACAGCCCCCATACACCCTCCAGCACCCTGCTGATCATGAGAGCACTGGCTTGTTGCTCTGCTCACTGTGGCTTGTTGTGCTACCCAGGAGGGGTCTCCTTGCACCATCTACACCCTTTGTTTTAGCGAAGCCATGTTGTATGGGCTGGGATGTACAGCACCCAGCACACTGCAGTTGCAGTGTGCGATGTGCTCCTTTCGGGAGCGCTAATACAAATAAACAGCCGTGGTGCTCCAAGGCCCTGTGTCTTTTCTGACCCAAAGGAATTGTCCAAGTAAGGCTTCCCAGTCAACCCTGGCCACATACTTTTCTGACCCAATCACCAAGGACTGGGACAAGACACACAAGTCCCTAACTATTACCGTAAGTCATAAACAATCTCTGAGTATTCAGCTCTTGCTTCTCCTGTTAGAAAACTGGAGCAAAGCCTGGCTTCCTCAGGCCAGGGAAGTGGCCAGGGGAAGCAGAAAGACAAACTGGTGGTTTGGGTCAGAGATAAACAGTTTAATGAGATGAGGATATAAAGCCTTCTGCCTGCAGCAGGTGCCACAGGGTCACTCCACTATTGCCACGCAGAGGTCCCTTATTCTCCAGGCAAGTCTTTGTTGTCTTTTCTCAGAGCTAGATGAGCAAGGTGATTATTTACACAACTACTCAATCTGTTAGTTGAAGTAAGACTAACTGAAGATTAACAAGGGCTTCAAAACAGTGAAAAATCATTAGATCCTATCTCAGATATCTCTTGATGAAGGTGTGTCTTGGGCTTCTTGTCCCAGGACTGGCCCATGCTGCCGCTGCTAAAGAGGAACCTTTTGGTAGTTCAGTGAAAGTCTCACTTCTTTGAACCCAAAGTCGCTTTGACCCTTGAGCCTAAGTTCCCCTATGCCTGTAGCTCCCCTGCTGCTCCTCAGTGAGGGTGGCAGGGTGCGTGTCCCTGAGCTCTGCTAGCTCTCAGAGGTGGCAGGGGTTCAGCTAGAGCTGAGGAGATCAGTGGAGCAGCAGGTACATGCAGTATTTTCTGTGTTGTGAATATGGAAAATATCCTCCAAATCAGTTGTACTTTTTGGTGGGTTTTTGTTTGTTTATGGTTTTAGTGGGGAGTGAGGATTTTTCTGGGTTGTATTTTTCATTTTAAATAAATGATTTGAACTCTCCTGATCAGTTTTTGGCCTTTTGCTGGAAATACTGCTATGTATCACAGAAGAACCTGAGGTACAGAGACCTGGTTATATTCCTGACACATTCCTGGGTTATATGACACTGCACTGCAATCCAAGATCTGCCTGTTTGGAGAAATTAATTTGCGTGTATTTGCTGTTTACCTTGGTGGGGGATGCTTGATCTGCATGGTCATGTGCAGAGTGCAAGACATACTAAGAAATAATGAAAATGGTAGTAAAAACATCAATGCACAGGGCTCTGATTTAAAGGAGATCTTAAGAAAGTACAGAGCATCTCCACTGACTGGGACAAGCTTCTGTAAGTGTCCACAGCATGTGAAAGGCACAGGTTTCTGAATTTACTTTGGAGATCCAACTGGTCCTTTGCAGGCCCAAATCCCCTACTTCATGCAGCCCAGACTGCTGTCTCCCTTTTGAATGGTAAGCATGAGCTGCAAACCTCATAAACTGGCACCAAATATCCAACCTTGCGATGTGATGATGTGATCACTGTGGAATAACTGAGCTTTGCTAGCTTGAAGTAGTTGCTATTAAAAAGAATACAAGCTTCTCGTCTCTGCAAAAATAATTAGGAAAAAAAAAAGAACTAAATGTCAACTGATGTAATACTGCCTTCCTTAGCCTACAAGTAGTTTGAAGCTGTCTCTTGGAAACGTGACCAACACTGTTCCATCAGCCCTCTAGGTCATTACCTTCATAAAATCTCATAATCTCCCATACTAATAATTTTTATTGCTTATGTTTTGGCAGGCAGGCTGAGAAAGGACAAGAGAAGTGAAGCCTATGGAAGAAGGAAACGTAGGAGATAAAAAAGGAGAAAAATTAAGAGTCACCAAAGACAAGAGTAAGTCATCATATGAGCTTAATTCCCTTGAGACACTACTGTGTTTTACTTCATAGATTGGAAGTAACTCTTCCAAATGGCTCTGTAAACCGCTTTCTTCATATAAACCACCAGGCAAGAAGGGAGTATTCTGGTCTAGTCTAGGAAGGATGTTGTTCTGATGCCACAGCATTGCCTGTGACCAGCTCTCAGACCTGGTTGCCTTCACAGGGCCAGTGCGACATCCACCTGCTAGATATGGCCATGTCACCGCTGTGCACAACCAGGTTTAAGTCCCTCTTTTGCTCCAGCAAAGAATATTTTCAGAGCGGCAGCTCTCTGATTTAAATTCACACCATGACACATGGTGCAGATCAGTCTGTCTCTGCCCCTTTTTATAACACCAAAGAGACCTGAATCCACATAATCCCTGGTAAAAGCTTTATCAAAGCTCATACATTTTAGCAAAAATGGTTCAGTTCAAAGACTGAGAATACTTTGCTAAACTATTTTTATTAATAAGTTGTTTTGGCCGAGTTCCACTGAGCTCAGAATCTCCTAAAACGTAAGGTGAACACAATGTAGGAAAATCAATACAGTTGACAAGAAGAAAAGGACAAAATGAAGAAACTAGATGGAAATTAAACAATGATAAACTGAAAGGTAGAGAACTGAACTGGGAAAGAGGGAAAAACCAGACACTCCACAAAAAAGTTCATGCTGAAAGAAGTTTCACTGAGTGTTGTTTCTTCTAATCTCTGGACCACAACCTTTTCAGAGCCTAGTGCTTTGGTGATGGAATTTCTTTTAACATAACCCACATTTAATCCAGGGAGTGTGTGTTTTCTCTAGTCGCTTGTTCATCCTGCTACACAAGTTGCCTGTCATTTCCTCCATGTTGACTCCATGTCAGAACCCAAAGAACATTTCTTTTGCCTTGCTCATTATTAAATTTTCTATTAAATTAAAAGAAAGCCCTTGGTGATGCACCTTTTGCTGTGTTTGATGCTCAACAGATGTCCAGATAATTAAAACTTGCCTATCAATGACTTAGAAATCTCTATTTCTATTCCAGTAGCACACCATTTTCGTATTAACCTGTGGTCTGTAACTGCCTTCTTTTTTTGTTCTTCCTTTTTTCTGCATTTGTATCCACATTTTCTGTGACACTTCCAGTTTTACATCTTGCTACTCTCACATTCATTTCAGATGAAAAAGGCTGGTGTTGCAGAGGCCACCGATGCCTGAATTCTGTTTGAATTCCCGGGGCTAATGGGCCATGCTGCAACATATTTTTGCTGAAATTGCTGGGAGATAGAAGTGTTTTGGGGTTTTTGGCTGGTTGGTTGGTGGGGTTTTTTGTTTGGTTTGGGTTTTTTCCCCTCCTTGTTTGGGTGGGTTCTTTTTGTTTTGTTCTGTTTTGGTTTGTTTCCTGAAACTCCATATTCCAGCTCATTTGCTGCAGTGGGGACAATGACAAATTGCCTTCCATGACACTTTTCAAGCATCCATTGCTCTTCTTGTCAAGTTTCTTGTTTTGATGCTTGAAAAACACCTAGGTCTTGTTTTTTATCTTGTATTGATAACCTGCTCAGTCATTTTCTGTCATTGCCAAAATCAAGACCAGATTCCTCCTCTTGTTCTTGTCTTTAATTTTGAGGATTACTGCAGATAAGGAACTTTTAATCTGACTGTTTAAGCCCTGCTCCATCATACCTATGGTGGGGTTCCCTTCCTCAGCTCTGAACAGGGGTGTTTGCTTCAACTTTTAGTTTGTGTGCCGGTATTCTTCCCTGTGGTCTAAATAATACTCTTATTCCACTTTTCCTGGCTGAAGAGCTGCAAGCTCTTCTGGTCCCTGTGTTTACCATAGGTTTGAGGATTACGTGGGTCAGAAAGGAATGATTTCTTACTTTAGACAGTTACTCCAGAATTTCTGCTGCTCAGAAATTACTTCTCAATTACTTCAGGTAAATTCCTCCAATTCTCCTTCATGAAGCTGAAAACTTTACATTCACTTCATCAAGCCTTCATGTACAGCTCATATTGCTAATTCATATCCAACATAAGTACAGTTCCAGTACTGCAGGAGCAAGCAGTGCTCACATATAGCAAGGTTGAATTCAACCTTATCTCTTTAATTGCCTCGGAGACTTCTCCATCATTCCTAGTTTCCTGTCCTTCACTCTCCTCACAAAGCCAGTTCTCCACTTCATTCAATGTTCAGCCAATTTCACAGCTTTCTGGCTTTGAGCAATTTTATATTCTCTCACTGTGCTAATCCTAGAGCAAATAGGAAGAAAATTTCAGCTCTGATAAACTAACATTGGAGGAAACAGCACTTCTTTAAGGCAGCAACGTCCCATCTCCATCCGCTTTATTTCTCTTGTTATTTAAGCAGAGAGAAGAAAATTCATCACACTTAGTGCTGGGGTTTAGCAGTGCAGAGATTTTTTCCTTAAAACACCCACAGGTAATGAACGTAACTCAACAGAAATTGCAGGTTTTGAAATCTCTAGTGCAAACTTTTAAGCAAATGTTTCTCTGTAAAAGACTCTTCATTTTGAAGCAGAAAGAAAAATAAAAGCTCATTATTTTTCAGATGCCAGACTGTGTTTGTAACGCTGGCAGTTAAAAGTACCGTGTTTTGCCAGGTATACAGAACACATCTGATATGAAAATAACCAGAGCAGAGGAAGATCATGGAAAAGCAACAAATCATTTCAGTCACCTTCAGACATAACCCTAACACACTAACAGCCTGTGCTTGCTGGCCCAAGCTACCCTATATAAACACCAATCCCTTCTACCAAGGGTGTAAGTAACACACCCCTGCAGTTCATAAGATAAGCCTTTCCAGTGTAACAGTGAAGTTATAATTTGGCCAGGACGAGGATGGCACTGTATAGACCCAGGATTCGTAAAGGTTGATTGTGCAAATTCAAGTAAGTTTAGGGGGAACTGCTCACACCCTGAGATGTTCCCCACCGTTTGGGGTACAATCTCATGAGCCAGAGCTGAACAGACACACGGCAACAATGGTCTCACCATTGTTGAGAAGCAATCCTGGCACAGGGAGTACAGCAGGACTTGCAGGATAGAGCCCTTGAAGGCCAATTGCACACCACACACTAAACAAGGCTTGCTCATCTCCACTGCTGGCTGTACATTGTCAAAGAGCACTCTCAGCCTCCACACTGTCCAAAATAGCACTCAGTTGTAAGCTGTTGTGTGACTGATGTTTTCATTAATTATGGCAGCTGCCCCCCCCCTCCCCCCCACTCCTTTCACTGTTAATACAGCCCTATACATTAACAGTGTAGGACTCTTAAACACTGATGCCACTGCACTGTATGGCTAAAATGCAAATATACCTGTCACTGGTTTTTACTGTTTTGCATAAGACTCCAAGTAACAACATTTAAAATTAAGGCAGTTCATCCATCTCTTCCCTTTCTGTTAATGCAATCATGTTTAAAACAGATTACAGTTAATAGTTGAAGTCTTCTAAGAGTTCTGGTGGAAAGTATGTATCCTGCTAGTAAGTAACTTCAGAAGAGGATTCATGTGCACTGGGAACCAAAAGCTGTATTGCAAGTGCCTCTTCATTATCCCTTTTCCTTTGTAAGTTGCTCCTAATGCTGAAGCAGAAAAGGGAAAAGAAGGTCTTTTTTTTTTTTTTTTTTTCTACAGAAACAACATCTGTAGTTTCAAGAAATGTGTGAGTGGTGTTAATGCAGAAGAGTACCCAGCAGGGGCAAGGCTTGTCTGTGACTCCTATGGGGCTTTTAATTTTTAAGTCTTGATCATTTGACTAATTTACTCTCACTCTTTTAAGCAACGACCGAGTTAAAAAACATTCCACCTTCCCCGTTACCTCCTGCAGCTTGATCTCATCTGGCTGGAGAATGCTGAGGACCCCACTGCTCCGGATCTCAGGAAGATCCTGCCATAAGTTGAACCTGGAGTTGGAGTTCCTCAGCAAACTGATTTGTGGTGGAGCTTTGCTTTCAGGTGTACTGGTAGGTTCTGCTTCAGATGGGGTTTCCTCACTGGGTGAACTCTCCTCGGGGTCTGTCTGTGAATCCTGCAGTCGTCTGGTTTCAATTTCCTGGCGTGTAGATTTATCTCGATATTCCTGGTACAAGAGCCCTAGGAGGCAACATAATAAGTCTGAGAGGTTACAGCTGAACAAGAGTAGAAATGTATCATAGGCAAAGATAGTTGTTCTGCATCAATTGGTCTCAGCAGAGATGAGAGAGATCCCACCCGTGCTAAGCAGGAAAGCCAATTCCGGCATTCCTATTTCAGCCAGAAGTGGAAACTATAAATGGAAGGCCATTTCTAAATCTAAAGTGTTGTCAACAATCTGCTCTCATAAAACATTTAGTAACAGTCAGATGAATCCATGACCCATTGGAAGACATAAAACAAGTGGTTTGTTAGTTGCCAGGCTTTAAAAGGTTTCTTTCAAAACTCAACTTTCTTTGCAATATTATTATGTTACAAGTTACAGGTTGTTAGGTATGTGTAACTGTGTGCCTGGAAACCTAATACTGCATTCATTGAAACTACTTTCAAGGAGCAATCTGATGGCCCTGAAAATCCTTAAGGAGGAAAAACAGAGCTTCTGTTAAGGCATTGGACAGGTGAAGCATTGGGACAACAAGCCACAGTTACTAGCTTGTTTTGGTATTGACTTTGTGGTTAGCCTTGGACGTGTTGCTTAATATTCTCCTGTGTTTTCTAAGTTTCTGTGATGATTGAAGATAGGAAATTAACATTCAAAAGGTACCCAAACGCTACAGCACTAAGGAAAAGGCTCTGATTTCACACCATCTTGTGGCACATCAATCACAAGATGCGTCTTCTGAGTTTCAATTATAAATTTCAGGAGCAGACGATATTGCACAGGATTTGCCCCCACCCCTGATTCCAGCTGGCAGCATGGAAAGGGCAGGAATACTGAAATTCCTTGGCCATCCTGAGCAGATCCTCTGTCTCTCCTAGGGCTTTCTACTGTCCCACTTTCTTTCTGGACCATTGGTAGGACCAGAATATTAATTGCTTGAATGTAAAATATCATTTAGAAGATATGAAAAGACAAGAAAGCATGAGCCTGCTCTGAGTCACTCTCCTCACTCAAACTGAAGGAACACAATTTACATTATCTCTCTTGCTTTGTACTTAAATTGCGAAGTGTAACATGAATGAATAAAGAGAAAAGTTACTGATGTTAAAAAAAAAAAAAAAAAGGAAAAAGGCGCAACATACATAATTTATTTTGGATCATTAGGGTTTAAAGTCTATCTGGTCCCATGCATTCATGATATTGGACCTCAGAAGCAGATCCCATGTGCAATAAGGTGAGAGGCAACTAGGACAGGAGTTTGTCTAGAGAGGACAGAAATGTATATGCTACTGCCTGTTAAATCTCTGGACCGGTTTTCACAAGTCTCTGTGCCAGTCACTGTTAGAACTATATCAGAGGTATGCCTAGGGAAAAGCACAGGCACAGGGACATCGTTCCCACAGCCCATGAGTGCATCCTGTTATCTGTTCTGCCTGGAAAGATGTTCAACACCAGATTAAAATAGCAATAAGGGTAGCTGTGCCTAGGAAACCATACAGGCTTCTGTTAGCTTCCTACATGATAACCAGAGAGAGGAGAGTTCCCCCCAAGTTCTGCATGCTGCTGCTACTTACATAATTTCTCTCTGTGTCAACTAGGCTTGTATGGTTTTCCAAAGCATTTCTGCCTGTTATTCAGCATCCGTGAGGGTACCAAGGATGTAGAGGGGTGGAAAGGCTCCTTTGGGAACAGAGTGAAGAGCCTGCTGAATCAGACCTGCTTTTGGTGGCACTTATCTGTCTTTAAGTTCAGCCTGTGCTTGAAGGCTTTTGTGTGGTAGGGCACCGAATGCCTTCTTCACACTAGACAGCAGGACAGGCTGGGAAGTACCACCCTGCAGCAGTATGGGCAGTGCTTTACTCAAGGGAAGGCATACTGGGAAACTGAATCATAATCTATTTTACTCATATTGGAGATAATTATACTTGCACTGTCTGACTGCGCAGACATGTTGTGCTGGTGGGTCTGCCCTTCAAGTCAGAGGCAGCTAAGGATATTTTGTGTAAGGGGGATTTAATGTCCCTTGTGCAGATCTGTAAAGCAGCCCTTCAAAAAAGATCCTCAAGACAAACCTCCCCTTGCTTTTAAGGAAATAAAATCCAGGTGATGAAACTTGATTTTCCTTCCAGGTTCCCTGTCTGGCCAATCAAACAGATAAGACCTATGGAGCCTTCAGTGGCAGGCAAAGGCAAATATGGACATGTGACTAAAGGCATCTACCACCAGAACTCGTTTGGAAATGACAGCAAGGTAACTCATTTATGGGGGAGCTGATGAGATATTAGCTGAAGCTCTACCACAGGCATATGGGGAGGAAGAAGAAAGCTGATACCCAGCAGAAAGATGAAAGACAGGTACGTGTTTAGGCAGAAGAAGGGTAGGCAGAAACGAGGAGGGTTGTACTAGCAAGGATAAAAGATATCTTGCTGTCTTGGGGTAAAAGGTCCATCCATGTGTTGGTAAAGAGGATACAATGGGTAGAAGCAAAGGCTCAGATGAGAAAGAGAAGGAGAGAAGCCATGCAAAAGTCTATACTAGATGAAGCAGGAGATGGTCGTGGCACAAGATGGGTGGCATAACAGATGCAAGGTCAGGGAACAGGGTTTTGACTTGTTGAAAGGAGAGCAATACATCTGGGAACTGACAATGTGTAGAATGAAGCTGAGATCAGTAGCTGAATGTGACTCAGAAGCTCCAATGATTTAGTAAATGCTTACATTTAGTAAGTGAACAAGTGCAAAATGTCAGAGACGTGTAAAAGTTCCATTAATTGCTTAATGCCCCAACTATCCCTACTGTAACCTGGGTAGAGGTTAGCTATGTGGTCAGAGCACAGGTTTGGTGTCGCCTGTTGACATAAGTGGTTAAGGCTGATCTTCCTAAGGGGTGTTTACATAGTTTGTACAGTACATAACAGACTCTCTGTTTGTGTTTATTCCATTTAATTTAGCTGTCACAGTCTCCCTTCCCAGCTCTCTCAAAAACTGTGAGGAAAATTGACAAACTAGTTACTAAATGTGGAAATGCCTGCCTTAGAGAGTTCGCAGTGCTCTTAAAGTGAGTGCTATTACATTGAAACCCATGTAAAATCTCAGGAGGTCCAGAGACGTTTTCTCTGAAATTCTCTGCTCCAGTTTCAAGCAAAAAGCCCATTAATGTCTCAAAAGCAAGAGAGAGGGAAGGGAGAGAGTGTGCTCCAGCCATTTGAAATGACACCTCTTCTGGGCATTAGCATAGCAAACCCCATCTCCTCCACCAAGGTGCAACAGACCTACTTGCAGTTGCACTGACAAGTGCAGATCTATAACACGGCAGGCATCCCTCTGATACACACCACATAAAAATATACATGAATATAGCAACTGGATAGATTTGAAGTCCTGCTGGCTTAAGTATTTTTACCATGCCTCTTAATTAACTGACAACATATGCCACATCTGCCTTGGGAGATTAGTACTTACACAGCCACAAGGAAGCAACAGATCTGGCAACACTTACGTAAATTGCTCACCACTTTCCTCCAGAAGGCCTGCTGAACTCGGCTCTTTGGTCTTGACACTGTCAGGCTTCTGGTTTCACACCAGCTCCTTTCCCCAGCACTGTCCCACTGGCATCAGGTGCTCCAGGAATGAGCCCTGCCTGCCATGACCTGACATCAAACTGCAGAGACTGCATGAGGATCCTCTTTGTTCCTGGCAGAGAGGCTCACCTAACTGCTCATGAGATTTATCTACCTGATTTCCCCACATAAAGTGCTGCATTCCTGCCCTCTAGATTCAAGCATCTTGCAATTTAATTTCCTGAAATTGATCAGAACTGTTTAAAAATGAAGCTTCTCTATTCCCACCATAAAACCTGCCTCAGGATAGGGTTTCACTTTGCAGTTGCCCAAATCTCTCTGGGGAATCTCACAATACCATATGGGAAACCAAGAAACAAGCTGTGAAAGTCCTCTCCACATCCCACAAGAAAAAAAATGAATTCAGAGATACCACAAGAGCAAAATCATAACCATCCTTTCCTCCACTGCCACCTGACACCCGCCACTCTCCTTTTATAAAGAGACTGCAAATGGTAAAATGACTTACTCCTCTGCTGCAAATGCTACCTTAGTGTATACAACTAATGTCCAACATGATTGTTGATACTGTGCTTTAGACTTACACCTTTTTGAGTAGGCAGAATAAGATTTCAGCAGAAAGTTGGCTATAGCCTTAACAATTAAAGACTACGTAATTACAAAAAGTAATCATTATTTATGGATGGGGTAAAGTTGCTCAGCGACAGCATAAGATCTCATGTCAGGCAGCGTGCGAGCCTGCTGCTCCTAAAGACAGCAAAGAGTCACCGGTAAGGCGATGGTCATGATGTCTTACGCCAACAGTGAGGGACCAGGGAGAGAGAGTTCGGTTCCCACAACACAGTCGCCCTACCCCTGCCTGGGGCTGCCTCCTGCCACGTACCGCTCGGGTTCAGACCTAGGTCCCACTCGCTAAACTCTGAGGCTTTGGGGGTGTTTAAAGGGGATGGGACACGGCGGCTCGGAGCGGGTGAGGGTCCCGACCCGCCGCGGCAGCACCTCTAGGGGCTGCTGTGCTGCCGCCAGCGCGGGCAGCGGGCAAAGCGGCGAAATTGGAGAGCGCAGTTGGCCGCACGCCCCGGCCGGGACCGCCGCTGGACGGCTCCTTACCGATGTGCTCGATGAGGTTTCTCCAAGAGTCGGCCGTCATGGGGTGGGCAGGCGGCGCCGTGGCTGCGGCGGGGCTCTCCTCAGCGGCCGCGGGGGGCTCCCTGTGGGAGGCAAAGGCACCCACCCTCAGGGGCAGCAGCGGGGCTCCCCGCTCCCGGCCTTGGCCCCTCGCACCCCTCCATGCCCCTCAGTCCCGCCCCCCCGCTCACCTGCCGGGCTGTCCCGCAGAGCCGTCCTGGTCGAGGGCGCAGGCGGCGCTGAGGGCCGCGGCCAGCAGCTCCATGGCCGGCGGCGGCAGGTGGCTGCCGAGCAGCTCCGGCGGCGGCAGCGGCGCGGGGCTGGGGGAGCCCGGGCGGTTGCCACGGTAACGGGGGTAGGAAGGCAGCAGCCTGCGCGGGAGGGAGAGGGGAGCTGCGGCCTCCCCCGGGGCGCCCCCGCAGCACCCCGAGACCCTCTGAGCCCCCCGGATCCCCTCAGAGCATCCCCGGTCCCCTCGGACCCTCTCCGCAGACGCTCCCCCCGAAACCTCCTAAGAGCAGCCTCAAATTCTCTCAGAGCCTCCCCTCAGACCCCCCCCCATCAGGCGTCCCAGGGTCTCTCCACCCAGATCCCCTCAGAGCCTTCCCAAGCCTCCTCAGAACCACCATGGGGCTCTCCCCCTAAATCGCCACAGAGCTACCTCAGACCTTCCTCAGGTATTCCCATAGATTCTCTGCACACAGACCTCTCAAAATCCCCTCGGAGCCTCCCGTCGGGCTCCCACAACCACTCAGAACGCCATAGCCCCTTGCAGCCCCTCTCTGCGTTCCTAGATCTCCTCCGAGAGCTCTTGCCACATCCCTGCAGAGCCCCCTCTGCCTTCCCCAAGTCCGAGACCTCTCCGAGCCCGTTAGAGTTCTTTAACCCAGCTCTCTCAGAGCTCCCTGCAGCCCCTCCGGAGCCCCCCCAAACTCAGCCATCGGAGCTCCCACTCGATCCCTCAGGCTTCCCACAGCCCCTCAGGTTCCGAGCCTCAAAAATCCTTTCCAAGCCCCTCAGGATCTCCCCGTCTCAGAGGCCCCGACCCCCCGCAGCCCCATGCTCGGCACCGCTGCCCGCAGAGACCTTCTCAGCCCCCCACCTCTCCCTTCCAGCGCTCCAACGCAGGTCCCTCCTCCACCGGGAGGCTCACTCCCTCCTCCCCAAGGGCCCCCCCAAAAGGCGGTGATGCCTGCCCCAGGGCCCCCCCACCTTCACGGGCACCCCTACCTCCATCCCCCCTGCTCTCCTGAAGAGAGGCTTCTTCTTCAGACGCAGGGAAGCCCCTTCTCCATCTCCCTCCCTCCCCAGCAAGGCACCCTCCCCCAGCAAGCACCTACACCCGCCATCCCACCCTATGCACCAGTCCGGGCCTCAGCCCCCTCTGCTCCATGCACAGCCACCCCACAGCGGGAGGGGGGGTTCTCCTCCCTCTGACCCAGGACATAGCGCTGCTCCCCATCCTCTGCACCTCTCTGCCTATGTGCACCGGCTTTGAGGGAGAAAAAGGAGTAGGAGATGGGGTCTCTCCTGAACTGCTTCCAGATCTGGTGCATATGGTGCTTTTCTTCTCCAGGACTGAAACCCCGAGATGGAGGAATGTAACTGGGGAACTCAGTCTAATCCCTCCGGCTGGGAACTGCACCCCTGGTTACCCCACAGGAGTGACCGCTCTCCTCCTCCGGCAGGGCTTTGCACCCGCTCAGTCATCTCCCCCGTCTCCCCTTCCTTAGCGTTGCTACTTCCATAAGGATATATTGTCTCGTTTAAGTAGTAAGCATCTCAGTACTCAATGATCTGTATCTGTCTTCGTTCAGGTAATTGTTTTTCCGCCTCAGGGGTAAATCCTCTTGAGCTCCAGACTACGGTTACACCCTTGGATCAGTTTGAGTGCTTGTGGACAGGTTGGGTGCAGCTCTTCCCTACACGTTAGTAACCCTCAGCTGAAAAAAAACCGTCATCTGCACCACGTTGCAATTGAGGAGTTAACAGCCAGAAATCGCTCAGCTATCCCCCGTGTTCTCTTGCTCCCTGTCGCATAAATAACTGTGTTTCTTTCTGTTCTTGGTAACATAATTTATGCACCAATACAAAACCTGTGTGTTGGTCTCTGTGTGTAATATGCTTTCCTTTTTTTGTCATTTTTATATTGTATTTGCTAAATAGTACATCAGGATAGCTTCCAATCGGTACATGACTGTACATTCAGAAAAACTCCGTCAGCTTATGTGAACTAGATCTTGATCTGACACAGCAGAGACCTCAGTCCTTAAGTCATTAAGAGGCAGAACAGCAAAGAAAAACAGCTAGAAATGGTGAAGACTCAGAGAAAACTGTCAGTCCAGCCCAGGTCCAGCCCCACACTGAGACATCGGAAGGGCCAAACAACGGATAGGAAAAATCAGAATGAGGTTGAGAGCTGTAGCTGTAGACAGCCTTTTGCACTTGAGAGGAGTAGGAAGAGAGCACGACAGCTGGGGCTGCATTGGGAAGATTGTCACCAGGTAGATGGTCAGTATGAGATGAATGTGAGTTATCAGACATTAAACACAGGGGCTATAGGGGGTTTGAGGAGACAGAGGTGCATTGTGGAAAAGATAAAGCACCACAGACTATCTGAAGCTCTGCCTAGTGACTGACGTCACTTTTGGTGGCTTGCTGCCAGGGCAAAAATGTTGTCAAGGGTTTCAGTAAGTGGGTGGGATGCTAAAAAGCTTGTTTCTTAGAGAAGTGGAGCCTCCTTATCTTGAGTTCTGGAAAAGCATGGTGGCTGTTTACTATTTTCTGAAGGGAAGGACCAAGAGCAGTGGGGAGTTCTCCCTAGTTTGCAAAAGGAAGTCACTGCATAAGCTCTTGCTGACACTGCTGGAATTAGTATTTATCTAAATGTAACTTCTGGGTGTATCTACTGAAAAAAACAATCAGAAGTATGCTTTAGGAGTTTAACAGACTCTCACCCCTCTCATTTCTTCCCTCCCAAGGGTTAAATGTCTTGCAAGTTGAAATTTCTTTTTAGAAAAAGCATCTAGGTCATGGTGTGAAAAACATTCAGAAATAGAAAGCATTTTTCCAGGATCCCAAATTTGATAAGTTGATCCAAATTTGGTAATTTGATCCTGCCTGTCTTCCTTTTTACTTCACATTTTCCAAACTAATTTCACTTTTGGCCTGAGATGAAAACCCGAAAATATCACTAAAAGTAATGATGGTAATAAATACGTTGGAAGCTACGAAGAGGTGAGAGCACCAGCTGAGAGTGAAATGCCTCCTGTGGCCACGGGAGGCCACAGCTCGTATTTTTGTGTCGGAGATCTGTTCCACTGTGTAGAAATCAATGACTAATAGTCTAATTTTCCTTCCCTTAGAACTTTTCTCTTTTTTAACTGTAACTTGGTCTTTCTAAAATGTTGCTCTTTCTGCCTTTCCATGTTTATGCTCATACTTCATGTTGATACATGGAAGTATATCAACATGATACATTGTCCATAAGCCTGAGAAACACTTTTTCTCCCAAGAGAGGTGACAGATATTTAGCAAGAAGGAGATATTTTTGTCCTACAAAAATTGTCAGGATTTTCTAAATCTTTCTTTTCTCTTTGGGGACAAACCAGAAAGCTTTCAGCATTCATAATGGAAAATGAAGGTGGGCAACCAAGTGATTCTCTCACAGTGGGTTTGTGGCTGGGATGTTCATGCTGGGTGTGGAAGATCCAGGTCCAAGTCATGGCTGTGTCATTCTTTCCCACCCCACATGTTACTGCCTGTTCCAGGGTGGATCAGTCTCTCTTCCTGGAGCTGCTCTGCTTTCTCTGGTCACTGGAAAAGGTTCTTGAACCTGGTGAATGACTTATTCACCAGATACTACTTTAGGTCAGCTAATACCAGCCTATCTGTGCCAAGTAGAATAGCTCCAGTACAGCTGCCCTGCCTCTTTCTTCCTCCCTACTTCCACAACTGATAGGACTGTGTGCAGTTTAAGCTGACCTAGCTGCTCAATTCCAGTTTTCACTTGGCTCCCTGAGGCAGATTTCTACCTCAGCTTCTATGCTAGCACTCATGCTCATCTCATTCTCGATGAACAGGTTGGGGCAGCTACACTGGTGGAAAATGATTCTTTTTTTTTTTTTGGTAGAACTAGCTTTGTTGTGTCTGGATTGTCTCGCTATGGAGCGAGTTCAAAGCGAGTGCCAGCATAGTGGAGGTGGCAGACATGCAGATGGATGGCAGGACATGGCAGTGCCACCTTGGATTGTTTTACACTGCTGTGGAGCTTCAGGCTCAAGCAGAAGTTCCTGCTCCATCTAATCTTAACCATCTGGGTAGGAGTTTGGAGGAGGTTTTCGTTTTTCTCTCTGTATCAACAACACATTTGATACAGAGCCTAAAAAGCTTTCCTCCATATCATTGAAGTCAGTTAAATCTCATGATGGCAAATCAGTTTTCTGACCAAAATCCCTGTATTTCATCCTAAAAATTTCCTGTCTAGTTGTAGAGGAAGAAAAAGAATCTGACTTTATGTTTTACTAGAACCACATACACTCAAGCAATCAGTGAAAAATCCTGTCCCAGAACCATACAAGTGCATTGTGCTCTTGTTGGTGACAGAAGTCATGCAGCTCCCTGACACACCAAAGCCCAGTTTTGTCTCAGGACTTCTTAGCATTCCCAAGCACACAGGCACTGGAACTAATCCGTGTGCTCTGGTGACATAGAGCATAACCATGGTTCAGCTCTCTGTGGGCAAAGGAGAGCTGGTGTGAGCTTGCATACATGCTGCAAAGAAGGGGTTCATGTGGTTGCACACTGTTTCCAGATTCACTGCACTGCTGTTGGAAAAGACTAAATGTTGACTGACCTGGTCCATGGTTGCATTAAAAATGTGGTAATTGCTGTGAGTTTATAGTTAGTTTATTACAATTATCTCATTTAAGTTGGGTTTGGGGGATTAATTAATTGTATTTTCAGGCATAGGAATTTGGAAAAATGATTAATTATTTGTATTAAGATTTTTTAATGTGTGTCTAAACTCCAAAGCAATCGTTAGAATAAAACTGTGCAAAGAGCTTGTCTTCAAATGATATTGAAATTCATTTTTTTAATGTTCTTTTACAGCAGCTTTTAGAAATTAGACCTCCTCTTCCAGAAACTAAAAAGAGAAGCAGCAGTCCAGGAGATCTTATTCATGAAAAATCCCCCAAACCCTTCCAGTCAGTGGGAGTTTCACACCAAGAAAGGCCACAAGATGAGGTAAGAAGCACTGTTTTAATCTGAGCTAACCAAATTTGTGGAGAAGTGTGAAGCCAGTAATAGATTTGAATAATGTTATACCTAGTCAAGGGTATTTTCATCCTTCAGGTTCATTCAGGTTCTCTCTGTTCATGTGTGGCTTTTAGCAGTGTTTTTGACAATGGGTGTGTCTGTGCAAGTTTTATTTCTGGGTTTTGACTTTTTAGTGGGAGATAAGTGGAACTCCTCATCCCTAATATTTTTAGATCCTAAAGGCCAAGAGCACATCTGTTCTCCTGAACGTCCTTCATCAAAATATCTTCATTATATCTGCTGGGGCTGGCAGCCATGCCAATAACTAAAAATGTGCAGAACTTCCTGTTATGAGATCCTTCCGTTTTGGTGCTTTGAACCTTTTGATGCTACATTTTTATTTACTGTGACCATCTTCCACAGACACGCTGTTTTTTTATTTATTGAAAACAATCATCAATTTCTTAAGCTTAAGAAAAAAGTATTGAATTCCTATTAAAGGAAAACAGAAAACCTATCCTTAGGAAGCCTTGGTTTCTGTTGATATACGAGTTGAAATTTGTGAGGGCTTCATCTTTGCCATACTTATGAAAATCCATAGAAATTAATAGGCCCTTTTCCACTCTCTGTAATACACACAAATGTTAGACTTAGATTTTAGCATCTAAAATCCGTGAGCTGCTGCCCATGGAGAGAACACGTGCCCTGCTCAGAGCTAAGAGAAACAATTCTGATATTGCAGCTACAAACTCTGCCTGGTCCAATTCTAGACACTGTGAATAAAGGCTGTTTCTGCTGTAACCTCAGTGATGCTTGTGCTGGGTCCCAGCATCATGGTGAGAAAACTACTTGATTGAAGAGCAGAGGGGGCAATATTCAAGTATGCAGGGGGAAAGGTCTACTTTTGGACCAGGAAACTGCTATAAAAAAAAGGAACTCACCCACACCTGGGCGCTTTAGGAAACAAAGAGTTGGAAAAGGCTGTAAAATGGAGCACTGGGGCTAGGAGGAGGGGTGGGAGACTAGGTTTGTATGAGAATTCAAAAGGTGAGGGGCCTGGGGCATGGTAGGATGCTGAGGTATGAGCTGCAGGAGGGAAGAGAGAGGAATAATATGTCTGGGAAATAGTAGGCTGAGGAAATTGTCAGGAATTACAAGTTGAAGCTGACAGAAAAAAGGTGAAATAAAGGAGTGAAGCAGAGAGATTGGTTGAGGACCTGAGGGTCAGGGTATAACCAGATGAAGTGGATCACACTGGGAGAGCAGGAGGGCAAAACCTAGAGCTTGCTGGGTAAGGAAACCATGACAGGGCTGAAAAACCTGGCAAGCAGAGACTGGGTAGAGTAAGTGGGCAGACTGGGATTGGGATCTCCATTGGCTGCATGCTGGAAGGATACCTAATCAGACTTGTGTATGTTATTGCTTACTTCTCTATATGATCCTGTGAAATATGAGATGTTGACAGTATAAACAGTGGCTATTTTTACTGAAAATTTAGAAGTTTTTAAAATTATTCTCCCCGCAAATACTGTTGCTCTTAGACTTTTTAAGGTTCAGATTGTACAGGAAGAGGGATAAAAAATTATCTATCTGTCTATCTATATCGATCTATCTATCTGTCTGCTTACCCACCTACCTACATGCCTACCTATCTCTAAAAGAGCAAAAATTGTTGTACTTTGAGAAAATACAAAGGTTTGGTCAACATGTTTGCACCAGCTGTTCCTGACTTCACCACTTGCAAACTGATCACTGCTGGCAGCATAGAGAAGAGATAACTGTAAGCAATTTATTTTGTAAATAGAAAGAAAGTGCTCGAGTATGGTATAGGACCTTTTGCAATACAGGTTCCAGCCTCTCCAGAGGCTTCCTTGCTTTCCTGGTTAAACCACGCTATAACCAGTGCCCTCTGCTGCCCAGGACAGTGTTGAGCTAAGAGATGCTAACTCAAAATTTGCACAGGCACCCTTCAGAGCGCTGTTTTACATGCATACTGTTTCTTTCTAATATACTTGTTTGCATAAATTCAATGAAGTTAGATTCCCTTTTGCTGCTGAAGGTGACTATTTGTATTCACTGTTGTAGTACTTCTATTCTTTGAACTCAGATCTAACACAATCAAATGATTTTTAGATGATCTTTGTTTCTCTGAATTGGAGGGTTTGTAACCACCCTAAAGAAATGGTTTGCTCTGCACCAGTAGACTGATCACCTTGCAGTGAGCTTGGCAACATGAAATTTCTCACTGAGTTTCTCTTCTGCTGTTTCTAGTGGCCCATAATAAAGACATATCATTTTTTGAATGTGACTCAGTGGGAAATGGAAGGTAAATAAGACAGTCATGCTGCCAAAACATCCGTATTCTATTAGAAATGAAGAGAAGGCAACATCCTATTAGCTGGTAATATAGGGTAGACACTGATTAGTGAATCTCCTTTCTAGGGTTTGAAATGACTAATTTCTTAGTCTCTGTGGGAGCTGCTTTCAGCTGAGGCAGTTGTGGAGGGACACTCCAGGTGAGTGTTTTTCTGTGATGCCTTTCCATGGTCTCAGTCTACACAACTGCTGCCTCTGTGAAGCTGGAAGGACTCATCACAGAGGGAAAGAGCAGCTTTAGCTTTTATTTTAGTCCAGTTCCTTCAAGGTCTTTGGCTCTGGTTACTCTGAAAAACAGCAGTTGTGCTGGAAGATCAACACTGAAATATTCAGAGTGAATCAGCTGAGTTGTTGGAAAGTGGCTTGTCATGTGGAGGGCTTGGGTCTTTGTATGATTTGAAAGACTGGGATGGAGCCATGGGATGTTGTGGAGAAAACTTGAGAGTGGTCAAGGGGGAGCTGACGGTTGCACAGAAGAAAGATCATGGGGAAAAAAAAAGTGCTTTGAGAATAGTTAGGCATAAAAATGCTCATAAGAAGTATCTTACAAAGGGCATATGAGAGATTCTGGAACACCAGCAGTAATGTTTGAGGTCATTCTAATGTTTTCAGACATCATTGTTCTGAGATCAGTGAACTACCTGACTATTCTCAGAGCTTTGAATAGCACATAGATTCAAGTCACTGGTGGATTTGAAGGCGCCTGTGGTGCTTTTTCTTAATCAGAGTGTATCAATCTGTATCACATCTACACACAGTGCAGATAATGATGCCTTTTCCTGAGCTGTTTACTACATTGCCCTGCTGCGTTTACTTCCTTTTCTAAATTATGCAGCATGGCGATATGTGAAGTGACATCCTTATCAGTGAAGAACCCATTTGTGTTAAACTTGCTGTTTATCTTCATGCAAGGAGAAGGGATTGTGCCCAAACATTTATATAGTTGGTGTGAGACACTGCTGAATGTGAAGAGATGCAGCAGTGATGCCCCATTTGCCCTCAGGATTGTGGTGATTCACTCCTGAGAACCCCAGTGCTAGTCAGAGGTGCCTGTATGTCCTTTTTGTAGAACTGCTAGCTTCTGCTTTCAGCAGAATGCTCTTGGCTGACAGGTACCAGTTTTACTCTTCCAGAGAGAGATTAAATGAGTTTCTTGAGACCAGTGGTAGTATTTTAGGTGTCTTATCTGCACGATGGTTTCTTTTCCCTATAGAAGGGGGAGCATAGTGATTACTGCAAATAATGGCAAAATCCTTAGGCTCCTGCAGGCTTTTCACAATGCAGATTTCTAGTGGTTCTCTTATAAATTACAGCTGGTCTTTTGGAGAAGGGAAGAAGAGGAAGGGGCTCAGTTTAAGCTGGGACTCCAGACTCATTTCCTGTCAAATTTTCTTGCTTGCTTTAAAGAGATGCTGTCACTCAGCAGCATTGCCTGCTTTGGCAGACACATGATTTAGAACATGTACTGACCTGTCAAGCTCTGTGCACAGCAGCATCTTTGACTCCCAGCACAGGCTCATTGTTCCCAGCTCCAGAGAGAATCAGATTTTGCACGTTTCAGTTCTGCCTAAGTGGTGATGTCAGGATGTCAGAGGCTGACAGTGATGATTGTGCCACAAGGAGAGGAAGACAGATGGGTTTGACATTGTAGCAGACTATAACTGTCTAATTTCATTTGCTCAGTTTAACGCCAAAGGCAATCAGCTTTAGCCAGGGCAATTAATTCATTTCAATCCAACTTGGTAGTTTGGCTAAAACTATTTTACTGAAGTCCTCTCCATAAGGAAAGGTGAATTACACCAACACAGCTGGGCTCAGCAATTAGGACCACACAGTACAGCATTAGAGGGCAAGTGTTTAGCACTTCCATCTTGAACTTCTACAGTACAAATAGGGGACTATCTCGCAGTTATACACACAAGAGGAGGAGCTGGGAGGGAGTTTGGGAGAATACATTACTAGTTTGAAAATGTAAGACTTTGTAGCTGCTCCTCTCTCTGCCTGGCTGCAGTGGCAGAAGAGCAGGGGTGAGGGTAAATATATATGGGATTATGTACATTTATGGGCCCTTTGCGGGACCTAGGTAGTTGAGGGATTTAAGGCAAAAAGGGCTATCTCACTGAAAGCCTCTGTTGCCTGTCAGTTCTTCAAAGTAAGCAGCTAACAGAAACTCAGAATACTTTAGAAAACGTCTCTGTAGCGACTTCTTCAGCTATAAAATCCTGTTTTCTTATGTGGGGTTGTATAACAGGCTTCAGGTGAGCCCTCTGGGAAGACCAAGAATGGGATCAACCTTATGTTCAGATGTTCCATAAGAAAATGCTTCCAGGCTCTCCTTATTCTCTCAACAAATTTCTGAAGGCAGTTTGTCTGCTTTGCTTATACCACTGGGTGATCCTACATCACATTCCCTTTTTTTCCATCTTCCCCACTGTCTTCTTGTTCCCTCTTTTTCCTTCACTGTCTTCTCCAAACTTATACTGATGAGACCTTTTATACCATGATGCTACTACTATATAATATATATCATTAAGACTGAAACCAGCAAGGAGAGAAGGCATGGATTGGAGCTATAACTTAGTCCAGCTGTCCCTCCCAGAACCAGCATTCTTGCTCTGACTCCACTCTGACTATATTCTTCAGTGGAAGCACCGTGAATACCCTGTGTGTGCACTTCCTTACCTTTGGAGCCACAGTTCATCTAACGTTGTCTTATCAGAGTCTACTGGAGATGGCGATCCCTTATGAGATAGGACGTTCACAGGCTTTGTGATGGGCTCATTATTTTTGAGTGAACCTGTGATGTAAGAGAAACCCAAGAGGGTGTTAAAACAGTCATTTTCTTAAGGGTCATCTTTAGTTCTACTAGAAGTAGTGGCTTGCTTACATCAAAGGCAACAGGAAGACCACAGCCACAAAGACAGCTATATTTTAGCTTGGATTTTCAAACAAGATTGAAGTGTCATCAGTTTGCACAGTACAGAATTGTACAGCCTTTGTCAGAGATGCAAATGCAGTTGAGGTGAAGATATATATACATTATCAGTTCTTATCAGTGCAAGTAGCACTTTCACCACTGAAAACTGGTGGTGAATGTTGGGTCCCAACATTTTTGGTACATTTCCCAGTGATTTTTGATGCAATTCTTTAAGCAGAAGAGGTTTAGCTGTGTGTGCCTGTGCATGCCAATACTTGGTTCCCAAAGTTGTTATTGCTCTGCTTTCATGTACACAGTAGATATTCAGTTTACTGCTTAAGTCAAGGCTAGATTTGGGTGAGGCAGGAGCTTTACTTTTAATTGCTTCTTCAATTTCCCTCAGATGAACCTCTGATCCTTTCACAGGGAGCCAAAGTTTTATTAAGTCCATGGCTTACTACTGCAGTAGTTGGCAGGAGAGGGTGCGTCTCACTTTTCAAATGAAACCTCCTGTTGTCTGAGGCTTGTTGATAAATGGCCTTGTTGGTTTTTAGTAGAAATATTTTGGTTTAAATCGTAATTCTGTTTGCATTTCAAACTGGTGACAGCACAGGCAGTTCAATGCTCTGACTGAAGCTTTTCTGACTGAAGGTTTCTGATGCACTCTCTTAATCAGTGCTATGGACTTTTGAAGGGAAATGGTGAAATCCAGACATTTAAAACTCCCTAAAACAGTGCCAAGGGCTTATGAAATGCTGTTTGAGTTATTCTCTTTGCTTTTTGAATAATTTAAACACTTTATCCTTCTGTCAGAGGAGATTGCTAAAAAAAAACAAACTCTTTTTCAGTTAAAGGAAAACATCTATTATGTTTTACAGCTCCTAGGCTATAAGCCAAAGCTAGGCTGGTGCAAAGGGTGCCTATATAAAAGCCTTTCTCTGTGCTGGATTTACATTCTTTTAAATTAATTTTTGTGCTCTCATTTCTTGAGTCTTTGTTTTTCCCATTTTGCATCCTACTCTGTATTTTCCCCTGTATCTTTCCCTTTCTTCCTTTCTTCTTTCTTTCTTTCTTTCCTTCTTTCCTCCCCCCTCCCAGTCATTCCCTAGCAGAAATGAGAACAGGTTAACATTTGAGCTTGAGTCAGTCTCTTGGATAGCTGCTGTTCAAATGGGTTTGAAGTCAAGATAAAAGAGCTCACCCATCCCTTGCTTCCATGCACGTCAGCAAATCTGTCAGAAGATGTTTCTGCTACAAATGAGGCTGGTGTAGAAGCACTTGCTGTCCGGTTTCAGGGAGAGGGGATGGAATCAATAAAGTAGAGGGAGAGGGCAGAAGAGCTGCTTACACAATCCTAGCTGAATTTAAAAGATAGAGCTCTGAGCTGGACTTGCTACAGTCATACTGGAGAAAGAGCTATTGCTCCTATCCCAGGTCTTGCTGTATGGGCTGGAAAAAAGAAATGTTCCCAGTGTGTCTTGCTGAACAATTGCAGATATGGAAGAAAAAGCCCTGTTTGGAACAGATCCTGTTTCAAGCAGTGGTAACAGGGAGGGGTGTGTGGAAGACAAGTGCAGGTCAGCTTCTGTGGATGCTCAAATGACTTGCTAAGAGAGAAGCCCTTCTTTTTGCTTGTCCTTCCTCAATGACACTGTCTAGACAGAAGGGATGTCCTCCTGTGCTGTTGTCCTGATGCCGTGATGCTGCAGATGTGTGAAGAAGGTCTGTCCTCCCATGCTGGTCCTCCTGCAGTGGCACCAGCAGGTAACAGGAGTGAGGGTCTTCTCAGCAGTGGTCTGGATGCTGTGATGCTGAGGGAGCAGGAGAGAGGGCAAGTCCCTTCTGTGCGTGCTGTGCAGCAGCGCTCTGGGGAGGTGGTGAGAGGAGGGCTCTTCTCTGGTCCTGCTGCTGCACTGGCAGGGTGGAGAGCAGCTCTGCTCTGGCACAGGCAATGCTCAGTTTATCCACAAACCTCATTGCAACGGTACGAGAATATTAAACAGGAGCTCTTTGCTCTGCTGCTGTCTGCTTGGAAACTTTGAGAAAGGAGGGAACTTCCCTTCTGTCCACACCACAGGGTTGAATGGGCCTTTATATTGCTGAAATAGCGTGGCTCCCTTGGCAAGGCAGGCAGGAGACACCTATTTTCTTGGGGATATTTCCCAGACCTCCTTTATTTTGGGCTAGAGGATGTCTATTCTCATAGAGAACTTGGTCTGCTTTCAGGGGCTGAAGCACTGTGTTTTGCTACTGCACAACAAAGCAACAGCTTTCATAGGCTTGCATAGCACTCAAACATCACAGAATCATAGAATAGTTGGGGTTGGAAAGGACCTTAAGAACATCAAATTCCAACCCCTCCTGCCATGAGCAGGAGTAGTGTTGTATCATTTTGACTCATGCAGCTAGCCAAAGTTCAGAGTCCAGTGCACTGTTTCTGTTAGATTATAATCTGAAGCTAGGATAGGTGTCTTTGCTGCAATTCCTTTTAATTACAAGGAGATCTAAAATTCAGTTTCTCTGAACAGCTGTTGGATGAAGGGCACTTTCTGCTTTCACAGTTCCAGGTCTCTATCATCTAGCATTTAAATTAAAACCG
Organism: Pezoporus occidentalis; assembly: GCF_034315485.1. NCBI lineage: Eukaryota > Metazoa > Chordata > Aves > Psittaciformes > Psittacidae > Pezoporus > Pezoporus occidentalis. The sequence goes on from NW_026916336.1 coordinate 2,452,107, forward strand.
CTTCCAGTTTTCTCTTGCAGCCCTGTTTCCAGTACTTCCGAGTGTGTTCCAATAACTCCTTTCTGGGGTCACTCTTCAGCTCTCATCACTCTTGTTTCTTTCACAGACAAGGCACCAGCTCAGTGAACACCCGGTTTTGCAGTCATGCTCTGTTCAGACTCAGAGAAAGCAAACTCATTCCATTTCTGCTGAAGCCATGACTGAGTGCATGTATGTTCTGGATGGTGTTCCTGTTAATTCAGCCTCCCAGTTCAAAGGGAGCTTAGGTGTTTCTTACAGCTGTATGCAATGCAAGGTGGCAGCAACTGTATTTTCAGGGAAGTCTTGCTCCCCTCTCACAGAGGTCCATTGCAATTTCCAGAGGCTTGGTCCGTCAATGTACTGAGCTGGTTTTGCTGACTGTTTCCTTGCCAGCTTCTTCTTTGTATGTGGTTACTTCTATAGATCTCGCTGCTTTTGAATATATGTCCTTTCTGCTAACTAAAGAAGTATCTACTTCATTGACAGGTTCATGTTTCTCCCTGTTTAGATTATTTTTCTCTTAGTGGAGAGGTGGCAGAGCAGAGCCCCACATTTAGATTCTCTGCCATGAAGCATGTTTAAGCATCCAACCATTTTGCATTACCAAGCTGAGCAAAGAAGGATGGCACCTCTGCGCCAGCTGTGTCATAAGACAGGGGTGTTCTGTAATGTGAATGTGCTGATTGGTGACCTGCTTTTAACCTCCCTGTCCCCTTTCTAATCTCATCAACTCCTATAGTTCCTAATCTCACTGGAAAAGGGAGCATTATGCTGTTTGGGTCAGCACTCACCTGTAGCATGCCCCGTGTGCACTGCTTCTCTTAAAGTCCTTTTCTCTCTACTTGGCAGCCTCATGGACCGGTAGTACCTGGAGTTTCTTTGAATGGCAATGTAATGTGTGTTCCTCTCGTGGGTCATGGGGTTAGCATCTTCTGAGTCTTCCTCACCTTCAGAGACTGAATCTGACTCTCTCAGTACCTGCTGAGAAAGGTCCTCCCAGAGCCCACCGAAGGACAGCCTGTGTGAGGCTTCTCTCCCATGCCCATCCATGGCTTCCAGATCCTGTCTCTATGGCAACTGAGAGGATGGATCAGCAGCAGGGCGACAGAAGACAGGTAGCCTCCACAACTCCATCAGCTTTATCTGAATTAGAGCTAGAGACAGACAAACAAAACACACCAAAATAGGAAAAGAGAGGAAAAATTTCTGGTTAGTTCAGAGGCTGTAGTGGATGATCTTGTTCGGGTAACGGATTTCCCAGGACTTTTTGTCTGAGCAGTCTGAGATCATCACCTTATAAGCCTTATTACAACATCCTGAATTTTGCTTTGACATGCTTATGATTGTCTTGCCATGATACATTGTAGTGCTATAGTTGTTACTGGAAAAGTGTCCTATTTGCTGAATTGACGACTGCTCCCTTTGTCACTTGTGAGTAGTAGACTGGTTTTCAGTGGATACAAGTAATGGCCATGTTCTTTTTTATGAGGGTGAAGATGTTACAGAATAGCAAGTAAAAGCTGAAGAGAAAGCTCTGTGAGTCAGTCTATTATCTGTGTACTTCTCCCTACAGTAGAAGTAAAATGCATTTTACAGGTCTGGTGCCTTCTAACATTTATTAACAACACTCCTGCGGTGCAGATAAGTGAAATAAAATCTGTAACTATTGATAAGTGAAGGTAGGAGAGACAAAATTATGTAGTATGGAGAGTGCAGAGACCTGATTTTGGTTCCCAGATTGCCCTCAAATGCTGATATACCCCCTCAGTGGCACAAGGACTTCAGCACAGGTGTCCCACTACTCTGCTTGCTTGTCAGTACATGGACTATGCAGAGTACTTCTAAGCATTTTTAGGGGCCAAATCACTATGACAGCAAAGCAGCATTTGATCCTTCAGCCTTTGCAAGACTGGGTAAAATGTGAACTGATTACTTAAGCATTCACTGCTGGCTTTGTCTCATTGAATTCTCATAGCTGTCAAAGCCTTTCTAAGTAAGTAACGTGATTTTGTGATTGATGGGGCTATCATGAATAGGAGAAAGAGATGCTGTATAGGAAATGTGAATATAAAAATGACAGCTCACTGAGAAGGGCATAAAATGGTGCTATGGATTAGTCATTAGTTGCTGTTTTGAGAATCTATATGTATCACTGGTTTGTTACTGGTTGAGTATATTCAAGAAGTATGAAGTGTATCCTCCTCTAGAAGGTACATGTCTCAATTTTTATTCTGGGTCTTCTGCAGTCTCTATGAAGCCATGTGTGCCACAAACCTTTCTCCTGCCTGCCCCCAGGGTCATTCCACAGCTGATCCTGGGACATCAGGGGCAGCTGGGACATCATCTTTGAATTCTCTGGTTCCTAAAATTTTTGAGTGTCCTATGTTTTATCCTCATAAAAAGGAGGGTCACTACCTGAAATCATGCACTGGGCTTGAGTTGTTCTGCTTCCTGGCTTTACAGATGAGAAAGTCTGCTTTCTCCTTTCATAACCTGAACCACAGCATGCAGCTCATAGCTGCTAAATTTGGATCCTGACTTCAGTTCTGCCAAGACTTTTGGATTGTTTGGAATTGGTGGTTGCTCTGGGGCTGTTTCCAGTGTTATTGGAACTGTGTGAAGGACCCATTTGTTGGTTGTGGTGTTAAGTTTGGTTTGTAAATCACTCTGAGGTATAGGGATTCACCAAGTCTGTTTCTGTGGCTCAGTGGTACAGCTAAATAAAAACAGCTGCTGTTGGAGTGGTTTGAAAAGAAAGAGGCTATTTTTTTTTTCCTGTGCCTTTCTTACTGTCCCAAGACTAAATCCCCAAAGGCAACTGTGATGGAAGCATTTTTGTTAGACCACAAGTAATATTGCACCTATAATCCTTCCTAACCCTAAACTCTAACAATCCCTTATTTTTTATTTCTCTTCTGTTTTATGAACATCAAGGAGATGAACCTGCAGCAATCTCCTCTACATCAAAGTTCCTACATGCTTCAGGTAGCCACCCCTTGACCATGTTACTCAGCTGGGGGCAGAAACCTGTCTCTCTGATGGCCTTTCCAATGCCCACATAGTTTGCAGTGCTTAGCAAGTTGCTGCTGGTGTTCTCTTGAAAAAAAAAAAAAAAAAAGAGTTAAAGTTTTTACAGGAGCTGCTCACAAGTCAGGAGCAATTTCAAACCATGTAAATCTCCAAAGGAATCATTAGGCAAATAGATAGGTGCTTGCGTGTGTGTGTGGGAGTGTATGCATGCATGGAGAAGGCTGTTTTCCCCTTACACTTAACCTGGTGAATATGAAAGTATATGGATGTCACTGTTGAGCTTTTACAAAGATACTTGGTAGCAAAGGAGCCTCCTGCATGGCCAAGTGAAACTCACTCAGCTGGGCTGCCTGAAGACCTAACCAACTATGTCCCAAGTAGCCCCATCAAACCAAGGTAGTTATCTTTGCCAGATACACCTTTTTGGTCCATGAGAGGAATGAGGGGTGCCTATCCTGAACAGTTAGCTTGCTGTCAGGCTACCCAACAGTTGTTGACAAACAAGATGTTTGACCAGAAGTGAATATAGCAATGGATAAGAGAAAGACTTACATGTTTTCTAGGAGAGGCAGGGATGAGAGGGCACTTGTTTATTGTGGTGGCTATAAACAATAGATATGGGGTTTTACTTTCTTCAGTGAGGAGTTCAAGAAGAGAACGTATTTTTGAAGGCAGTGTTTCTGCTTCCAAAATCAATTTTGGATTCTTAAGAAATTATTGAGAAACAATTTATTGATATGCCAGTCAAATAGTCACGGCTTTTGCAGTTCCTTTAGGTGTCCTAAAAAGTAGGGGTGAGATTAAAGGATGCATTCAAATTTAGTATTATGTTATTCTGGTAGCAGTCAAGCTAATCAGTGACAGAGAATGAATAAGTGAAGGTGTGGATGTAACTATCCCTGTCTGAGTGTTTGTACTGAATTTCTGAAGCAGGTATTCACCTCTGACAGTCACAGGTAGGTGAGTGTCAGGTCTTGCGTCAGGAGTAGCCTATCCCAACTGTATTCATTTGGCATCTTGAGATCACATGTCTTGCTGCAGCTACACCTACCTGAATGTGCTTTGCAGGCAAACATACTTTCTGTAGTTCAAGGATACCAAGGTAGCAGTCTGTAGGGAAGAAGAGAAACAGGGCAACAGTTTAAACCAGCAAATGATGCTCACGCAGCGGCATTAGAGGTACACATTTTGACTCACGTAATACAGCCTCCAGGAATTTGACTGTATGGAAATTTTACTTGCCAATTTAAAACAAAAAATGGCATTTACCAGTAAATACCATGAATTTGTGCAAAATCTGTTGAACTTAGGGAGCCCAAATATCTCCAAGCAACACAGCAAGAAGTGGGGTGCAGTTTATGACAGGTTTTTCATGGCTTCTGGTTGGACTTGATGTTCTTAAAGGTCTTTCCCAACCTAGCTGATTCTGTGATTCTGTATTAGGTAAAATGCTAATCAAAATTGTACTGAGGACTGAGGTTCCTAGAGCAGTGTGGACCTTGGCATGTGGATGTGCTGGGAAATTGACTGCTGCTGCTTGTGGGAGGGTGGGATTGGATATGTTTGCAAGGCGCATGGTCTGGCTGTAGAGGCCAATGAGCTAACTGCTGGTCCATGCTCTACAAAGAGATGAGCTGAGGGGGATTCAAAGGGTAACAGCTGTATGAAAAGGGCAACTCCTTTTAATCAGTTAGATTTAATCATGATAATCATAATCTACGACCTCATGGCAGCCTTCCAATATCTGAAGGAGGCCTACAAGGATACTGGAGAGGGGCTCTTCATCAGGGACTGTAGTGATAGGACAAGGGGTGATGGGTTCAAACTTAAACAGGGGAAGTTCAGGTTAGATATAACAAAGAAGTTCTTTTCTGTAAGGGTGGTGAGGCACTGGAATGAGTTGCCCAAGGAAGTTGTGAATGGTCCATCCCTGGCAGTGTTCAAGGCCAGGTTGGACAGAGCCTTGAGTGACATGGTTTAGTGTGAGGTGTCCCTGTCCATGGCAGGGGGGTTGGAACTAGGTGATCTTAAGGTCCTTTCCAACCCCAACTATTTTATGATTCTATTAGGATTGTTTAGTAGCAGAAGCTGAGATTGCAGCTGTGTAGGCCTGCAGGTATTTCAGACAGGCTCAGTGTGGGCAGAGTTTGCTCTGGGAGTGAGGAGCAAGAGGTTGATCTAGCTCTGGTTTGCTCACCCCTCAGCGTGCCAGTGGACGCAGCTGTGTGAACCGGTGTAGAGGCAGACTGTGTGGTCTGTCACTGGTACAGCCCCAGTGGGCACTGGTGGCAGAGGGAGCTGCTACGTGCTGGCAGCCCTGGGAAGTCAGGCTGGCTGCCTTGGCTGCTGCTGTAACAAGGAGGGGTGCAAGCAGTGCTTTAGCTGCTGTGAAGAGCCACCTCATTTCCCCACCAAACCTGCTGCTCCACAAGCTGAGTCCTCTCCTGGCAGCAGTTTTCTAAGAGTCCAGCACAGCAGAGCAGCCAAATGGATCACAGCTGCTTTGCTGCCCCTGGTAATTTGCTGCCCTGGGTAATGGGCTATTTTGTTGTGCCTGGTGCTGGCCTTGAGCTGACAGCTTCTGTCTCTGGGAGGTTTTCTTCTGCACCCTCGCTTCCACCACCACCAGGCAATTGCCTGTGTGGGACTTAGCTGGCTCCCTGCACTCAGTCTTCCCTGTGATAGAAGAGGTGGAGTAGAAAGAGACTAGTTGCTCTGCTTGCTGGTCAATCTAGTGCTTCATTCACATCCTAATTCCCCTTTAAAATGGGGAAGTGTATTGTCTGATCAAGAAGTGTTAAGTACTGTAGTAAGAAAGCATATGCTTAAAGAATGCTAAATGATTTTAAAATGAAAAATGCTCTATTTGCCAGCGTTATACAATGCTGTTGCCTAGTCTGGAAGGGTAATGAAGATTGCTTGATTAATATAACAGCCAGGCTCAAATCTCAAGCTATGCAACTCAGGGATGTTTCAAAGCAGAAAATAACAGGTATGAATACAACTTGACTGTATGGTTCTTCTATACAGATGCATACAGTCACAGAAGATTAGCTGCCCTTGTCTTATTGTATAACATGTCCCTACCACCACCAGGGACAAGATAACAGTATTGATGTGCCTAAGTGGCCACACAAAATATGCAAGGGTTGTGTCCTGGCAGAAGGTAGGCAGATGCTTTCAGCACACAGGGCAGTGAACTCCTACACTGAGTTATCTGGTGGTGTGTTAGTTTTGCCGTCACCTTAAATCCATCCATGACTGGATGCCCCTTCAATCTATGCAGAAAGTACTGTCTTGGCTGCAGGGTGTTCATGCTCTATAAAGGCAGAAGGTCATACAGTCTTTTCTTCTTTTTTGTGTATTGAAGTTGTTTCCAGTATAAGCTCTATTAATGACTCATCTGGAAGGTTTTGCACACTGAATGTAGGGATGAACCTTTCATGTATATTTGATGAAGCAGATGGAGCTCTTTAAGACAGTGTTTTGTCTTCAAGCCCTCGTAGTTAACAGGGCTCCTTTAATACTTATTCTTTATATGCAATCTAAATATACATGCAAATGCCGATTTAGTTGCATCTTATCAGTTTCTTTCTAAACTGCTTTAATTATTTTGAAATTCTTGTGCAAGCGGAAACCAAACCTCTGCCTCCCACTGCCATCAGTCCCCCATTACGTCCCTACTCGTGTATTAGGCATTGATTTTCTTTCTCTCTTCCCCAGTTTTAAGTGGAGTGGAATTTCATCTCTAAACTATTTCACTCCTCATCACAACGAGGCGAAAACAGCTCTGTTGGGATGGGGCACAGTCCAAAATCCAGCAGCAGGATTTACTCACCCGCTGCCGTTCCTGCTCATGTGGGTGCCAATCCCTTAAGGAGTGCCACACACCAGTCAGCCCTACTGAAGGCACTGGGGCTCCACACAGGCTCAAGCCTGCATTTGCATCAGGAGATATTTCTGTCTGAGTCAGGGGAATAGTAACACCCACAGACTCAGCCCTAGGCTCTGGCAGATTTAGCTCTCAGCAGATGTAGCTATGAATTCATCTAGCCTCATCAGTGTTTTAAGCTAATGCACAGACTTTAAGCCAGTGTAAGTGAGGCACTCTCACGTGTCCTGTTGAGCCACCCCTGCTACAGGGGGACTAACTTCCAGGAGAAGGATGCACAGGCAGTTGCACATGTTACTGCCTCAGCCTAAGGGCCCTGACCTGCCTGACCATATGTATATTTATGTTTTCATCGTTACTGGTTGGATAACACTTCTTGGAGGTGTTATAGGTCCTGACCCTTTCTTTTAGGTGGTGGCAAGAGACAGTTAAGCATATGTCCTTGCTCAAAGCAAGGTACATGACATTTCACAAAGGAATTTGAACTATTTAGGTGCAAGGCCAAACTATTATTTGATTAAGGCTCAGGGGTGGAGAAAAATGGGAGGAGTATGAGATCAGACTGCCAAGAAAGTGAGACACAGACCAAAGAGCTTCACAGCAGAAGCCAGAGAAAAGTATACAATATTTTTGGGGATGCTGTCTGAAAGAATATCAAATTGTTTGACTCCACATGTTTCCAGAAAACAAACATTTGGTGCTTATTTTGTAAATAAGATTGAATTCTATCACCAGTCCTAATAGAACCAAACTACAACCACTCCTATTTTGTGGTAGCCTTTCAGGTGAGAAAGGCTACAGAATGGTTTTATTGCCATGATTTAGTGAAGGTACCTTATTTATAGCAAGCAAAATCAAGACAGAATTATGCAGTTCATTACGTGCTTGTGACAATAAGGCCTTTAAGTCTTGCACATATGTTACATAGGACCTATTTAGAAACACTTCAGAGACTAAAAATAAATACATTGGATCGGTTTAATATAGCCTGCAAAGCCATGTGCTTTAGGCACCATGAGACCAATAGAACAGGGCTTGGAGAGAGAAATCAGTACATTTAAAATGGCTCAAAATGACTCAAATAGCCTTGCTAGATCTAAAACTTTTTCCAGAATTAAGTCTGTCATTGTGGGCCCTGCTACAGGTAGAGGTAAGCATACATGTGTAAACATAGGCACAGAATGAGTGGGTCCTACACATGGGTACTTAATTGTGACAGAAAAGCATACACGCCTTCACGCAACTTCCTCTGCATGAAAGATGGACTATTTATAACAGCTATTTTGTGTTAATTAACAAATATATATCAATAGATACTTAATTATTGACACTAACAGCATGTTTTTCTGCTGTCAGCATGATTTATCTTTCTGACTTTTACTAATTATTTACAATTCAAAAATAATTATTAGAAATATGTGCTTTCTTGTATGCCCCTAATAATTGTCATCTCTGCTCAATCCATGCATCTCAGAGTGTTCCAGCCCTGTCCCATTGCACTCCATTCTTCATCCATTGGGTCTCATGTAGCGGACATAGCTATGAGCTATAACTAAGATGTTAAAGAATTCCCCCTCTGGAGCTATTCTTTGTATGTGTATAGGTACATATATATATGCATTTATAAACATACATGCTCTCCAGCTGTGTAGGGGCAGTCAACCTAATTTTTAAAGTGGAAATCTACAAGCCCTTCTGGTTTTCATTATAAGCCCTTTAAACTAATTAAACACAAACCTGACCTTATTTTTATTCCTTCCCTTAAACTAGTGCACATGCAATGGCAAAAGTACATCCTTGCTTGAGACAGTCCTATGAAGGAAAATGTATAAAGCTCATCCTGTCGTTCTGACATCACTGACATATTCCTCTCTACTACCAGTAACTCCTATCTCTAGAGGATGCCCCTTCTCCTTTTTCCTACTGATTATGAAACATTGTCCCTGATGCCATCCCATTCCCCATTTCTGCTTAGAAGGTTACTAGTGAAATTGTTGCTACGTAGCTGTGGTCTTAAACTCATGAGGTTTTGCTGGCTTTTCTCTGGAAAGTAAATGAATAATTAAAAGCCAAATCACTGCATCTCCTAGGCTAGGGGGGAGAACACAACTATCAGCTCAGGGCTAGGTGCAAATCACAGGACATAGCCTCAAAGCATACAACATGCAGTCTGCCTGGCGATACTTTCTTTTTTCTACAGGGTTGCAAATGGGAGTTGTGAGTCCCTTTTCCTTTTTGTTTGTTCTGTTCTGTATGGACCATGTGAAGCCTTTTAGCCATGGGAAGAATATGCAACATAAAGCTTACACTTAAAAAATTAAAGGATTCTGGTATAGAAAGTTTACTTTGTGATGAAATAGTTTAGTCAAGTATACAGATTTAACAATAATGTCCTGAGCATAACACCTGGCTGAAAGCAGAGAGGTTTATTAATGCCAGGACGCTTAGAAGAGGAGGTTAGCAGATGTCCTGGTTGAAGCTTTTCAAAACACTCTGGTTAGCAAGCATACAGGCCCAGTGTCCCCAGGGCAGACACCACCTGTGCTGTTACTTGGGGGAAAAATATGACATCCACTTCTATTTCTAGTTGCTGGTTGTCTATGAGACACTTGTTATGGAAGAAATGAGCTTGGGTGGTTATTTGAACTGCAGAGGTAAGAACTCAAAGAAGGTTTTATTTGAAAGCTTCCCTACAGAAGCAGTGAGAGAAGGTGGCTGATTTTGTTGATCAAGGAATAGTAGAGCTCTCAGTTTTGCCTCCCTCAGTGTTTATTGGGTGGAGGGTCCAAGGAGTGCCTGTTCGGTGAATCTGCTTGCAAATTTCTAGCTGCAAAGGAGCCAGAAGTCAGTTAGACATCAGAATCTTGTTAAACTGGTTTCTACTGGTTTGAAATGTCAGGCAGGCTTGGAGTGTTGCTGTGGCAGGCTATCCTTGTCAACTGCATCAAGCTAATTCCAGCTAATTTCAAACCTGACATAAGCTGATACTATTCTTACAGCCTCTTACTCTGATTGCATGTGTCTTTAGTAACTCAAGAAAAATACTTGATAGACAACTCTGGAAACTGTACAGCAAACAGCATCACTCATGCTACCTTGCCCTTCAGAAGGGTTCTTTTTAGCCCTACGAGAGGACCTGGCAGCAAGGGGAGCTTGCAGGACTGCAGCTTCCAATGCAGAGCAGCCTCTTCTGTCCTAGTATTGGGGTCGCAGCTCAGGGTTTAGGCAATCCCATCCAGAAGCCACTCCTACTTGCCTCTAATTTGCCAGCTACAGCATTGCACTGTAGAGAAACAGGAACACGTGTAGGGTTCTCTGTCTGTGCATCCACAGTGAGTCTCTGATTTTTGGTCACACAACTGACAAGGTCTCCTCAACCATAGTTCTGCAGGTCACCAAATGCTGTAAAAGGTTGGCAAACCTTTCCCTTTCAAGCCTTTCCTTCTAAGAGCGATTGTTACCCTCCTCTTCTTTTAAGCACAGGAAGAGGAAGGGTATTGAATTGACAGCTGCGGCACTGAATCAGATCCTGCGAGAGCAGGTGTCATTTTTCAGCTCTGCCGCAGTTCCCTGGGCAACCTTGAGCTTTTCCTGTGTCTTAGTTCCCCAACTCTAGACTGGGAGTGATATACTGTTTATGAATACTGTATTTCTTCCATAGTCTTTTTTCTACTGAGTGACTTCAGCAGGAACTCAGTGTAAGTACAAAAGCACAACATGAGATAGCCTGATGGGTTCAAAAGAGCTCTGGCCAGTACTGTAATTAAAGAAAAAATTACCCAGTTTGGACATTCTTTTTTTTTGGGGGGGTGATATTTACATTTGGTATTTCCTACATTTCTGTGCCCATGTGGCACATTGTCTAGATTTCTAGTTCCTCAGTGTCTCTGTTGCTCTTTCCCTCCTAAGAAAGAGTCCTTATTTTAGGAATTGCTCCCTTTTGGAACAAAAAAAAACTTTCCGGGTTTTGAAGATTGAGTAACCTGCTAGACCTGTTGGGATTTTGCTTCGTAGACATCTGTTTCAAAGATAATTTTGGCTAGGAAACAAGGCAGGGAGAAGATGAAATTTGTAGATGGTTCTAGGTTTTACTGAGTCTTGTCAGTTTTTCTTACTTTAGGTCTCATGGGGCTGCTTCCATGGGTTGCTGTTTGGAAACATGAAATATTGGCTCCAAGCACTACTGTGGGAAAGATGGTAATTGCCTATGAAAATCATAAAACAAGCTACTTCCGAAAGGAGAATTGGAGTGAAAGCCTCAGGCACTGGCCATATACTCAGGGACAGATGACAGTTATTATATAGCTAAAGCATTTTGCATTGTCCTCATTGCAAATGTCCTCTCCAAATTATAGCAGTGTGGGACAATGGGTTCTTTGTCTCAGGGCTCTTCTTATCTGGTAATTACTCTGGTGGTTCACACATCTCCTGTATTGACAGTTAATCTTAAAGTAGATTTGATTTATCACTCCCAATTTGAGTCTGGAGAAAATCAAACCTGAATAAATTTTCTGTCCATCTCTTAAAATTAATGTCAGCCAATTAGTCCTTTATGCAGGTTCAGTGAAAAGTTTTCTTTTTTTTTCCTACTATTTTAGTGCAATCTCCTACTTTCAACTAGATCTGGAAGTGGCAGCTCCACTATAACAGTTGGATCTGTCGATAGTCTCATCTCTCAAGAGCTAGCTTGTTCTTAGGGAATTTTAGTCCCTGTTTACTTTGTGCATTTAAAAATACACAGAATTGCTGGTGCAGTGTTCACAGCTACACTGGAGACACAGCAATTGGTCTCCTGAGAGTGAAAGATCAGCTAAGGGGAATGGTCAGCCTGGTGTTAGGAGGAAAACAGGCTGTTTTTCCTATTTCCTGTCTTTATTTATGTATTTTTTTTTTAAGCAAGACCCCATTTGCCAGGAAAAATCACAGCTTGTCCTGCCCCTGGAAAAAGACACACAGGTTGGTTGGCTGGTTTGGGGGATGTTTGCTCTTCAGTTGGTCACATTAATGCCCGTTCTGTGCAGGCTGGGTCTCCTCTGACTAGGCTTCCTCCCTGCTGTGGTTTTTATGCATGTCAAGCTGTGCCAATGGTGTCTCTCATCTCTGTTAGCCAGCATTTCAACAGTGTCATGGCTGTGCTCTGTCTGGGTTGCATAGGACTCCTTCAGTGTGACTTCACTTGTAGAGCAAAGTCGGCTCTTTCTTGGGCGCTGAATTCGTCCCGTTGTGGCCTGAGGTTTCTTCCTCAGACCGTTCCTCTTCCAGTATCCCCCCAGAATAGGAATTTACTCACCTGACAGTCTGGGGCTGAACCAGTCTCATTTGTCATAGGGATGAGGTATGTCCAACAAGTCTGGACTAAACTCCTCCAGGTTGTTAGATTTGCAATTCAGTTGTGGCTCCAGAGGTGGGTATGTCCTTTGGAAAGAAGATCCCTGTCTTTCAGTCCTTGTACCTTCTGTCAGTTCTGCTTAAGAGTGAAGTTTCCCTCAGACTTTGTTTGCTCAGTTTCCAGAGTCACAGCAAACATAATTTAAAGGAACAGCTTTCCCTTTACCCAGATAAGTTAGTACAAATATGCCCTGAATGTCCTTTGCACTGCTTGTGCCAAAGGCTTGATGACAGGGCATTGTTAAACCTCCCATATAAATCTTTAACAACTGGGTGAAGCTCTTGTCCAAATCTGCAAACGCAAAGAGTGGAAACAGCAAATGGTATTTGCTTACACTTTAAAGGCCCACTGGCTGAGAAACTGCTCCTGCTTTACATGATTTACAGCCATTTGAGATGAAAAGACCTGAATGTTTATGACTATTTTTAGGTTGCCAGTTTTAAATTTCATGTGTGTTCACACACCTGGACACTGGGGTGGATATAGCAGAGCAAGCCTGGTTTTATTTTAAGGCTTTTCGGATCTGTTAATCCAAATGTCTGTTAAAATTTTCTCCCTTGCAATATATGATTTCTTACTCAAGTTGTGCTTACATTTGCTGTTCTCTCCACTGGGCTTGCATGCTATTATTTGAATGTCCCTCTTCTGTGGGCAGCTTAGGGCCCAACACTTCAAAGGAAGAGAAATAAACCTGTAATGCTTGTAGATACCTCTGCAGTGCTATACTTAGGAGAGAAGTTTTTCCTCATCCTTGGGTAACTCACTTGGTATTTTTAAGCCAGCAGTTTGAATGACTCTTACAAACAGAATCACTGTGCAATTTGACGGTAGTCTTTCCTTTGATTTCTGAAGTTCACTGAACTTACCAAGTGCCTTGCTCATATCAAAATATTTTAATTAGTCATGACATTATGCTATTCTATTTAAAATGGAGCTGTATGCCCAGCCTCCAGCCTACTCCACGGAAGACCAAATGTTGCTTGAGTAAAGCTTTGGTTAATCTGAGGTCAGTCATCGTGTGCCAGTGTCCCTTTATATCAGATGGGGGCCCGAAATGGATGTAGAGGACTGTCAACAATTAATCCTATAATAATTAATCAAAGCCACCATCAGACCTAGGCACTCCTGGTCTGTCGGCTAGCAGGACACGGGAATGAGATACACACTGGAATTTGGCTTCCCCTCTGTCACAAGATTCACCGCAGGGTGAATTCACCCAGGGGTGAATCTACCTAACCTTGTGCTTCAGACTTGCTTATCTGAGCGCCCTGGCACTGGCAGAGTACATGAAGCAAAGGCCTCCAGTTTTATTGCATTTTCCAGTTATTAAATTGCTTCAGTGACTCCTTCCCAGTGTCACTATTTTGAGAGCTAAATAAATCCTACTTCTACAATCCCCTTTTTGTATGTAAATCTCACCACTTCTCTTCTTTTGCTTCCCATAGGTTGTGCCATTCGTTTAGTTACAAAAATAAAGTTTGTTGGGTTTTATTTTTGCATTCCAAATAGGCAAAGTAAATGGAAAAATGGTGTAATGTGTGTCATAGGCAGGCTGTTTAATGGATGTCTCTCACAGGGTAAGGAAGCTTTCCTGTTACAAACCCACGACTCGCCATGGAGTGTCAGCAGTTCTTATGGGTCCACTGTGGGGTGATGTTGTTGCTCTTTGGGCTGAGGGAGTATTATTTTGATTTTGCCCAATTCTTTCCATAAGGAGAGGAAATAATTTGTAAAAGGCTATTACTTACTGGGAAAGAAACACTAGCAGCACCATTCTGTGCTTACTTTTTCTGAGGGAAATAAGAAACAACTTCACTGGAGTAAATAGAGTATGAAATGGTACAAATGCAAAGAGTACCTGCTCCTCTTACCTGCTGCTCTTACAGCTGGTATGGATATGGTGCTGGTTTTAAATGTGCTCTAAATTCCTTAACTAGAATTGGAGTGAAAATAAAATGGCAGAATTTTCCTTGTCCAATGAACCCTCTTTCCCAAAGAGCTCTGCCACTACCATTTGCATTATTATTGTTATTCTGGCTTTTTCGTGTTTCGGTTTGGTTTTGGTTCTTTTCACCTGACAGAGCAGACTTTCAGTCAGACCTCAGGTCTATAGGATTTGTGTTCTGCACAGATTATACCATATTCCGTCATAGAATCCCTAATGTCTGAAAAGCAGCCCAAGGTGTTCTACCTGAAAATTTGCAGAACTGCATCATTTCTTTCTCATATGGCCTGACTCTACAGAAGACCTCTGGATTCTAACTACAGCTGCCTGACAGCAGCTGCTGCACTGTACAGCACAACAAAAATGCTGAATTACCCGAGCTGGGCCTGCTTTTCTAATAGTGTCAGCAATCAATGGAATCAGGTTTGAACACTCTGCACTGATTATTTTTAATGGACTAGGTATCACTCTTAAATGTAACCTGTGTTGGTTTCCTACTGGCTTCTTTTCACATATGTTCATAAAAGCACTAGCTTCTGAATTCTTAGCCTTCATTTGCAGCTATTGCTATATCTTTCCTAAGAGGTGGCACCCGCAATTGAACATGGTCCTCAAAATGCAAATGCTCCATTGTTCAGTATTCTGTCATTATATTATCTTCTGCATTATTTTTATATCCTCTTATTAATGCACCCACACAGCCCATTTGCATTTTTTAACCTTTTTAAAAACGTTTTCATTACAACAATCAGATCTAAGGGCAATGAAGTAAGCGTGGAACAATAGAAGTGAAGAGCTTGATTCTCCTCAGACCTATACCCGTTTTAAACTTCACTGGTGACACTGATTTTGATTTACACCAAAAGCAAAGAAGGAGGATCAAGCCTAGCAGGTCTGCACCGAGACATCCATTTTTGATAGTTAGCAAGGAAGAGTTTTGTAATACAGTTGCAGCATACAACATGTTGTTTGGAAAAAAGCACTTTTTCCAAAGAGGAGGGTTTTTTTTGCAGATACAAGTCTGTGGTATGTATGAAGAGCAGTGCTGGAGGCCTGGGTGTTGGCAGTGCTTGGCAGTGGCCATGCAGGGGAAGCACTGCAGGGTGCCCATATGTTGACTGTGTGGCTGTCCTGCACAGGCACTGGGGTTCACCCTGGTTAACCTCAACATGACTAAGCAGTGAATTCCTCATTGTGGGAGTAGTTGTATCCATTGTAGGCTGTTACCTTCTGCACAGCCATGTCTGATTCCTGCCCTGGGGAGCAGGGCAAGGCAGTACACCCCAGCTGGCTGCAGGGGAAGGTGGGAGCCTTAGTTGAGGAGAAGATGATAAGGAGAGATCAGAGGTGGCCAGAGGCATGGCCACTCTGCCATGTGCACACTGCCAATGTAAAACAGCAAAACATTGCCAAGACAGCAAGCCACATCTGGGACTTCCTGCATTAAGAAGAGATGGACAACCAGTTTTAAGGTGCATCTGGGCAAGGTGATTTCTGTTGAACAAATGAGCATTTATGTGTTGTCTGGCTGCAGAAGTGTGACTCAGAACAGCACCTGAGTAACACTGCTGTCAGCCTGGAAGCTGAAAAAAAGGTGAAGAAATCCACAAAGCAATCGTTCATGTCTGGCTTTCTGGCAGACTGCACCTTAGCAGCTTGTTAGTGCCTCCCTTCCTCAATTGCTTCTGTTTTACCTGACTCTGGATTTTCTCCACGAGTCACTGTTAAAAGTTACTATCTAGTGGATATCAATGTCATGGTCTCTGAAGGGACTTTCCCTCACATTGAATATTGTTTGATTCGAGGTAAAGCAGAGAGCTAAAAATGCCCTCAGGCTTCTCCTGTGTGTCTCAGTTAAAGCAACACTAGCCTAGTTAGGCAGAGTTTGTAAACATGGGGTGTGGGTTTATGATACAGCTAATTTGATCTAACGTCAGCTGCCAGTCACAGAGGTGAGCCTGCTCCTCCTGTCAACAGCTTCATGCTCCTGCTTCAGATCATGCTGCCTGTTTGACTCCTGCTGACGCAGTCCAGGACAATGACCCAGCAGAAAACTTCACTTCTTTTTTTTTTCCTGGACTCATTTCTGCCAGGCTGACATCCTCTGATGGCTTGCCAAGGTGAGATGAGCATCAGCGCTGGCACAAGAAGGGATACAGGGTTGCTCAAGAGAGAGGGAAGATGGTAATTAGTAATACAGAAGCATTAAAGCATTTGGTTGATTGGCTGTAAATCCATGCTTTTGCAACTCCCTATTTGGCTTGCACAGATGGACTACAACTGCCATCAAATGAGGAGACTTTTCTTACTCCTTTTTCATCACTAGCAAGATCTGTTTGTAGGATTGTTGTTTTCATTTTCTTGGGTCACTTCAAGGACAAGAAGCACTAATGGCAGCAGTGGAAACACAGTAGAGAAGAGGGTAAAGTGAAAGAAGCAGATAGGAAAGGTCATCTCTGTCAGCAGCAGCACAACATTAGATCATTATCACAAGGTAGTCCTGAAATCATTGGCTTGGCTACTCCCAACACTGCAGGTGCTGCCTCTAAGCTAGGGCACAGCTGGGAGAAGGGGTGATGCCATCCTCTTCTTCCTCACCTGGGACCCCAGGCTCATACTCTCCTCTCTATCCTTATGCCTAACTCTCCCCATTAGCTCATTGACTGGAGCTGCTGGGGTAGTTTGGCCCTGTCAACACCTCCACAGATGCTGCTGGGCCTGTATCTGCCTGCACCAGCACATTATTCCTGTACCACTGCGTGCGGACTCCTGTGCTAGTCCATTTCTTCATCCAAAACCAGCACGCTGATGGATTGGATGTGCCTGGAGCCAGAAGAGGAATATATCAGATGATCACAGCACCATCACCTGCTGGTTATAGCTATTTTCTGGGGTTTTGTGGCAAACTTTACCAGAGCTCAGGAGCACTCTGAGTGGAAGCGCCGGGAGTCTGCAGTTCCAGAGGAACTTTCCCCTCCTCAAATCAAGTGGACAAGAAGACCAAGACATAAGACAGCATGCTGAACTGCATAACCATTAGAAACAACAGCAGTTCTACAGCGCTGTTGATCCATGCAGGTAGAAGTATGCTGCTTAATTACTACGATAATTTCTTTCCCTAGTGCTTGTCCAGCTCACATGGAACCTCCCCTTATATGCAAAACAGGTTTGCTATTTAAATGTCTCCTTGCGTATACATGCCAGCTGCTAGCTTTTCCTGGGATCCAGGGCAGCTGACATTGCTGCCAATATAAATTATTTTGCAGGTTGGAGACTAGTTGGCAAGAGTGTGGTGAGCCTCCCTTTTATCTAATCCAGTAGGAGTGCTTTTTGGGTTTGTTGTTTGGGTTGTGTTTTTCCCATTTGACGTGGCTTCCAGGAGACACAGAGTGAAAGAGGTATTTATTTATTTATTTATTTATTTTAGTTCTTTAAGACAAAAAAACAACAACTTTTCCATAACAGTGGGCAGTGCTAGGAACTAGAAAGGTAAATACAACATCTTGTAGGTTCAAGTAGGAGTGCAGTTTGTGTATGCCTCCACCAAACATGCGCTAACATTAATACTGCTGCTTCATGTAATTCTTCTCTAGTGCTAAGAAAACCTCCACTTAAAGGTACAGCAGCTCGTGCTGGGCTGAGCCATGAGCCAAAAGCAGAACTTGATTGATTAGTAAAGCGTGTAATGGGGAGGCTGAAAATCCCCTTGTAAGTGTGGTACGAAGTTTTTACCACAAGAAACCCTTTCTGTTTCTAGTGTGGTTAAAAAGTTTAATCCAGTTGGCTGATGGATTAAAGTAATTCCAGTTCTGTGCCTCTTCACTTTTGAAATCTGAACGTTTTAATTTGTTTATTGTTCTCACTGATCACTCTTCTTTCAGACTTTATACTGAAGGTGATTTATTGGACTAAATAAATATGTGTGCTGTCTGGCTTGGTAAGAAATCCCATAGCCTAGGTTTAGTGTAGGATCTGCTCTAGGGGCACAAGAAAGCTGCAAATGGAGCACTGTGATGCTAGGCTTTGGCAGAAACAAGCACAATCATGCTGTTTGCCTAGGAGGAAAGGCTTGCACACAGGAATACGCCGTGTAGCAAGTATTCTAGAAGAAAATTGGGTCTGCTCTTTCTTAGCACTGTACAACTGGAATGTGGCTACTCCTGCCTCTCTCCCTCCCCCAGTATCCCAATGGAAATGTCTTTATGTCTTCCAGTGAAACAAGAAATGTATTTCAACATATCACTTAGTTGACTTTTGTAAGTTTGGAAAGGATCAGGTCTGATGTTGAGTAGAGAACTGTTGGACCTGGATTCTTGTGCTTGCTTTGAAAAGCAGGATTTTAGTTGGGTTTTGCACTTGACTTCGTTGGGCATTTTGTTTGTATTTTCCCTCCTAAAGCTCCCTGAATGGATTGGTTTGTTCTTCTGGGATCTATCTGAATTCCTTCAGGAACAAGCTGCCTTCTGCACAGAACACTCTGATGGGGGCCAAGGGATAAAGTTCAGCATATTACCTCATTTCTGCTGGGTTTCTTTCTTTGTTTTTAGAGACATACTGTCATTTCAGCTTGGATCTGAACATGTTGAGGGCTGAGGTCAGGGGAAATGTTATCCTTTTTAGTCACTTTTTTTTTGGAGAGGGCAAATAAACATGCAAGGGCTCATCCTGCTCTTTAGACAAGTTTGTGTGCGCTTCCTTGAAGGACAGAAGCGGAAGGAACAAGTACCTTCTCCTAGTGTCCTGCCAGCACCTAGCCTTTATGCAGCTTGAGCGCCTTCCAGGCATCAGATCCATCAGAGATCCATTTGTTGACAGCTGTTACTGCTTTTGACTCTTCTGGTGGGCTGGAAACACTCTCTGCTTTGGAAGTCGTTACAGCCGTGTAACTTGCAAACTATGAGTAATGGTTTCCTCCAATTTAACTCCCCCCTTCTCTTATGTGTTTCCACTGTGCCCGTCCTTCCTCGTGTTTGCCCCGCTCAGGGGGGAGGTACTGGAGCTCAGTGCAGCAGCTTCCCTGGCGTCTTGCAGAGGAACTGCAGGTCGAGGTCAGCCTCCCTGAACAGGACACCTCACAGGGATAAACCTGGCAAATAAATGCGAAACTCCAGTAAATGCCAAAGTGCGGAAGGGAATAATGGCTCAGTGGTTACCTGATAAACTTCCCTTTCCCTCACTAGCACCTCTGTCATCTGGAAAGAGGTTACCAGCTACCTCTTTTTCTCCTAGGAAAGAATTACACATCAACTCTGCTTCCCTTTTCTCACCCTTTTACCTCACGCAAAAGCACAGCTAACTCCAAGGTGACTGAATTGATACTGGTCTGAGCGGTTTGTGTGCTGCTCTCCAGTCTCCTGCTTGTATTTCAGGCCTTTGTGTTCCCACAAGTTTGTGGGGTTTTCCAGTTAAACCTCTTGGTCTTTCAGAATATATTGCTGTGGCCTACAAACTTTGCCTTGCCAATGTCCTTAGATTGTGCTGTCTGAAATGCTGCTACCTTCTTCCTTGCAAGCCACTCAATGCTATTTCAGTAGGGTTTAGGAGCAAAGTAGCACATGCATCCCTTGGCAGTTAAACCTCAGAGGGACTGGTATGTATGATATGAATTCCTATCTATTTCAAATAGATGGAATTCACTTGATTTTAGTATTTTCCTCAATTACAGTTGCAAGTGCTGTGTCCAGGACCCTTGGGCTTGTTTCTATGGCAGTTATTCCCAGCCTTTTAACATCACACCTTCCCTCAAACCCCATTTGGCAATATGAGGAAATGAAGTGTTGCAACACCCACACCGAGCATCTCACAGAGCTCAGTGGACTAAGAACATGGGCAGAGATGTCCACAGATGACAGGCTCATATGGGAGGGACTCGGGTGCAGTACACTGCAGCACAGCCTCCCATGGCACTGGTTTCTTGTCTTTGCATTGGGGACTTCATGTGGCAGCCTAGATCTTCATTCTCCCCTTGGTTTTGTTTTCCTTTCTTTTCTTCTCCCCTTGCCCTGCCCTCAAGCAGGATTGCAGTATTGGAATGGCATCATGAGCAGGAATGCCAGGGAACCTGTGCTGCACTAGGCAGGCTGACTAATCTCCCTTTAAATAATCTCCCTTTAAAATAGTCTGGAAGCACTCTAGGGCGTTTCTGTTTCAGGAGCCATGAGAACACAGCCATGACTCTGGTCTGTATAAATAGCCAGATCCATGCTGGTAAGTACTGAACAGCGCAGTTATTTGTTCTAGGAGGGTCTTCCTATTTTTTTCATGTTGCTGGACGGATAGCTGGGATAAATTCTGGTAACATTTCTGTACAGTAGTGCTGCTGCTGCCTTTTCTCAGACTGCCATTTCATCAGCAACAGTAAGGAGGAAACAGCTACTCTTCGGAGACAGATTTCTGTCTCCTGTGGCTTTTCCTACATCTCCTTTGTCTCCCGTACAGCTGCCTTTAGCTAAGACAGTGCAGTTCAAATCCTCTTGATCAGTGCTGTGAGTTGAAAAATCTCACTGATATTTATAGCATCTGGAAGGCGAAGACAAGGGATGTTTGAATACTCGCTGCCTAGCTATGGATCTGGATAGAGCATAATGCGATGGTCCTGTCTGAGGAGGATTAGTTCAGCTTATCTGTGCTGTCCTAACTCAGTAATCAGCAATGCAAAAAAACCCAAAACAAACACACAAAACCACAAAACAAATTGTTAACCAGGTCTGTGTTAGTTATGCTGGCTAATATAATCTTTTCTAAGATGGAATAGCGCAAACTATTCTCCAGGTAGGTATGTGCACTCTGCAGCTGCATAAGCAGTTGTCAGGTTGCCTCCATCTGGTCCTGGATTATCAAGGCAGCCTTCAAAAACATAAGTATCTGATACCTGGCCAATAGCCACTACAGTGCTTTCCAAGATTTAGGTAAATACGAGAATCCTCAACAAAGAGCGCAGCAAGTCTTGCCTCAGCTGAGGTAGGAGGCATTTGAATTTCTTACTCATAGTGTATTGTCATCTTCTCCCTGCCATACTACCCACTCAATGCGTCAGAGATCTAATATTTTTTTCCCCTATCCCTGCTGAGCAGAGGATATTCAGGCCTTCAGCTTCTGGTATATCATGTCAGAGATCTTTCCCCCTGCTGCTCAGACACAGTCCCCCTGAGATAGTGGGGTTCTACCAGGGTAGGAGAGGCTTGGTGCAAGAGGATAGAGGGCTGAGCAGGTCTGAGGAAGAGAGGCTGTGTGGGGTTATAGCACAGACCGCTTACATAGAGGTAGCTTCCCTAAATGCTTCCTCATGTTTAACTTCCTCCCTAATGTTGCTTTTAATTCACTGTGCAGATGACAAGGAATGGGACACGATTCAGACAATTCTTTAATCTTATAGGGGAAAGGATGTGCTCTTTCTTTTTTCATGCTTAGTGCTCACTACCCTCAAACAGGGACACAGCGGAGGCCAGGGATTGCCTCAGTGTGTCATTGAGATGGGCATTTAAGCTCCTGTTTGGCAAAGCAGAAGTTCTGTGCTGGTTTTTGGAAACACAATCAACAAAGACAGTAATGGTCTTCTGAGGGAAAATACTATAATGTTTAATTATCAACAGTTTGCTGAATTGGAAAGCAAATCGACAAAAATCCCAGGCCGTGGATTTAATTAAAAAGAAACAACAAACCATAGGCAGCTTTTCATTAACTGTTTTTACTGCACTTGCATCACTCCAGTAAGATCAGCCAGGCTGCTCCTGGGGTAAGATTGGTCTGTGTTGCCAGTATGCAACATGTGGGTTCTCTCTGGAAAAGCACAAGAAAAAGACAAAGCTGAAAGCAGTAGTTGTGTCTCAATGCAGGACAGGTCCCACTGAGCTGGGAGGGCAAAAAGCAGTGAAATCTGTCCCATTTTGCTGTGTTAAGTGTGGGTCAAATGCAGTGTGTTTTCTCTTCTTCCCCCTAGCACGATGGCTTCATTTCCTGTCTTGAAGCAAGAGACGTTGTTCCGGAATGGTACCTGGAGCTATCGAATTCCAGCTCTGCTCTACCTGCCACGGTTCAGCATCATCCTGGCATTCGCTGAGGAACGAGAGGATGTGGTGGATGAACATGCCAAGCTAATAGCAATGCGCAGAGGCACATATGACCCAACCACGCACCATGTGCAGGTACCAGCGTGGGGAGGAAAGGGAGGAGGCTGCTCACCTGTACTGCTCACTTGTCCTTGCATGAGTTGAATGCTTGCCCTCTCGCTGTGGGAGAAGGCAGCTTTTCATTCTCCCCAATTACACGGACTTATCTGCTTGTAAGTAATGCATGTGTCATTATTTAGATTAGATATAAGGAAGAAGTTGGTTATTGTGAGGGTCTTAAAGCACTGGAACAGATTGCCCAGAGAAGCCCCATACCTGGCAGTGTTCAAGGCCAGGTTGGATGGGGCTTTGAGCAACCTGGTCTAGTGGAAGGTGTCCCTCCCACAGCAGAGGGGGTGGGACCAGATGATCTTCAGGGTTCCTTCCAACCCAAACCATTCTGTGATTCTGTGTGATTACAACTGCTGGGATTTGACCCACCATTGCAGAGCTGGGGAAGCAAATGGAGAGATGGAACAAAAGCCCTGTTGCAACAGCAAAGATGTGGAGGAGAGGCAGAAATGGGGAATGCCACAGGGATGGTGAGGAGTGAATTAGCTTTTTTTTTTTTTCTTATTTAATTCATTTTCTTAGGACTAATTTCTAGTTTAAAAACCAATTCAGAACAGCTAATCACCCCACGCAGAAGTGTCTGGTTTTTCTGTGCCAGTGAATTGGCTACCTTATTAATCAACTAGTTATTATTAACAGTTATCTTCCTGGGTGACTGGGGGTGGTGGATACTCTATTTATAATATTTTTTTGCATTTGCAAATGCATTAATGTCTTGAGGAAAAAAAAGTCATTATATTTTTCTATTCCAGTCCTTTCTTGGTGACTGGTTGTCATAGACTATAGACTCTCTTAAGAGCTGGGATCTGCCTAGCAGGAGCAGCTTCTGAGTGCACCTGCAGTGTCATACCATTCAGCTAACATCTTGTGTAACCCCGTGTAATTCAGTTAGGTAGGGCTCAGTTGGTTTTAAACTCAGTAACTTGTGTTCACATGCTAGAATTTCTTAAAATGGAAATAATAAATATTCCCAAGAAGTTAATACTGGTGGAATAGACAAAGACAAGACACGACCGAAAAGGGCAATGAGCAAGTCAGAAAAGCCAATTAATATAAGATTACTGGAAAATACTGCTGCTTTTACTAAGCCAATAACATGATGTAGGAATAATTTTCTAATTGCAATGTTAGTGTCAGAAATGTGATTGTGTTTTGTGCTATTCATTTAAAGACAGTCAAGGCTTGGAGAGTTGTTACACCTGCTCTGTGACTTATTTTCTGTGTTGGACGACTCAGGGTCCAAGTTTCCATACCAGAGTGTGTAAAGCCATACAGTCTGCTCTAGTGAGGTGCCTCAGTGTGGGTTGATATGCTTATTCACGCAAATGGAATAGGAATCTGAATGGAAAGGAATTTCTCAGCACCTAGGATACTTGAAAAGGGTGCAGTTACCTATCTGACTTCCTAAAAAACACTGACAGCACAGTGTCTGTACACTTTGACCACTGGGCATGTCTGTGTGTCAGACATGAGCTGCAATAAGATTTCAGCTCCAAAGCAATAATGAAAAAGGACATAATCCACCTGTTTGGTGAGATGCACATGCATTGTGTCATGCAAATGATTTTCATTTATGTCTGGCAGTGCCAGTGTACCGTCTTCCCATTTCTTGCTCTATCCACTAACTTCCCTTCTGTTCTCTTCATGCTCTTCTGTAATTTTTATCTAGCCATCTTTACACTGAAACATGGACCTGTTTGTAATGGTGTGTTTCATTCTTGTCTCCACACGGGGCCTGGCAGTGGAGTAGAATGGAGACCATTGTCAACGCACAGCTGAAAGACCACCGATCTATGAACCCCTGTCCTGTTTACGATGAGGTCTCAGGGAAACTGATCCTGTTCTTCATAGCTGTCCCAGGAAAGATCTCTGAGCAGCATCAGCTCAGGACAAAGATCAACCTGGTACGTCTCTGCTACGTCACTAGCATGGACCAAGGGCAGACCTGGAGCGCTGCCCGGGATGTCACCAACAGTACCATTAGCACTGAGTACAAGAACTGGGCCACTTTTGCAGTGGGGCCAGGTCATGGATTACAATTGCTCAACAAGGTCCGGAGCCTCGTGATTCCTGCCTATGCCTATCGTATCTTGCACCCTAAGCAACACCCCACCCCTCATGCCTTCTGCTTCATCAGCTCTGATCATGGGACAACGTGGGAGATGGGGAACTTTGTTGGGGAGGAGAGTGCAGTGGAGTGCCAGGTTGCAGAGGTGCATACCTGTGGCAGGAAGGTCCTCTACTGCAATGCAAGGAGCAGCAGGGGAGCCAGAATCCAGGCTGTCAGCTACAACCATGGGGTGGACTTTGAGGGAGGCCAGCGGGTAGAAATGCTGGTAGAACCTCCTTCTGGTTGTCACGGAAGTGTAACTGCCTTCCCACCTCCCCCTGATGCCAGATGCCAAGACAGTTGGTTGCTCTACACTCATCCTACAGATCCAAAGGGTCGAAGAGATTTGGGAGTTTACCTCAACAAAAGCCCTTTAAATCCAGCACACTGGACAAAACCAAGCATCCTCTTCAAGGGTCTGTGTGCTTATTCGGATCTGCAGTACATGGGGGTTGGGCCAGATGGCTCACCCTTGTTCTCCTGCCTCTTTGAATACGGGACCCACCAACAGTGTGAAGAGATAATCTTTGTAATGTTCACTTTGAAGCAAGCCTTTCCATTAGAGTGCTGAGGCTTGAGCCTTTCCATCATCAACCCTCTAAAAACCACATTTGCTGATAATTCTTTCACTGTTACTTGTCATCTTTCAGCAAAAGGTTTTTTCTGCTCCTCCTGCACCCTTATTTTGGCGTTGGCCTGTGTTGTCTGTGGATTACAAAGTCTATTAAACATAGTAAAAATAAATATGTGTTTGGTTTTGTTTTCTATCGCTTGTTCTAGCTTTTTGCCTTCCCCTTTGGCTGCTATCTTAAGCATCATGCACTCAAAACAAGCATGACCTTTGTATAGGTCCTCTTGCCTTGAGGCTTCTGATAGACTTGATTAGGGACAACGTAGGGCCTATGTTGGAACAGATGGCAGTGATTTTATGTGAGCTGAATTCAGAAAGTTGCGGAGAAAATGCTAGGGAGGACCCTGGGCTGACTGCCCTACGGCTGCAGTTCCCTTCTTCAGAAAAGTGCTTTGTCAGGTGCGATGCTTCTTGCAGTCAGTGCAGGACTTGCTGGCAACTCCAGATTTCAGGGCTTGCTGTCTTCAATTCAGCAGGGCCATGGGATGCTGTGTGCTCAGGATGTTCCTTGCTCACTTCTGCAGTGGGTTTGGGTTTGCCTTGCTGAATGGTCCCCCAGGGACTTCTGTCTTACTTAGCCTTCTCCTTACTTCCCATGCAGTACAGTCTTCCTTATTTGCCCTTTTGCTTACACTGCACTGAGAAGATGGTTTCTCATGCAAGAAAACTTGTGCTCCCGCTGCTCCCTCTTCCTGGACAGTGACAGTAGGACCTATGTAGGACACAAAGCTGTGGTTTGGGACCCTGCCGTGTTTGGGGATGGGGCAAGTGGCAGAAATGGCATTTTGCCTGCATCAGAACTGCAGGATCAGGACAGGGCTGCAGGGGGAGCTCCCAATTTGTAATCAGGAGGGGAAATACTTTCTGGTCTTTTGAACACAAGTGCTATGATCCACACAGCAACTGCTCTTATCGCTGGCAACCCAATGTCTTGCTAGCATAGCTGCTATTATTACACAGTATTATTGGCATGTGAGGCAATGTGACAAACAAGTAACATTGCCCCACTTCCAGTAAATTGGAAAGGCAATTTGAGTGTCTTTGGTGCCAGAGGATGGAGACCTGACCAAGTCCAGAGCAGCATGAAAGTGCTGAAGCTTTAAGGCTTTCCAACACAGACAGATTTTCAGCAGGTGTCTGAAGGACACAGCCCCAGTTATGGTGAGAGAGATGATTCTGTGGCTATGGTGTGATTTGAAAGGAGGCATTATGCCCTGAGTAGACAAGGGGAGTGACCAGAAATGAAAGGGTACCAAGGGAAACATGTCAGAGAAGGTGGAGCAAGGAAAGCTTTACCCATGCCTCTGGACAAAATCCTGCTCTATGAACTAGACTGTGCTTGTTTGCTGTGTGCTGTGTTTGTATGTGTGCACATGTAGAATGGCTCCAAGAAAAATACGGTTTTTTTTGCTCTATTGGAGAAAAATACCTGCTTTCCAGAGAACACTCAGAACATGTCCATCTTTGGGGAATGCTAGCAGGTCCAATAGGATCCTTAGCACTCTCATTGCTCATATCTGTGAGTCTCTGCTAGATCTGTGGCCCCACTCTTGCCTTTTATTGCTGATAGCTTTCAGGGATAGTGGGAGAAGGGGCTCTGATTTTTTTCATCTAGATTTGTTTCAGGGCACCTGGAGACTGCAGGTACCAAGGGAGTGAAGAGATCTCATGGCCTTCACAATGCACCTGTAATTTGCCAAGGCTTTCTCAAGCAGCATGTCAGTAACATACTGGGCTGGAGTAGCACACAGTGGCCCAGCTAACCAGTACTTTGTGGGTGTTACTCATGTGCTCTTTAGATGTAGGCCAGAGTCTAAGTACACCTTTGTGGCCAATATCCTGTTGGCTAATGAGGAAATGTTGTATTTAGACTTCAGCAAAGCTAACTGCTGTCCTACAGACTTCCCTTGTCAGGCATACTATGAAATCCTTTTGTTTGGTGACATGAAAACACATATTTGAGAACTCATCTGACAGTGCACAGGCTGGGAATATAGGGGGTGGTTGGGTGGCCACTGTGCATCTTGAATGATGCTACAGACAGTGTTTACCCACTGATTTTGGGCAGGCTGGTGAGTTTGCAGCCAGCTGGTATTGTACTACCTAGGCACCTGTAGCAAACCCAATTTAGATAAAGTATTTATTGCAATGTCTGAGAGACAGCCTGGAATAATACCCTAACGTGAAGGGAAATAATGTTTGCTTTGTCCATAGACTGCAAGAAATGCAATTTTTGATTATCCAACATCAAAATGTGTCACAGTTCTTTGTCTCTGGCCTCATTCTCTCAAATAAGTTTAAAGGGAATACTGCTGCTGGTGCAGTTACCTAAAAGCTTCTTTTGAGCTGGGTTGGATTTGTCTGACTGATGTACCTGCTATTCTTTTGTTTTACAAGTGTAGCTCTTACATCATGCTTTGTCCTGGCTGTGGGATGACAGTGTGGTCTATTTGAAGCACATCCTATTCCTTGTGGAAACAGTAGGGCTGTGCTGGCTACACGTATAATATCACCTGGCAGGTTACTGGTGCAGGCTGAACACTGCACTAGCTGCCTATGATAAACGCTTAGCTCTCCTCTATATAACTTCTCTAATCTCTCCTTCCTCAGGTCCACTCACCAGTCTTCTCTGACACAGGCATGAAAGGAAAGAAGAAGAATGCTTATCTCCTGCAGAACAGCCTCTTGTCTCTGTGTGGGACAGAAGAAGTTGTTGCAGGCCTTTGGGAACCAGGTAGTTGAGAACATGTATAAACTTGTTTGCTGACCATGCATGGATCAGTCTTTCTCCAGCACTGCAGAATTCACATGCCAGAACCATAAGAAACAAACCAGATGCATTTTCCCCTTCAGGCAGTGTTGCAAATGAGCCATTAGGGATGGCATGTTTATGTTAGGGGATTGGGATTCACCTTTTGGGCAGCTGGAGCTGTACTGTGCTTTTTTTTTTACGACCAAGAAATACAGAAACCAGCTCTCATATCTTATTGCCACAATCATCACACGTGTTTGGATCCCATACATTTGATACACTTTGGATGCCATACACTCAAGGACGTGTGTGTGGCTGGACAGGGATTCACACGTGAAGGAAATAGCAGCAACTTGCTAAAAACTGGTGGTAAATTGGTGGTGAGATGGATAGAAGTTAAGTATTCAGCTAATCAGTCTCAAATGTCTGACTAGGGCTTGTACTTATCTGTTACCTTATGTTAACTTGCAGTACATCAGAAGCTCTCAGTTTCATTTCAGCAAAACTCATGTTGTTCAGCAGCTCTGTCCACTTTGTATCCCCATATGGGTCTGTTGCACGGAAAACACTGTGAGGTCAAGCAGTGGTTTGACATTCAGAGATGTTCTGCTTCGTGCTGCAGCTGTGCTCCAGAGAAGCTACTCTTAAGTATCAGAAATCCCAAAGTTGGTACAGGTGAGGCTAGCAGCACATTATGGCCAAGCAGGACTGTCAAAGGAGCTGCACAATCCCTTTGCCATATGCAGCACTCTTCTTGGTGAACACAATAGGATTTGTAACCACTCTAGCTTACAAGAGCTTACAGCTGGTGTCCAGGCAAAACCACTTCATGGCATTCAGCATCTGACTCCATTCAGGCACCTGAATCCGTGGGAGTCTGGCTCCTAAAGCACCGTATGAATCTGTGTGCAGTTGAAGGGCAGGTCCAGCTGAGCTAATTTTGGTCTGGAGACAGTGCTTACTCAGCAGGGACAGGAAGCCCTGCACATTGCAGTTCTGCCATTTTGGCAGGGTACCATGCTGGCCACACAGTTTTGAATTGCAGTGCCCACAGCTGAATGTCAGTGGCAGAGATTAAGCTGGACGCAGAGCAGATGTCTAGATAACTGAAAGCACTACGAAGGCTGGCAGGAACAAATGCTGGGCTGTACTGCTTCACTCTCTTGATACCCACAGATTCTGGTCTCTCCCAGTTTGGTGATAAGCTGCTCTCCCCTGCCATGCTGTGAACAGGGGCAGCACTCTGGGAGGTGAGTGTTGCATAGGCCCAGCACTGTCTGTGCCTCTCCTGGGAGCTCCCCTCTGTACTCTGAGTCCCAGACAGTAGTCCCTGCTCAGCTGCTGCTTTTAGCTATAGATCAAATGTGGATGTGCAGAACTGCTGCCTGCAAAAGCAGAGTGGCTGGAGGTACAGGGTAACCAAATCTGTCATACAGGCAGTGCCCCTAGCAGTGCCCTTGCTTGCTGCAGACATGCCCCTCATTGCTCTGCCTTGGAGATGCAGCACTGAGAGTGCTGCAGAGGAGGGGCAGATGTACAAAGAGAAGGGAAGTGAAAGCTTTAGTTCTCCCCACCCTGATGCAGCTTGTCAGACATAGCTTTGCTCCATCGCATCTTTGGGGATTTAGAGGAAGAATGATCTTTGAATCCATCTCACAGTAGGTGACAGGGAGCTTTGGTCAGGAATGGGGCAGTCAGTGCTAAGTATCCTAATGCACAGTGTGTTCCTGATCAATCTGAAGTTTATTTAATCCCCATGGAGACCTGTTATGGGTAGGATATAGACAGGAAAAAGATGGAAACTCAGAGGGTCTGGCAAGAGATCAGACATGGGATGGCAGGCCACCAAAGCTTGGGGCACTGAATTGGTGGGGAGTAGAAGACATTCCCAGCTGGGACTTTGTGATATGGAGTATCAGGACACGAAGGGGGAGGGAAAGGCAGGTAACATGGGCTTGCTAGTCGCTTCAGCAGCAGCATGAAGAGGGAGAGCGGGAGCTGCAGTAACATGTCACACTCAACTCTCTGAGCTGTTTGAGTTGAGGAAGTTGTCCGTGGCTGAGTTTCCTTTCCCTCTCTGTACTACTGAAACAGGAAGCTGGTGAGCTGAAGCTGCCTGATCGTTACACACAGACACACAGCCAGCTCTGGCAGCTCCTGCACTGGCATTCAGGTCTCCTCCAGCTCCAGCAATGGATCAATGCTGGTACCACGGCAACATCACTCGCTCCAGAGCCGAAGACCTGCTCTCCAAAGTAGGCAAGGATGGCAGCTTCCTTGTGCGGGCCAGTGAGTCAATTGCTTCGGCATATGCACTCTGCGTGCTGTAAGTACAGCTTTTCAACGCGCGCTTCACGCGGACACTTCTGTCCCCACTTGTGCAGGGTGTTATTCCTGTACTTCCCCAGCACAAACAGTTGCTGTGGCCACTGGGAAGGTGAAACCCCTGTCAGAGCATGGCTGGTTTCACCTGACTGGGCCACAGGGAAGGGAAGGGCTGGGAACAGGGCCAGGCTGAACAAAACAATGTTCTTTCACTACCATACTGCTCACGCTACTCCTGCCCCTGGTTCAAAAGGAGAGAATAATCAAAGAGACTGGCTGTGCTCTGAGAAAAAATAACCTCTTGGCCTCTTTGTTAACAGCTTGGGTCAGGTATTTACATTGAACAACTCAAATACTGAGCTTGGTACCCAGCTAGGACTTTATTTTCTCTGGGCAGTGTTTGATACACCTGCCTGTACAGTGCTGTATTCCATTCAGCTAAAAGGCTTGAAATAACTGCTGGAGCTGTGCATGATAGGCCTGGCACAGTGGTGATGCTCACAGGGTAAATATTTCACGTGGGAGAGAAGTGCTGGCAGCCCTGTCCATGCTTCCCTTTCTAGGCTGGGGATAGGAACCAGAGCAAGACCTGCTGCCCTGGGTTTGTGAGGGGCAGGTGTTATTCCTAGAGGCAGGAATAAGAGGAGACTGAAGTCAGTAGGTGTGAAGTATGAGGCATTTTACTTGCATTGCAGAGAGCTAAGACAGCTTCTCTCTGCTTAGGAAATACCACGAGAGTCTGCCTGTAGGCTCCTCTTTGCTGCCGTTGCACATCAGATGAACAGAATTCATCCTTAACCCCACGTTAAACTACCAGCAGGTTTCTCAGTGTAGTTTCCTTCTGAGAGTCTATTTCTTGCGATGGTAACGGCTGTGCTGCTGTTTATAACTCTGGTCTAACTGCTTGTCTCTGAGGTCAGGCTTCTGGTGACAGCCCTGGCTGCTGCAGAGGAGTCATCTGCAGCAAGCGCAGGGCTGGGTAACTGCCCTGTGAGTGTAGGTGTTGGGGATGGGTGGCTGGTTGATGGGGGGTTCAGAGAGCAGGGGGCCTCCGTGTCTGCCTGTTGAGGTGTTTGTAATAACATGGGGAAGGGTTGTGTCCTTCTGGAGGGAGCAGAGAAAGAAGGGTGTCTGTAGATAGATAGCCAGGACAAGCAGGAGGAAGGAGGAGCAATCATGTAGCATGAGCAGAGGGCCCAAGTTGTGAGTTGGGGAACACTGTACTAGAATAGACTGTTGCTTCCATTGAGTATTTTTAGTATGACACCTTTGATTTGACCTGTAACCAGTATGTACACAAAATATTTTACCAAGTGATGGTGGGGATTATGGAAAGGGAAGGTGCTGCGAGAATGTCTATTAATATGCATCTGCATAAGTTTTTCCATTGTAAATGTTTATGCAGCCAACTTTGAAAGCCTTTTGTGACTTGAGAGACATGGGATCAGGAAATAGAAACAATATCATGACCAGGATTTTCTGATCCAGGAGCCAAAGGTTATGTTCTTAAATCCATTCTGAGGTGGCTGACATGAATGGCTTGATTAAAGGAATGGGGAGCACCCAGCCTTGTCAGCCAAGAGCAGCTGGATTGATGAAGGGCTAGTAATAATTGCACTGAGAATTGTCACCAACTTCTGTCCAAGTTCTCAACAGGCTTTTAGCTTATGCTGATTTGCAGTTAGCTTGTGAAAAGAAAGGGTTAAATAAGTCCCTCCTAATGTTAGCTTTGCTGAAGCTGAAAACTTCCTCATAGATGTATCAGTTTCAGCTGTGCTGCTGACTGGAAGGTGCTTGAATTCTGAGCTCTTCAGTCACTTCTGTTTAAAAAACAGAGAGACTGGAGACAAAGAATGAGCAGGAGGAATTGAAAGCCCAGCTGCAAAGTGTTTTCCCAAAAAGAAAGTGAGAAAGTGTCAACTGTGTATAGACATGGAAAGCAAAAAAAAAACCATGAAATTTGCTCTGAAAAAGAGCTGTCATATTCTACAAACCTCTAATATTTATTGGGCAGATGAGTCAAAATCCAGTAAAAGCACTTATTCTATAATAAAATGAAATGGTGACTTTATAGAAGAGCTGCTTTAGGAAAACAGGGTTTATAAAGAATACAGACAATAAGGGGGGAGGTGTACTTGCAGGGCTTCCCTCCCCTGCTAATTCTGAAACTTGCAGCAGCAGCATTTCACTTCGCACAGCCCTGAGCGGTCAGCAGAAGCAGACGGGATGCTCCTCCCCCAGCGCTGCTGTCCTCTGCTCCGCTGGGCACTGCCCCATAAAAGGCAAGAAACAGAGCCGTTTTCCTCCTCCTTTCTCTCTGCATGGGTCGTCCGATCTGCCCGTTTATTGTCAAGAAACGGGCTCTTTAACTTACCTGGAAGGGAATGCCTGGATCTGAAATCAACAAGAGCTTGCTCAGCGTTCACAGCGCTGGTGTCATTCCTCCAGGGGATCTGCTGTTCGTGGCTCGTGTGAATGGCTGCAGGATTAACACTTCCAGAGATGACTCTAAAGGCTAGGGGCAGCTTTGGGATCCCGTTCGGAGGACACTACCTGTGAGATGCCCTTTCCAACCCCCTGTGGGGACAGCCTCTCTCATGGTGCATCTAGCATCATGGAGAGCACTGTAGTCCTGTTTAGGATTTCCAGGGGCTCCCAATATGTATATCATCACCTGTGCATACAAATAGGAGAGGACAGAGGAAACAAAAGCCTTGTCCTGTTTCCCCATTCTGGTTGATTGAGAGTACAGAGAGATGATAAAGTACTTGCAGACATGTTTAAGCTGAGGCTGATGTTTTATTTACCCCCCACATAGGCATCCTGAACAGTGGTTGAGCAATTCTGAACTCAGCCCAGTTTCTAGGGAGGACCTGGAATGTGACAGTAATTGGGACCACATAACTTGACAGTCAGGAT
This sequence comes from Pezoporus occidentalis, assembly GCF_034315485.1. Classification (NCBI taxonomy): domain Eukaryota; kingdom Metazoa; phylum Chordata; class Aves; order Psittaciformes; family Psittacidae; genus Pezoporus; species Pezoporus occidentalis. Next base: position 2,485,301 of record NW_026916336.1, read on the forward strand.
GCCATGGAGAGAAAGCCTAAGGGTAGAAATGGGGTAAGAGTTCCAGTCTTCTCTGTCCATATGCACTACATTAAGGGACTGCAAAAGAGTATTCCTGCTTTTCATTCTAGGAAGTGCTCCTCCCTGCTTCTCTCATCCAACAGCCCTTTCAATTCCCCTCGTCTTACCTGTCCTCACATTAAAGCTCTGTAAAGAGATTTAAGCTGAGGACCTCTCTTACGACAGCAGTCTCGTAAGGCCTGTGTGTTGGGGCACTTTTTGTGAAGGTAACAAGGAGGGTCCTCTTGTGACACAAGAGCCATTGAGCTGGTTTGTTAATCAGTTTCATAGTCTATACACTCACAACTTTTCTCTGTCAGCTGCATAAGCAGTTCTGCTTGACCCTGTTTGCATATCAGCACAAGGAAATGGTGTAAGAGAACTGCACTGACAGATAAAACCAAACCCTCTGCCCTTCCTTGGGGCATATTCTCATCTGGTGTTGATTGCCATGTGGTTGGTGAAATCAGCAGTGTTGTGGGTAGCCAAAGCAGTTGGGAGTTATGTCCGTGACTTCCAGTTCTGTACCAGATCCTCAGATGTGTGAATGAGTAGATGCCTGTGAAATGGTTTTGTACTGCTTGATGAAGTGGTACTGAGCTCTGGGAGCAGTTCTAATTCTTCTGTGTCTTTTGCATTAATGCCATCAAAAGATACAGGTTCATGTGGATACATGGCAAAATCCTCCAAACACCCTGGGAAAACTAAGCTGTGATTTAAGAATATTTTCTTTTAATGCCCAGTTGCTCTTTGTGACTCCTTGTATAAAGCTGCCTAAAATCCTGGTAATTTCTCTCCTGCATGGAGTGATTCTAAAAGGCACATGATGAATAGACTCACAGTGTAATTGTAGAAGAGATGGTGCTTTATTGATTTGCCCGGTCTCCCCATGTGGGGGACTGACCTCAGCTCACATTTCATGACAATTCCACAGGTAATGCAGTGTTTCTCTTAGTGCCAAGGAAGCTCTGAGAATGGATTCTGGTGTTTTCCTTTGAGAGGAAGGGGTTGAAACCAGCATTGTTTATTGGCTTAAAGCCATAGTGTGTGTTTAACAGAGTGCTTTGCAGGTGATATGAAAGATCTGATCAATCTGTTTTTTACTTGGGAGAAAGGTAAAAAATGTATTTTTTAGTCAATACTTCTTGGGTAATATCCACCATGCTACAGCACTGCTCAGCCTTCCCTTGGGCACTGGGCAAAGGACTCCTCCACACCCCATATCCCTGTCCCCCCTTAAATAAGAATCTAATTGAATTTATTGGGGACAAAATATTCATTATGGCTGATACACAGATGCACACGTGCACTGTGCATCCGCACCAGGATAGCAAGATGGGGTTTCATTCAGGCTGATGGTCAGGATGAGAATGTGCCTAGCAATTAGCTGTCTATCTATGATTTAGCTGAAGTCTATTATTTGGATTTTTCCAACACAAGTAATGCACATACTAGCCCTTCAATTTACTCATTCAGTGCTGATTTTGGCCCTGTGTCTTTTGGATTTCTGCTTTTTTATTCCTTCCTGAGACGCCCACTCTCCTGACAGCTAGAGCCATTTGGTGTTTTCTTTCTTTCCAGCCAGAAGAGTTGAATAACTCATTCTGAGGCTGATGCTGGTAGCACTTTCTGCAGTCACATCTGCAGACATGTCTCATGACCACGAACACTTCAGGTTTGTGTTAGTTCACAGACTCCAGGGAAAGAAAGAGAAATGTTTAAAACCCTTGTGCATGAAGCCACCTCTGTGTCTTGGGAGCTTCCAATACTTTTTCTCATGGGGAGGGGTGCCACAGTGCAATTGCCTTCTGGCCATGATCTAACCATATCTCCTTTGATGTGTTTCAGGTTCCGGAATTGCGTTTATACCTACCGAATTCTGCCTGATAAAGAAAATAAGCTAATTGTCCAGGTAAGCCATGCCACGTATCTCTTGGTACCACTGAGATGCACCTAAGACCCCACTGCTTTTTACTAAGTAGTTCTAACACCAAGAGAAAAAAGGATACAAGGAGTTAAACTGATGTTCCCAGCCAGCACAGTGCTAGTCTCCATTCCACTGCTATGGAGATTTTAGTCTCTGGTCTGCTGCTATGGCCATCAGCACTGTGTGTGCCTTCAACTCAGTGGCACTACCATGTTTTATATATCTGAGGACCTCAGCCCATGAAATACCTTTTCCTCTAAAGGCAGCCTCTTGTCAATACATCATGGATCTTTTCAGATCCAGAACTGCAGTACAATTTACCTGCACCCAGAGAATGCATATTGAGTTGTGGTCTCAGTATACAGAAGGTATCAGGATTGAGGGCAGGAGTTTCAGACCTGCATTAGGATCCCAAACAAGCCACTTCTCCTTCATGAACCACTTCTTAGCCCTTGTTTTCTCAATATAGATAATGAAACTTGGGGTGGGTTGGGAGGCATGGTCTCTTCCAGCCTCAAAAAGTGTGCATGGATTTATTCAGATGCAGTGTGGGCTATAGCCTACCTACCCTCTTAGCACAGCCAATGCTGCATGGGCATTCCTTGTAAAATGGAATGGAAATGACTGTGCTACTCACATGCCCCAGTCTGCCCTGCTATTCAGAGTGGATGTATGTTTATTCCTTCCCATTTCAGATATCAATTAGCTTCCCTCACTAGAAATACAGACTTACACCAATTCCATATGCAGCTTGTACAGCTCATGGTCACCATGTTACTTGTGTATTTCCAGATGTGCTTTAGGGACACCAGTTTTTCCTTTGCACCAAAGAGGCAGTGTATCTGAAGCCAGAGTGATCAGGTCAGTGAGAGCAGTTGAGTGTGGGCAGCTTGCTTTCCACTGTGGGCTCTTGATAAGAATTGTGGATTGTGTGTCCTGGCTGCCTACACACAGACTGGCTCCCTCAAGATGCATCTTCATGTGGCTCAGACTTAGGCTGTTCTTAGGAGCCCCACTCAGATGCAACTGCACACACATGGTTGTATTGCCACCAAGGCCAACTCCAGGCTCTAGGCTGCTCCAGGACCAGCCATCAGAATCAGTGCAGTGTCCCACTTGTCCTTGCCAGCTACAGCTGGTTTTCACAGAGCCATCAAATTACCTCTGTCTCACTTGCCACAGCACTGCTGTTTCAGAGGAGAAACTGGCAGCAGGACACTGGCTCTGTATGCATTGCTGTGGCATGTCACCAAAGCTAATCCATCTTCCCGGAGCACTGGGCAAAACCACATAGAGAATCCTGTACAGGCTCTGTGGGCTAATAGCACGGGGTCAGCACTTGGCTGGAATGAATAACTTGTCATTCTGAGCTGGCTCCACATAGCATGCTGCAGGCCATTTGTAGGAATGCTCAATTTTTTTCTCCATCATCTGATATATCTCAGCCTTATTGTCCTAAATAATGTGTTTTGGCATATTATGCTAGTAGGATGATGCATTCTAATGGTAGAGATAGCAGTGGGCAGCTGTCATGCTGGATCAAGGATTGTGAAAAAGCACAAGGTGTGGCTGATGTCTGTCAGCACAGGCTTTCCTCACCACACACCCCTTCACCTTGTCACCCAGTTCTTCATAGAAAATTCTGCAGGGTATTATTTAAGAATAATGTGTCCTCGTGCTCTCTGGTGAGGGACTATTGCTGGATCCAGACAGTGTTGTTAGAACTCCATGGGATCTTTCTGAATGAAACCTCTTGACATCTACTAGATCTGTTAAGGAAATATGATAATCTAGAAGTACACCTGAACCAATTTGTTAAGATTCCTTTGGGATCTGTGCTGTGATTGTGAGGGATTTCTCTTATTTATATGTTGTGGGATGCCTAGGGATTGTGGTGGAATACCTTTGTATGCCGGGTTGCCAGGAGCTGTAGGTTGAATATTAGGAGTAAGCTAAATAAAGTGTGTTGTTAGATCATGTTTAGAAGACACAAACACCTCCCGCTTTGTGCTGCTTTATGCCAGTGGTAGGAGAGAGGCAGAAGAAGGGGGCTGGCTTCTTCTGGCAGGAGAGATGGAGCGAGAGTTGTAATTGAGGCTCAGAGCAAAACAGCCTCTTGTTGTTGGCTGCTGTTCCTGGTACATTGTTCCAGCTGGGCCAGAATAGTTCTCTTGTGCAAGGACATAAAAGCTGTTGAATAGGAAGGAGGTTTAACTTTTTTTTTTTAATCCATTAAGAGAGCCGACTAATCCTATGGAATTAGGACAGGTGTTAATACAGTAATCAGTAGATGCTTCTCATTGCTGGGTTTATTGAAAATAACAATAAAGCATAAGAAAGATTCAATACCAAGTCCTGCAATTAGGCTGTATTGGTTACAAATATAGGCTGTAATTGTGCAATGTGACCTTCCTTGACTGCACAGTGCTCCTTCCAGAAGCTAACAAAGTTGTCTTCCTGCCCAGATCTGGACTGATGTCTGGAAAGGACCTTACAGCTCATCCAGTTCCAACCCCCTGCCACAGGCAGCGACACCTTCCATTAGACCAGGTCACTCCAAGCCCTGTCCAGCCTGGCCTTGAACACTGCCAGGAATGGGGCAGCCACAGCTTCTCTGGGCAACCTGTACCAGGGCCTCAGCACCCTCACAGGGAAGAACTTCTTCCTAATGTCTAAAGTAAATCTTCCTTCTGTCAGTGTAAAGCCATTCTAAACCTGAACAGGAAAAGTTCTGGTTTGGCCTTGTTGAACCTCATGAGATTTGCATGGTCCCACCTCTCCAGCCTGTCCAGGTCCCTCTGGATAGCAACCTTTCCCTCCAAAATGTCAACTGCACCACACATCTTGATGTCACCAGCAAACCAGCTCTTCCACTGTCCATGTCACTGACAAAGATGTGGCCCCATCAAGAAAGCCATCAATGTATTATATCCATACACAGCACTTTCGACATGACAGCACTCTCACTGCCACTCTGTGGACTATTTCTGCTTTTAAAGTTGCAAGCTGCTTCATACTGTTTTGAGCTTTGGAGAGCAGATTTCATTTTTCTTTGTTAATTAGAGCCTGTGCCCGTACTGGTGGAACAATGCTCAGTGTCATTTCTTGCATGGTTAGATCAGCTGCTCAAGCACAGGTGGCACACAAGGAGTTGTGTATTTTTGCATTCAGAGGTGCATGTTTGTGCATTCAGGTTGAAGAAAAATATATTTGCATATGTCTTTCCAGCATTCTGTGGCATGCTACATGATCTGCCATTGGGTTGCTGCGTCTGTACCAGCTGTCAGCACATAGCATAGTCAGGAATCCCTCTTGCCTGCCATATCTGGAATCAAACTGGTATCCCCCCAAAATGTATCAGGACATAGTGGTTGCAGTTATAGCCTTTTTTCTTTAAATATAAATAGATTTTTTTCCCCGTTGTTTTCTGGGACTGCTGAATTTTCTCCTTCCATTACTTGAGACTTCAAAATATAGACAAAGAAATGCCTGGCTTGGGTGAACCAAACTGGCATCCTGCTGGTGAAAGTATATTTAAGGAAGGCGGGCAGGAGTAATAAACTCACCTTAAAACACAGGATCTGCAAGAGCGAGTAGAGATCTTTGTCCTTAGGCTAAGAATGATTAGTCATCAATTTATGCCTGTTAGCCTGAAGACTCTCACTGTAGTAAAACACTGAGAACTGAGAAGCTGAGACAGGAAGAGAGCAAAAAGTTATGCAGAAATCCAGGAGCAGGGGTACAAGACTAGAAATCAACTGCTCCTCATTCATCCTGTTGGGCCAGTCACAGCTGGAGTACCTAACTTCTATAAAAACAAAGATGATCTTCCCTTGCTCAAATTGGCAGGCATAATCACTGTGGAGTTGTTGAAAGTTTGGGGACTAGCTGAGTGTAGTAATGTTTGTGCAAAGAGACGAAGAGGAGCAAAGGAGTCCTTGAGGGTTACAAGATCAAACTAAGCACTGGAGACAAACTAAAGATACTAAATTTGTCTTTCTAAGGCAGGCATCTATGGCCAGTTATTGGCACCCAGATTCACATAAGGTAAAACTTTCCTATATTGTCACTTAAAGCATCCACACAGCTAGCTGAGGTGTCAGTATGACCCTCATCACTGCATATTCTGAATTCCTTGTCAGCATCTCCTCAATGAGGAGTACTCTTGTCCCCACTTCATAAATGGGGAACTTGGTCCTAGTCTGAGCACTGTGTTACCAAAAATAATTTCAAATAGCTGTCTGTTGCTACCCTACCAGGATGAGAAGATGTGTTATACATCTGTATTCATCCCCTCTCATTTCAGACAAGCAGTCAAAGTGAGTCAAAGCTGAGCTGTATTTCTGTAATCAGTGGGGAAGAAACAAGTTGCTGATCTGTGTGGGCTAACCTGTCCTTGGCAGGTCCTGTCTCTGTTGGTTAAAGAGCCCAGAGAGCCCCCTTAAGCTGCCAGACTCGGCAGGCTGCAGTCAGGTAAGGAGATTCCTGTTACAGCTGAGTTCAGTGTGAGAAAGCAGTGAGGTCAAAAGCTGCCGTTGAAAAACTGGTACTGCCTTTCCTAATGCTTTATCCTGTGCTGCCTTTTTATACTGCATTGTTAAAAGGTCACTGTTAAGAGTATAAACTGCCTCATGGGTGAGGATGCTTGCAAAAGGTGGTAAGAAGGAAGAAGACACTGGTATTGGCTGGTCAGTGAATGTGGATGGGTACAGGGTAGCATGGTATAATTTCTAAAACCGTGTGGAATTTGATTTCTCTAGATTTCTGGTTCATCTCAAATAGGCGTTCACAACTTGCGCTATCTGAGGGCTGTTTGGCAATCTAGCTGCTGCACAATCAGTCATTTCTCAGTGGCAGCTAGGTTGCATCTTAGTTTATGCTCATAGTCTATCAGATAACATTTCAAAGGTTGTTTGCAGGATCAAGGGCTCATGCCACTCTGTGTGAAGGCTGGGAGGAGATAGCATGATGGACAGATGTCAACACTGCACAAACAGGGGTGTCACCAAAGATGCCTCTGGTAAAGCCAGAGAGAGTGAGTCAACCTAGTAGTTATGGGAGCAACTTTAGCTTGCCGTTAAAGGTGGAGTCTCCTTCATAAACTGGGGCATCTGCAGAACAGGCTTTTGGTAGCTCAGTGCTGTGGATAGATGTTATAATCGTGTGCTGTTTTCTCCTGGACAGCACAGTTTGGCCTCATAAGTCTGAGGAAGGCACAGCCTCCCCATGGGCACAACCTGGTACTTTAGCTCAGCCACATAATGTTCCCACTCTGCAACCCAGAACTTGAGCCACACACATTTGTCCGTCACCTCAGGGCTCAGGCCTCACACGATTATGGCTGCTTCCTTCTGGCAAGGATATTCCTTCCTTCTACTTATTGCTAACCTGTTTTGGTTTTTTTCTTGTATTACCCTTAAGTCTGCTCTCTTCATGTCGCTGAGCTCTTGCTTTAAGTTGTGAACTTGCCTGAAATACTGCTGCCAAAGATCCAGGCTTCAGCCACCCATAATGCTTTGAATGGTGTTTGTATCTTTTGGCTGCCTTGTAGGAGAGAGCAGAAATAAAGCTTGGCTTGAGCAGGAGTAGGAACCATGTTGTGTCTTCAAGCAAAATGGAAAATTGAAAGAAAAAGCATTCAGGTGAAACGTTTCATTTTGATTTTGAGCTTTTCAGAAATTATCACAGTGTTGAGGGGATGTTGGAGAAAAATTGTGTTTCAGATGGAAAACCTGGATCGTACTATTGAAAAAAGCCAGATAAGCAGTTTTCACTTTTCACCTTGGTTTTTTATATTAATGGGGAAGGGGGGGTGGGGGGTGAGCACAGACACACAGCACACACTCCAACACCCTTCAGTTTGTTAATAAACCTTTCCTTTTTAGCCTTGAGCAAAACTGACCAGCTCCAGAGTTTGCCAATTTCTGTGGATTACTTTGTTGTGAGAAGGAATCGCAAGAGCTGCTGCCTTCTCACACCATGTAAGAGCCTGTGTTACAGTATGGAAAACATCCGCACTTTTCAAAGTGACTGCCTGTCTTTTATGTTCCGCTTCACCTTCCTGGACTGTCCTGGCTGCCCAGCTCCTTGACAGAAAGCAGCAGTGTGTATGTGTCTTCCTGTGCTCTGCTCCATGGGTAAGCAGGGAGATGTTCATTTTACAGTTCTAGTGCCAGATCATCACCTCTGTGAGCATGAGCACTGCTTGTGTTTGTACTGAAACTCACCATTGTTGCAAGGGCTTTTTAATCACTGCGTACATTTATACTTACTACTTGTTCCAAAGGGATGGCCAGACTCTACTTGCTTTGGCTGACTTCAGTGAGAACTGTAGATGCCCTGGCAGTGCTGTTTTACATTGAGAGATCGTCTAGCTCTCCCTTTCTTTTCTGGTATTTTTCTCTAGTCTGATATGAGGCTGTGTGCAACAGGAAATAAATGGTGCTATGTGAGCGGTTAGAAAGCAGGCCAGCAGCTGTGAGTCACTGTACCAACTGACACTGAAGCTGTAGATTACCACTGTACTCTCAGAAGGTAGGAGAACTGATAAATGCTCTGTAAAGGGTTTCCTGCTGAAACCCTCCCTCTCTGGCACATTTCTAGAAAGACAATTTGGGGAATGCATCTGGACTTGTACTTTGTCTGCATATGGGTTGGTTAAAGAGTCCAGAATGACAAAAATTCTCTGTCCCTGGACAGGCAAGGCATTCAGTGATAGGGCTGCATGTTGGCATCAGCTGCTTGGCAAGATTGTCCCTGCCTCTTAGCAGAACTCATTCTGGCTTCTGCTTGTGAGCTGCACAGGGTGGAGCTTGGAGCAGAAGATTCATCTGGCAACCTGCTCTCGGAGCACAGACCCACTGCTGGCCATCCTGCCTGTGTGGTCTGATGAGAGCCTAGGTTTTGGTCAGTTCCTGCATACCTGCTGTCACTGCTGTTGTCACCAATGGCAGTGGCAGTTATCTGGCTATGGCACATGAAGTACCAAGTCCTTTGTGAGCCCTCTGCAGAAGGATGCAAGGTTTTTGTTGTTCTCTTGGATACTGCACTGCAATCCCAATTTGCTGTGCTGCTCTGACATGTGCGGCCAAGAAAAGGTTTTCCATAGTAAGGATTTTGTGATGTGCCTTGGATTTTGCTGATCTATTTATATCTGATTAAAACCCTTCTTCTAGGAAATTGCACTTGAGCTGGTTTCAGAGGGAGATGATGCAAAGCAAAATCTTTTGGGTGATGGTTATCCATTCACAATGTTGCAGTCCCTTACAGCTTCTGTCAGACAGCTGTGTAAAGATTTTGTACTTGCTCAAACTGATATCAAAACCTCATGGTCTCCAGTGAGGACAGGGGAGGCCTGTGCATGCCTCCATGCAGCCAAAAGGCATTGGGCACTGTTGGCTTTCCTCTGTGTTAAAAGGCAGGAGGAAACCAAGTGTCCCATCAAGAAGGATGCTGGTGTGTTGAGACACACCAGCTGGACACCTACTCCCTAGAACTGATTTCACCCGAGCTAGTTACTACCACAGGAATTTTGCTGTGCTTTTGGTACTGCATTGGGACAGAAGGGATGAGGTATAATTGGGGTTATTACTTTTCTTGGATGGAAACAGGGGACCAGGGGACACCCAGATAGTACTTAGGAGCACTGTCTTGAAGTGTGTTTAGGGAAACACATTTCTAGTATGCCCAAATACATAATTTAATGATATTAAGCTTTGTTTTATTACTGAAAATGGTAGATACTCCAATTTGAATGTTTTTCAGTATGAGTTAATGTTGATTTAAATCAGTTTGTAAAACACTTTACAGAGTGAAGGTCTTTATATGTAGGACTGAAAATAATTTGGAGTCAGGGCTTAGCAAAATCTGTGCAGTTCCTTTTTCTGCAAACTGTGCAAATCTGTTTGTACAAGGAAATTGTATCTGAGGTAGGAATAAATATAATGCATTTCACAGGTTCTGGCAAACTGAAAGCAGCAGCATTTAATAAGACAACTAGGTGTTTCCTCAAACATGCACATTCCTGTCACTGAATCTCTTGGTATACAAAATTCTTCATACAAACAAACCATACCCAGCTTTTGTCTAGTTTGAAACCTCAAGAATGTTTCCAGTTTCCTGAAAATATATTGAAAAACCCCACAACTCAGAGATGGCTTAAATCAGGTTAAAGTGATATTATTTTGCTTTTCAAACTTCAGAAAATGAAATCAGATGTTTGAAAGCTAGTGCATGCCATAAGTAAAATCACATTATGAAGAGATTTCACTCCAGTGAGTAAAATGCCACAGAATGTCATCAATTTCTCTTACAGTTTGCCCTGCAATAAATGTGTTATGTCATAAAGCCTTCATCACACTTAAACGATTGAAAATTGCAAATAGGTAATCCTCACTGAGTGTACAAAAGCAACTTTCAGGTGCAGCAAAATATGCTTGAGATTCAGAAGATGAAGATTAGGGCTGTTAAACAGTACTCAGTTTAACAATTATTGGTCTAGAAGCATAATTGTTTTACTGTATTACCCTTTCAAAAGGCTTTGACCACTCACAACCATGTATGCAGCAGCTCTTTCCCACTCTGCTGGATCTTTCAGTTCCTGCTACAAGAGCTGGAGTGCACAATCTGGTTTGCTCTGGACAAAACAGTGGGCCAGTGACTTTGTGTGTGGGACAGGAATGAGTGGTTGGGAGCCTCAGCCTCCAATGATACACAGACTTTTTCAAGCTGCAAACACACTTTAGGAAGTTCTTGCTCTCCCCTCAGTCTCCTAAAGACATTTCCATCCCAAATCAACTGTTTCTGTGGGCTTTTTAAAGGAAGGAGTAGCAACCTCTCCCCATGGATTGAGAATTGTAAGAAGGGTTGTTTAGATAGGCTTTTCAAATTAGCTGCCGTTGGTGCTTGAGAGGGCAAGTGTATCATTCTCATTTCTCAAGATTCTAAAGTATTCTAAACCTTTTCTGGCAGTTGGGGAAAACGATTGAAAACTTACACAGCCAAAATTATCAACAAGAAAATATTCTACTTTTTGCATCAATTTAATGGATGTTTGCTTTAATACTATCAGTCACACAACGTTGAAACCATTTGGTTGTCTTATCCTTTTTATATTTTATATTTCCAAAGACTTCTGATGAAGCTTTGTAACTGAATTTGGAGTCTTCAGGGAGACAACAGATCATTTCCTTTTCAGCAGTGCGGTAATGAAGCACTAGGTTTTATTGCTTCAGTGCGTTAAGGCATGATGGGTCACAGAGAAAAGTACTTGTTTTCAGGCAAGTCTTGAGTTGTTTTCTCAGAGAAGCCAATACATACAGCTGGTGCTGTATGAGGCTTTTTGTCCTGATCATTTAAGATGGGAAAGAGTCTTGGCAAACACTGCTACTAAATTTGTTTACAGTGAGTCTTAGGGCAAATATCACCATCTGTACAAAATTGTTTCTGCACTTGTTACTGACAGGGTGACTCCTTTTCTTCTTTAGAGATGTATCTTGATTTGCTGATGTATCATTGCAGGCTGCGTTCCCCGTGCAGAGATGCAACTCATCCAGCAGCTCACAAGTAATACTTAGGCTCCAGTTCGCTTGACTGCAGTGCACCCTTGGGCAGTGGGACCACTAGACTACATGCGCTCAGCTTATTGCTGATATAAATACAAAATAGAAAGAGACAATCACCTTTAAATAACAACACGTTCAATTGAAAGTACTGTCCTGGTTACACATGTTTTAGGTAAATAAAGTCTGCTCCACCAGTGCTTTTCAAATTTACCTTTTGGTGGTTGAAGCTGTTTCATGAAGTTTTAACAGAAATTTAGACTCTTACTTCTCAAATTGCTGCAGAAATGCAAATCATGCAGGACCTGATTTCAAATGACAAAATGGTTTAGGGAAATGAAACAACCTTTAGCAAAGATAGCTCAGATTCAGCCATTTCAGAGTCCGTCTGAGAGAATGAAGTCACAAAGCAGCTTTCAGTTGTTCTCAGGTCTTTGCCCTGCTGTCTAACTTATTTGTCTTCAGTTCTTAACTTCTGACAGAGTTTTTCATCTTGCTTCTCTTCTGAAATAATAACTTAGTTCCCTTCTGTTACACCCCACATCTCTAAAGCTTTTCTGCTCCAGTATTTTAAAAGGTAACATGCAGCACAGCTGGGTTCAGCAATCCCCATGGGCAAAGTAAAGCAAAGATCTCTATGAGCTATATGTTAGCAGATCAGTTAAGCCTGAATTAAAATTTCCATACAGTTCTGTGTTAGACTCATTCTTCATAACTTGACAGGGGTGTAGGGACCTGTGTTGTTTAAGTCTTAGTATGTAAATATTCTTTGGGATTGAACACAGCAGAACCTACATGCAGCAAGCACTGGTTGTTCGCAGAGGCGCTAGGTTTGTCTTTATTTTATGCCACATGCAAAACCAGAAAACTTGGGCTGGGTCCATTTCTAGGGGGGCCAAGTCTAACACAAAATGTGCAACACCGCATCTGCTGTTTTTATCCCAGAGGTGCAGTTCAGGGAAGAACATAAAAGGAGAGGGTTTGAGGAATGTTTTTTGTTTGGTGTAACCTTTGTTAAATGGTGGTGCTTCTGCAGGCTGGATTCTCTGTTCAACTGGCAGGCATGGCTCAGTGCTTCTTTCTAATTGAGTAAGGGTTTGTCTTACTCATGCAGTAAATGAACAAAGTAAGGGACAGTCCTTTGAAAGAAAGGACAAGCAGTCACCCTTAGTGTCAGAAAAATAGAAAACAGCTGCTGTAGGTTAAAGCCTGAGAAATTTTGCAGGCTGAAGACAGGAAATTGTAACACTAAGGTGCTTATCCTTATCTGGGCATTGCTAATTGGTTTTAGTTATGCAATCCCAGAAAGTTATGCAGTATAATGTGGTGAATGCACCTGTTTTACATGCAGCTTCTGCCTGCATGGCTTTGCTTCAGCAATGTATCTTCAATAATTGTAACTTCTTCAATCCTGCATTTTCTTTTTTTCACTGGATATTTTATGTAATTTCTGCACATTTAGTGCTTGGTGTCTGCTGAAACTGGGATTCATTCAGCAGAGGAGACAACAGGGAAAGCAGAGAGATGATCATGGATCCTCCACTGTCTGCCTGCACAGGTTAGAGGAAACCCCTAGGAATACAGCGTAGGAGTGATGCGAACTGAGGGATCCTGCACTGCTATGCAGGCAGAGGCAGTGTAGACAGCCCTCACCTTTCTCGCAGGACTTTAAACCCCCCACTCAGTTTCCTGGGGATACGTTTGTTGCCTTCAGTAGAGGGAAAAGCTGAGGGGTGCTTGGGAATTTCCACTGGGAAGCAGGTATCAGTGACCTGCAATAATTTCCCCACCTTGGCTACCGTCAGCAGTGAGCAATGACAGAATCAGAACAATGACCTCTATAAACTACCTTCAGAAATTATGACTGTTACATCTGATGCCTTGCTAGGTCTTGGGGACCTGTGTTTTTAAGCTTGTCTTGGTATTTCCTGGAGATAGATCCTTTATGAAGAAATTAAAATGGAAACTTTAATTTGACTTCAAGTGCTGAAGCTTTTCAGTGGAAAACCAAAAGGCACAAATCTTGTGATTAAATCCCAAATGTTGTTAGAAGTAGCGTACTCCAAAACTTTTCCTTAAATTCCACCCACACACTAGAAGTGCCAAGAAAAAATTGCATCAGATTCCCATAGATCTGCAGTCCTTGCTCATTCATCACCAGCTCATCTGACTTGCACCCTGTAGCTAAATTTAATACCGGTCCCTAATGTTCTATCATGGAGCTGTACTCTTGTTTGCTTGTTGTTGCTACAAATCTTTTTTATTCTAACACGGAGAAATGCTGAAAGGGTTCCTTGCTCAGGAGGTTTCTCTTGGTGCTACAAGTTGGATCATTATATGCTGTGTTGCTGAAGTGTTTTTTTGATGGCAAGAGTTTGAACGGTTTATTTAGTGCAAAGAACTACCTCAAGTAACTGTTGTGGTGCTTTGTATAATTGCTTGGTGTTCTTACTGTCTTCTGTCTAACTATGTTTGTTAGGTATTTAGCAATTAACATGAATTGTGGAGTGCCAGAGCAGAGTGGAATGGGGTCCTTAAGTAGGATCTGAGTATGTTATTTTTATGACCTGTGTCTATCTTATGTGGGAGAATGCGGGTTCAAAAGACTTCCGTAGGTCCTTTACCTTTCAGAACTTCTGATATGTTTTTCTTTAGCATGTAGAATTTGCAGAAGGAACTTGAGATGATAATTTGGCAGCCAGCTATACTCTGCTGAGAACTTCTTTCAAGATTCCTTCTCTTCAACAGAATCTCTTAATTTGCAAGTGTCCCAGTTCTGCCATGGGAGCAATTCCTACCTGTGAACGCAGCCAATCCTCAGGCTGCCAGAATGAAACCTGTGTGGGGTCATATAGAGGAAAACTTCTGCAGGGCCAGAAGAGATCAGAAGTGGTAGATAGGTCAGTCAGGATCTTTTTAAGGTTAACTCAAACCAGGCTCAAATTCCACACATAGAATGTGTTATGCATTTGAAGCTGAGCATGAGCAAAACGCATCGTACTTCCCAAGTCTTTTCTATGACACTGGGGATAGGAAAAAGTGAGATGGTCATTTTGGCCAAAATTGAATCAGGAGGGAGTTCAGATTTTAATCTAGATTTGCACTGTACCAGACAATTTGGAAGTGAACTCATGATGTGCCCTGCTGCCCAGTTATCAGTGGAGGCAAGAAGCTAGATGTAATGCATACTTAGTTGTTGTTTAACTACAATTCCTCGTTTCCTTCCATGAATAATCTCTCTCAGAATTTCTGAAGCCCTCTTTTCCTGCACTCTCTGATTTCCATGATTTTCACCCAAAGTCTTAAATGTAAAAAGTCTCTGATGCAGAAGTGATATGAATAAACAAACTTGAGCATCAGGACCAAACCGTTTGCAGAATGAGACATGAAAGCCTTCAGCATCTCTCAGAGGAGACAGGGACTACTCACATTCCATTCTGTTCAGCATTAATCAAATCATATAATTTACAGCTGCATTTACCCTGTGCCATTCTCCTGAAAATCCATATGATTTTTTCAAGGTGAGGAGGTGCTGCTCCGGTCACCCAGGTTCTCTGAATTCCTCCCCTTGCCTCTTCTCTCAAGCCCAGTTCCCCTGTCAGAGACCCTCTAGCTGAGGTTTACCCAGTATCCACATTGCCCTGCCAGCTTGCAGGTTCCAACCACTTACTGCAGTCCATTCCTTTACCTCAAACCACTTACTAAAGTCCATTCCTTTCCCTCCATGTCACAGGATTCCCTTTTTCCTCAGCCACACACTTACTCCTCTCCATTTGTACTCATAGTCAGCCCTATTTCTCCCCAGCCTTGGGTGTTGCATTCAAAATAGAGTATATTCCTGGGTGGCTTGTATTTTGGGAAATGGCTGATTCTCCCAGCTGTGATTCCTGTCTATGATCCCATTCCTGTGAAATGCTCCTGAAATTTCTTAGCACAAGATTTGATCTAAAAATAAGGAATGTTTTCTAATAAAACAAAGCTGAAACATAACTAGGTTGCTTTAAAATACTTGTAAAAAGTAATTTACCAGGACATCTAGTTCTAGGTCATGCTTGCCTAGAAAGGTTGGAGCAGATGATACTTGAGGTCTCTTCCAACCTGGTATTCTATGATTCTTAGCTCTTACATTCAGCTCTTCAGTGAAATATAAGAGCTTGCCTACATGAGAGCCAAAAGTAGATTTAAAAATGCCATTAAACTTCCTAGCTAGAAGACAGTCTGGGAGACAACTTTTTTCCAAACTGGGAAGCCTAAGAAATTTCTTTTCAAATCTAAAAGGAAAAAAGTTCCTGTCAGGCTTTCGCACCAAAGCCGAATGACCTGATTTTCAGCTCCATCTAAGCTGGTGGGTATTCCAAGAATTTCATAACTTTGAAAACTCATGGACTGGTACTGAAATGCCTATATATGGGTTTGAATACCTGTTTAAAGGCACTCTGATTAGAACAGATTGGCCTTAAGCAATATAACCAGATGACCAGTTTCCTAGTTCCTCCTTGGCTCAGGAAAGGAAAACACTTCCTCTTCCTTCTGAGGGCCCCAGACTTCCTGTGCCATCTATTTATACGATTGTTGTAATGAACCCCAAGTTAACCACTTCCTTGCCTGGCCTAGTGTAGGCTTTACATCTTTTCAATCTCCTTTCATTTTATGTCTTTATACTCCAACTGCAGCTTCTCTTAAAGATATGGTCAGAGCTGCTTCCCAGCAAACCCATATTTGGAGTATCTTGGTGAAGGTTTTCTCTTGGCCAGTGGGCATTGCCTGGAGATAATGAAGTAGAGGAGACTTGGGTTGTGTCCTTTTTACACCAGATGTAAAGGAAAATTGTATCATCTCAGCCATACAAAAACCTGTTGAAAAGTTTAGATGGGTGAATTTGGAAAGGGCATTGCAAGATTTGACAAAAGACTAGTGATTAAAGGCTTTAGTTGTACTTTTCATCATGAAGGCAGGATCAAGTTGTAGCTAATTGCGTTAAACCATCGTACAGTGAGTGTACAGAAGGTGGAAGGGAAATTGGTAACTCGAAGGACCTGCAGAATTCAGGGCAGTTTCTGGAGGCCAGGAGACACCAGGACATCCTGTGGGAAAGGAGGTCTCCAGCCAGAAGGGCTGGAGTCAGAAGATCTGAGAGTGCATGGTTTGTGATGTAGTTGAAATGGCTGGGCTGGTCATGACAAGCATGGTCATGTTCATTTTTACCAGTCTTCTTCAAGGATACAGCAGGATCTGGACAAAGAGGCAGCATGCAGATTTGCCAAGGGCTTCCTTAGGGGCAGTGGTGAGGCCTTGTGAGGTCTCTGATCCCAGCGTTTGTCCTGTTTTCAAGCTGAAGCTGGACCAGCTAGCTGGGAGAAATGCCTTTGTAGGGTACTCAGCACTGAAATGCTGAGGGACTTCCTGCACTGAGTCCCTTGAGGGACTTCCTGCACTGCTGGTTGCCATCATCTTCATAAGAGAATGTAAAACTTGTAAGACTGTACTAGTTTTACAAGTCTCCACATCGAACCAGTCCCTGGCTTCGGAGCTTTCCTTGTAAATCACATTTTCCAGCTCTTCCCCATGCCCATATTTTTTCACTGGGACACTCTATGGTATTTCTACATGTTCCATAAAAAGTGGTGCCCTAGGCTGGACACAATACTCCATCTAATACCTTATGGCACCAAGTACAGCAGAAGAGTTTCTTCCTGCATCTCATATGACACTCCTACTAATAGATGTTAAAAAGGCAGGCTTTTTCTAATGCAGTTTCCTACTTTAAAATTGCTACACAGCCTCTGATTCATTATTATCCAGATTCCTTTGTGCAACTCTGCTGTTTTACAGGCTGTTCCCTGTATTGCATATGTTCACTAGGTGTTTCCTTCCCGTATGTCATGGCTGTGAGCAGTGCAAAACTGAGGTACCAGCAGTGGTGGCATGGAAGGAGAGCCTGCCCTCCATCCTGTGCCAGTGTCCCAGGAGCAGTGTGAGCATGGGTCTGGGGGATATGTGTGTTGCCGTGGAGATGACACTTGCCATCCACATTTCTAATGACTTGAAACAATTCACTTGGCAATTAAAACGAGATCTATCCTGTGATAACCCTGAGGAAATAGTTACTAAATGACAGCGGGAAGGGGGCGGGAAGTGGATTTCATTGTTGCGCTCTGCTCGGGTGGCTCCAGCTTGCTCCGTTTGGTTTTGTTTGCAGTGCTGTGTTCTGCGTCTGCTCCCTCAAAAGCCTGAGCAAGTTGGCATAAAGTTTAGGCTCCATTTTGCCTCACTCCTGTCATCCAGCGTGGTTGTCTTAAGGACATCTATTCAGAGAGCACCATCAGTCCAGTTTTCACTAATGCACTCTGCAACCCGATGTGGAGTGACTCAGTGCCAGTATGCAGCTATCCATCACTGCTTTTCCTTCCCAATCTATAAATCTTTGCCACAAGTTCAAGTGTGAAGAAAGCGCATGTCTCAGCTACATGCTGCTTTCCTTGCTTGCTGGCAGTGCAAATTGTTTGACCAGCCTTCAGGTAGGTCATCTAGACATGAGTGCTAGCTGCAACATCACTGAATCAGGTTTTCTGTGTTAAATGATGCTACACAGACATCATTTGATGAGCACAAGTAGTGCTAGGCTGGAAACACATGGCTTGGGGGATAGTTATATTGTGCTGTGGCTGGTAGCAAAGTTACAGGCTGTTGGATCTTGGAGGGCTCACACAGCACTCATCACTAGTGGTATCTGAGCACCTTGCAGTCGTGCAAGATCTTGCCTTTACTATTCTCTCCCCCAGTTCCAACAACATATAGTATTTGCTGTGCCTCTGTGCAGAGGGACGCAGAGCAAAGCAGTGTTCCCTGCTCTGTTGGGCAAGTGGGGAAATTCTGGGGGTGCCCTGAACCAACAGGAGCTCATTTCATAGTGCAGGCCAACAGGCAGAGAGGGTTGTTGGGCACTGCTTTGTAGTGGAGGGTCACAGCCCTTCCCGCATGCTTCCTCTTGAGGTCCTTGCAAATAACAACAATAATACAAAAGAAAGTGAGTGAGAATAATGCAGCAACCTTTGCTTTCAGGCTCTGAAATGTGTAAAATGTGAAAAGCTAATGTGTAGCAAGGCGGTGCTTGCTATGGCTTTCGTGGGGCAGGGCAGGGCCCTCGAGCTTCCCCAGTGTGAGCAGGTGCTGGGCATGTTTGAGGGTCCCCATACTTCCCTCTGAGCTTGGCCACAGATGGTTCCCTGTTTCCTTATTGCAGCTCCCACTGTCTCTGTGCAGCTGCTTGGGACACGTGTCAGCTCCCTGGTGAATTTTGTCTCAACATATATGAAAATGCCATCTTTTATTTTTACTCTGTGCTATGGGGAGTTGGTCCTTTCTATCCTGACTGGACTCGGGGAAGGTGTGTTACTGGAGGAATGCAGACTGCCTCTCTTTGGGAGTGAGTGGCTGGATCTGGGTGAATGCAAAGCCCAGCTCCTCCTCATGGCCACAAATACCAGTTGAGAGAGTAGATGGTGGCATTCAAGAAAGGTGGCTGGAGATGGTGGGAAAGTACTACGGTAGAAAGGATGCATAATAGTGGGGCTGCTGTGCGTGTGCATCCAGCTACCCTGCACATGCGCTGGGCTTATGGCCACTCCAGGGAATTTGAGCAGGACCACGGGCTTTGGTCAACTCTTGAAACATGGTGCAATGAATTAGAGGAAGGAGGCCTGTTACAAAATGCTCCTTCTTCTGGTTACCACAGAGACCAGCCCAGTTTTAGAGACTGAACTATCCTTGGCAGCAAAAAGTGCTAATTCAGCCTTTCCTCCCACTTACATCAAGGCTCCATTTGACCTTGAAAGAGCTGTGCAGGACAGTCCATCTTCTTGCAGGTGCCCTGGGAGAGCAGGAGCTGAGAGCTAAAACAAGGCTGAGAAGACAGTGTTTGGGCACTGAGGGTGGGAGCGATGTTGTGCAGGGGTGGGATGGAGGAGCTTCAGGGACAGTCATCCATCAGGGAGATATGGGAGAGCGGGAAGACAGTGTGGTCTTTGGAAAGTGAAGTAGGAGTGTGAAGACAACTTTGGAAAGAGGAGGAGCCGGGGTAGACTGCAGTAATTCAAGAGGTGGGAGAGCACCGATGGCAAAGTTTTTCTCCTACAAATGTGCGGATGGCAAACCCTGACAATCCTGTTTACCTTTGATGTGTTTTCAGGTCCGGAGTGTGTGCTCTGATAGGGCTGATGCCTTTTTCCAGGTACCCTTTGGGATAGCTTAGGGCAAAGCAATCCATAAAAAGCATTGTTTCCCATGTCAGTCCATCTATGGGTGCTGTAGGTGGTGAGCAGAAGGCAGCCCAGGGAGGTTAAATCCAGAGGATGAAGTGTGGTAACACTGCCATGAGCTGGGCACAAAGGCTGAGTGTGCTGCCATCCTGCAGTCAGTGCTACTAACAGAGCACTCTGGGCTGCCAGGGGGGACTGCTGGTCACAGCTGCAAAATAATCACAAAAATTGGGATTTTGGAGCAGAGGAAGGTACTGCAGGAAACATGAGCAGAAAAACACAGAACGGAGCTATTCCAGGTCCATCCCAGTGCAGCACCATGATTGCAGGATCCTTTCATATGGTGGATTAGAGCTGAATGCATTTTCCTTGATGGTTTTCCCTGATTCCCAGCCTTCAGAGTAGGCATCAAGAAGCAGAAGAGCTTGGGAGAACCAAGACACTGTTTGCACTGGTTATTGTAAACCATAAGTCATTCTGATTTTGCTGAGGCTGTGCTGCTCTAGCCAAGCAGGATTTGGCCTATGCTGTTATGGTAATGTGAGGTTTTAAGCAGCAATTTGTTTCACTACCTCTGGCCTCACAAAACAGGTGTTTGCCCAAGCATTGCCTTCATGCTGAATGCGACATTTTCCAGTGTACAAGAATAATAGATCTTGATGAACGCAGGAACACCCAGGAGACAGAAAAGGAGCCTGTACAGGCAGAGCTCTCAGAAACATCTCACACGTTTTTTACAAAAATGTGCCTTTAAAGACATGTAAGTGTAGTTAAAAATGAAAGGTATTTCTGATGCCAGGCCTGAGGGCACTGAAGGTTTCAAATGCAGTTCAGTATTGACAGCACTGTCCTAATTTCTGGCTGGAGATTTTGTTCTTTAGGAAGAATTAAAAGGAAATGTTGTTGTTGCTAGGACTCACTGAAGATACTTTTCTGTGTTGTGCTCACCATGAGTAATGCTCTTGGTTTTGCAACATTTGCCTTTTAAACACAAACTGTTCACAAACGAGACTGGACAAACACAAATGGCATATAAATAAGCTTGTTAAAACTTTGTGTATGTTAATTTTTACAGCCAATAATTGCAATCCAAAAAGAAATTAAAATACCCTGCCTGTTAGTCAGGCAGAATGTCTAAAGTGTGGCTGTATAATAAGTTACTTCAAATTGGAGGCAAAGCTTTCATTAGTTATTAGCTAGCAGTGTTTCCTGTGCAAAATCTAGCTTTATGCATGTAAAAGAGTACAAGTCAAACCTGCCATTAGGGTCATCAGGTCTTCCTTTTGATTGCCTGCTGCTGCTGTATCCCGGGTTGTGAACAGCTCCTAGTGTTAATCTTTTAAGTCAAGAACAGTTTTGTGGGGCTGGAAAGCATCTACTCTGCACTGTTCTGCCCTGGGTCCTTTATGGTTTGCTGCATGTGTAGTTAGGGCTTTCTTGGGTTGGTTTCTCTGGGAAAACCTTGCATTCACAAAAACAGCACCGCACTGGGAAGAGCATGCCCTGGGAAGAACAATCAGAGCTTTGGTTACATGTTGCTGTGGGTTTGGATGGTACTTAAGTGCAGTTCTGGCGGTAATGCAGAGCTCTTTCTTTTGGTCAGGAGGTCTGTGCTGAGCCATGACAAATCATTTATCAGTCTTTGGTAGGGCGCTTGGTTGAAGCAATGGACAAGGGCAGCATGGATGGCAGCTCTTCCTGCCTGGTGAATCCAGCAGATTCACCATTTGTACCAATGCGTGGATAGAACTGCTCTAAAGCTTTACCTCTGAAGACCTCTATAAACGTCATATCCCTGTGTTTGCCCTCTGCAAGTATCCATTTCCCAAGATGAGTGGCCAGGGCTGTGCCAGAAATGGATTTAGTCACAGTTAAAATTCAGCTGGCAAGCTCAGTGTCATGCATGATGCATTCACAGTCCTGGCTGCGTCCGAAACCTCAGCTTTCTCAGTGACAGTACCTTGCTAGCTTGTTTCACTTGAACCTAGTTCTGAGCCTCTGAATCCTGGAAGGGATGCTAATACCCAGCTTTAGACATGTTTATCTTACAATTTCACAGAAAAATTCATCCCAGATAGTACAAAATGTAATACAGTCCGGGGGGGTTGCGCTCATTAAAAGAGGGAATGCAAAAAAAGACTTTGTTTTTAAAGTCTTCCTTTGCTTTGAAGCCAAGCACACTGAATCAAATGAGAGAGCTCTTCCATTTGGCTTCAGTGAATCTTTGAGGTTGCCATCTTTGCTCGCTCTGGCTGGGACATGTGTGTGTATATCTGTTTCTGTTTGTACTGCAGGAGTCCTTCTGCACAGAGCCTGTGGTCAGGTGGGCACTGAGAGCTGGGCTGGCTGACTACAGCAGTAGTGGGGTTTTCTTTATGACTTTGTTTTTCCTTCTGTGAGGAGCATTGTTTCTGCAGTAGGAAGTCCCATGCCATGATAGCGTCTGTGTTTTGTTTCAGGCATCAGAGGGTGTTCCTGTGAAGTATTTTGAGAACTTGGTGGAACTGATAGAGTTTTACAAGAAGGAGAACATGGGTCTGGTATGGCACCTCAAATATCCAGTGCTAAGGGAAGCAGAGGAGGCTGCAGATGAACCAGAGGAGGATGCTGGTAAGAAACCCATGATGTGACTTGGTGATACTTGATACTGACCCTTGATACATCCTCTGGACTGGATATACACAGTGCAGGCAGGGGGGTTACAGCATGTCATGCAATAAAATGGAGCAGGGTGTAGAGAGGCCTGAGCTGGCAAGACCTTGAGGCAGCGAGTCCTCATGGCTCTGGGTTTGTACTGCATCTGGAGCATCTGTTTAGCACACCTGAGGGAATACATTGAGACTCTTTGCGGTATATTGTTATCACATGCAGGGCTGAGTAATCTGTGGTCCTTCATTTGGACTCAAGATGGTTTATATCCAGCCATCTCACATGTCTCTGTACCCTTCTCCCTGCACTGCATCTGTAGGGCCACTGTCTCAGCAACAGAGATGCTCCCCTAGAGAGTAGAAGCACATCTCTCTGCAGCTGCTGCAGGTCTTGATTCATCTGGAACTCAGGTCCCCTTATCTGCTCTAATCCAGAGGACATGTCTAACAACCATAACCAGAGGGTGCAGATCTGCAGTGGCAGACAGCCTAACTCTATGTATAAAGGAAGATGTATGATGACGAGGTGTGATTGGCATCATCCCAACTATTTTATACGAAATGTCACTGCGGGTTCCTGACACTCACTGGTCTTGGATCGTTCCTCAGATTTTTGCTGGATCATCTCTTAGATCTGTCATTGTTCTCCTTAATCCCAGGGGAAGGTCATACCCACAGAGCCATCCTTCCTGTCCTTTCTGACGTCTGTCCGAAAATGATGAGAGTTCCAATAAAACTTGTCTGAGGGACTAGTCCCTGTGACTATGACCCATAGTCCCTCATAGTCTGCCTGTGACAGGCAGACAGGCGTGTGCACTAAAGCAGATTTATGTGCCTATGTGCATTAACGCAATCCAATGGATGTCTAATAGGACTGGAAGATTTTGGTGTGCAATTCTCATGAAGAAACAGAACAAGATTTTGCAAAGCTGCTCAGGAAAGATGTTCCTGGTTCTTGGCCAGCTGCACCAAGTCTCCAGCTTTCATGGTTGGAGGAGGGAACTACAGCAAAAATAATACACAGAGAGGCGAGCAGCAGGGAATGATGTTCTAGCCAAGACCGAGAGCCTTTAGATGAAGAAATACTAGCACTGGAGCTGGGCTGTTCATGTCTAGGATTTAATTTTGTTAAGGTACTTTGTTGCCATCGTGCTGGAGACAAGTAAGGCCAATAGATGTCTGGCCACCTTACACATAGAATTGCAGAGGTGGAAGATGAGCACCCTGCAGATGCACAACCCAGCTGTGCCATTGCTCAGTGCTGCAGTGGCTCTGTGAATCACAGCTTCTGCCCAGGAGCAATGAATCAGTTTTAAGTGTCTCTTTGTAATGAAAATGTCACCATTAGGAAATGACCGAAGAAAACCTCACAACTCAACCAGCTACATACAGCATGTGTAACAAAGTGTTGGAGCAATTGCTATGAAAAGAAAGACAACCATGAACCATGGCTAGGATAAATGGAGATGAACCCACTCCTCTCCCAGGAGAGGAGAGTATGCTGGGCAACAGCATTACAGAGCAGGAAAACCATTTGTGCTTCCAACTTGATGCCCTAAAGACAAAGCAGAATGCTCAGCCCCTCTGTATTGGATTATGGGTTCTATATTCTCCATCTGTGTTTGCTTACTTTAGCTGTTCATTTCTTTCTATTATCAGCTTCTGGTGCTCTTTCAATCATGCCTCTCCACCCCATTCTGCCCCAGTGGCAGGTCTGGTAATGATATGGATGAGGTACATCTGTGTTCCCTGAGCATTATATTCAAAGTAACTAATTAACCTTCATAGTGGCTGTGCAGATGGGAGAGTCAAACTGACTCGGATGAGGTTACACTGCCAGGCAGAGGCGCACACTGCTTGTACATGAAGCCTGGCAGCTCAGCCCGCTGGTCTCACACCACTGACATCCCCGAGAACAGGGCTGGGCCAGTATCAAGCCCTGAGCTTTCCAGCTCTGAAATCAGAGGCAGTTCAGAATGGATGGTCCCTGCAGTGACTGCCACTGTGGTACAGACTCTGCCCTGCCTATGGGTGAGTGGATCAAATTGCCACGCTGGGGGTGACTCTGCCTTTCCCTTCCTCCTTGCCAGACCTGGTACCCATGCCTCCTATCCTTCCCCTGCGCAACATCCTCATGACATTGCCAAGCAGCGAGACAAAGGAGGTATCTTCTCTCCCTGAGAACTCCAAGGTGGCAGATGTTAACAAACTGTCCCTTTCCGAGACACTACTCCAGCGGCTGCAGCACCAGGACACAAGCAGGTGAGGATGGATGGCAAGTCCCAGGGCTGCAGAATCAGCCTTCAGCCCAGCACTGTGCTTTCTGGGACTCTCTGTTTGGACCTATTTGATTAGTGAAACTAATTATTCATACTAACAAATGAAGAACAGAATAAGATCTACAGTGCACTGGCTATTCTTGACAGTCCAGCTGTCATCTAGAAAAAATACTTTTTGGAAGTATTGAAATCACCAATAGACTTTCTCCGCTGAGATATAGGTTTCTAATATAAAAGCTGGTAATATTTGAGAGAACTTGTTGTATTAGCTATGCACCTAAACTACAGATTGTATCAGAAAGCACCAGCCAGCTGTCAAAAATAAGCTTGTGTGTGGATTTCCAGGTACTCGCTGATTTACTGCAGCTACAGGTCTGACTCACATTGTCCCACCTGCTGTCAAATCTGGACATGCACTGAAGTCTTAGAGGAAGCCACGTGACATTTAATGACTAGATTTAAAAGTAAAATGAAAACAGAATCAGAAGGCATGGCTGTTAGCAGGGCAGTGAGAGGCTGTGAGCAAACAGTGGTCATGTGTGGCATCACAGGACCTGTTGTGGTGGCTCGGTAGCACACTGGGAGAAATCCAGTTTTGTTCAGCTGCCTGCACCATTTCATCTGCATCATCAAAGCCAGCTGGGACCTCCTGCATTTATCAAGCCACAAGACAGCACATACAGTCTGCCTGGTTCATCCTTCCCTGCGGGGCTGGAGTCCAGGCACCACAGCGACAGGGAGGAGAGCATCCCATTCAGCTCTATGGTCTCAAGCCCATTAGGACGGTTTTGAATTGTTTGGAGTAAAACCTTCAAAGTGGGACTTGGTGAGGTGAAAGGGAGCCTTCTTGTCCCCAGAATCCCTGAGCTGCCATTAGCAACCTCACAGCAGCCTGGCTTCACCTGCCAAGTCTAATGATCCCACAATAGTTTTGGCAGAGCTGGATATCAGAAGACTTCTGACATAGTAGCTCAGCAGTCACAGAAGAGAGGATTTGATATGGAGAAGGAGGAAGAGGAGAAGATGTCACCAGTGTAGTAGGGAACCCATGGTTCAGTTCTGAGAACTGTGTATTTACACTGAAATCCAAGGCAAATTGCTTCCCATCTGTCTATATAAGCAGTGGAAGTTTCAGAAAAATAATAAAGCTGTCTATATTAATAAAAATAATAAAGCTGTCTGACATTTGGGAACAGAGGGAAGAGCTGGCTTTTGACCTGCCTATTTCTTTCACAGTGTCCCTGATGAGCATCTTAAGCTCATCCAAGATTACCTGCGAGCTCACATCATCAGTGACTTTGAGATGGTGCAGACTGGCTCAAGCAACCTTCCTCAGCTGAAGAAACTACTTGCACTTCTTTGCAAAGGACTCTTCAGGTAACTGGAGATGGTTTTTCAGAGTTTAATGTTGTGACACTGTAGTCTAACGCAGGTTCCATGTGCATGCATTCAGAACCTGTATTTCTGGCACAGGAAATTGGCTTACCCTCAAAAACATTATATTTAGCTCTCATGACCTGTGATTCTGGTCCAAAGCTGTGAAATCTACATAAAAGAGACAGCTCTGACAGTGAAGTTCCCCTGTAGGCGGTTTCGGTCGGTGGAGCATTGTTTTTTTAGGGTTTGTTTAGAAAGAAACAAAACAAAAAATGCTCTAATGTTTAACTGCATAATTTGGTAATACAGAAGTGACACCCACAGAATTGTCAGGCAGGAATCGTTTATGGAAACAAGCACATACTGGTGTATAGCTATGTTTTAAACACTGATTTTTCCTTCCCACTAATGCACTGTGAACCTGGGGTGATTCCAATGATGTCAATGAGGTCCAGCTCAAATGAAAAGAGAAACAAGCCTCAACTCTACTGATTTTACCTTTGCTATTTAGAGACCTTCTAGGTCCCAAATAGGTAAACTCCAATAGGGAACTAAAACCTTGCAGAGCTCCCTCTTTCTCCAGTGGAAGGATGTGATTCCACCACTACCACCACCACCCCACCCCCCCTCCCTTGCTGCTTGTAAGCAAAAGAGGAAGTTAATGCATACTTCTGCAAAGACCTTAGAGCACTCTACGGCAGAGGGCACATAGTTCCACACTTGTATCTGTGGCTTGCAAAATCCTTCTCTCCAGTGTATTTAGAAGTGAGGCTGGTAGTGCTAGTGGCCCGATCTTGTTTTCCTAGAGCTCACCAAGGCTGAAAAGTGGCCTAAAATGAGGGGTGTATATTACTGATTTGCTTGGTTTTAACCCATGGAAGAAAGGCAGGGAGTGAGTGAGATGCTCAGTTGCTTGGGACCACGGTTGCTCCTCTGAAGTGGTGGTCACTGTGCACGTTTTACCAGGCAAAGGGGAGGAATATGCAGTTCTGTTCCTTCTGTGAGAACCCAGCTGCCCACAGGCAAGCCCCTGGCACGACTGAGGATGGGCTTGTGCAAAATGCTGCCTTTCCTCTGCGCCCTGCTTGGAGGTTTTGCTTCTCTACACCCACAGAGAGGGAGACCCAGGTGGCTTGCTAAGAATAAACCTGAACAATGGAAACTAAAATCTAATGAAATCACAAGTGAGAGTTTCGTGTTAAGAAAATACCTCCACTACTGCTGTTATGGTGAAGGCTGGCTTTTTCCATTTCCCACGTAACTCCTCTTCACCTTATCTGAGTTTTACATCCCTGCTCCTCAGAAATGCATATGGTATGGCAAGACAGAAGACACAAGAGGTTCAGAATCCGTTCAAGTATCATAGAATCCCAGACTGGTTTGGGTTGGAAGGGACCTTAAAGCTCATCCAGTTCCAACCCCTGCCACGGGCAGGGACACCTTCCACTAGACCAGGTTGCTCCAAGCCCCGTCCAACCTGGCCTTGAGCACTGCCAGGGATGGGGCAGCCACAGCTTCTCTGGGCAACCTGTGCCAGTGTCTCAGCACCCTCACAGGAAAGAACTTCTTCCCAATGTCTAATCTCAGTCTCCCCTCTGTCAGGTTAAAGCCATTCCTCCTTGTCCTGTCACTACATGCCCTTGTATAAAGTCCTTCTCCAGCTTCCTTACCAGCCCCTTTAGATAATAGAATGTTAAAAGGTCTTCCCATCCCTTCCGCAGAATTTTCTCCCCATACCTACAGTATTTCAGCGAGATGAAGCTGCCTTCTCAGTTTTCTTATGAAGTCCAGAACTGCAGCCTGTTTCCCGTCCCAGATCTCTCTGAGTAATCTCTCCTCCTCTGTTCGGATTGTCCCATGGATGTCTACCATCCATTGCTTAGCCTTAGCTGACTAATAGTCAGGTGCTTGGGTATCTTATTGGTTTCTGCAGCCTTAATCTCCAAGGTTATCTGGTTTTTAGCTTACTTCCCTTATTGGGCTTCTGAACTCTCAAATTAATCAGTGGCATTACCTAAATTTAGTTTTTATTTACCTCAGCTTTCTTCAGATTCACAGGGATTCCAGCCAAAGGTACAGGTAATTCCTAGGCTGCTGCTCAGTGGCTGTGTCCTCTTGTTCTTAAAAATGTTCAGTTTCATTATTTTCACAGTATTTCAGAACAGGTTAAACAAACAGACAAGAAGAAGAAATTTTAATTGGCACAGCTTGGGCTGATGCTCCTTTGAATTTCCTGGCCCTGCCAAGGGTTCAGAGCGTACAGGAGGACACTTGCTGTGGCTGTTTGTGAGCCACACTGATTTACTGTGAATCTGAGGTTTTGTGATGCTGTGTTCTGGCTTCTCCCTATCTCCCAGAGCCCAGCTGTGCCACCTTTCAGAGCTGCTCTCAGACACACTGCCATCACTGTGAAAAACGAGCATCCTGATGACTTTTGTCTGACTCACTCCTGCATTTTGATACCAGGCTGTGGGTAAATACTGACTGCCATTGCTAGCAAGGTAGAGGGGATGTATACTGGAGCTGCTCAGTGGTTAGGAGAAGAAAAGAGCTTATAGTGAACCACTGGGTTTGGAGAGGAGTTGGGCTAACTGTTAGTGAACAGTCTGTTCCTTTTGCATTTTCACATATTACCCATGGGCAGGCGCAAGACCCATTTCTGACCGACAAGCTCAAGCACTGCTAGCACTGCTAGGCCACAGCAGACAGGGAAGGCAGTGGTCTAGTGGTCTTGAGATCACTTGCCCTTACCCTCCTCATCATTGATCCCTGGTTAATTCAGCAAGGACCAGACACCAGTGTGCATCAGAGACACTGAAAGCTCACTTTAACTCTGCTGGAAGCTATCATTACCTTCTAGGGCTCGCTATGGCCAAGGGAGTCAGGACAACCATGTCACATCTTCTTATCAGAGCCTGAGGGACAATGGAACAACCTCTGTTGGGAGAGGCTGTTCGCTCTGGCAGCTCATATACTAAAACCGAAGTAAAACAGAGACTTTTAAGGCTCATGCATACTTTTGTGGAGCACTGCTAAAATAAATTGGGTCCCCTCTAGGGACTGGAAAACTGATTCATGGAGAGCTTTGTGCCACTGCAGCACACAGTGGGGACTACCCATGCAGGTGGACTTTGTTCAGAGTTTAATACCAGCTTTAAGTGAAAAACGCTAGTACTGGCCTAGTCAGCCTGCTACTGTCTGGAGCCATGATTTGGTCATCTATCACTACTCTGCATGCTTCTGTTTATTCTCCCTCACTGGATAATTTGTACATAGAGCCTTTTCAAGCACTTGTGATACCAGCATTTGTGCAATTATATGTGTACACACAGACCTCTGACACTTCAGTGATGATCACTATATTTATTTCCTTTGTTCTGTCAAGAGCAGAAACCAAATGGAGTTATCAGTGCAACTAAAACCACCCTGTGGTTTTGTTGAGTTTGATCGCCTGCACATGGTCTTCCCCCATCCTCACGTGTGCTACATGTTGCACTGTACAGTAAACAGAGGGCAGTTTTCCCATGAGAAATCATTTCTGAACTGCTTCAAGCAGCTGCTGCTCTCTTTTCAAAAGATGCCCTACACTTCCTGCACTCTTGGTCTTGTCCTTCTGTGTGCCCCATAGCATTTCATGTCTTCATTTCATCTGCATCTTCATTTCAGTCTGAATTTTTTTCAGACTGACGTTTCAAATGTCTTTAATTTAGGCAATTAATCAGCCATGGTTCAGCACCTAGACAAATATCTAATCTTCAGACAGTCAGGCATACTTTTACTTTGAAGCACTTTCTCCAGCAAACAGGGCATAAAATCCGGTCCATTCAGGCTTTGGAAAGGGAAATCATCTATATCCACTGTTGACTAGGCACAATGCAAGCATCCTAGTGCTGCTCACCACCACTACCTTCCTTTTGACCTGTGCTCCCTGGCTGCTCTTTCCCTGATAAGTCCTGTCATTATCACAGCATGGCTTCTGTGCCAAATTCATACAACAGTGTTTTGACAAATGAGCATCCTGTGGAATCTAATTGGGAAATGCTAAAGGAGTCTTGTAACCCACAAACAGTTCCCATTCAGGAGATTAAAGGCTGGCTTTTCCACCCCCTTGCTGTGTCCAGCCCCTCTTTGGCATGTGAGCTGAAAATCTGAAAATGAGTTTCCTCTTTGTGCAGTGTCCCCAGCATCCTGCATCAACATCAGCAGCTGCAGAGACCTTTGCAAAACTGAGCTGCTCCCGCTGCTGCAGCCTTCATAGACACCAAACCTTGCTGGGCATTGAGATTTCTAAGTGAACTTTGGTGTGTGAGTTGGCATAGTTATAGTGATGCTCCATCCCTGGCAGTGTTCAAGGCCACGCTGGATGGAGCTTTGGGTGACATGATCTAGTGTGAGGTGTCCCTGCCCGTGGCAGGCGGTTGGAACTGGATGATCTTAAGGTCCTTTACAACACAAACTATTCTGTGATTCTATGACACTTGCAAGAGCAAGCCTGATGTGAATGCATGCCTGTAGTCTAAGCTGCACAACTCTGTCTGAAGAGACCAAGTGCTAATCTACCCAAGGACCTGACCGCAGCCTTACACCTCTGCCATGTCTCTGTTCCCAGTGAAGCCTCTAGGACTCTCACATCTCTGGAATCCATCCAGAAAGTGTTTGAGCAGCAGCTGCACCCTAGTATCCATCAGCGCTCACAAGTAAGTCGGGTGAAAGGTGGGAAAAGGAGAGAGGAGTGTGGGTGGCTACCAGCACGAGGGGGAGAGCACAGCAATGACCCATGGGATTCTGGTGATCAGTTACAGCTTCTGTTCTCTCTAGCCTCTTTGTGGCTGCAGTGCAGAGGGCACACAGTGAGTTGTATCACCACAGTTTCACTTATCCCGTAGTCCTCTCTGCCTGCTCCCCTCTCTTGCCCCAGAGGCAAGTGCAGTGAACGTCAATCTCCCCACTCTTCCTCAGCCTGCGTGCTGGGACTGCACGCCTCTTTCCATAAACACTCCAGGATGTTGCACTACCAAATCCTTCCTTCTCCCAAGCTCCCTTAAGCCCCATGACCTTCCTCACCCTACAAGTAGCCCAGAAACCAAAAGTCCAGAACTTCTGGATGTCCTGGTCATGCAAAACTGTCTCCCAGCAACAAGCTGACTCCCTTGCATGCCCAGCTGCTTTTAACCTATGGACAAGGTTTACAAATTCATCCTTCCATCCTCCCATACTTCTGCATGTTGAGACAAACTCTGTGCTCCTGCACTGCCTGTTATGGATTAGAGTAGCAGAGGCACCAGTGCTGCTCCTTGCTCTGTGTGTGAGGTGTTCTGGGGTGAGACTACTGCGCTTTCAGGCCATGCCCTGTGGTTCAGTAATTACGCATATCTCTCTCTTTTTGTTTCTCTGTTGTGGTTATCAGATGCTCGGTGAAGCTAGTCCAGTCAATATTGTATTGAAACTCAATCAGCTGATTTCTTTGCTGTCTTCTATTGAAGAAAAGGTAGAGTTTTAAAGCTATTTATATTACCTTCTTGTCATATTTTGCCTCTAGTTATGCGTCTTGTTCATCATCAGAGCAGTTTTCTGCTAGAGTAAGAGTTCTTTGCTTTGACTTCATTACTCTCAATGTAGTGCAGAATCACCAAATGCAATCTGGTGCACATCAATTCTTTTACAGGTGAAAACACTGTTGATTGAAGGTCCTGATTCAACCCACCGGCGCTCCCTCATTCCCCCTGTCACTTTTGAGGTAATGTTCTTTTTTGACGATGCTGATCACAGTGTGGCAGGGCAGCAATGCAGATTTTTGTTGGTATCTTGGTTCCTGAGAACTTTGCTGAGCTGCCACAGAGATAACAGCTATTCCTGGATGCTGTTTAGCACCATGCAAATGCTTCAGAGATGTCTAGTGAGATTCGCAGAATGATGATACGTGTCCATGAATTCAGGAGGGTGTTGCTTTTGTAATACACGACTGAAGCATAGATTGCTTATGAAAAATCTGTTTTCTGATAGGTGAAGGCTGACTCCCTAGGAATTTTCTCAAAAATACACCTCAAGGTTGATGTGGAAATGGGAAAACTGATTATCAAGAGAGCTAAGGATGGTCCAGAGGACAAGTTTTATACCCACAAGAAAAGTAAGATGCTTAAGTTCACAAATGCTGGGCTAGATTCTCAGTCCCTTGAGTGATGGAGAGGGGTACCCTTTGGCCCCACTGAGGGGAAGGTTTTGCCCAAAGTGCAGATAGCTCTGCTAGGTCCTGGGTGTTGTGCAAGGCTCCAGACAGTCTAGACTGCCTATCCACAAAGTGGCCTGCAGGGAGTCATCACTGGGCTAACCAACTTACAGAGATTGGTTTAGACCTGGACTCTTGGTCTAAATGAAGACAGAGGTAGCAGGGAGCAGGTTTTGATAGAAGATTCCACATAAAGCTAGTTACAATAGATGCATTTTCTACTGAAAAGCAATGTCACTTGAAAAATAAGTTCTGCTGGAACATACTGACTTCTGTGATGATTTTTGGTGGCAGAAAGCGAGATACTCAGTTTCAGTAACATTTTTCAGTGAATTTCCCTTTGGTTTTGGGTTGGTTTTTTGCTGGCATTTTTTTCTGTATGTGAATCAATATCTCTACTGACGAGCAATGCTGCTTTCGTCTTGGAAGGCCCAATTCAGACAACTTCCCTTTTTTCCTATTGTGTTTCTGGACAGGCAGCTCACTGAGACAAATGGATTTATTAGAAGGAAGGTGATACCCTTGGCCTCTTTCCTGCTAGAAAATCAACCTGTTGCTGGCAGTGATTTAAAAGATTAGCTATCATGCATGGCTTTCTTCTCCTGTCCTTCATAATTACTTAGCTGCTATTTTAGATGGGTAGGAACCACCTTAATTATCAAATGAGGTTTTACCTCCTCTTTCACAGGTGGGGAAGGAATATATGTAGGCTGACTCAGGATACAAAGAGATTACCTGCAGGAAGCCAAGGTTTCACTTCAGACAGGAGGGCTTGGTATGGACAAGAGTTCAGGCAGAATGAGTTTTGGGGGGGTTCTCTTCACTTCAGAGTCCAAATCTATTCATATAGAAAACAGGACTAAGCAACATTACAATGCAGTTATGTGGGGCAAAGTGAGCCTCAGACATAAAAGACCATGTAAGTCCTGAGCCTGTGAACACTGTCATATTAGTTTTGGTGGGATTCTAGTCTCAGTGTCTGCAGCTCATGAAACTCAGCTTCTGTTTAGTCTTGCAGCTGATCAAGTCCCAGAAGGTCCCGAACAAACTGGTCATTGTGCTGGAAACGGAAAAAGAAAAAACACAGCGGAAGGAATATGTTTTCTCTGATTCCAAGGTACACACATAGTGTATTTTCCTCCCACCAGCCTGGAGCAGGTAGCAGGTACCTGGGTGGGAGCGGTACAAGGGGCATTCCTTGGCAGAAAGAGGACCTGCTGAGGAGCAGTGGTTTTTGCACTGCAAAAGTGAAATTACTCCTTTGTTCTGGAAGCATCCAGAAAGTGAACAAGTGTACTGTGTAAAGGGATAAACTGGAAAGGGCAACCGTCACCGAGGCAGGAGAACAGTGTCAGCAAGCAGTGAGAAGAAGCAAGGAGTCACCTGAGGGTAGCTGCAAGGAGGTTCATGTAGACAAACAAGAGGGAAGCCTAGGTTTTATTCTGACTAGCTCAGCACGTGTTAAAGTAATACACAAGCTAAGCACCTAAGAAAATACCACAGGAAACAGAGCCTCTTTGAAGGTTCCAGATAGTGGGGAGCTAACATGCCCTTCAAGTGTGGAGGGAATTTCCTGGTTCAGCTAGTTTTTCAAGATGTTGTGTTGGAGAAGTTAAGCAACTTGTTAATTGTCTCTGCTCCCCCTGTCTAGAAGAGAGAAGGGTTCTGCCAACTTCTGCAGCAGATGAAGAATAAACACTCGGAGCAACCAGAGCCTGATATGATCACCATCTTCATTGGGACTTGGAATATGGGTATGGGCTCATACAGTGGCTTCTGATGTGGGCATTCCTCTGAAGGAATAGACACTTCTCAAAATGTGTGCTCACCTGTCACAATATGCTCCAGACACTGTGTTTGTTCTGGAGCAGACCTGTACACCAGGGTTGTACTGGTGTAGGGGAGGAGCTGGTCTCTAGGCATATTCTCGCATATGGTTTGACAGTTTTAATGGTTCCAGACAAAGGACCTTAAAGAGTACTGAAGGATTCCTCCAGTGACAGGCACTTGTGGCCAGCATGAAGCTGGCACAACAAGCAGCAGTGTATGCTATCCTCCATCTTGCATGCCAGCTGCTTCTGAACTTGACTAGGGACTGTTCATGTCCAGCCTGGGAAGAGAACTGAGTATCTGCAATATTAAGGGAAGGGGACAGGGTGTAGTTGAGGAGAGTGGAACTTAAGTTCTTTTTCCAATCTGGGCAGAAAAGCCTGGTTCAACTGCTGTAAGCTGAGCTGTCTGTGCTCAGTCATACTTAAGGGGTAAGGTAAATGCAGTGGCAGGCCAGGACTACCCTTGGCTAGCCTTGGCCTTGGTAAGCTAATGAAAGACAGGAAGATGGCCAAAGCAGAGTCGGTCCTTCATCAGTGACTCAGTTAGGGTTAACATCTTTGTCATCTTAGAATAGTGTGCCCTGGCTAATAGGGAACTGGTATAGGATAGAGTACATGTGAAGCCTGTTATTTCTGTCCCCATGGGTTGTCTGTATCCTCAGTGTGACAGAACATACTCTGACTTACTTTGGTGTTTGATTTGCTAATAAAAGGTGCTGCACCTTCCCCAAAGAAGATCACCTCCTGGTTTCTCTCCAAGGGGCAGGGGAAGACCCGTGATGACACTGCTGACTACATTCCTCATGACATCTATGTGATTGGCACCCAGGAGGATGCCCAAGGGGAGAAGGAATGGCTGGAGACCCTGAGGCAATCCTTGCAGGAAATCACCAGTATCAGCTTCAAAGTGGTGAGAGGTTATTCCAGCTATTGCACATTGCTCAGGCATATGAGGAGAGTAGATTTTGTGCAAATAAGTGACAGAATAAGTGGTGTTTTGCCTACATCTCCTCCCATTCCCTCCCTTCTATTGTCATTGCATTTGGATGAGGGAGAGTGAACTGAATCTGTCTGTGGACTCCACAAGATCCTCCCCTGGAACTTGCTGGATGGGCTTATTGCTATGGATAGTGACCCCCTCACTGCCAAAGCAGGGACCCTGCCATGAGCTCCTCTGCCTGCCAGTCTGTGAGCACTGCAGATGCTGAGCACTTGGGTCAAGTAGTGGTGATATTTTGACCTTCATAAAGGAAGAGACTAAAACTTTCTGAGCCAGCAGTAGCCTAGATCTCACCCTAGGCTACTGCAGTTACAATAGGATGTAACAGCACACAGGTATAATCATAAAAGAAACTGAACCTTATTAGGACCATGTTCAGACATTCCTGAGTTTCAGTGATACCAAGAAATAAATCTAAGCATATCTGGAAGGCCACAGTAGAACAGGACTTATGGCTCTCATGATAGTTAGAAAACTGTGCAAATTTTGTGCAAGCAAGGCAATCCAGTGATTAACTTGAAAATAGCACTAGAAAATAGCTAGGTCCTTCCTCCCACCTCTGATTAAAACGACTGAAAGCATATCCTAAGCACAGGAAGAAAATTTGTGTAGGAGAAGTACCACAGAAGGAGCCAGGACGGCTGCAGCTACAGCGCAGCTCTGCAGCACGTGAAGAAATACAACCTCTAACCTTCCCATCCATGCAGATAGCAATCCATACCCTCTGGAACATCAGGATTGTCGTGCTGGCCAAACCAGAACATGAGAACCGCATCAGCCACATCTGCACAGACAACGTGAAGACAGGCATCGCAAACACACTGGGTGAGGAACAGACCTGGTCTTGTCCAAAGGACTGAGATCTGCTCAGTCCCTGCCAATACTGTCCTTGAAATGGAACAGCTTTTTCTCCACAAGACTCCTTTGACTGCAGATATGTGACACTAGTGTTACTAAAATTGTATCCCACTAGCACTGATTATAGGTTACCCTGTAAAAAAGGAAATTTATTTGTGTGTATACTTAGCACACATATATTTATATTCCCAGCAAACACCTTTGACTGGCTATTGGATTGCCTTTCCTTGGGTTTCACAAGGAAATTGCACTTCTTTCCCTTCAATTAATCTTTTTTTTTAGCATCCTTAGAAAAACTGTTACCACAATCTGTGCTGTATGCACTAATTCTTTCTGTGCTGATTAAGTTAACTTACTTCTTTTCTCCATTCCACTTCACTTAAGAGGTACTGGGTGCTTTATTATCTTTGCTAGACTCAGCCTGGAGGTGGATTGATTTCTTGACATTTTTCACTTACCTTTTTCCAGGTAATAAAGGAGCTGTGGGGGTGTCATTCATGTTTAATGGAACCTCCTTTGGGTTTGTTAACAGCCATTTGACTTCAGGAAGTGAAAAGAAACACAGGTAAGACACATCCTTCCCTCTCTAAAATGGTTGTTGTCCCAGGATGAAATTCCCTGGGCCATGTTTGGAAGGAGGGCCCACCAGACAGTCACAAGCACGTTTTTCTGATCATAAAAGATTATTAAATGTCTCCTGTGACGGCAACCTGTGCTAAAGACACTGCTCATTGTATCACCATTTAAACGAGGGACTACTATATAGCCATTCCACATGGGCACAGGTGAAATGGACAGGAAAATACCTTCAGAGCCAAGTGTAAATGCCATGCAAGCCCAGTACATGAGGAAAAGAGTTTCCTGATCTACAGTATTTCGGAGACATGTGGGAAGGTTTTTCCCATCCCAGAATCATGTGCTGAAGGGTACTGTCTGCCTCCTCACTGTGGGCCGTGCTGCAAGCGCAGGAGCTGTGGTGCACCCTGAGGCACACATCCTGCTGGGCATTCTGTCAGGAATACCAAGAGGGAGTTGTGCAGCACAGAAATACCTCCATGGTGGCTAATTCTCTATACCCAGCTGTGAAATGAGTTTCCATGGTCTAGGCAGGTTCTGTGCTGCATGGGATTGAAGGCAAAGATCCTGACATTGTTGGGAAATATGTGCCCACACTGGGAAGAGATGGAGCAGTCAAAGGGATGGTCTTGAAAGCAGAGGTCTTGAAATGGAGAGGTTGGCTTTGCCATCTTTTCCAGTCCAGGACCCAGAAAAGATACGGTGTGGAACTTCTACACAAGGTATTTGCCACTGATGTAGTTAACCTCTATGGAAGCATTCCACAGGGCTTGGAATAGCTGTCAGAATCTAGGAATGTGTTTGCTGCTGAAACCCGAAGGCAACAATCTAATGCTGGGTTTCTAGGACATGCAGCTCAGAAAAGCACAGCCCCAGGAGGCAACAGAAGTGGCTTTAGGATAGCTTTCCAGCTTTTCAATTCAGGTGGAAGCAGTCTGACACCCAAGGAGCTGCTCTAAATGCCACTGCCCCTCCTCAGAGCAGGCTGCCCCCCAGCTCACCAGATACACAACGTACAAGGTGCAGCATGAGCTGTGCTGTGTTATTGGCCGCATTGAGTAGGTTGGGAGACACTGAGCATGTCACCTGGGCCTGTCTGCTGAGGTGCAGTGCCAGACAGGGGTGGCAAGTTCTCAGCTTCTGATGTACCCTCCTCTAGATGTCGAGCCAGACTGGTTCCTGCCTGGTAAAGCATCAGTTTGTGCCAGTGCAGGCACTTAGAAACCGCATGGCAATTTAGTTTGTCAGGCAGATGTTTCTTGTCTTGACAGACGCAACCAGAACTACATGAGCATCCTGCGCTTCCTGACACTGGGAGATAAGAAACTGAGTCCGTTTAACATCACTCATCGCTTTACTCATCTATTCTGGCTGGGAGACTTGAACTACCGTGTGGAGCAGCCCCCAACGGTTAGGGATGCTGTGTGAATCCCTGGGGAGAGAAAATACTGTGTTGCCATAGAAGCGCTGTCTTTTCCCAATCTAAGGCAACATGGCAGACAGTGGCAGAAATAGGGGAGGCAGAAAGGATCCCCAGGGCACAAGTGTGACACCAGTTGAGGGAGGAAAGGAAATCCCTTTTGCCCTCTCCAAGGATTAATGGACCCAGGAATGGCATCTGGCATACTCTGCTGCTCCGGGTGGCATCACTTCCCCAAACTCCCAACTCCCCTTCCCACTATGAGTAAGCATCTGTCTGTGAACAGCTTGATGAAGAGATTGCCTTTCTGCACTATTTGGTTAGCTTTTAATGGCTCAGAACTGGCCTTCAGAAACAGGCAAGCCATAATAAATACTGGATAGGTTTCAGTGGGTGGGAGACAACAGCCAGGCTGGTGTTGATGTACATCTGGCAGTGTGTGTGCTTGTGTGTGGGGGTTGTGTGGGCATTTTGATGTGTGTATTGATAGACAAATGTTTGGTCACGCAGCAAAGACTGGAGCCTTTCAGTGAAGGGAACAGTGGGGAAGTGGCAGGGGCATGGCTCTGTGAATCAGTTCAGAAGCACTTGCTGGCTCCTCACTGAAGGGAGTATTTATAAGGAGCTTTTGCATCATCTGCAGCTCTGCTGTTTCCCTGTTGGCAGGAAGCGGAGAATATTATCCAGAAGATCAGGCAGCAGCATTATCCGGAGCTGTTGGCCTTCGACCAGCTTCTTATAGAGAGAAAGGACCAAAAGGTGTTTCTGCAATTTGGTAAGATTCTGAGGTTGTTGGCAGGCTCCTTTCCCGTTTCCACCAACTTTCTGTGCCAGACTTGATGTGGGGCAGCGTGTACAGAGCAGTGCCTGTCTCAGCCAGGTGAGGGTTCTCAATGGGCCACACTGTAACAGCTATCTCTCTGTTTTAGAGGAAGAAGAGATCACTTTTGCTCCAACCTACCGCTTTGAAAGAGGCACCCGGGAGAAGTATGCTTACACCAAGCAAAAAGCTACAGGGGTAGGTGAAAACTCATGTCTCTTCAGAAGTATGTGACAGAGCAGGGAAATAACTCCTACAGAAGGAAGTGACCTAAACCAGTCTCTGCATTTTTTGCCCTTGTACTGTTCTGAAAGGAGTCAATACAAAGAAAAAGATTTGACACAAATCTGTGGTGCTTGAGCAAGTGAATTTCCTGTTCTTTTGTGAGCTGGTCCTTTCTCTTCTTCTTGACATCACTTCTCCTTTGGTTTGCAGATGAAGTACAATTTGCCATCCTGGTGTGATCGAGTGCTCTGGAAATCATATCCCATGGTGCACGTTGTGTGTCAGTCCTATGGTGGGTAGATAACAGATTGTAGATAGCAAAGCAATCAGTCTGAAGCGGAAATGATTCAGAGCACAGTCTGTAGGATCTCCCTGCACTGCCAGGCACTCAGCACAGAGGGACCTGATGTTAAACCGGGCAGAGTGGAGCCAGATCTCTCTGCCTGTAACCTTACAAGGTTGGGAATTAATTCTGATACTCTTTTCTATGCAGAATACCCCTCAGACAGTTGCAGCTGTCCAGTTTCAGGCCACACTGCAGGATCATTTTACACCAGTCATTTCTTGGCAACAACAACTTTTCCTGTGCAGTTACCATCAGGAGCTCCTTGCTTGATGGTGCCAGCAGGGTACGTGGTACTGTGTACTGCATACACAGTCCAGTCTGAGGCTGGAGCTGCAAACATCCCTCTTCTGTCAAATCACATTCCAGAAAGACTGTGTGGTACCAAGAACCTGTTCCCTTTCTCACTGAGAAACATCACAGACGTGCAGTGCAGGGAAGAGAGGAATCTCATAAGACCTGTTTAAAAAATGACTCAGAATTTCATTGAGTCTATGTAGGACCAAGCATCTGAGTATGATGTTGATGGTTTCCTGTGTATGGGAATGAGAAGAGGGCTGTAGATGTCTCTTGGGGTATAAGGTGGACTTCTCTGATCAGAGAGCCTATGATGATGAGGTGTGTGGTCAAGTAAGTACCTCTATGAAGTCTGTTCAGTGGACTGGGCTTGCTAGAACTCAGTGTGCACTTAGGTCAAGTCAGGACCTTGCTCAGTCACTGTTAATCTTGGGCCATGAGTTGCAGTGTAGCACTGAAGCAGCACCAGTGTACTCTTCTGTGATTTCCTGCCATATTTGCGCTTTAGTTAGCTGTGCAAATTGCAGAGGCAACCAGAAAGCCTGTAACTGCCTTTTGTGCTGTGAGAATCTAACACTGACAGTCGCTTGCCAAATGTTGTGTCCGTTAACCTAATCTTTATGTATTTTGACAGAAGAGTTACATTCCCAAATACTAACATGAGATTATGTAGAAACACCTTTGACTGGAGACAGTTACCACAGCGACTGTTATGTTTGCTGGAAAATTACTGAATAATATTGCTATTGCAGTGATTTCACCAGAGCAGAACATAAGGCAGTAACTCTCCTCCCTTTCTCATTGGCAGGCTGCACCACTGACATCATGACAAGTGACCACAGTCCTGTCTTTGCCACCTTCGAAGTGGGAGTCACCTCACAGTTTGTTTCCAAGAATGGTTAGTCAGTCTGAGTGCAATCATGCCGTCTTCACCTTTGGGCACAAAACACAATGCTTTGTATATGTTAAAAGAAAAAGCTGACCCTTTAAGAGTCGAAAATGCACTTTCTTTATCTCCTGTTGAAAATGCTGGGTTTTTTCCCTTCTTCTTTTCTAGACTCCAAGTACACAAATTCCCAAGGGGAGATAGAGTTCCTGCACTGTTACGCCACTCTGAAGACCAAGTCCCAGACCAAGTTCTACATCGAGTTTCACTCCAGCTGCTTAGAAAGTATGGTTTTCCCCAACTTTATTCTTTCTGTCAGAGTTTCCCGCTTGTTTGGATAGTTCCCCTTCCTTTTGCTTGGATCTCAGTAAATAGCTGTGTGGATCACTTGTTCCAGTGCAAAAAAAGGGATGTCCTAGAGATTTGTTGTAGTTTACGAATCATCCTATACTGTCAGCAATACAATCCAAAACACACAGCCATTTAGCTGTAATCCATGCTTAGACATGTAGTCTTCCACCATTTCTTCCATCTTGTTTGGCAACCTGATAATTTCTTGAAGAGAAGCACATGTTGTTCTTGCTTATTACACAGGCAATCTCTACTTAGCAAGCACATGATCAATTGCATTTCTGACTGTGCCTGCTACAAATGATCGGCTGCTTTCAAAGCAAAGCATCTGCTTTAAGCTAATAAAAATAATTGCCCTGGTTTAAAAAAGAATAAACCAGAGGATCAGCTTCAGGTGAAAGGAAAAGGAGTGATCTGACTCCATAAATGTACCCTCCAGTGCTGCAGGTTTCATTCCCTGTCCCTGTGCTGCAGGGCTGAGCCTCAGCTGTTTATGTAATGCAAGCCTACATGCCCTTGCTGTGTGTTTTTTTAAGCGGTTCCCCATCACAGGACAGCTCCTGTAAGTGGGACAGCATGCCTTCAGTGTATGCTTCATCACATTATCGCATGTCAGAGCGCCGTGTCAAAGGCAGCTCCATAAAAGATTATTTTTTTGGCTGTATCGAAATTTGCATAAATTTCTATGGAAACAGTGTATTACGAATCTTAAATTAGAATTTCAAAAGTGTGCTATCTTGAGTGGCGTAGGAAGAGCTGTCATGTTCTTATCCTCCAGTCCATGTATGCACTGAGCTTCTCAGTGCCAAGTTTAACTGTAAAATAAAACCATTTAGCAATGCACCAGGAAAATCACATGTAAA
The DNA here is from genome assembly GCF_034315485.1 of Pezoporus occidentalis. Lineage (NCBI taxonomy): Eukaryota > Metazoa > Chordata > Aves > Psittaciformes > Psittacidae > Pezoporus > Pezoporus occidentalis. The sequence continues at coordinate 2,527,086 of NW_026916336.1, forward strand.
GTTACTGTGTAAACATGGACCCAAAGCTCAGACTTGAAGCTTCTTAATACTTTCAAAACTTGTGTCCAATTGGGATAATAATTGTAGGCATTTTGGAGATCTGGCATCTGAAGAGGATTCCTAGCCAAGTTCTGGTGTCTTTTTTCTGGCGAACTCCTTTCTCATCACTTTGCAGGTTTTGTGAAGAGCCAGGAAGGAGAAAATGAGGATGGGAGTGAAGGGGAGCTTGTGGTAAAGTTCATTGATGCACTTCCAAAGGTAAGCAGGGACTCCGTTTCCATATCCATACGGAAGAGAAGCCTTCCACTTGTATCCCGTTAGCAACATTAAGTCTTATATGAACGTTATTTTCAGGAACATGGCTGTGGTCTTGTTTATACTCAAAAGAGGCTGTAAGAATGCAGGATGGGCTTAAGCTAACCAGAGTGTGTTATAAGCAGGAAAGAACTTTCTTGCCAGTATACTACATAAAAAATGTCTCTTTTATACAGTATGCTTTCATCTCTATCAGGAATTCTGCTGGCGTGATCATGTCACTCAGGAGTGTGACCTTCTTCTCACACTTCTAGTGAACACAACTATGCTGACAAGTCTTTTAAGCAGGCCCTATTGGTTTTTATGTTTTAGATGGAAGAGAAGACATCTTAAAGAGCAGCTCTACCCTGGAGTTTCTCTGCCCTGTCAGGCAAAGTTTTTCTCAGTATTTTATAGAAAAGTTGACTATTTTTTACCCGTGTTAAAAAAGACCATCAGTGGCCAGACATAGTGTTCCATGTGTCAGTGTCAGAGACAAGTCCTACCCTTGAGATCAGAGCTCTTCTCCATTTTCTGTCATGGTGAGAGCTGGAAGTATTATCAGAGCTCCTGGATTTGGAGTAAACATACATGTCAGTGCCCTTCTGAAAAGTTAACAAATGCTGACTTTGGAAAGAGTGCCTTAACACTGAAAGATTGGGGAAAGGCTGTACAATAAGTGATTGTAACAACAACCAAACAGATTTTGGGGACCAAACTGAATCAAAGTCCAGATCACTTCCTCCTAGAGCAGTTTTTATTCCTGCACTGCAGAAGAAAATTGCAGCTTAGGCCGTTAGTGTTTGATTTGTAGCATTCCATCTGCGGTGCTGGGAGTGAGAGTGGGGGGACTCTAAAAGTATGTAGCCTCCTACCACAGATCTCCAAACATCATCAAAGAGGCTGATCCTAGAGGTGGCATGATATCCTCATCCGTTTGTCCAGCTGAGCTTTGCTCATTTGGGACTGAGGCACAGGGATAACTGTGTTCATGTAGCCCACCTATTGTATTGACCCACATTAACTTGTCTTTGCAGCTGACACCCATTATTTCAGACCCAGAATACCTTCTGGATCAACACATCCTGATCAGCATTAAGTCATCAGACAGTGATGAATCTTACGGTAAGTGTTTAGCTCTAAAGTTCTAGATGAGTCAAAATCTACTTAGAGTTTTCCAAACTGCTGAAGGAGTGGGAGAGAACAGAAGTTACTCTTATAGACTGAACATCCATGATGCTCTGACTTCTGATTTGGAACTCAATACACACAAGAATACATTCTGGGGAATAATTTGTGAGCTAAGGATGATTAGAAGCAAATTAACTTGAAGCAACAATCTGTGTCAGCTTTACCAGCCCCAAAAGAGCAATGGCTTAAAAAGAAAGTACAGAAATTAATTCAGGAGTCAGTCTGTTTAAATTAGTTAACTCAAAACATACAAATCCTGTTTTATGGATTTGGCTCATGTTTTCTTTACCACTAATGGAAGCTCAGAACCCTGTAGCCACCTGCAGCTGTCTCCAATGCCCAAATCCTTCACACATATGTGAAGAAGTGAAATGAATGCTGCTGATTTCTCCAGGGACATTACATTCCTTACTGTGATCCAGAGCAGATTCTCTCCGGTAATCTCAGCCCTGTCAGCACAGTGAGAGTAGATGACTGACAGGAGAAAAATACTTCAATGCTTTTTTTTCCCAGTCCCAGGCTCGTTGTCTCCTTGTCTCTAGGGGAAGGCTGCATTGCCCTGCGAATAGAAGCAACAGAATCCTTAGTTCCTATCCATACTGTGCTGACACACCATGGTGAGAAAACAGGAGTCTTCCAAGGTGAAATCAAGTTACAGACATCACAAGGAAAACAGAGAGAGAAACTGTATGGTAAGGAACGAGATTATCTCTGCAGTGCTCACCCCAGAGAATATCCATCTCTAAATACATCTGTCAAAGAACTGAAAATTATCCTTGCAGTGCTTTTAGTCCAAAGAGGCAAGAACTTTTGATGCTGACTGCAAGATATGAGTATCCTTAGTTCTCAGGAGTATACATGTGCTCTTTCGGAAAGGCACAGCAATGTGATTTGTTTTTTTTCCTTTTTCATCATTCAAGTAAATTCAGCAGACTGAGAGAGCCCCCTGTCTGTCACTAATACTGGTTTTATTGAATGGCGATGCCTTAGTTCCACTTGTGGCCATATGATAAGGTGCCGAAGCTTGCCCTGTTCTGGTCATCCTGGGGGAACATCAACAAAGAGCATGTGAGGCTCTCAAGTAGCACTCCTTAGCTAAAGGATCACAACCCTGCTCATTTTCACCTTGCTACCTGTTGTTCTCTTTCAGAGTACAAAAGCAGCCTCTTTACATTTACTATTATTCTCGATGGTAAAATGATCTGTATGTGGCTGTTTGGTGGATCATGACCTTTCTATTTCAAGAAACACATTTTTTCCTGTTTCATATTGTTGAAAGTAATACCATCAACTGCTTAAAACTGTCATTCTGATAGTCAAGAGAGATGCCTTAATACAAGCAGTAACACAGAAAACTTATGCAATCATACTGTGAAGCTGCCAAAACACTTTTTAATGCCTTTTCTTTCCTTCAGATTTTGTCAAGATTGAACGTGATGAAATTGCTGGGCAGAAACCAAAGAATAACAGCAACTTAGAGCCTAGCAAAGACTGGGATCAGACCAACAGGTAAAGGACAAGTGTGTGAGCTGGTTATGGAAAAGTAGTTGACTCAATAAAGGCAAAGCTGTGCTTGCTGTGGGAGCAGTATTAATAGGCATGCTGAGCACTGGGAAGCTGCCTTTGTGGCTCTCTGGTCAGGGCTGGTCAATGCTTCTGTGCCCAAAGCTTCACAAGCTGAGAATGCATTAGTCAGGGTAGGTTCCTGCATCTCACTTAAAGAGGGACCTTTTATTTCCAACAGAAAGTCAAAATCTACTCATCTGGTGGCCAGAGAGGCAGCAGCCATTGCTCGCTACTGGGGGAGTGCTTCCTCTTCTCCAGACAACTTGGGAAAGGAGGACACATTACGGTAATCTTGTTGCTTCACCTCTGCCGGCTTGGGGTGGGAAGCTGTGCTCACATTGCCTGTCTTTTCCTTCCCAAGAATCACAGGCTTACAGCTTCATAGGCGCATTTCTTTGCAGGCAACTTCCTGCCTTCTCCCTGCTAGACTATATAGGTACACCTCAAAAGACCTCTCCTGTTGTTCCTTATTCCTATGCTGTGCAATGCTGCCCAGTGCTGCCATTTGCCTCTTGCTTGGAGCCATTCTGCTACAGCTTCCAGCTGAACTGCTGGGCCTAGAAACCTGTATAAGCCTCTGAGTGCTCTCTGCAGCCTGGAAATGGAAGTGCCTGTGACAGCCAGGGAAACTATCTGGTGCTGAGACCTTGACCCAGCTGCTTCCTCTCCAATGACCCAGGGCAGAGAGAGGCACTAACAGGACTCCTACTTATTCTCTGATTCCAAAGCATCAGTGGCCAAAAAAATAAGTAGGTGGCACTAAATCTAAGCACTTAGTGGGCACTAACTCCTTTAGATCTGGCAGGGAGACAAGAAACGTATTTGTGCATGTGTCTTCCTAACAGTTTTTTTTCTCTTCAGCAGCTCCACTCCCACAGACATCAGCAACCCCAACTACCTGGGGATGGCTGCTTTCTCTCAGCAGCCGTCTGCAACTAGCCAGCTTAAGCAGATACCTTCACCAGACCAACCACCTGCTCTCTGGAGCTACGAGCAGCAGCCCAAAGAGACTACATCTGTAATGGGACAGAGTCAGCCATCCTCCACATCACCTTCTGTGTCACCTCTATCTCCAAAACCATCTCTCCAGCCTACAGTAAACAGAAGCATTTGTAGTCGGAGCCAAGAGTACCTGTAAGTCTTTGAGTTGAGTGCCCTCTCTTCTGTCATTCTGCACAGTCACTGTTTCATGATCTGTAGAGAATTCAAGGTGCTGCATATTCTCTCAGACTTTCATCTCCAGAATTAAAGATAACTGAGGGTCACAAGTGCAGCACATCACATATTCAAAGAAAACTAGTATAGCTAGTTTTGTGAAAGGAAAACACTTTTTTTTCTATGTGTAAATTTCATTCTCTACCAAGAGAAAAGAAGGAAAAGGCCACAGAGTTGGTAACAAAGAAAAAAAGGGAAGAGTGACATAGATCTTTCCACTGGATGTGAAGGAGGAGAGCTCCTTCACATGTCCTGTGTGAAGTACTTAAACCGAATTTCTGTGTACACCGCTACACAAGTGTCCAGTTTGCCGTAGAAGTTAGCGTCCATCTACTGCATCTGTCACAAGTCTTGATGCAGAATTTTCATCCAGCAATTGAAAATATCCCATCCATATGCATCTAAGTAAAGTGATGAGGCTATTCCACCCCAGTGCTGTACACACTGTCCTTGTTCAGACCTCCTTTTCATAGTGACAGATGCTTCCTGTGTCTGGGCTATAGTTCACTAGTAAATGGATGTTGCACTCCATAAGCCAGAACTTGCAGAATTCAGAGCTGCAAGCAGTGCCTCAATCTGTTATGTACCTGACAAGGCTTCATCATGGTCTCAGCTCTTTTCTCCTGCATGTACTGACTTCCAGAAAATAACTTGAAGAAAGGAGCACAACTCATTTGAAGACTTCCAAAGAACATGTGCCACTCACACCTATTCTCCTCTGTTCAGTGATATTGTGGCTGATCTTTTAAGTATCATGATGGCTCTCCAGATGAAAGCCTTGCCAAATCAGGTCAAGTCACATAAAACCCACAAAACCTCCCTTGTCCCACTGTATAGCTGTGCTGTCATTCCAGTCTGAGCCCCAATTCAAAGGCCTCAGCTGTGAATGAACAATGATTGCCTCACCTACAGAATTATAGCTGTTACTCGTATATAGTGCATTTGAGTGCATCAAGGAGTCTTATCCCTTCCCCAGGAATACCATGTAGCATTGATAGCGAGAGGAGATTGACCTAGTTGTAAAATGCTACAGTATGATGTGAGCTACGACTCAGCTAACTGTCCAGACAGACGTTTCAATCCTTTCTGCCAAATCTGAATATTCTTTTTAGTATTTAAATTCAGATTTGTGCGTGTCACAGAGCCTTCAGAGCACTTGGCACAGTTTGGCTCAGTAGCTTATCTCTGTTTAAAGAGAAGCCAATTACCACTTGGACAAAGACTGTAGTCCAGCAGGGAGTTTATACAGTACCATGCTTATCTGGTCTCTGCTGTCATATTAATAATGATTAAACAAAGTAAAAACAATGCAAAATTCTGTTCACTCCCCAAATTTTACTGTTATCCTGCCACCCCTTTGCACAGTCTGTTCAGTCTTACTATGCTCATTTCCTATTCACTTTCTGTTTAAATCAGTCTCTTGCCTGCTTTTTACAAGTCTCTCTTTACAATGCTTTGATGACTCTAGGCCACCTGAACTGGGGAAAACCATAGCAGAGCCTTCACTTCAGGAGGAGGGGCAGCAAAAGCCAGAGATGTTTGAGAACCCACTGTATGGCTCTATGGGGTATAAGGGCAAGGTGGCACCAAAGAAAGAGCAGGACTACCCCAAGGCCTCGCGAAAAGAGCAGCCACCACTGCCTGATCAGAGCTGTCATCTCACAAAACCCCAGGAGCCTGAGAGCAGCAAGACCCCCAGCAAACAGCCATCACCACCTTTCCTGGTCCCCACACAGCGGTTTCGGTCCTATACCTGCTCTGGCCAATACGAAGAAAAGAATACAGGTGAAAAGACTCAAGGCAAGCTGAAGATTACCACACCATTAGAAAACTCAGCACCACTCAAAAAGCTAGTCAAGCCATTGAGGTCTGAAGTCAGCCCAAGTGCCCAGGGGCAGCAGAACAAACCGCCCCTTCCCTCGAAGAGCCGGGCAGTGCTGGACATGCAGAACTCCAAGGGGCGAGACTATCGGGACAGTTCAGAGCTGCCTCACTCTGGGAAGCATTGGACAGAAGAAGGACCGGTCAGCAGGACAACTACACCGGTGTGTTACTTGTGGCAGTGGGACAGGATAGAAGTTGGCCTCACAGCAGAATGCTGCTAGAGTAGCACTGGCTTAATCACTCTGCCCTTGCTCTGCCTTTCCTAACCAAGCTCAGAGCACTGTCCCACAAGCCTACAGGGCCTGCAGAGGAGGGAGTGTCGTACAACAGTATTGCTGCAGAAGATGTCATGTTGCGAAGCCATAGTTTTGCATGAAGTTTTAATTTCTTCTGAAATGTTTAAACTTGATGGCCAGAACAGGAACACAAATAGTCAGCTACTTCATTATTGCTCCTTTGGTGCATGCTGCATTATGCCTGAAAAGGTCCACAGTACAAACCTACAGCACAAACCTACAGTATTGGCTAAGAGATATGCTTTGCTATAAATAATAAAAAGATGATTAAAAGTAGTTATCCGTGGGAAGCACTTATCAGCTTAGAACAGAGGTGTCCAAACCCATTACTGAACCCCCCACAGAAATAATCACATATCTACTTCTCTGGGTGGCGGGGTTTTGGGGGGCGGAAGGTTCTTTTTTTTCTTGGTTTTGGGGTTTCTTTTGTTTGTTGGCTTTGGTTTTGTTTGGGGGTTTTTGTTTGTTTTGTGGAAGGTTCTTTTGATTTTTTTCTTTTTTTCTTTCTTGTGGGTTTTGTTTGTTTGTGGGGGTTGGGGTTGTTTTTTTGTTGGCTTGGGTTTTTTCTCCTCCAGAACATCACGAGCTGGATGAGAAGAAGCAGGGGAGGTCATAGTAAATGGGCTTGGGAGAAAACAAGATCCCACTTGAGTGAGCTGTAGGATTGTGAGGTTTTTTGCTTCTCAATCAAGGCTTTGAGAATTGACAGTAGATGTCTTCTCTTGTCTCCACAGTGACAATGACACAGTAGATGGCACCCTAGGAGGAATCCTGATGGGAAGAAAGATGGAGATCGCTGCTTTGTTCACACTGATGTCCTCTGGTCTGGTTCTTAAAAGACTGGGGAGTTTTACTTCTGAGGGTGTATCCGTCCCTATGATTATGAAAATATTCGAGCTGAGAAGTTTATCCTATGTTACTCAGAACAAGAGGAGCCGGGACCACAATACCAAATGCAAGTTACCCTTTTATAGTGTCACCCTGGTACTTCTGTTAAGAGGCAGGTGATTCAGTACACACATTAGTAAACGTTCTGAAAAAGAGGAAGGTACGGTAAAAGGCCCAGGAGACAGAAGGGGTGTATTTAAAGAGCTTCCTTTCCAAAAAAAGCAAAATTTTTATTTTGTGTTACAGAATCCCTACTGAAGAGTGATGTGTAAAAGAAAGCATTTTGAAAGCGGTACAGCTCCAAAAGCACGTCCTGTCTGCGGAGCAAGGAGTTAGGGGAGGGTGGGAAAACAGTTGGAATGGCAGATACCGATGTCACACACTGCCAATGGAGCCAGTTTTGCCTCTAGCATTAGCTGGCAGGTTGCATTCATGCATGATTCATGCGGAGTGTGAGGGCTGGCCCTTGGCACTGTGGCTCTTTTTCTTTCTAGCAGGTAGTGCTTTTGTACCCCTAACAAACAAAGGGAGCTATCAGAAACACATGCAGGAATGGGAGAATAGGCAGGACCCATAGGCAGTCCAGGAGTATAGCTGCCTGAAGGGATGGACAGCAGTCATTCCAGCCAGTCTTACAGCAAGCACTCTGGTTTTTGAAGGACAATGGCCAGCTGGTTTTGTAGCATTCTTAATACATTAATGCTGACCTTACTGTACACTTATGTTCAATGACTGAGAATGAATAATGTTCACATACTTGTAATATCTGTTATATTCACATTAAGTATTAATGCTGTGGTTACAATTAGGCTATGCCTGTTTGTGACTTAATTGTTGCTATTGTTTCCATGTTGATTACTTAAAAAAGTAATAAAATATTCACCTTTTGTGTGTGTGTGTGTTTTTGTGTGTGTGTGTGTGTGTGTGTGTGTGTGTGTGTGTGTGTGTGTGTGTGTGTGTGTGTGTGTGTGTGTGCACAGTCCCTTCGTGGATACAACTTGTTTAAAAACTCTAGCACCTGTTAGCAGGTACAGTTACAGTTGTGTGAGTATAGAAAATGCACAGTAATTTTACTGGAGCAGAAGATGCCAAGCATAGGCTTGTGAGACTGGGTGGGAAAGGTAGAAACCTTCTAAACCTTCTAAACCATGCAGGTTAGAGTTTCAAGGCATCATTACTGAAACACCTGGCACTCCACCTAGAAGTCAGCAAGACAGGCCATGAATTTACATTCCTCTTGCTTTATTCAACAGAGTCCTCTCTCTGTAATCCTCGTAATTCAATAGCTGTGGTATTTCCCTGAACCTGGGGAGAGTTTCACTTTTCCAGATTGCAGAAGAATTCATACAGCCACAGAGTAAAACTTTCTTGGAGCAGGAGAACTTTCTGTGCAATATGGAGTGGGATCTCCATGCTAATCCTGTGTTCTTGTATGTTCAGAGATGGAAATGTGACAGGATTTCTACAAAACGTTTTTAACTTCTCAACAAGGAGACAGGGTCAGATTTTCTGTGTTTATCCACCAACTTCCTAAGCTCTAGAAAAGAAAGTAGATTCCCCAAAGTTTGCAAAATAAAAGCTTGATATAAAGCAAATATAGCTTCTTGCAAAAATATTCTCCTGTTTGGCAATACTGCTTAAAACTGGCACAGATTTGCGAATGAGAAGTTTAAGAACACGGGACTTACTAAGGCATAATATAACATCCAGGTACTTGATCTGGCCTGTCCTTTAGAAGGGTGTATTGCTGGGGGAGGAGAGAAGCTCTCTGCCGAGTTTCCTGCAGTAAGAAAATGCATTTCTATTCCCACGCTAAGAATGCATTACCTACTAGATTGAGAGCTGGGTAAAAGTTATCACTTGTGTCTCCAAAGAGAGTCTGAGGTATCCTCTGTATCAGGAATGATGGAAAATGCCACCAGACATTTTGCAAGTGGAAAACGTGCAAAAGGACGTTCAGTAAAGAGTTTTCTGAGGCCTCTGCAGAAGAGAGTTCTCAGGTGAGCAATTTAGACACAGAGTGGTAGAGACAGGCTGGTGCAAAAAAAAGTAGGGGTACACTGCACAATATTTGTCTCTATGGTAAGACTAGCAGAACCTTGAGATGGCAGAATTGGTCACACCAACTGTGGGAGCTTCCCAGATGTGAATATTAGAAAAACTAAATTTAACAAATGTCTTGTGCTTATGTTTGTTTTATTTGTGCCTTCTGTCATAATGCCTTTAATATTTAAAGGTTTTACTGCCTTGTGTCCTGAACCAGATGAAACCTGGACTGAACACGAGCCTCTTCTTTCCCTTGTGTCTCTGGGCTTATGAACCTCTTGCCAAACCAGGCACATTATTCTGCAAGCTCTTTTATTGTCCAGTTAAGTTGGTACAGACAGTACAAGTAGAAGACATGAAGGGTCTGAATTGACCAGTTTTCCTCAGGTGTAATACCTGTCTGCAACCTTCCAGCATCCTTTAACTTCTTAAAATAGCTGCAGTCATAGTGTACTTATTTCAGGGGAGACCCAGCTGTCAGAAATGCTTTAAGTTCCAAGTTACAGGATGTAATGTGTCGAACACAGTAACTTTAAAATCCTGTTTCCTGCCAGCACCTGATGCATCTAACACAAGCCTCTGCATCCTCTCAACTGTGAAACTATCACAGGGCACTGTTAAATCTCTTACTAAAATGCTGTATTTGGCTAAATTTTCCCCTCCTGTTGAAAATAGGGTCTTATAGAAAATCGCTCAAGGAGGAGGGAAAATAGAAGGAAAAAACCCCAAAACAAATGAAGACAAGTTAGTCCCTCCAAAATAGCAAGGGGATAATTTTGATGTTGGTTACAAATTATGATGCTGAGGCCTCTAGACTGCTGGGACCAAACACTCTTTTTCTGTACAGCTTAAAACAAAGCGTTTAGTCACTATCTTTCAGGTTTTTTTTTTAACTAAAGTTCATCCTAAAGTTTTTGTGTTTTTCTGTTTTCCTTGTCATAGTACAGTTAAATTAGGGGTATCTTGTCCAAAAATGAATTGATTCCTCCCCCCCCCCCATCAATTTTTATAATTTATTCGGAGAAAACTCCAGGAACAAACTCACCAACAGTTTCAAGTTGACAAGCAGGTATTCTTTATTGTGGCGCAGGGAGACACGGGGGATAGCTCCTCCTAACGTGTGTCCCCGAATTGCTATACAGGTCATCCTTATATGGTCACCGAGCATATTACATCATTTCCCCAAAAGTTTCCGGCATGCATACAAAAATGTGGTGGTCTTTAAGGGTCGTTTACTTTTCCCAACAAGCTTAATTAACTTTACAGACAGACATAGCAATCATCCTGGCCTTCTATTTATCAGGTAGTTTATCTGTGCCCACTCCGGACATCTGCTAGTTCCGGATACTCCCTAGTAGATGCTTACACCAGCTTAATGGGTTTATTAACACCCCAAGCATAGCAATCATCCTGTCCTTTTACTTACCAGTTAGTTTATCTGTGCCCACCCTGGACATCTGCTAGTCCCAGATACTCCCCATCCCCAGGTCCTGTCCTTCTATTCTGCTTTTCTCACACCTTTTGTACTGAGGTCCTGAGGGCCTGAAACTATGTCAACTACCTTCAATCGCCGCAGTTATTTTCCATTACAAAGCCATCAAACTTAACATTACTTAGAACTGATTACATTCTGTATTTTTGTGCCTCCTCATCTCATAATGAAGGCTCAGTTACTTGTGCATGATTAAACTGTGGGTGTTAGGACTAGCTAACTGACCAAAGTGACTCAGGGCAATTCCCAGAGACCTCCTAACCAATGACTCCAGATGGCAATAGACTGGATATGCACAATATCCAAATACTTATTTATTTTCCTAATTTCTGCCTAAGAGAAATACACACTTTTCCCTCTGGGGCATTTGCTGAAGACACTCCATCCCTCCCCTCATTTGTTATATCCCTTGCTGATAACATAAATGACAAATGCAGCTAGTGGACTGTGCATCAGGAAAGTTTAGGTGATGGTGAAGGCTTCTCTTTATCTGCAGTTATAACTGACAGTTTGGTGCCATAATATATGTCAGCTGCATCTGTGTGGTGCTTGTTTTGTGGTGGCTGAAATATTTAATGAAGGAGTCGATGACTTTCCCTATTTTCTGTGCACAGCTGAAGCAAGAGCCCTGTACAACTGGAACTGTCTCGTAACTGCTCACATCTGCCACCCAAGTGCCTATGGAGGGGGCTCATTATGCAAGTGATACAGAATCCAAATAGTCATTTCAACATGCCAAATTTCCCTAGCGTAGAAAAGGTGTTAGCTGTAGGGGTACAAGATGTTCTTTTTCTATATATATATATATATATATAAGCAAACATCAGTTTATTATTCACATGAATATGAAAAAGATCTCCTTTCTAATTCCACAGAGTGCATGTGGTGTGTTTCAAATGTGTCTCTTAATAAGAAGCATTTTAAGATTGCATTTGTGTCAAAACTTGTGAAGTCTTTCAGAAGCTCTTTCACAGCTGAATCCCAGGTTGACTGAAGCGATTTCTTTTCACCTACTGTAATTTGCTTTATTTTCTTCTGATGCATCACCAAATTTCCCTGAACTTCTATTCTCAGTTCACCACCATTATCCTGTTTTATTAATTTCATTTGCGCTCCCAAGTCAGCTAAACAAAAGGTACATTAGACATGCAGAGATTAATTCAGCTCAGCAGAACCATCCGCTGGTTCATAATGTCATGTGTATGAATGCAGTCTATATTGAAGCCATGGTTTATTTCTGTCCCAGTTCTGCTTCACTTTATTTCAGCTTCTAGACATGGATGCAGGTTTTTGTCCAAAAACACTCAGTTCCTGCAAACGCACAGAATGGCTTCAGTGTATCCTTTTAGATCAAAAATAACATTGCTCTGTAGCATTCAGAAAACTGTAATCAAAACTGTAATCTCAAAATCCCTGTTTTTCAGCAGATATCAGGAATACTAGCCATGAGCATTTGCTGAGATTTGGGGGCTGGACTTGAGGATCTCCAGAGGCCCATCCAGTCTCAACTATTTTCTGCTTCTGTGTTTATACTTAAATGAAGTTATTCTGTGCCAGAGATGGTGATCTGCTACACGTTATGGTTATTACTAACATTTTATTGCATTTTTTACAGGGTCTGGTGTAGATTGCATATAGAATAAATTAATCTCTGATCATAAAGCATTACATTATATCGTAACTAATAGAGATATAGATTGCACACAACAGAATGGTAAATGGTTGACTTTTGGAAAAGAATTAATGAATCAAAAAGGATGAAGCAGACGGGGTCCAGCAACAAGCAGGAGGTTGCAGTAAAGCAACCACTGAAGTAGAGACTGTGGCATAAGAGAGAATCCAGCAGAAAGCAGGTGGGTAAAAGCCATCTCTAACAGAAAGGTCGAGCCAGAGAAGGGACAAAGGAACAGCAAAGAAATTGGAAAAGAAACAAGAGACCTTTGTAACAGACAGGATGAAGAGTTAGCATGGAAATTATGTCTGCTTGGTACTTCACAGCAATTTGCATCTTCACAATTACAGCTTGTAAGCACAAAGAAAAAGACAAGATGTGGGAAATGTTCCTTCTTTTCAAATGTAAACTCCAAGATCCAAAACAAAGGCTAATTTGAAAATGGAGCTTTGAATTTAATTTAGCCTTTGGGGAGCACACTGGTGATCAGCATCTTCCCAGAAAATGAGTATTTCCAGTTCTGTCATGGTTTAAGCTGCTGGATTTGGGTCAGAAAGAGCATGTCAAAACATGACCCTCTCAGCATAGAATTTCTGAAAAATTAGACTTGAAGGGACCCATGTAATCTATTCCCCATGCCAGCAAAGCATAAACTGCTAAATTCTTCATGGGGAAATGCTTTTACTGGCCTGACACACCTCCAGCGTAGAAGTTTCTCATCTTCCTCGAGCAGTCTGTTTCAGAGCTTCACCTGCCTTTCCAGCCTTTCCTTGTCTCTAGTGGGCATTTCTGGTGGACTTCAAGCACTTTTGAAATCTAATCTTATCCCCCATGAACAAGCAGATCAGGTTATTGTCTTCATATTCTGACACACTATGTTTACATACTGCTGTCATGTTCCACATCAGCTTCCTCCTCTTTAGCTTAAACAGTCCCAACTGCCCAAATCTTTCCTCTGGGCCACTCCTTATATGTATTTTGGCCATTCCTTCTAGGCTACTTTGACACTCTGGATTTTTCTTGACATGTGCCGGCTAAAGCTGGACATGTCTCCATCAGAAGCCTTGCTCTTGCTGACTAAAAGGGAAGGATCATTTCATGTCCCTTGTTGACAACAGCCCTGTTTATCTCAGAGACAAGGTTTGCCTGTTTCGTGATAGTATGCTGTTGCTGACCCATGTTCAGCTGGTGAGCCAATACAAACCCTAGGTCCTTTTCTATAGATTTTTCTGCATTCGTGTGTTCAGTTCCTCCTGCCTGAGGTAGTGCCTTTCATTTATCATTGCTGAACATCATCCTGTTCTTCAAGAGAATTTTGACCTGGAAACCTGCTCTCCAGCTTAGTTGCAGTCTTCAGTCTCTGCATACGAAACTGCAGCTGCTGCAGGTGTTAGAGTGGAGCTTGCCACCAGAAACAGAAATGGATCTAGAAGCATGACAGAGACCTCACAAAATGGACAGCACCTTCTAGGAATGCTGGAGTTACAGGAAGTGTTGGGTGAAAATCCTTTTTAAACACAGACTATAGCATATAGCTTTTGTCTTCTGTGGCACTGGCTGACTCAACGTGGTACTGGACTACACTTAGATATTGCTGCTTCTCCACTTCCTTCTTTTGTAAGTAATACAATACAAATGGTTGTAACCTGAGGTTAAGGAGGACACTATGCCTCATGTGGTGGTGAGTTTAATCTCAGCTAGGATGCACAGCCTGCACCAGCTTGTGTGCTGGGAGAGCTGGTAAAGGTGTATGGCCCCACATCCAGGCACACCTGAGCACAGAAGGAAGTTGTCCCAGCATTTTTCTTTTTATCCAAGAGTCTGTGACCAGTACAGTGCATGTCTGACCGTTCTGCCTGGCTCCACTATGAACCTCTCTGACAGGCACTTCATGTCTGGCCCATCACCTGGTACAGAACTGGCCTTCACAGCAAGTCAATCAGTGAAATAGTTTTATATTAACCTTTTCTGTGCCTGTACGCAATCTGGCATGCTTGCTGCAAGAATCTCTTTAATACCTGAAATAGCCTCAATGTGTTTCCCTTTCATATCTGCTGAAGAGGGTTTATTCTCCTTTGCCTTTTTTCACTTGCACAGCTACCAAACCCACAGTAAGCTTTCTGCGGGAAGTGAAGTTTCAACCTTTAGAGATGTAGAGCACAGCACACTCTCACTGGAGGCAGAGTTTTCACCTTTTCACTGTGGGATGAGTTTTCTGAACATCATTAGAGTTGTTAGAAGTCCTGAATGTTTATTCCTGAAGGAGGCTGTTGAACGAATGAGCAGATTTTAATGGTGGAGGCAGCAGAAAGGCGCTCCAGGCAGAGAAGGAAGCCACTTCCAGTCTGAATGAGCTGTTTTATCACATGTGTTCTTGAACTCTTGTTCATCTGAAAAGAGAGAAAAACGACAGACGATGACATGGAGCAGGCATGTGCTATTAGAAAGACTGACAGAAGCTTTAGATGAGTTTAAGAAGAGGAACTTCATGCTGGAGTGGAAAAACCATTGTTACAAGTATCATATAAAATATAATCAGGATGTCCTGCCATTACAGATATCATAGATTACAGAAAGGTGAATATCTTTAACATAGTGTGTTTTTTCTAAGACTCAGACCTATACAGATGAGAATTAATTGGAATCCTTCCCTTGGAACAGCCTCGTTATTATTCTAAATGGTAAACACTGCGTTTCCAGTATCCAATTTATCTAATGCTTGAAGACACTTTTCCTTTCGTATTTTTTTCCATGCCAGTTCTGCTCACATTGATTCTTTCTCCTGCCCCCCTGAAAGAAGTAGTGGACAATTATCTTCTCTCCCAGTTTTAGTGGGAAAAGCCTTCTCTCAAAGATGAGCTGAAGGATTTTTGTTGGAGAGGCAGAAAGCAAGCCGTGGTTGGCCACTCAAAGGTAGTGAGGCGCTTTAGGATTGGTTATATATTAAGGCCAAGATAAAAGCATCAGGGGACAAGTAACTAAGTCTAACCCCTGTATTCTTCTCTTCTCCCTCTTTCCCCGTGCTTTATGTTTGCTTTCTGCTTTCTCTGCAAAGGATTAAGATGTAGAGAAGATTTGAAAGGATGAATTTCAGCACTGCCCTTTGGGAGTCTCGTAACTGTATCTGTAGAATTAGGACTTAAGCTTACAGTTTCAAGTAATTTCGTGTTTTTAAACATCTAATTTGATTTTATGATGTATAAGCAGAACAAAGTAGGCTGCATGCTTAATTAGTTTCATAGAGAACATGCATAACCTTGTGTATTATGTACTTGATAAGACAGAGCTGTGCAAGAGCTATTATTAGCCCAGCTCCAGTGTAATAATTTAGTGAATCATCTGTTTTATTCTGTTACAATTTAATAACTGCATCTTCATTCATTTACCCAAAAGAGAAACAAAGCTCTTTAGCTAGCCCAAGACAAAAAGCTTTGTGCACCCTGCCCAGTTTCAAATTGAATTACAATAATATGGTTACCTAACACATTACTTAACAAGCCAAGCAGTTAAAAGTAAAGCAGTGAAGCAAGAGTTAGGGATTTTTACATTCACCAGAGCACACATGGCTTCTTTGTGATGCTGTGCAGGATGTGCTGATGCCGTGAAGGCTGTCCTTGTAGTTTATGCTGTGTTCCAAGTAATTTTTCAAAGTAATTCTATCTGAAGACCCCCAAACCGCACTTTATTTCACCACTGCCCTCCTTGAACAGCTTGCAACTCAAGTAAAGCTTCATGATTGATGCTCTGCATGCAATGCAGGAGCTGGACGTTGTCTTGTAGGGAGATCTGGGGGAAAAGGCTACAAAAACAAAAAAAAAAGTACGGCAGGTGTATCTTGGGTGATGCAGTACATCACCCTTAGGGTAGCTGTGGGGCTTTTAGTAACTGTTTAATGTTCATTCATAGCTATAATACGGTACTACCACCAACACGACGGTAGAGCCCTCTTAAGATGGCGGCTCGGGCTGGACTGCTGAGCTCGCCGCTCTCAAGATGGCGGCAGCGCATGGACGCTCATTCGGGAGAGGACATAAAATGGCGCAAGGCCCCCTCCTCTCGGAAGCGTGTCCTCCTGCCTGCCTGGCGGTGGAGGCCGACTCCGCGGTTGCCGTGCAGCCTCGCGGTGGTGTACTGCCCGGTGCTGAAGCGAGGGTGGTGTGGGGAGCGGTGCCGGAGGCGGGGGGGTAGGTGGCGCCAGGCAGTGGCGGGACAGCCGCTGTCGCCAGTGCCGTGCGCCTCTGAGGAAAGAGGGCCCCTGACGGAGCGCGGCCGCAGCGCCATGGCGGGCGTGGGGCGGCGGCCTCGGGCAGAGCTCCGTTTGTGAGCAGGCGTTCCTCGCCGCCGCGGGCCGGGCACCGGCCTTCCGCCGCCTTCTGGTGCTCCTGCCCGCCTCACCCTCCCCTCGGCTGGCCTTCGTGGGCCGCGGCCTGGGCGGCGCTCGCCCTCGCTGCCCCTTCCCGCCGCGGAGATGGCGTCGGGGCTGCGCGCCGCCGGTTTCCCCCCGTGGAAGCGGCACATAGCGGCGGAGCTGCGGCGGAGGGACCGGCTGCAGCGGCAGGCCTTCGAGGAGATCATCGGGCAGTGTAAGTGGGATGCGGATCTGCCGGTGGGGTCGAGGCAGAGAGGCTCTTGTTTTCCTCCCTTTTCCTCAGAAAGTGGGGAAACCGCCTTGGTAAGGGGCTCGCAAGGCCTCGCCTGTGTCGTTTCCAGGTCACAGGTTGGGAGACGCTTGATAAAACTGAGTGAAGTTGGGGGCTCCTCATCACTGAGGTAAAAAAAAAGCAGTTCTTTCTCTGAGTCCCCTCACAGGCTAAACTGGGTTCATGCTGTGGACAGTCACTGAATGTCTAAATTGTCTGCACCATTCCCACTTAGATGTTTGTGGAATTGGGAACAACAGCACTATTGACCATGTTCATGGTCTTCTGTAAAATTTGGAGCTATTCAGGGCCAGCGCTTTCTATCCAGTGCTTACTTGCCCATCCTTTTCCTGCCTCACCTACGACAGGACTGAATGGGAGTGGGGGTCACCTAAGAGCAGCTGGCTTAGATGCTGAGGGGCTGCATGTTATGGGAGGGGGGAGCAAACACACCTTGACAGGACTGTGCAGTGTTGGATGCGACCATGGTTTTCTCCTTGTTATCACTGGAGGGGCTATAAAGAGTTTTGTACTTTGAACTTCTGTATTAGCAGATAGCAACATGCTTGGGCAGTCTCTTAAGACCAGTCCCACACAACTTATGAATTAATGAGGAATTCTTGGAGTTGTAGCTGGCTGCTGCGTTAGCCTGCTGACATCAAAGAGGAGTAAATGCTGATGTGGCTTGCATAACATTAGCTTGTGTCAGAATAATTAAAGATACTAAATCTTAGTTGTTAGAAGAAGAATGAGGGAATCTGGTTTTGCTTTTTGGTTATTTGCTTACTTGTACTTTTTGCCCTTTCAGATAACAAGCTACTAGAGAAGTCAGACCTTCATGCGGTGCTGGCTGATAAGCTTCAAGCAGAAAAATATGACATGCAGAGCAGACATGAGATCAGGTATTTAAAATTGCTTTTCTGTCAGTCAGCTCTTCGTCATACACACTATAACCTAAACCATTCTTGGATGCATTACACAAACAACTTCTAGGTTACTGTAGTAACTTGAAATAAAGCAAACTGGGAAATCTGTTGATATAAAACCAAAATATAACTAACTCTAAACACATGATAAAGTAACAATACGTTTGCAGTATATGGTGCAGAAAGATCTGACCAAGTTTTGGTCACATTTTTGTCGCAAACTTGAGGTATGGAGGTGGACCAGAATGAACTGCTTCTGATCTGTTTGCCTTGTAATGCTTATAAGGTTGACCTGGTGTTAGTTCCTAATGATTGTGATGTGACTCTTTAAGTTGTTTGATCTTACAAGCAGTGCAGTGGAGGAAGAAATAGATACTTAGTTTCTTCCAATCTGTGTTATCACATAGAAGGGTAGAAAGGAAAAAAAAGATTGTAAAGTGTCAGTCCTAAATAGGCGTCATATTCTAAAGAGAATCATAGAATGGTTTGTGTTGGAAGGGACCTTAAAGCTCATCCAGTTCCAACCCCCTGCCACGGGCAGGGGCACCTTCCACTAGAGCAGGGTGCTCCAAGCCCCGTCCAGCCTGGCCTTGAACACTGCCAGGGATGGAGCAGCCACAGCTTCTCTGGGCAACCTGTGCCTCACCCACATGGAAGAGCCATCATTGGTGTATGGGAATCCGTTTCTTGTTGAGCACCTACTCTAAGAGGTGAGGCTGGAGTAGGTGAGGATGAGAAGAAATGCACAGAAACAGCATCTTCAGAGTAAATGCTAAGCTGAACTTTGATTCAACGTTTTTTTGGAAACAGAATGAATTCCCTAATCCTAGTTAGCTGAGGAAAAATGCTTTTATTTACCTTAAGGCCAAAGAGGAGTACCTAGCTCTGACTGTAGGGGTGTGCATGGCCAGAGTTGTTGGATGTGTTGGATATTACCACAGGTCCTGGCTTCCTGTCTGCTTGGACACATTTTCTTGGAAATGCAATGTCTTCTAGTACAGTGTTAGCTCAGTCAGGTGTCTGATGTTGAGGTGAGTGTGAAGTTACTAATAACACTGTGAGACCTTTCAGCGTCTGAATGCGTTATCTGTTTCCCATTGGACCACTATAACACAGAATGACTGCAGAAACAGATGCTTACAATTACCTTGTATTGTGTGTATGGTATAATAGTAACAAATCTAAAACTACTACTTTTAAAAACGGTAATTTAAAATATAGCAGCTAACTTGCTCTGAGTCTGTGTGTGTGATCTGTGTGTGTGTATGGTGTTCTGGTGTGGGGAAATTACAGCTTATGTCATGGTCCTACTGTTTTGTAAAACACAATTAATACGCCAAAACCTTTACAAAGGAAGAGGCTAGAACATAGGGCAGTGGAGGAGTGACTTGTAACACTTGGGACTGTAAATCTAGGGGCCTGGAAATATACCCTTGGTTCCTTGGCTTTCGGTTCTGTGCTCTGTATAATGCTCTCTCCAGATATCTGTCATCTTTGTGGTACCACCAGCTCAATTGAAACAAACTCAAGGTGCTAAAATATTTGTAGCTCTTTCAGGATTTGAAGAGAGTACTTCTAAGACTTGGTTGTTTTAATGCAAATTAAAACAAAGGTTAATTATCTTTCATTTGAGTTTGAATTCCATTTTAGAAATATACAAAAGGTGAATTGAGTTCTCAGTAAATTTAATTTCCAGTACTGTATAATGGCATTTTGGTTGGTGAGAAGTGTGTTGAAGGGGAGCTAGCTGTGGTTTAGTTCTTCAGGAATGACCTGTGTCTCTGATGTAGTATGGAAAATCCAGGGGAGGTAGCATCCGAAGATCAACTGTCAAAGGCACAGAACCAATTGGATTCTAGTTTGTGACATGTCATTTTCCTCTCTCTTAAACTCCAGTCCAGGACATGATGGCACATGGAATGATGCTCAGTTGCAGGAACTGGCACAGCTGAAGATAAAGCATCAAGAGGAGCTGACAGAGCTGCATAAGAAACGTGGAGAGGTTAGAAAGCCTTCTGTTCTGTATGGTGCATACTTGGCCTATTGTGAACATGACCTTAATTTTACCAAGATTTAAAAAAAAAATCAAAAAAAAATGAGGAAAACCAGCCTTTTTAAGCTCCTCATGTTGATGATAAAAATAAACCAGAGATCTTTAAAACTGACAGCTGGGAGACGAGAGCTTGCATTGTCAGTATAGCATGAGTGTTAAGAAGTACTTAATTTTGTGTTTTCATGAGTAGGTTTTTAACTGTGTTTGTTAAAGGAGGAAGAAACTCTTTAGAGCTGTGCATGACCACTAGTTCTATGTTATCAAGACTGAGAGAATAGGTGGCTGTGTGAGGTTTCATTTGTCTCCATTTGCAGCACCACTGCTACAAAAGAGTGCACAAAATAAACAAGCACAAAGAAAGATTGATAGTTCTGTGGTGTTGAACTGAAAAGGGAGTACTGGTTCTGCTGTGTAGATACAGTAAGGAGCCCAGGAGTCCTGTTAGCTGTGAGATTCGGGCCCAGAAGAGAGGAAAAGCTGCTCCCTCTCGTTTGTTTGTTTTCCTTTTCTTTTTGATGGGAAGATGTGGAAGCTTCATCTGCAGAAGTCAGTTTTTCAAAATCCCAGCAGTGGATTGAATGTGCCAAGAGCTAGTACCTGAATGATGCTGCAGACTTTTACAGAGAGACCTGGAAAATGTCATGCTCCTCACAGAGGAGACAGCTTTCTGCAGGAGGTGTGCACTGACTAATCAAAGCACTGAAAATTCCTTCTTTCCCCCCAGCCTGGTATCCTAAGCCACCTACCCAGGCAGGCACCTCTCTCAAAACTCAGTCTTTCTTTTCCCTAGGCAGCTGAGGCTCTGCATACTGTGGGGCTTGCTCATTCTCTGATTGTCACTAATGACTAAGTTGTCATTAGTGCTGACCTCTGCACCCGTTTCCTGTGCACTGCAGAGACTCCACCAGCAACTTTCTTTGTGGGGAAGACCTGTATTTACAACATGTGAACATGTCTGTCCTGGCCATACCAGGAATATTTGTTGATTAGTTCTTAGTACTCATTTATTGGTTTACTTTTTGGCAATTTTTAGGTTCTGTGTTGATTTTTCCACTACTTCAAAAAATGTCTTCCTAATACATATTCTGTTTGATGTGACTTTATTAAAGAAACTTCTTAGGGAAGGGATGAGATATCAAAGGACAGTAATCTTTTCACAATTCATTTTTGAAAGTGGATTCTATGATTTAATGACCTGTGTGATAGGTGAAGTCCACAGATCTGTATAGGAAACTGTGAAAGAAGAGCTAAAACATGTGTTCCATGCTTGTATTAGATTGCTCTGTACTCCTGCTGGTTGCTGCTCAGTGTGTATTATCCAGTTGGCACCCCTGCATTTTGTAATATAATTTTCTCCTTTCCCTAGTTGGCCCAGTCTGTAATTGATCTGAATAACCAAATGCAGCAGAAGGACAAAGAGATGCAGATGAATGAAGCAAAGTGAGTAGGAACTGTTTCTTCATCAGTGTGGTTAGTATGAGACTCGGGCTTCTGGTTGTTTATTACTGTTATAATAGTCTCTTAGGGTCTTAGTCATGGGCTAAAAATCCCTTCGTTAGGCATTGTGCAAAGAGCATAAAGATGATGGCATATGTCCCAGAGGAGAGCCTCATGGTTTTATGTTTTGTTGTTCCAGGATTGCAGAGTATTTGCAAAAGATCTCTGAACTAGAAACAGAGTGCCAGGAATTGCGTAGCAAACTGCAAGATCTTGAGCGAGCTAATCAGACACTGAAAGACGAATATGATGCTCTCCAGATCACTTTCAATGCCTTGGAGGAGAAACTGAGGAAAACTACTGAAGACAACCAGGAGTTGGTCTCGCGTTGGATGGCAGAAAAAGCACAAGAAGCCAATCGTTTGAATGCAGAAAATGAAAAGGATTCAAGGTGAGACTGGTGACCTCTGTTTGATAAACAACTTCACAATACATGTTTGACTAACAATGAATGCATAGGATAAAACCAGATTTAGTTTTAATTTGAGGTCTCTGTATTCTTGCAGAACCAAGAATCCACAACTTTGTGTTCATCCTTCTGGCCAGCACAGATGGATGCTTTGTGAAAACATTCCTGTCTTCTAAATTAATAAAACATGTTCTTTTGTTTCTTGCGAAACACCTAACTGTGGCCTTTAGATGATAAATCAGATAGAAACTGTTGGGTTCTTTTCTGGTATTCGATTTGGATGTCTCTTGTTCATATTAAATCTTGATACTATGTGAAGTTTTGTCTTTTTTTGGCTTAACTAACTTCAGGGTTTTTTGCATTCTGCTAAAAGGAGCAGCTCCCACAAGACTAATCGGTGTGTATCTGTTTGTAACTTGCAAAAAGAAGTTTGCAAATTTTTTTTTTTTTTCCCCTCTGCAAAATAAGATCTTTTTTCTTCTGAATTGCTTCAGCTTGCCTGTCAGCTAAGGGTGCCTGGAGACTAAGAGCTATAATTCAAGTCTCATAGCGCTTGGCAGTTTTATATTTCCTAACAGTCATTGTATTACTAATATAATTACTACTTTAGCAAGTTCTTGCACTCCAAGCAAATCCTCATTCTTCTGGGTCATAAAGGGCCATAGGTACATTTTGCCGTGTTCCTTCACTTGATTGACCTGTCCTATGCTATTCATAGTAAGAAAACTGCCTCTCCTGCTCTCAGTATCTTGAAAAGCAGGATAAAATTAAGGTAGTGGTCTGATTTCCCCATCAAAACTGTGCAGGGTAACCTTTGAAATGGGATTAAGGAGTTTTGGTGTGGTTTTGGTTCTGATTTTCTAATAACCTTGTTTTCTTCCTTCTTAGGAGACGACAAGCCAGGCTGCAGAAGGAACTAGCAGAAGCTGCCAAAGAGCCCCTGCCTGTTGAACCGTAAGCAGTCTTGATTTGTAGAGTCTCCTTCATCACTTCATGCTTCAGTTTTATGCAGAAGCATGACAGATGGTATTTTTGTTATTTCTAAATTTGGTGACATAGAGGAGAGTTTAAACTTTGTAAAGTCACAAATGTACAGTAACACTCCCTACTTGAACTTTCAGAAGAAGGAGCTCTGTTACGACTAAAAATAGCTGCTTGGACTGAAAGTCCCAAGAGCTGTTCGTACGGTGAATATATATTAATATTTCAGCATTAAAACTTTATTATGCAGTGTTGTTGGTCTTCAGAATAGTTCTTCATTTGTGCACTCTGCAGGTGCCTACATTTTTAAGTGTTAGGCTGCAAATACATTCAAGGATTACCTATAGGAACAGGTACTGAATGAGTGAAAATATACTTCCATACTGGGAGAGATTTTTTCTTTAGGAAAAAAAGTAGATGTGGAGTTACTTTTCCTGGCAAGCCAGAGCTGAATCTCTAGTCTCTTGTTCTTTCTACTGCTGTGTTTACTCCTGGGTGGTTTTTAATCGGGTGACTGAAGTGGGCAGCTGGTAGTATAGGTGCTTTGCACCAGATTGATAAGGTTATTGGCACTTGTTTTAGCCAAATCTAGGAAAAGTACACCTGCTGCATTATTATTGCATTATATCACTGAGAGCTCTTCAGAGCACAGTGACAGAGCAGTGTGCAGGCTTTTCCTTGGTATCTGTTGTCTTTGTAAACACACAGGGAATATCTTGGAACTTTAAGCTCTTAAATAAACAATGTTGCACTGAGAAGGAAAACACACGTACAATGTCTGTGGCTGTTTTCCCTGTTAAGCTTCTTCCTCTCCATTACTCAAAGCGAGATCTTCCTATCTTAGACCTGAGCTCAGAGGTAGCTGTAGCACAGCAGCTTAAAGTTTTGCTTCCTATTGTGGTGGGGATGGTGGTCTCAGTGTTTCACAAATAATTTCAAATAAGAAACTGAGAAGTTGAAGCCTGTTAAAATCTGTAAAATAATTGTTTGTGTAAATGACTCAAACCCTGCTTCACAGATGTTTTTGATTCTTCTTTGATTTTGTAATTTTAGAGGGTTTGTGTTGTTTAAATGTGCTGCTTACTGAAGGGGGAGATTGCACCATTTCAAGGAGTGTGCCTTGGTGTTTATATTCACTTCAAAAATAGGTTAACATGGAAAGTTCAGGGAAAGCATGAGCTGTTTTTTAAAATCTGAAGTTTGAGCTATTACAAGAAATATTGTGTTTTATTGAAATATCAGCCTGATATTTTAAATCAGAGTATGTATTTTCCATAGCCTTTTCATATATACTGTCCTCCAGAATCTTAGGCCTTTTAAATGCAGCTGTATTCTGAAATGAGAGATTAAAAATGGTCCCGTCCTTTCCAATTCTTTTGTAGCGGGGTGTTATCTGATGGCAGGAATTGGTTTATTCCTCCTTAAATGCTGAATTTAAACTTCCTGTTCAGTCAAATGGCATTAGGTTGATAAAGTGTGTTTAGAAATAGCTTGTCCTGCAAAATCAACAGTGGAAGAAAAATCATTATTGAAGGAAAAAACTACTAGACTGTCAGAAACTATGATGATTAATGGGGAAAAACCTTTTAGCATCAGATGATTATTTGAGCTGGATTCAGTAACGATGTATGTATTGAAACCTCACACTTCTGTTCAGTCGTTTACCAGCATTTCAATGAAGTGAACCAAGACGTCCCTTGTACTTAGTAGAGCAGCACCTGAAATAAAACCATGTAGAAAATATCAGAATGTCTTTGGCATGGATGAGCAGGGAAAATTCAAACTTTTGTAGTTTTTTTTATATGTCCTTGTTTTGAATAGCAAAAAAAAGTGCTGTGAAAATAGGATATCACACATAGCTGGGGTTGCAGTAACTCATGTTTTTGCTGTTCTCTAATTGTTCCAGCAAATACTCACTCCATAGGAAAGTCTTGCTCAGATGTGATATTATAATGCCATCTGTAGTGCTGCAAGCTGAAATATAATGTGTGGAATGGATGCCTGTCAACATAGCCCGTAACTATCCTACACTGTTGTCAGTGAAGAGTGTAATTAGCAGCTGCAAAGAAAAAGTAAACAAAACATAAAATTTATATAGGTGCATATACTTGTTTGCAGATACTGTATGTTAAATGTAGTATCTCTGGCAGTGTCAGCCAGATCAGCATTTGCATTGTCTGGGTCTACCTACGTGTTGCCACAGCTCAATAAATCTAGATGTGGATAGGGTGCAGATACTTGCAGACCATGGACCATGTCATCCGTTCAGTTCATATGCATCAGCAGGTGGTTTCCATAGCAAGCTCTGACTGATTGAAAATGAGGTGTTTTCTCTCCCTTCAGCAGGGATGATGATATTGAAGTGCTTGCAGATGAAACCTCTGACACAGCTGAGGAGACATCTCCAGTGCGAACTGGCAGCCGAGCAGCCAGGTTTGTAGACCAGAAGATTTCTGTACCATGTCATTGAGAAACAACAAGGGGTGTAAGAGAGTTGGAGCTATGCTACTTAAGAGTCTTACTTGCTTTTGGCTGGAACAGAGTTTAGTACTTTCCCCATAGTATGAAACTCCTATGCTGTGTTCTGTGTTACCATGCTATAGATATGCTGTTTTTCCTTTGCTGTTTTAACTAAATTACACAAGTGTTTGAAAAATCTGTGTTTAATCTTAAAACCAAAGGTTTAAAAACAAAACAGGCAGTAACATGGGTATTACAGTGCCTCTGTGACTATTCAGACTATCAGTGTGACTTTGCAAACAGCCAGGTTTTTGGATTTAGCTAAAATGCTGCAAATAATCTTCAGCTAGTTTAAATGCATCTTTTTCTTCTTTAAAATAGCAGTGAGTGGAAAGTAAGAGGTAGTTACATGAGAGCACAGATTAATTTGGCTGAAACTTCAGACTTGTTACATCTAAAACCAGTAATTCAGATGGTGGAGGTTGAGGGCAAATTGAAGAAACTTCATATGCAGATTATGTCCTGAGTTGTAGTTGCTGGTGACTTTTGAACTGATGCCTGCCTCTGGTGTTTTCTGTCTTTGGACTGGGTCTGCAGGGGAGGGAGTCTTTCCAGAGACTTGTTGCTATGAAATGTATTTGTGTTGATCTTTATGTGGAGAAGCTATTCAGAAGGTTTAAACCTGTCCTCCCCTCCTTCAGTAAGCGACTCTCCCAGCCAGCTGGAGGTCTTCTGGACTCTATCACTAATATCTTTGGGTAGGTTAGAACACTTTCACCTCTTCGTTTTGTATATTGGTTTAAATGTATGCCGAAATCTTGGTGATGCAGGGAATACAAACAATAACTTCAGCTTTCTTCTAGCTTCTGCCTTTCTTTTTCTTTTTTGTTCTCCTCAACTTCCTGTCTCTTCCATCTTGCCGTGTGCTGACCTCTGACCTTTCCCTCCAGTCTGTCTGAGTCTCCCCTTTTGGGACATCAATCTTCTGATGCTGCCAGGTGAAAACATTATCCACTCTTAGTCCAGCATGTGATTGTATTCCATTGAGTAAAGTGGAAGTAAAGTGGAACCCAGCTTCATTATCCTGATTAGATTTCAGATGTTGATAACAGTAGCTAGAAACTGTCTACAGTTAGAGAGGCAATGAGCCCCTCTTTGTGAAGAGAATACATAGGGTTTGCTCTTACTTTCCACTGCACTTTGCTCCTTTAATAGGGTTATTTAAGTCATTGGGTTCTGTGTCTAGGCTCCACAGGGGAGCCACCCCATCTAAGTTAAGCTCTGCTTTATGTGGACAGTCTTTGGTTAAAGCTTGAGCTTTTGAATAGAGCATTTTGCTGCCTCGGAGGTGGTGCTGCAATGGTGTTTGGTTTCCCTAGGCATAATGATGGACTTGCAGTCTCTCCAGCTGAACTCAGCTGCAGTTATTCCTATGTTTCTCTTTGCTATTAACAAAAACAAAAAGGTTACTCCAAAATGAGGTCAGTAATCAGTTCAGGTAATTTTTCTGGCACACTATGGAATACCTAAAGCCACAAGTGGATGTAGCGCTATGAGATAATAATTTTTGAAAGTTTTGATAAAAGTTAAAACCTCCTTCCCCCATTTCTTAATCACTGTGCAGTGTAGTTAAGTGACAGGTACAGATCTGGATGAACTCATGAGAAGCAGCATTCACTTCTCATTTTAAAATATTTCTACTTTGTTTCATCTCAGGAGACGTTCTTTGTCCTCATTCCCTGCTCCCCAGGACAACATAGAGCCACATCCAGGTGCCAGTAAAGAAGTGAGAGTGCCCACTATTGCCATATGTGTCTTTGTAAGTATAGAAGTAATTCTTGGGTTTACTAATCCTTTTACTGTCCTTGGGGGAAGTGAATTCTATATGTGTGGGAACTGATCTCCCAAAACTTTCTACTTATATTGCCAAACAAGAAAGGAATTTGTGATTTGGTAGCATGGTTTGTCCCGTTTAATTCTTAGCACAAATACTTCTCAGAGCCAATGAGCTTGATGTCTGTCATACTGAGGTCAATGATGACTTAGTAAAAGGTCTGAGGGCACAGGGGAATTACACTCTGTTACCCTTCTGGCTCCCAGCACTCCCTGTTCTGTCATGCTATAGTAGAGCTATGATTGAGGAAGGGATTGCTGACAATTTGGGATTAATTCAGTTCCAGTTCTCCACAGTGAAGGGAGTTGTGGCACTGAATGTTATCCGACAGAGCTGGTTAAGAGGAGCTCATGGTAGTGGGGTGTCTTCATTTTTTGTGTGTGATCTAAAGTTTTCAAGCTGAGACCTCTTTCATGTGTTGCTTTGGCCTGTGAAGGGCATTGCCTTCTGAATGAAAGATACTGGGGTAAATTGTCTTGTACTGTAGATACTTGTTTTAACACTCCTCTTGAGCTTTCACAGGCACTGCAGTGCTGGATGTGGATATTTCATGCATATGAAATGACTTCCTTTTTTTTTCATCCAGAGTAAGAGTGGCTCACAGCAGTATGGAGGCTTGTGTATTCTTAGCCTGCCCTGTTACCATCTTCTCCAGTGGAAGTCATGGTGTGGAGGGAGTACCAGTGTTACTTTAAGTGAGAATAACTTAAGTGACAGCCTGGTGCTGTCAGAGGAGGTGTTCATGGCAGCAGCATGTGTTGCAACCTCTCTCCTCTTCTGGCTATGTACAGCAAGCAGAGTTGGTGAACAGATATAATCCTGGCTAATTTCATCATAAAAGGCATTGGAGGTTATGCTGTTTTCACTCTTGATCTTCTTTAACGTATCTGAACTTACAAGAGCAGTGCAGCCTGTCTTCCTGATAGAGGGGGCAAACCACAGTAGACTATGCTGACCCCCTAGTCTTGACAATGTGGAGAGTGCTGCCCGTCTTGCAGCAGTACTAGGAACAGCTGCAGATGTAAACCTGTGAGACTGTTGCACTATGGAGGCAGTATGTGGTTAGCACTGCAATACTTGAAGTAAAAAGTCCCTACTGTTCCATGGGAATCCATATGATCTTTCTGGAAGGGATCTGTGTTACGTTTTAGCTCGTGTTTGGAGCCCAGGTGGAGGTGAGGACTTGTCTAGGTCCAGCAGAGCATTCTAGGAATTAATACAAGGACTGTGTGCCAGAGGTTTGGCAGATACAGGGAGCAGACCAGGCTCACTTCCTGAGAGATGAGTAAAAGAACAGGCTTGGGAAGGCAGAGAAGGCCGTCACTTCAGCCACTATTTTCAGGCATAGTTTCTGGGCAAGACATTTGACCAGTTTTGTTCTGAATGGCTCTTCTGCACTTGGAGAAAGATCAGATTTGAAGTGTGATAACCCCTAAATATGAGCTGGCAGACCAAATTCGAGCAACAAGTTCCAGAAAAATACAAGTTTCCAGAAAAATGGATTTTGAAAGAACAGTTACTGAAAATACTTAAAAAGGAATGCAGCAAATGAATTAAGGATATGGTATTAATACTGTGTGGGAAGTAGTATAAAGCTGTGAAGTTAACAAGGGGTAAAAAAGGAAGGAGCCTTAAATTTTCATAGGTTTTAAAAGGTGGAAGAATCACTATTAAGAGGCCAATTCAAGTTTCAAAACATTAAGGTGTGAGGAAGCAGGGGTGCAGGGATGTCACTGCATCTGCAGGTAGGAACCCCAAGTTCTCTTTGAGAGAAGGTACTGTCACAATTGTGCTGGGACTACTAAAGCACCAATATAAAGTAGCATTATCACCAGTACAGTAAACAAATGCAGTTAATCTGTTATACTGTTTTCTAACAGACTTTCCTAAATCAAGCATGACTTGATTGTTCTGTGGTTGCATGAACTGATTGGATCATGTTCCATGGCTGGCTCTAGATGGAGAAGTGAAAAGTTAGTTTCCTTCTACAGTGTATCATGTTACTGTTTTCTTTACTTGTTGTTTCCTTTTTTTTTTTTTCTTCTGGTGTAACTTAAAAGCCTTACCTTATAAAGCCTAAACTTACGAAGCATTGTAAAGCTTCTGGCAGTTTATCTCTATTGAGTCCTTGGTAGTGGTTTTTCTTTATGTGCTTTTGTTTTTACCTTTAGATAAGGATCAGCCCTTTTTGCTCTCTCTGCACACCATCAACCATAACAGAGTTTCAGTCTGTGGCTTTGTTTCCTATATACTGTTGAAAGATCAACAGCTGTGGTTCTGTATAACCTTTAAGTTCTATAGCTTTCTGATCTGTGGATTTTGGGTCTAACTTGATTTTGGGTGGCTGTTCTGTTCCTCCCACTCCTCAGGATGCACATGATGGAGAGGTGAATGCAGTGCAGTTCAGCCCTGGCTCCAGGTTACTAGCAACAGGAGGCATGGACCGGAGGGTTAAGCTTTGGGAAGTCTTGGGAGGTAAACCTTTTTTTGCTTTGGGGTATGGTGGGATGCTAAACCAACTCATAGTTCACTTTGTGTCAGCTTCTGTTCTAATCTACTGCTTAAGTTTTGTTCATCTTCCCTTGTGCAGACAGGTGTGAGCCCAAAGGTTCCCTCTCTGGTAGTAACGCTGGGATTACAAGCATAGAATTTGATAGTGCTGTGAGTATCTGAGCAATATCCACTGTTTGTGATGGAGAATAAATTCAATTATGTTGTGGTCTGCTATCAATTACCATTTTAGCACTTTGAAAAGTTACTTAAGAATGAGTTAAAATACTTACAGGAGTAACTGCAAATAGTTTAAGATTATACTAAAGATCTTTATTTGGTATGCTACAGTCTGTAATTCTCTTATATGCTTTACAGTTCAGAAGATGATATGCAGCTCAGCCACTGGCTGTTATGGGCTATTATGATGAAATTAAAATGCAGTATGCTAGGTTATGTCTAAAGTAAGAAATCAGTTTCCAGCTTCCCACTAAAGCTGGTGTAACAGCATAGAAGAAGCAAATACACTGAGGCTTTATTTCTGTGAAGTTTATTTTCATTAGTGCTCTGCTGAGGTCTGATGAATAGAAAACGGTCTGATTATCCTAAATACTTGGATTTCCATGGCCTTTTCTCCCAGCAGTTTCTCAACAGTCACACCACAGTAATGTTTGCTGGCACCTTGTGGTGTGTGTGGTTCGTGTTAACCTGAAGTGTCAGAGCCATGACTGGGATCAGCATCCAGCAGTCCTACTTGCAGGAGTTTGAGGTCTTGGATTGTTCTAACTGGACATGTGATCTGTCTTTTCTGCTCAGACCTCTTCCACTGTGTATGGACAGTAGACCAAAGCTGACATTTCTTCCATTCAGTGATTCCAAGTGCTGAGCTTTATTGATACACACCCAAAAGGGTCCTTCCTTTAGACATTGACCAGCTCATTTGAGGTTGCTGGCACCATTAATTTGCAGGAGGTAATACTTCTGATTTTGGCAAGTTGCTTGAACACATCTGAGGCAAGAGCTGCCTGAAGTGAGATGCTGGTGGTCTTTAAGTGTTCCGGAAAGTCTTTTGAGATGGACAGGAGTGCAAGCATGAATCTTGTGGTGACCATTCTTCAGCATGACATGAGGAGCCCTAAGCCTGAAGTCATGAGCAAGTAAATTTTTCTATCCTTGGACAGATTTAGTTGTTGTAATCTTATTTTAAAATGTTAGAATTTTAATGAAAATTGCAAGAATTGAGTGAATTCCACTGAGGCATATCTAAGCAGTTGTTACAATAGCTTTCCATAGCGGTTTTGTCCTTTTTTTCCCTTGGCAATATAGCATTAATGTGGTTTTAATGATTTATTGGAAATGCTTTTGGATTTAATTTACGTATTGGCTTGCAGAAGTAGTTTTAAATTAATCTTGTGTCCACAGGGTTCTTACCTCTTAGCAGCTTCAAATGATTTTGCCAGCAGAATCTGGACAGTTGATGACAATCGGTTACGGGTGAGTCTCTTGAAGGCAAAGCAGTGCTCAGGCTGTTGCTGTGTTGTGTTTCCAGTTTTGCTAATGGGGACATGGTGATTTTGGAAGCTGGGCATTTGCAGGCACTTTAAATAGTTCTTTAGTTAACAGGGTCTTGTTTTCTTAAGGGTCTTCACAGCAAGGCATAAAATACAGTATTGGTCTCTGCACAGGCCTGCAGGAAACGCCAGTTACTGCATATTTTTGCAGTACAGCTCCCCCCCCCCCGCCACTAGCCACATAAACCCAGTGTACTTTTGCAAACCTCTCTGGAAATTTAAGTGCTTCTTACAGTCTGGTGAGAACCATGTCAGCATTTATCCTCAGTTTAAGGAACAAACTGCTGAAGAAGGTTTGTGAAAGAGGGATTCTGTTGTCATAAGTCAGCAGCAGCGTTCTTGGAGTCTTCTGTCTAGCTTTTAAGATCTTGCAGGTCTTTTCCAACCTAGTCGATTCTATGATTCTGTGACTTGATTCTGCATGTCTTTTGAAAGATTCCTCCTCTGCTCCTGATTTCTTCTTACTCATGTTCTTCTCCAATGTCTAGCTCTAGTTTAACGAAGGATTTGTCTTTGATTGGCCAAAAGAAAAGCTTATTTTCAGCTTTCTAGGAGCGTTTTTATTGTCATTCCTATGTACACTTTTCCTCAACTTTTTGTTTAGGAAGATGCTACTTTGTTCTGAATCTTCTGACATTTCACATGTCAGTTCTAACCTACAGTTGCACTGTAAATCACTGGGTAATTCTTAGTGTGGAGGTACAAGATCTCATTTAGGAAAGTGAAGAATACCATTTCTTTTGCAGTTTCTGTTTGGCTGCAAAACCTACTGTTGAATATGAATTATAGTGAATAAAAGTTTAACAGACTAGAGATTACTCAGTGCAGGAAGTTAGTTATCCCTGCAAACATACACCTGCCTTCACAGTATCTTCCTGTAGTTTTTTGGTGTCCTGGTGACTGCCAGCTTTGGGCAAATTCATTCACTGTTTGCTGAGATTCTTTGTGCATTCTTGTTTTCGAGCATGTGTTTCTTATGGCTTGCACATGAGTAGGAGGCAGTGAAGCTGAAATCATGGTAAATTTTGCCAAAACCTCCCTATTTAAATTGAAATATCTGTATGTAATGACTGTGCAGCAGGAGCAGGAGAGAGATGTAGAGTGAAGGTTTAGATCCTATTTTCTGGAATTTGTGTACTTAAGACAAAGTGGGTTTTATGGGATGATATGTTCATTCATAGTTTGTGAACTGTTTTTTTTTTTTTTCAGGTTTGCTTCTTTTTCCCCAAACTTTGCTCCCATTCCTTTCTATTCTTAAGGGTTTTTCTTTTATATTTCCCAAGCCCAGATCACTTTGTGTAATTTGATGTTCCTTTGAGTATCAGGGAAATCTAAGTACATGCCGCAAAGGCTTCTCTCTTGTTTTTCACAGTTCTTACTTATAGAATCCCAGACTGGTTTGGTTTGGAAGGGACCTTAAAGCTCATCCAGTTCCAACCCCCTGCCACAGTCAGGGTCACCTTCCACTAGACCAGATTGATCCAAGCCCTGTCCAGCCTAGGCTTGAACACTGCCAGGGATGGGGCAGCCACAGCTTCTCTGGGCAACCTGCGCCAGTGTCTCATCATCTGTCTCACTTCAGTCATTCATTACCTGTGTTTTTTTTTATTTTGGTATGTAAATATTCAGCAATATGAAGTGAATGTGGTTCATGTTCTTGTCAGCCCCAAAAACTGCTGCAGGGAGTTCTTCCGAAATCTCTGGTTGTCTCAGCTTTCAGGCTTGAAGATAGTAACAGCTGAGACTAGATAACCTGTTGCATCCTTCACAGAAGCTCATTATAAAAACCTGAAGGCACAATTTCCATTTTCAGCTTGCTTTATCCCCTTCTCATAGCTCCTGCAAGGCTGTGTTGCAGTTGCCATCTGTCTTGAAACATAGGTGTATGGAGTGTTGAGGAAGACAGCTTGCAGGTTCTCCGAGTAGATAAGGAACTGCAGCCAAAGGTGACATGTGTCTCCCAGCTTCAGGTTGAACTCTGTATTATTGACATTCCTACTCAGTATTAATCTCTGTGTTTAACTATAATAGATTATATTTTTTTCTCCAAGCAATGCATTACGTATGCCAGTTATGATTTAAGATTACCTTTGAGTTGTTAAATAGCAGAACTAGTAAGTTCTGCTATTTAACAGTGGTTAAATAGTAAGTTACAGGAAAAGGGAGCAAGTGGAACTGTGCAATTTAACCATGTCAATCTCTTTTCCTCAGCACACCCTGACAGGTCACAGTGGCAAAGTTCTGTCAGCCAAGTTCTTGCTGGACAATGCACGTATTGTTTCAGGAAGTCATGACCGGACCCTCAAGCTCTGGGACCTCCGCAGCAAAGTTTGTAAGGAAACCTAACTTCTGTCTTTCATCCATGTTCTGTGCTTCTACTAAATGTAAATATAAGTTTGACAGCTAGGTTATTTCATCTGCTTGCTAGTCTAAAAATAAGCAAAAGCTAGCGGCCATCCCATCTTGTGTTGTTATTCAAGTAATTGGATACTTTCTGCCTGTTACCTGAAATAAGAAAGCATGTGTATGCAGGAAGCACTGTTAATGCTATTACATTAACAGCAGCTGTTTTCTGTGAATGTTCTTTGTTTACCAGTCTGGGGGTGGGTATTTTAGTCTTCCAGAAAAATCTGGTGCCAGGTCAGAATTTTTAACCCTAAGGTGGATGGAAATGTCTCCTGGAAGCGTACAAAAAAACTCACATGAAGGAAATGCTAGGATCCGGATTTTTCTTTGGGAAAAACACCTTATTTCCTTGGCTTGTCTCCTATTTATGGTTCTTAAACATGCTTGCCCTGAGAGAGAAGTGGAGATTCAGGGTTACCTTGATACCTGGACTACAAACAGGTCAAGGACGCAGTTTCATGTTGTTTAACAGCCGCAAATTATAGCTGTCTAAATACCAAGTGGAAGTAAAGCAGTTCTCTTGGAAGCATTTAAAGGGATATTAACCATAGCAAAGGAGATTGAGAAGGGCAGAGAGGTTGTTGAAGACTTAAGTCAGGATTATTCTAAGACAGAATTTGTCTGCCCTGTGGCACTCCTTGGACACTGCTTGTGTGACCACTGTGTGTGCATGTGGTATAATGATTTTTCTGTCTGTTTTCGTTAGTCTGTACAGTATAAACGTCAGTGTGTCACCATTGGCTTATCTTTTTTTAGGTATAAAAACAGTGTTTGCAGGATCTAGCTGCAATGACATCGTATGTACTGAGCAATGTGTAATGAGTGGACATTTTGATAAGAAAATTCGTTTCTGGGACATCAGGTAAAACTATTGTAAGAGAGGTAACAGCATAGGAGTGGTTATGGGATTTCTGTCCAAGTATAATCTGAACTAGGGAATTTCTCTTCCTGAGCTTGGAAGCTAATGATGTGTTGTAAGAGTTGCAAAAGGCCATTGAAAGAGACTTTTGTTACTACTTTTACACTGCTTGGTGGTTTAGATTTGGGATACTTACTTGGGGGGGGGGGGGGGGGGGAATGACTTTTCCAAAAGGGCAGTCAGCTTTCTTGTAAATATTTTGCATCGGTTAGTATTTGCCATTCTAGATACTGTTTAGGTTTTCAGAGTGTGGGTAGTGATGGAAGTAGTATCTATTGTTAGATAGCTGGAAGTGTTATTCACAAAGTGAGATCTAGCTTGGGTGAGAATAAACCAATAAACTTTTTCTCCTCTTCTTCCACACTGGGACAAGTCAAAGCTTTAATGTGGAGGTGGTTTGGACTCTGGATGCTGGGTTTACCCTTCCTTTTTTCTATCTTTCTTTCTTTCTTTCTTTCTTTCTGTCTGTCTGTCTGTCTGTCTGTCTTCAGGACTGAAACCATAGTAAAAGAACTGGAGCTGCTTGGAAGAATCACAGCTCTGGACCTGAACTCAGAGCGAACAGAGCTTTTGACCTGTTCCCGTGATGATCTGCTAAAGATAATTGATCTACGGGTTGGTGCTGTCAAACAGACATTCAGGTGAGCGTGTTCTCCACAAGAACATTATGAATTTCAGTGCTTTTGGATTGCAGATTGCTCTCAGTACTGGAGTGTTTTTAAGTATCTCCATGGAGAGAGCAGTTTCCAAGATATTTTTCTACATGGGTAGCAAAGTTCTCTCAAGCCTATCAGCAAAGGTCTGCTCTGTTGGGTCTTTTCATTTATCTCTTTAAAGAAGATAGCTTGGCTTAGAAGTCTTTGGCCTGAAGGAAAGAATTTCTTCAGATGCATTTGAGGGTTGGTGTATGAGAAATGCAAATTGTGATAAAGGGATACCAGAGCTTATTCCAAACCTCTTGTAGAAATCCTTACCATACTCTTTAGTGAAAACCTGCAAGTCCATCTGCTTATAAATGAGCTTATAATTATCTGATTCTTCTAACTTTTCAGTGCCCAGGGATTCAAATGTGGCTCTGACTGGACAAGAGTTGTGTTCAGGTAAGGTCAGATATGTAAGCAAGATGCCTGATAAATCTTCCCCCAGCAAAAGTAGTGATTTCTGATGCTTGGCTGCATTGTCCACATTTACAGGTACAATAACTGGGGCAGAGTTCATGATTTGGCCAAGGTTACCTTTTGGTCAAGACAGAGTATATCTGTAGGTGTTGATCCAATAGGTTGGAAACTTTCTGATTTTAGAGGGCTTTCACCTCTTAGTGTTAGCAGCTGGTAATAATACATAACTCTTGGAAGACTTTAAAGCCGAGTTGCTTGCTTAGGAAGCTGCTGGTGAAGTGATTACGTGTGCTGATAAATTGCTGACTTGAAAATTGTTCTCTGCCTTCTGCACCTTCTGATCTCGTAGCCCTGACGGTAACTATGTGGCTGCTGGTTCAGCTGATGGGGCCCTTTACATCTGGAATGTGCTCACTGGGAAATTGGAGAGGACACTAACAAAGCATCACAGGTGAGGGGAAGCTGGCCATATGATCTAAAGCAGGTATCTGGGTTGTGAATCTTGCTGAGCTATGGAATAATTACACTTGTACAGCTCTGCAACTTACATTAGCGTGTCAGAATTCTTAATATGTAGATTCTTTATGGATTGCTGGCAGTATTCTATAGCTTGAATTAAGGTTGGGTTTGTTATTTTTCAACTTCTTAAACTGAGATATGATTTTAATAAGGTACGTTTGATATAGTCGGAAGAAACTGTATCTCATACGCTTATGAAAAGCCAAAGTCTCCTGAGAGCTGGGAAAGTGCCTTTTCTTTGATAGAGTACTGTAATACTTCATTCCAGTGTTAAGTGCTGTTGTGGAATTCGGTGTTTTTGTGAACTTATACCTGACTTCCATTTCAGTTCTCCTATCAATGCAGTTGCGTGGTCACCAGCGGGTGCCCATGTGGTCAGTGTGGACAAAGGAAACAAGGCTGTCCTGTGGTCTGAATTCTGACTGGATGGAGGGTGAAAGGCAGAGCATCTAACACCTCTGAGTATGGTGGTGCTGGTCCATGGCTGAACAGAATGGAGACCCAAGCCCAGATCCATCTGGAGTCGGGATATTAACCAGCGCATGGGCTTCGCTTTCCAGAGGAAAGTTCTAATGCAATGGAGAAGGAGCCTGAGTCAGAGACTTCTTTATGCCATAACTGCACTGTGGCACTGGGACTCGGCAAGAGATTAGTTGTTCTGGATGGAGAATGCTACTTAGTCATGCCTTTACATGAAGTATCTTTGCACCAAGTGGAGCTGAAGATACTAACGGGTTTCCTCACCAGTCAGCTGTGCCAAATACCCTGTCACACAAATGTATCCAAGCACCTCTGAGTTTGGAATGTTGGAAAGAAGTTACTGTGTATGCTGACTTAATACATGTCCTGTCTCCTGTGTTCTGTTCTTGTGGCCTAGTTCAGGCATGGGGTGAGAAGATCCTGAAATGTCGACAGGTCCTAGGCAGCCTGAAGTGTTGGAACAGCTTTTAAAGAGTCTCCCATCGTTCCGGCAGCTCTGCCTTTGAGTTGCCAGATCAATTCAGATCTGTTCTGATTCTGACACAGGTTCTCCAACACTGTTGTGTGAACTCTTTGTATCGGTTTCACCTGTTCTTAAGGCAGTGGTCCATTGTTCAGGACTTCTGCACCCTTTTGTTAAAATGCCCTTCAACACCTTGGGTATTACAAAATAGGAGATTTTTATCTTTTTATTCCACAAGCAGTTTGGTTACTGGATGTGAGGAGAGAGAAGCTGAGCTTCTGTAGTGCTGCTGTGATAAGGAATGTAGTCATACTGTGATTTCAGTACCGGAATATTCATGTTTGGTCCCTTTTTCTGTTCTCCGTCCTGTCCTGGAGGCTGTCAGCAGAGCACAGGGGAGCAGTGGGGTTAAATCCCAAATCCATTGTTTTGGTGCTGGCAGTTCCAGGCCACTTGCCCCCTTCTTGAGCACACGTGCAATATCCCCATTTGCGCTGGAGCCCTCTCTGTGCTACGGAGTGGAGTCTTGGCTCTGTCCCTGTTTAAGTCTCCAAAACCGTGGTGTGGCTGGGTGTGAGCTACCTGGCATACCTTTATCCAGCCAAACCTTTCCACATCATCTGGGCCTCAAGACAAGCCACCAGCGTTTTATTGCCTTTTTATTTGCACTTTATTTTCTTCTTTCCTGGTAGTGTTCTACTAAGGAAGTGTGTTCATTGGAGGGACTGGATTAGGGGGCAGCTGCTATAACAGGCATCTCTCTAACCTAGCCTTTTGTTCAGACACTTTCTGCAGAGGGGAATTAGAGTATATGGGGCAAAGTTTTTATTTATTCAGCTGCCCATAAGAACTTGATTGTAAATAAACCTGTGTTCTGCTTTTAAACCTCCACAATGCCTGATTCATTTATTTCAGTCTGTGTGAGATCTGAATGAGATCTTCATTCTTCTGAATGAAGACAGGATCCTGAAATGCGTTTTCCTGTGCTGTTTTCCTGATGAGTTGTGGATTTGTGTTCAGCTGCATTGTGGGATTTGGCGTAGAGCAGGAAAGAAGATAATGCTCTTAGATTGAAGCTAGCCATCCTGCAGATACACCTGTTCTCACCCTGTCTTGGGAATGCTGCCTTGAGACTGAAGGTAGTTTTAACATGTTGAACAAATGCCTCTATCCTTGGAAGGTTGATGTGTTCTTGGCTGTTTTGGATAAAATACTGAATTGAGGAAATCGGTATCTGTGTTTCAGACACCACTGAAAATAGAAGGCTTTTTCTGCTGTGGCACTTTGACTGCTACCTTTGAAGTTTCTAAGCCAGGAATAGGAGTTGCACGTTTCTTTAGAAAACACAGAAACCCTTGTTGAAGATAATGCTCTTGTTCCTACTTCAGAGTAACGAAACAAAGGCTTCAGCTGTTCAACATACAAATTCATACGTAACTAAGAGCCGTCACTAACCACCCTCCTGTTTCCATAAGAAAAGTAGCCTTCTGTCCAGCTCTTGGAAGTGAGAACTGTAGCAACAATGGAAAGATTCACTTCGGCATTCTGAAGCATTTCTAAAGACAAGTTATTTTCTGTTCTGCCTATTGCTGTGGCAGAAGGTCCTGAAAAGGCACCTACCAAGAGTCCAGGTGACCTTGGTTACTGCAGGAAAGCAGATCACTAAATGACAAGTCAGCATGATGAAAGATTATTGGGAGATTAACATAATAAAAACTGCAGGCTGTACTGGGGAGGATCAGAATGGGTTTAGGATGTTTATAACTCAGGCTGCTACATTTGTGGTTTTCTACAACATGGGTGCAGGTCTTACACAAGGGCTTTGTTTTGCCTGCTGATGCTGTTACGTAGTAGGTTAATAAAACTCAAGGATAAGGGTTAGCTAGCTAAGACCTTAAGCATTTTAGATTAAAATTCCGTAGGACCAAGGTATGTAGGAAATTCTGGTAACCATTTTTTTCCCCTATAGTTTATTTACTTCTGTGACTCCTTTTTCTGCTTCAGCCTGCAGAGCGAACAGGAGGAATGGATGTACCTGCTGTGCAGAGGTGGCTGTTGCAGTGTTTCTCTGCTAAAGGTGCAGCTGCCCTTCAGGTGGTTCGGGGGGTGGGCACTTTCTCCAGACATCAGGGTGCATTAGGAACATGTGTTATGGCAGAGCTGCTTCCAAGCTGCCCTGAAGATGTTTGCAGTGGTGCATTTACCCGCATCTCCCAGGCCCTCAGAGGAGTAGCAGGTACAACAGGAATGCTCATTCCTCTCCTGAATGACTAGTAATCCTGCAGTGGCAGCAGCACAAACTTAACAAAACCAGCTTCTCTCTTTTGCTTTTGCATTGCATAACTGAACAAATGTGTTGATTTTTGTGGGTTAACTTACAGGGTCTCTTCCCTACTTTGTGCAACCAGGATCTGGCTTTTCTTCTGCAGTACAGGCACATGTGAGTTTCCATGGTTTAGGGCTGTCTGGCTTATCTGTGCCAGATGATTAGGCAGACTAGTGATAAAGCTTTCCAAATAATCCACCTCCAGTTAATAAAATATTGCTGGAATTTGGAAAACACTGAAAGAACTGATGAACACTGGTTCTGTGTTCATTTTATTGCAATAACTTGTGTACTCAGGCCACTATATTCGCAAATGTTGGTGATTGTTTGCAAGAAAAGCAGGCTTGATTTGTGGCAGCAGGATTGCCTGAGATGGAGGGTGCTGTTCAAGCTGGCAAGTGGATGGGATATCATGTGATCCTTCTAATCAAAGTAACAGATGCAGCCCAGAGG
This sequence comes from Pezoporus occidentalis, assembly GCF_034315485.1. Classification (NCBI taxonomy): domain Eukaryota; kingdom Metazoa; phylum Chordata; class Aves; order Psittaciformes; family Psittacidae; genus Pezoporus; species Pezoporus occidentalis. The sequence goes on from NW_026916336.1 coordinate 2,567,235, forward strand.
AAAGCTGCAGCTGTTTATGCAGCTTGTAAGCCAAAAATTACACATACTGTTGTGCATAATATCAAGACCAAATTCGGGGGGGGGGGGGGTGGGGGGGGTGGGTGGTGGTGGAAGCTATGCTTAGACATTCATCAAGAGAAAAGCTAAATTGACTGAAATCTTTGTTCATGTGTCTTAGCTCTTGGGTGTTGTGCCTCACTCCGTAAGTCAATTAAGGAGGGGAGGTGTACTAGCTAGCAATACACTGTTTTGCATCAGTATGCCAGTGGGATGCTGGTGGAGCAATAATAAATAGCATAGTCGTTACGAGAATAACACATTGTTCTCAATGTTTGGTAGTCTTTCATAATGGCATCTATTTATAGAGACTTGGTTTGGTGCTTTATGAGCTCCCTTTTTTCATAAATGGCTCTTCTTTGTTCAGTTTATCAGGCTGGATGGCTTACAACCTTAGGAAGAAGATAGAGAAAGAGCTTTAGAATAAAGCTGCTTTCAGTAACCATCCTGTTCTATGTTAAGTCTGTAGTCTTTGCAGATGTGAGTTTGACATTGGAGACCTCTTCATTAATAATCTGAGCTTCCTTAGGTAATGCTTCATGTTGCTGACTTAACCACTTTCTAGTTGTATCTTAGCCCAGGTACAATATTTGCTTTTGGTGGGGGATTAATTCTTGAAATCCTGGATGGGACGCAATGAGGGACGTGCTTTCAAATCCCCTACAAATTGTCTTCCTTGTTTGAGAAGAGGTTAGTGATTCTCTCTGGTAGATGTGAAGAAGAATAGGACACAGCTGTGTGGAAAATCCATCTTTCTCCAGTAGTTAGGAGTTCACGTCTTTGTCCTGTGGCAGCTCCTGTGGCATTTGAAACGCAGCAAGGTATTTGATTTTATTTGCTGGTTTGTTTATTTGGGTCTACAGCGTGAATAGGGTGTCTTTCAGCAGAAAATACTATTCTGGAGTTGGAAAACTTACCTGTACTTGATAGAAATTCTTAAATGTGTGTTAAGTCTGTCCTTAATTCTTAAACCTTACTTTTCTTCTTTCCCCTAGCTTTCCAAGAAGGGAAATGTTTTCTTTTCTACAGTTTGTTGCATGTAAATAAGACCTAGAAATTATTTCTACTTTTGAAACAGTTTTTAAATGGGAAAACAAGAAGAAAAATAGTATGGAAGCAGACTGGAAGGACAGTCACACACTGTCAGACCAACAGTCTCTAACACAGTATGGTAATTCACACAGGTCCAATGGGCAGAATCGTACGAACAGGGCACGTGTAGCATCGTCCTTTCCTGATGCTGCTCCTCAGCTTCAGAGTCAGGGGGTTAAGGTTGCACATGGGTTGTCCTGTCCACTATCTGCCAAAAGCCTTTTTTTTGCCTGTGAACACATCTAACTCTGTGAATCCATTCATGTTGGTGATTTCCCTTTCCCTGAAGAATTGTATTCCACCTGTTTTTTTCCTTGGATACAAGCTGTATCATACCCCTGGATATAATTGTTACCTTTCTGGACCCATAGCTGGACTGTTACATTCCTGAAGACTGTTCTGATTTGAGTTCAGTGTTACCCTGCCAGTAACCAGTTGCATTTAGTTCTGATTTAGTAAAATGCAGCAGGATGAGTGAGTTAAGTTCTTGTTTTGAGTTTAGTTTGACTGCTTATTAATACATGCCACCTTTTAAGTCTTAGACTGAAAATTCTGTATCCAAGATGTGGGTATGTAAGGAGCTCTGAAACGGTATAGATGGCATTCTCTTGTGTTCTTGATTTATTTCCTAATAACTATTCTCCTTATATCAAGACACACTCTTGACGTGATACCAAGTGTAACTGCACATGTCAGACTATAGTTGTATATTCCTTGAGTGCAATACTTTTCAGTTACCATTATAGAATATACAGGATTTCATCACCTATTCCATCTGCATCATGAAGGGCTCTTCCAGCTTAACATAGCTTAATTTTGGGGAATCCAGAACAGCTTTGTGTCTGTGGGCAGACTTTTCACCCCTTATCTAGGATTTTTTCCATTCATTCAAGGGTATGCTGTCCCAGGACAGATGACATTGCACTGTTGAATACTTGTAGTGGTAAAAAACCACCAAAACAAAGCCAAACAACCACTCCCCCACACACCTTAAAGCAGCCAAAACCCTTAAGCACTGATATTTGTTATTTCCTGTATTTTATCTGATTGTTAACAAGTGAAATGTCCTTCCTTCTTATGACCACTTAGAGGCTCTGATGACAAATCTTGAGGAAACTTTTGAAAATCAAAGTACCTTGTGTTGATCAGATTACCTTTATTACCTTTAGATTTCTTCACAAACTTACTCACTACAAAACTCTCTGCAAAGGCCAAGCTATCCCTTCCCCTCCAGGTTTTTCTATTAGTCTGTTAATTTTTAAATACAAATTAGAAGGAGTTTTTGGTCTTTTGTAGTATTTCCGAAGAGCTGTTTTTAAATAGTTGTTACAGGGTTTATTTAATGAGGAACTGCTAGAATAAGAAGAAATCAACCTTCTGTGCTGTGCGTGAGTACCTATTGAGAGGAGTCTTTGGTAAACTATGCATGGGAGCATAGAGTGCTTTACCCACTAAGTATAATTCAGCTTTTGTCTCATCCACCTGTTTTCTTCTGACATCTTTCCCAGGGCATTTTGGGGCAGCAAATCTTCATTCACCCACAGTCACATACCCATCTTTGATCATGAGCTGCCCCAAGTCTCAAAAGACAAATGGGAAGAATGCTGGTTCTCAAAAACAAGTTATCTTCAGAAAAAGCACCCGTGACAAAGCTGTAAGTACCGTGACTATGGGTTTATATAGGTATGAGTTTTCCTTGTAGTCAGACAAGTAAAGACTTATTAGAAAGTTATTTCCTGTCTCCTTCATTACTTTCTGAAGAAGGACCATGAACTATATTTAGTGCTAAGTTTGAGAAGATGATGTAAACAGAGTGTATAGGCCAAGCTTCTCATAATACAACAGGAAGGCAACTCGCCTCTCTCTACTCCTGGGTTGTACTCCTGCTGGTAGATGTTTAACAAGAAACAAAGGTAATTCAGTGTCTTTCCAGCCTGATGGTGCCAAAAATCTTTATAGTTTCTTGTCCTGTGTACAAGAATTAATGTTGTACTCTTGAGTTTGTCTACATCTGGTCTTCAATTCTGATGTCCTGAAGCATGTAAATAGTTCTATTGCCTGGTGTGACTTGCATGTTTGCTGGAAAAGAAAATCCATTTAAAATAGAATTATTCTGATCTCTACAAGATTTATCGCTGTATGTTGTGTGTCTATCTGTGTGACACACAGACGCACAACCATCGACAATTTGTGGTTCAACCATGGTCTTGTATCTCCCTACAGCTGACTATCTACCTGGGAAAGCGGGACTTTGTTGACAACATAGGGAGTGTGGAGCCTGTAGGTAAGTCCACAAGGATATGTGCTGCCCTTCCTGCTCTCTGAACCCTGGTTATCCTCTGATAATGTTTGTTATTTTTTCCTTTCTTTCAGATGGTGTTGTGTTGGTGGATCCTACACTTCTCAAGGAGAAAAAAGGTTTGAGGTTTTATGCACTGTATGTTTCAGAGATTGTCAGTCCTCTTTTGAAGTGAGATGCTGAGATAGAATCTCTTATTTTTATTGTTTTAAGGGTACAAATGTAACTTTCCTCCCTGTGAATGGGCTTTTTACTTAGTGTAATGTGTTTTCTTACAGATGGTATAAGTACTGGCTAGGTTATGTAACACTGTCAAAATGGATTTCCCTGGCTGTGTAGTGTAGGAAGAGTTTGCATCCTGTGCTGGCTGCATTGTTAGCTTGCTGCATGTTTTACCCATCATGTCCTTCTTTCCAGTGTATGTGTCCCTGACTTGTGCTTTCCGGTATGGCCGGGAAGACATTGATGTGATTGGCCTCACTTTCCGACGGGACCTATACTTCTCTAGGGTCCAAGTGTACCCACCTGCTGACAAGCCAGAGACTCTTTCCCACTTGCAGGAATCTCTGCTAAAGAAGCTGGGGAAAAATGCTTATCCCTTTTTCTTTACAGTAAGTATCTTATAGGAGCCTCTGACCCTCCTCTCCTTACCTGTTATTATCAGGCTGCTGAGACTTGGTGATGGAGAGAAGACGGGGATTAACAGTGAATTCATATTATGCAATGTTCCAATATTGAGTTACAGGCAATCTACCATTTTTATTTTCTTGCTGTCCTAAGTGGTAAAGTGCAAGAAGATCCTAACTATGTGAAAAAGTCGTTTTCTTGAAAAGAGAAGGAAATACGCAATGGCTATCAGGGTTGGAATACATTCTACCATTGCCTCACTGCTCACAGAAGTGCTAGATTTTTTCTCTTTAAAAACTTTATGGATCAAACAAGTGGATGAAAAGCTCTTTACCAGATGTTTCAAAAATAACAGCTCGTTGCCAAACTCTGATTCTGATAGGATATGCTTCCAGTACTGTCAGTGACACGTCTGCCTTAGCATTCCCTAGGAAGGCCCAGGTTTGAAAAACAGATGCTCTGATACAGCAACAAACAAGTCCTTGAACAATTCTGCCTAGTTGTTATCCACTGCAATGTTATTAACAACTAATGTACAAGTAGTGATCTTCAAACTGCTGGAGTCTCTAACAGGGTGTTAGCACTCAGTCCCCATGAGTTACTCTGCAGCCTTCCCAGTCGATGTCAGAAGTTGCTGGCCCTGCCCAGGCCAGGAGCAAATGAATACTGGCTGGTGGCTGGCTGGTTTTCATGGCCTTAATTGTGTTTCTGACATGGACGCTTTTTACTCAAGCTTCAAGCCTACATGAACAGTGAGTACCACTGCTGTGAGGTGTATTGAGTATCTTGGATGAGGAGGCAGATGTGGTAGCTTCTACTCCAGACTGTGCTTCTAGGGCTCTGTTTGATTTTTAGACCAGCTGCTTTTTGAACTTTTTTCTCTTTTGACCCCTGCCCGTTTTTTTTTGCTATTGAAGTATTTCTGGAAGAGAGGAATGTGTTCCTACAAGGCAAGATAAGGCCTAGTGTATTAAGGCCCCTATCCTAGCCAGAAGTTCAAAAAGTTGTGCACAAGTATTATGAGGAACGGCTGAGGGTACTGCGGTGCTTTAGTCTGGGAAGACAAGGCTTTGGAGGGACCTTATTGCTCTCTACAACTGTCTGAAAGGAGGTTGTAGGGAGGTGGGGGTCAGTCTCTTCTCCCAGATAACAAGCAATAGGACACAAGGTGACGATCTCAAGCTGCACCAGGGGAGGTTTAGACTGGATACTGGGAAAAATTCCTTCACAGAAATTCAAGCATTGGAACAGGCTGCCCAGGGCAGTGGTGGAAGCACCATCCCTGGAAGTGTTCAAAAACAGTGTAGATGAGGCCCTCAGTGACATGGTTTACTGGTGGCCTTGACAGTGCTGAGGAACAGTTGGACTTGATCTTAAAGAACTTTTCCAACCTCGTTGATTCTGTGATTACAGTGAGGGACCTGTTGTCTTCAGGATTGCTTTGTATCTTTTCTGAGCGATATGTTAACTACAGTAATTAACTGTGTAATATTGCTTTGGGGTATTTTTCTCTTCTTCCTCCCACAGTTTCCAGATTACCTGCCTTGTTCAGTCTGTCTGCAGCCTGCACCTCATGATGTTGATAAGGTGAGACCAATGGGACACTTCTGCTTAACATGGTTGAGGAAAGTCAGATGGAAAAAATTGATGTGAATTCATTTGGCTAGCTTGAGAAAAAATTGAGGTGATAATGGGTTTTACTGTGCTATGCCAAAAATGTCAGGAACCTGACTTAAGAGCTGCAAGTGAGTGTCATGGAGCTGAAGTTCTCCGAATAAGAAAGGGAATCTAGTCTAATAGCAAGACTACTGAATCTGCAAAGCTTGTAGTTTCCTTAAGGGTACCACATGCTTTGGAGGTTGACTGCGCATAAAATGATTGCAGCTGTCAGGCTACATGAGACAAAAGCAGACAGAGTGCCTAAAATCTCCTAGTTCTCTATAAATAGCATGTGTTAAGTCTTACTTCAGAATTAAAACAAATGCAGAGGACTGGCCTTTACATGTGTTTGAACAAAACAAAAACCCTGGAGTAAAAGTCATAATGAGACGTTCTGCAAGATTTCTGACACCATTTAAAATAGACCTTTTCTGCTTAGCAGGGTGCTTCTCTGAACAGCAGGGCTAGGCTAACAGCTGGGCAAGGTGAATACAGGTTGTAGAATCCAGCAGAATCCAAGGATAAGTTGTGGGTTTTGTCAAGGGATGATATTCCAGCAAAAATTTCTATATTGCTCTGTAGAGGGTTATCTGGGAATCACAGATGTCCCATGGTGGTATAAACCCATAAATCTTAGACACTGGGAAAGATGAAGATTGACCCTGAGTCAGGTGATTGGCATTATAAAGCCAACTGAGAAATTCAGTTCAGAAACCCGGGGTGGACTGGAGAGCCTTGTATGCTGGTCAGTCTCATAACCCATACCATGCTGTAACCACTACAGCACTGCTCTCACAGAAAACCTTTTAGGAGTAAGGATATTATCTGACAAAGATTGGGAATTAAGCTTCATTTACCAGAAGCAGCATGGAACAGGTGGATGCTGCCATACGGCTTGGCAGGGGTCTCTATTACAATGGTAGGAGGCTGGAAGAATTTGCAGTTGGCAGGAGTCTAAGAATTTCTGGTGTACAGAAAGATATTTAAACATCTGCAGATGTTGTTGGCTTCTGACAATGATTTCACAGCTGCCCTCTCTCTATCTGGCAGACCTGTGGGGTGGACTTTGAGGTGAAAGCTTTCTCAACAGAGAATCTGGAAGAGAGAATTCATAAGAGGTAACAGAACCTGTGTGTCTTCAACTTCGCCCTTCTTAAAGGGGATGGGTTGTTGGTCCAGTAGTGCACCTTGGTTGCTTGTTCAGCTTTACCCCACATGTCATTGGACTTCTTGGGTGTTAGCACATGTGAATGCAGAACTCCTACCTCTGCCAAGCACAAAGTACCACCTCATTCTCCTCTGCTGCTTCCCAGGAACTCTGCACGTCTGCTGATCCGTAAGGTGCAATATGCTCCAGAACAGCCAGGACCTCAACCTTGTGCAGAGACCACCTGGCAGTTCTTCATGTCCAAAAAGCCATTGCACTTGAAAGCTTGTCTCAGTAAAGAGGTGAGGAATTTGCCCTGGGCTGTGGACATCATAGTATTGGCATGCCAATATGCATTTTGCTGCCTGTAGTAGCTACTTCTTGTGTTACTCGAATGGTCTCAGCTGAAATTGACTTGTCCCACCACTTAAGGGCTCTGATGTATTTTCTGTCAGTAGCTACTGTTAAGAGAGCCTGAGACCAGACACATTTGAGGCTAAATATATCATTGAAGGGTCATGAATCATTGGGAAGGGTTTCTGTGCATTTTGTCTTCTGGCTTCTGTGAGGACATTTAATCTGGGATGACTAGAGGGGTTTAGGGTTTAGGAGAAGCCTCCTGGCTGGATATCTGAGCATCACATTTCTTCCAGGTGTATTACCATGGCGAGCCCATTCCAGTCACTGTCATGATCAATAACAGCACAGAGAAAACAGTGAAGAAGATCCAAGTCCAGGGTATGTTTTTACTGTTGCTTGGCGCTCTTTGAGGGCAAGAACACTGAATGATGAAAGGACTGAGAGGAAACCAGTGCTTGCAACAGCTTAAGCAGGCAGTATGGGACAAGTCAGGAATTTGTCCCTCCACCGTGTTTCTGTTTCTTTGTTGTTCATCAAGTGATAAACTACAGCTTTTTGCCTGACTCATGGTTACTCCTATGGCTTAATTTCAGGCACCAGTATGTCCCCTCTAGTACAAGGACATATGCCTCTAGGACAGGTCAGATGCTGTGAGGGAAAAGCTACCTTTTGGGAGGCCAGTGGGAAGGGCTCTCCTGTCAATGTGATGCTCCTGCTAAGTGTGATTGTGCCTTAGGTTGCATACAAGTTTGCTTGGGGTTTCAGAAATACCTGGCAAAGTGAGAAAGGCTGCTCTGCCAGTGATGGTGTAACCTCTCCTGAGGAAGCTGTGGGCAGGGGCTGAGGTTCAGAGAATTCTCCTGTGCCTGTGTTTTACTTGTGGCACTGCATGTTTTCATTCCACAAACCCCATTGCACTTGGACCTGTGGAAGACTGTGACACAAAGTATGAGAAAGAGAAGTCAGGGAGGGAACAACATTGCTGAGGTTTTTACAGAACTCTACAGCAGTAAAAGCCAGTTCAGAGCTGGTCTTGGATGTACTGTCTAGTGATTGCCAAATGTTTTAGGCTGACACACCTCTGTCAGATTTAAAAAGACCTCGTTGGTCCCCATATTTTCTCCTCACCATTGTTTCAGGGTTTTTGTGTTTGATTGGAGAATATAAGCTATTTATATCACAGGCTCTTGACTGCAGTCTGCCTGGTGATGGTGTTTCCTGAATGCAAATGTGTGGGCTATAGATACACAAGAGATACTAGTGACCAGAGATGAAAGCAGATGTGCTTAGAGAAGAAAGAGGAAGATCTTTATAATGGGAAGAGTAGGCTCCCAAGGGAAACTGTAGGTTGTGGACTTTGTCTTCTCTAAATCAAGACTGAGTGCCTCTCAGGGAAGATAGGAAGGTAGACTTTGTCCATTTCTGAGCTGTTGGTCTCTATCCAGGCCAGGCTGCCTGACCTGGTGGTCCCTTCAGGCTCCAAATGGATGAGTTTTCCTGTTTTCCCCATACTTTCTTCCATTCCAAGACTTAGGGGAGCAGCTGTGTTGTTTCTGATGCTTATGCAAAACTGATTGTCCTCTTTCTCACTCAGTGGAGCAGGTTGCCAATGTGGTTTTGTACTCCAGTGATTTCTATACAAAAGTGGTAGCTTCTGAGGAAGCACAGTGAGTAAATGCTCTGCTTATCCCTTCTTGCTCCTTCACACCCTTTTAATTACCCTCTTCCTCAGTAATGGGAGGTACCCCTAGCTGTAGTCTGGCAGTTGCCTACTATTATAATGCTCTCTCCTCTCATCTTTCTTTGTGTGTGTGTCCCACACCACCTGTACTGTCTGGATGCAGGCAGCTGGCCTCCTTTGCACATAACCAGCAGGGACCCTGCACCTTTATTCAGAGAATGGGGAGTTTGCAGAAGAGGTTTGAAGAGTAATTACCTACTAGAAAAGCTTGGCAGGGGCTGTGGAAGGCTCCCCATTGCTTGAAAGCTGTATTAAATAGAGATGCAACATTTTTCTGAAAGGTGTTGCTGTTTGGGTGTAAGTCATGGATGATCTAGCTTGAGGTTAGTTTCTTCCACACCATTTCATTTGCTTTCTTCTGGTCTTAGAAAGCCCATTAAAACCATGAGCCTGTTGGCATTGTGGGGAGCCACCTGCTCTTTTGTAGTGCACAGTGCAGCATTGAACTTCACTTTGTGAGGAGGGTTAGACACACCAGGCACTTCCACTTTTCTGGTCTTCTGCTCTATAGCTCAGGGACATGTTTTTCACTGAGAATTGGTCTTCTCAACTAGGATACATTTTGTCCAAATTTGGAGGTCTGCAGCATAGTTTAGACCTGCTTTAGAAGTCTTCCTTAATGTGAAATGGATCATTTTTTACAACTGCTTGTTCCTCTGTGATTAGGGAATTTTTTTACTAGCTTAGATGTAGACATCTGCATTGTAGACAATTTGGAATTTGGACAGATAAATCCCACTCCTTCTGGATGGCTTTGTAATCTCTTTTGGTTGGGTGTGCAACACAATTCTGAGTGTATCACTTTTCTCCTCTCACCTGCTTCTTATTTTCAGAGAAAAGGTGCAGCCAAACAGCAGTCTGACCAAGACACTGACACTTCTGCCATTGCTAGCAAATAACCGGGAGACACGGGAAATAGCTCTGGATGGAAGGCTAAAGGATGAGGATACCAATTTGGCTTCTAGTACTATGTGAGTAGAGTTTTAAATGGAGGGTTATAAAGAAAAGGGGAGGATGGAGCAGACACTTTTATCAGGAGTTTGTAGCTGTAAATGTGTGTTCATATGGGTACATCTAAGTTGCATTACTTACTCTATCATATTCATTTAGGTTAACTAGTGACCACAGATCTGGAGAGGTATTAGCTGTCCCTGAGCCTTGCCTGCTTTATCACTTTCAGGAGAATAGGATGTTCACCTAGTTCTCACTCCAGCTGTACATTGTTGCTATGTTGCACTGTTGCCACCTGACACTGCTCTGTTTTCTCTGGTAGTATTAAGGATGGAATAGACAGGACAGTGATGGGGATTCTGGTTTCCTACAAGGTTAAAGTGAAGCTCACTGTTCCAGGGTAAGAGTATCAAACTTTTTGCTTCTGCATAGATTTAAGAGGGGAGTGTGTGTACTTCATTGACAAGTGGGGAGAGGGCAGGACAGTGTACCCCAAGAGAAAGGGCACAGCTATAGGACATGAGGATCCTCTAAAGCAGAAATTTACCAGTACTCAATTTTGGCCTATCCAAAGGACTTGTCTTGAGCAAGAGGGGTTGGATTAACTTCCTTAGATACCAGATGACTTTTCAGCTGAAGTACAAATCTCTCATTTGCAGTTCATGTGAGGCTTTATGTTGTCATTATTACTCTTCCAGAGCAGAGGTAGAGACATCTGCCTGCAAGTCCTAAATACTGTGAGTCATAGATACCAGTGTTCTGTACTGACCCAGCTTTCTGGGAGAAGCTCATGTTACTAGCACGAAATAGTTCCCAGCATAGAGTGCCAAAGAAGACCAGGACAACAACTCTGTGATGCTTGTCACTGTTTACATTTGTATTTCATTCATCTGTCCTTCTTTCTGGTATAAAAATGAGGCAATGACTTGCCTAAAACATGATAAAATGACTGCCTCCTGTAGTCCTGCAATTGCTTTTGCCCTCTGGCTGTCAGAAAAGGAGCCGTGCCCAAAACTTGGTCAGGAGTTCAAAACTTAGACGTTCTTCATGGGAAGGACATGAAAAGTTAAAGTTACATTTTTTAAGAACAAGTTTATTTGCATGTTGTGCTTTGCAGCATGTAGAGAAGAGTATATGAGGAAGGTGATTTTAATAGTCTACCAATAAAACATTTGGTAGAGCACCAGAATGGAAAGGTACTAAATATGCTTCTGTTTTTCTCCTTGTTTTCTTCTGTAGCATGCTGGGAGACCTCACCTCCAGGTAAATGTCATCTTCCCTTTCAGACCATGCAGTTATAGTTGATAATTTGTCTTTTTTTTTTACCCTCTTACCTATTCTCTTTCCCACCTCCCTGAAAAACATAACTATACGTTCAGCTGATAGAAGTCTGTGCATTCAGCTGTGAAAATGAAGCACCTACAGAAATACCATTGCTTTTATGTACATGCAAGTACATGATAAATGCAGTTTATTAAAGTGGATGTATCTGGGATATTTGTGGGTAAATCAGAGTTTAACTCTTTTTGAGGAGAAACTTACGATTAGATAAAGATGGAAGAATCAGTGAAGCTGGAGTTCAGGGCTTGGGCTGGCCTGAGGTGGGAAGGGGATTGAATCAGGCATGAATGGAGCTGTGGATCTGATGCATTCTATCTTCTTCTCAAAGTGAAGTGGGCACAGAGCTGCCGTTTCGTCTCATGCACTACAAGCCTGATGAAAAGAACCCAGCAGGTCAGTTATTCTTGGGTTTTGTCTTTTTTCATTAGCAGACTCAGATGAAATCTTACCATTGCAAGGCTTGTAGTGATTTGTTCCACAGGAAACCTTTAGAGTCTACAAGAGTCCAGTATGGGGGCTGCTCTGTATGTATATCTATGTATTTGCATGTGTGTATATATATTGTTCTTTCAACCACAAAGCACAAATCAGTAGGGAGGGCAGATGCTAAGACGGGAGAAGGTAGAAAGGGATCATGTTCTGGTTTTATCTTTCATCTGTGGAATCAGAATTTAAAGTGCAGTGCTTGAGGAAGCAGTTAAATCTCATGACTGCTGTGCAGAATGTCCTGAATGAAGCTGTCAGCAATTCCAAGACAGATCCCAATATAGCAAACAAGCTGTCACAGAAAACACTTAAGACATGAGCAATGTAAAAAGCAAAATACTTTCAAGCAAAGTTGAGAGGTACTAAAACTGTACATGATTTTATAGTTCCCATTACCTTTATGTGGCCTTGGCCATGGTGTCTGTTCAGTGGTTATCTCGGAGGAATGTCTCTTCAGAGTCAGGTCAGTTAGTAGGAACTTTGAAGCAGTGTATGCCGCTAGCCTTCCCCAGTCATGTGGAGGCTTGAGATCAGATGCCAAAACTTTCTTGAGCATCTGTGTTCTCCTCCCACTTCCTCAGGCCCTGGCTGGCTCTGCTGTCTAATGGTGAACATACAGAAACTGCAAGGTGCCTGCACTGAATCAGAAGCTCCTGAGGCAGCTGAATCCTGAATCTGAGGCAGCTACTGAACAAAAAAAAACCCACTATGCCAGCATTTCAGTTTTGGGGTTGTTGTAGATAGGTCTTCTTGTCCTGCCCTCTGTATTTGGACAGAGTTACATGGGCTTCAAACAGAACCCCATGGCTGCTTCTGTGTTACTTTTCTTTTTCTTTCTTTTAATTTTCTCTTTGGCCCCAACCTTACCTAAAGCTGCTGTTTCTAAGAAACCATTGGACAATGGTGGGCCCTGTAGGAAGAGCTATCCTGAGACAGGTGCTTTGCTCTATACTGGAAGCATTAGAAAGGACTTGAGTCCTTATTGTATGAAATTGTTGGAGGAATCAAGTGGGAGTGATGAGGAGAGACTGGTGATCCATTCTCCATTCAGTTGCTCTGGTTAGGAATCCGTGTTTGCTAATTACGGAATTGCCTGAGTGAGCAGAATTAAGTTTCTTCACTCTTCTAAGAACTGCATTTTAGGATATTCTCACTTTCGCTGGGAGAAGCCCTGCTGTGAGCTGTGCCAGCATGGCCTGCTAGCACAGAGACAGAACATGCTCATAGGAGAATGCATGTTATGCCGCCCATCAGAGTAGCACAATGAGTCTGGGAAGCACTTTCAGGACAAATCCACAAGATCTGTTCTCCTCTTACCCCTTTATGCTGTGGCTGCAAAGGAGACAGCCACATCATTGAGGAGTAGCACACAACACCCCACAGCAGCACACAGCCCAGACCTGCCCCCAGCTGTCCTGTGAAGTGGAAATTGGGTCCTCAGGATTGGTCCATAGGACTAATAAGGTTGGATCACCCTGGAGAAGCTGCTGTGAAGCAAATGCTTTTGTTGGCACAGCTGTGCCCACACTGGGGGTTTCCCTTTCATGGTGCAGGTCAGCAAAGCTCTGCCAGCAAAACACTGAGATAGCTGCACACTTGATCTCATATGGGTGCCTCATTGGGAGACCTGCTTTGGCAGGGGTCTTCTGTCTCTTCTGGTAGCTTGTACATGCTGAAGCATTTCCCTCACACTTCCCTGCAGCAATCCCCCTGCCAGGTACTTGATGAGGAGCTAGGGGTGGCACTAGTGGCCCCAGGAGCAGTGTCTGGTGAGGGCCATTTAGTGTCAGTGGGAGCCCCATATGGCAGAGGTGCTGGGTGGCCAGCTTAGGAGCTTTCATGAATATGGAGGAAAGGAACAGGCTGCCCAGGGGAGTGGTGGAATTGCTGTCCCTGGAAGTGTTCAAAACTGTGAAGATGAGGCCCCCACTGATATGGTTTAGTGGTGGCCTTAGCAGTCCTGGGGTAAAGGCTGGACTTGATGATCTCAAAGGCCTTTTCCAATCGAGCTGATTCTATGATTCTATGAAAGCTTGAAAACTTAAAACAAGGATCATCCAAAGACTTAGGCAACTGTAGATTTTATATTTTTAGAATGGTGTGAATTTTTTACATGACATTTTTTGGTGTTAACAGTGCCACCATCCCTTTTTTATTACTTATGCTTCAGGCAGATCATTCTGGCATAAGTATTTGTAATATGAGGAAAATGGGAGTAATTTTTCGGTTAAAACATCATTTCAAAGGATGGCTGATATACTCCTTTATATAGGACACTCAAAATGATGTGGGTAGAAGACTTTACAAGGGAAATGAACTGCGATATTTCTCAGATTGCTTCCCCCAACCCATTCTCTTAACCAAAGAGAATACAAAACAATATAACCCATGTATTGTTTGCTACATCAAAGTCTTCTAGGAGCTGTCAGAAGACAGCTGTGGTTCCATGTATTTTGCACAGGTTGAAATTTCAGGTTTCTTGTAAACTGAAAACTTGTATTTTTTTCAGTTATGAGAAACAAAATTTCAGCCTTTCAGGAGCTCCCATGGGAAAGCCTTACAAATGATTACCTCCAGAAATAATGTTTTCTCATAAAAAAGATACTGTAACACAACAGCAAATTCCTCTGAAGCCTGCACAGCTGACTTGAAAACTGTGTTGGAATGTGGTGTCTGAGCTCATCATAGGGAATAAGACAGCCTCCCATTTGAAGCTGGTAAATGTAAACTACTTTTAGCTTTATAGTTTTCCATGCACTGTGCCTAATCACGCTTCCTAATGGTGAGTTTGTGGGTTTAAATTTTTTTTTCTACCACCTTAGCTCGTAAACTCTGAGAAATAAAATGTGTTTCATTAGTGAAACACCATCTAATTTGGAATCAAGCGAATCAAGACTTGATTGCAGAGATGGAGCTTCAACAGTGTTTAGGCTCTCAAAGCCCCCAAAAGATGGGCTTTTTCTTTGTTGGCTTGTTCCGCAGCCTCTGCAGTGGGTGTAGACGGGTGCATGCACAGGGAGTTCTGCCATCACTTCTTATCTTCTTTTTCCATTCCCTTTTGTTTTTTTGGATGAGTCAGTAGCAACCAGTTTGCCTATTGCATTCCCCGCTGACTTGACTTTCACTTCATCTTAAGGCGCAGCTGGGAAAAAGGAAAGAAGTCAAACCATCTTACAGAGTCAAAGCTAAACTGGGATGAAAAGATACTGCATACTATGATTTATTCCTTGCGGTGGAGCAGTATAATTTTCCTTTCTCTAGCCAAGATGATTTATGGCAAAGATAACTAAAACATGTGTAGCATCAGTATATTTAATCATGTAGGGCTGGTTTGAGTGTAGAGAACCTCAAAAAGAGAAGCTTCTCAAGAAAATGATTTAATTTTTGGGGGGTCAAAGTGGGGTTAGTGTGATGAACTTCTGTGTACTTTATTTCACAGCAGATTACTTTGCCCTTTTTATTTGTCTGTGAGTGAGCCGTGCAGCATTCAGCACTCGGTAAAAAGCAGGTCTCTCAGAGTCTATGGCTGTTGCAGCTTGCTTGGTCTCTGTGCCTGGAGGAGACAAAAAAGGAATGGCTTGCTACCTTTCCTTTCCCATATTTATTTATAGCTTCCTTGTCTTGGTCTTCTTGTAGGCCAGCATTTTGCATGTTTCATGTGCGCTGGTTTTGTAACTGCTTTTGTACCCTTGTGTTTCACAGGTGGTTATTTTCAGTGAAAGCAGCTCCTGTCACATTGTCAAGTCTGTCTTTTCCGCCTGTTGACAAAAATGTAGAGAGATCTGTTTCTTTTAAAGATAGATTCAAACTGGGCTGTGTCTCTTCATGCTTCCAAGACCTTTCCCGATCAGCAGTTAGCCCAGAAGCTCCTGCTGGGTTTTTCTCAAGGCTGTGGTCTCAGCGTGAGTTCTTTGGTCTGGGGTTTTCCTGCCCTTCTCCTGATGTTTTACATTTTGTGGGCCTATGTCTTGGATACTGGCCTTTGTTTTGGCTGTCGTTCAACAAATGGTCATTTATCTGCTTCCTTGTTAAACTTGCATGAAAGGGGTGGTTTGAAGAAACCCATAAATGCTTTGTTCCTTTAATAGTAAAGTTATGCCTGCCCTATATTGGTATTGTAACTTTGAGAAATTCGAGAATTTTTAAAGCGCTCGAATGTCTTGAAAAATAACAGTGCTTACTCCCCCCCCCCCCCGGCCCCGAAGTTAGGAGAGGTTAAAAGCAAGCTTATAATGAAAATTACCATATGCCACAACTTTAATTATACGGAATCATTTCTGTGGCTGCCTAATAAAAGCTTACAGAAAACCCTCTGCAGAGAGTATGATGCCATTCTGGAGCCTTCTTGTTCCTTGAACACAGCACCTTCCCATCCCAACCCTTAAAACAACTGCTGGCATGGCAGTTAAAAAAGGAAAGTCTTCCCATTATCAGGCTCCTGAGAATTTTTCCCTGTTACAATGTTAAATAAGCCACAGGACAGCAAGACAACTATGTGGAGTGGGCCTAAGCTGCAAATGTTGCTATTTAACGAGCACATGGGATGTAGTATAGCAGCCTGAAGGTAAAGTAGTGCATCTTTGAATACATCTCGTGTGTATGATAAACATTACTCCCAGCTACCCATGTACTGATTCAGTAATAATTTATCTGACAGACAAGTATATGTCTAACTGAAACAATACTCATTTTGTAAAATTGGCTTCAAACTGCTTTGATAGGTATCTCACTTAGCCTCACCCACACCACTGATGTCACTGTTCCCATAGTAATGAATGTACTTCAAAGTGGGGAAAGAGAGCAGACTATTTAAAGAATAGAAATTGGAGAAAAATTTAAATGAGAGTGATGCTCTATGTGTTGG
This sequence comes from Pezoporus occidentalis, assembly GCF_034315485.1. Lineage (NCBI taxonomy): Eukaryota > Metazoa > Chordata > Aves > Psittaciformes > Psittacidae > Pezoporus > Pezoporus occidentalis. The sequence goes on from NW_026916336.1 coordinate 2,583,859, forward strand.
AAATTTTAAAAGTTCTAAATATTTCATTTTTTTAAAATATGAATGAATATTTTTTAAATCCATTTCAGTCAAGCATGCATGCCCTGAGACTTTCCAGACTTCATCTTGGCTTCTGTGAGTAGAGGAGAACATCCTTTCTGAGTCTGGATGGGCACCATCATGAAGGTCTTTACAGGATCCATCCTTTGAGGCATTTTGGCCAGAGTGGCCCCATTTGGCATGCTTTTAATGCTGACTTTTCCAGCAGTGCCAGTCACCTCTTCTTGCCCTTGATTTCAGTGTCCATTGTGGGTGGGAATTCTCAAGGTAGTGAGTTATCTAGTCACTGAAGCATCTCAAATCCCAGACAGCTTCAGTAGAACGATAGACTAGGTGCACCTTGCTCCATGACTTCAGCTCATGAGAAGTAAGCCAATGAAGTGACTGTTACTTGCTAAAGTAACTGTGAGAACAAGAAGAAAAAAATCCCCACCCCTATTTCATCCCTGCGATACAGGCTGCTCTGCTTATTTTAGGCTGTGCTGAAACAGCTTCCAAAGAATCCTGCTGGCAAGCAGAGTTTGCTACCTGCTTGTGGTGTGGTTAGCAAAGATCTCATTGAAGAAGTGCATGTGCCAAAGGTTTTAGGATTATATTTAGGAAAAGATGAACAGGGGTATTGCCTCAAGCATGTAACCTATCTAATGAGAGACCACCTAGGCCTTCCTGTATTCTGACCTCTGTTTGATTTTAATACCTTTATGTTTATTGAACATCATCTTCGTATCAGCTGACTACTTACATTACAGTGACAGACCAACTAAAACTAACATCAGGTCATGCATGCACTGTCATCTCTGAGTAGAAATGTGTGCACAGGTGTGTCTCTCAGCTGTGATCACTAGCAAGCATAAACGTGAAAATCTGTCTTTGTTTCCTAGCTCTTTTGATGTCTTGGGCAATGTTGCTTTCCTGTTTGGGAGATCAGGTTTTGCTGCATCAGGTGCACGTATGCACATTTTGAGACTTCCTGGAGTTCTCCTTGTCCTGCTGCAAATCCTTCTGCTTGTCACTGTTCTGGCTTGTCAGTTTAGAAGTTTTTACTGGTTTTAGCATCCACTGTTCTAACTAATTGGTGTATCTTTTTTCCTCCTGTACTGCATGCTGATGACTGCAGGGAAGGATGGGTAAGTTTCTTTTAATGTTTCACGTTCTAGCTGCGGTTGTGAATTGACTCTTTGAAAAGTCCTTGAAACTGTCTGAAAATCCATGGGGTCCACAGAGTACACTTAACTCCAAAGTGAGAAAGTTATTATGTCTTGACAAATTACTGATCAGTTGAACTGCTATGACTGACCATGTGAAACTAGTTTAAGAGAACATGGTTTTGCCTCACAGTTGGAGGGAGGAATGTGTTTGTGGTCAGCTGATATTCTCTAAATCTGAGTTTCAGGAACTCAATACACTTGACCATGTGCCCTATTTTGCTACAGAAGGAATAAGGATGAAAGGTTTCACATTTTGTATCTAGACAAAGACTCTTTCAGGCTGCAGACTATTCAACTAGCTGATAAACATTTAGCTGGAATTGATGTGATTTGGTACAGATGAAAACCTTCTCAGTTTCTGTCCTGACTTGCTCAATCAACTGCTTTTCATGCTAGCTAGAATACCACTAATTAAGATGGTGCCTGTGGGAATGTGATCTAAATCCCTTTGAAGACAAAGGAAACATTACCAGAGCCTACTCCAAGTTTCTCTTCTTCCTCCTATCTGTTGCCTTTAGTCTCCTGGTATAAAAAAAAAATGGTAACTTTGTGGTTTGGTTTCTTTTTTTTTTCCATTTCAGTGAAGCAGAGCTGGTATTTGAGGAATTTGCTCGTCAAGGCATAAAAGATATGGCTGATGATGAAGACAAGAATATGTCCTCAGCTGATGAGTGACTAAAAGAACAAGCTGCCAGAGAAGATACGTAGTCTGGCATCAATTAGAAATGTTAGGACCTAGGTTTCTAGTAAACTGCATGTTCTCAGTGCATGCATGGTCTTCCAGGGATCAGCCCTGAGGTCAGTGGACATAAAATTATCTCTATTGCTTATTAAAAGTTTCACCTTTAGAGGAATGTAGCAAACTCAAGACCTGATGCTTACTTGCGCTACCAGAGGAGGACAGGGAAGGCTGTTGCACCATGACTCCTGCTTTCAGAGCTACCTAATAAAAAGCTTGGTTGCTTTCAGCACTGCTGATGGTGCTGCTGCCTAGACTTACTCTGTGTCAAAAAGTCTCTTAATTTTGAAATGCTAGTGAACCAAATCCTAGTCTGGAAGGCTGGCTTGCAGCCCTTGGTGATTTACTGAAGTTTCTCAGTGGACTGTACAAAACTGATTTTATTTCCTTTTGGTTGCTTTTTTGTTTATGCGTTACCAAACTCATCTAGTGAATATCCTCACTGACCTTGCACCCTTTACTGTGGCTTACATCCACTTTCTGTACCATTAAATTTCTTGCAAGTTATCTTCCACAGCAGCTATAATGCTGAGATACAATATTAGCTTTCTAGCAATGTGCTTAACAACCTCATTATTAAAGATGAGAGAAATGTGCACTATTAATTCCTTAACAGATCTCCCTTTATATAACCCCAAATAGCAAACTGCAAGTCCAGACTGATCCTGTATGTAATCTAATTTCCTGTATGCAACAGTGCTTCAAAAGAGGGTGCAGTAAAATTAAGGAGGAAATTACGGGGCAGCCTGCCCTGAAGAGCTTTTTCCAACATACATCTTCCAGAGGTTGGGTTATGCTTTAAGAAATGAGATTGTATTCTGCAAACTTTGTTCTTTCTTGTTGATCTGGATATTCTCATTATCCATGTAAATGTCTAACCCTTTCCTGAATCTCACTTAGATTTTGGCTGAAGTGAGTTGCATCAGCTAATTACATTTTGCATGTAAAACAACTGGTGTTTTCTTTCTCTTGTTTTTGCTCTAAATCTCCTTTTCAATGTCTCTGGTTTAAATCTGGAAAGCCTGAATGTAGGGCCTTACATTTTTAATATAAACTTAATTTTCCCCCCTATGCACCGGAAAATGGAATTAAGAGCTTTTCACTTAGTGAACAACGATGCGCTTTTCACAGAGAAGAAAATGAAGGAGACATTGAGATGTCTGCTTCCTCCCGGCAGGAGTGGGACTGCTGCTGAAATCCTGCTGCAAGCACGATGCGTTTCCGTCCTGCTTCACACTGCAGAGGCTGACAAACCGAGCTTGCCCTCTCTTTGGCTTAGGTTACTACTGGTAACTGTGACAAGCTAAAGCAGTTGAAGAAGTGTGGGCTGCACTCTGGTATTTCTGCAGAATCACTCTACATACAGGCCTTGTTTTCTGAGCAGAGTTTTGTTTATTTTTTCTTACAGACTTCATCATGGTTACAAGCCCTACTTTTACAGATGGGCCAAAGTCATTAACCAAACAGCTTTGTGTGTGGCCTCTAATACAAATAGATTGGGTTAAAAGTTAAGCCTTCTCCTGTTTGTTTCTGTAAACTGGTCTCGATTAAGATGAATTAAGACCACAGCTGATTTCACAGTTCCATCAGTGTTCTCACCCAGTACCACCTGGAACTGTGTTTGGTTCCATTAGTCACAATTGTCTCACCTTAGATGAAATTGCAAGAGTTGGTATGTTTGCTCTGCTCTTTTCTAAGCACTGTGTGCTTTGCTGCTGAAGAGACCCTGTGGCCATTTTCAGGTGTTTATGGTCAGTGTAATTTGTACGATTTCAACTTTGGCTTTTGGAGGAGGACTAGGCATTTTTCACTTGGATTTCTGGCCAGGCTTTTCCAATAACTGTCCTGGCATTTTTATTACCAAGTTCTTTGTGGCTTGTGAAGAACACACCAATGCAGTAAGAATTGAACAAATTGCTCTTTGTGAATATGATGGTTTTGGAGAGCTAGTGTTTAGGATTTAAAGATACTAAGAAGAGGTACGACAGTCTTCTAGTATTGCTTCAAAGTGTGGCTTCTTCCACAGAGCTGTTTGCTTCAGTGTTCCTGGCTACTGCACCCATAGGTATGGGACTAACAAACTTAGAGGCCTGATGCCTTTTTTCTTTTTCCTTTTTTCTTCTTCTGTGTCATCCTTGTTGAGGTACCTCTCATTGACTTTCAAATTCCTCTCAAATTCATCTGTGGTGATGACTTCTGTAAGCTGTGTAACAAAATCACAGTGCACTCTGCTGTGCAGCAGGGAGGAGTTGAAATGGTTGTTAACCTGTTCTTTTGCCTGGCCTTAGGAAAGCAGTTTCAGACATTGACCGTTTGTTTAGCCATGTTGGATGTTTGCTCATTTACTCAGAGAGCAAGGGCTTTCTGCTGGTTCCTCCATGTCCTGCTGCAGGCCAGGTTAGACTTGTACTCTCCTGCCTTTCAGTCAGCAGAAAAGAGGTCTCTAGCAGGAACTGTTTGCCTTTTATCTTCCCTTTCTTCTGGTTCTGATGTTGTGTTGCTCTTCCACCAAGTAAGACCTGTAGCCTGCTGCCCCTGTTTACAGCGGGGGGGGAGTGATCCAATTTCCTGACCCTCTGCCTTTGATGTGGTGGGACTCCATTTATAGAAAGCCTGCCAGCTCTGGGAGAGGGATGTGCCCTGGTAGCGATAGCATCTCTGAAACGTAAGTGGCCTCTGTGCTTTAGCTGTCTGCTGATGGACTGGTTTGGTGACAGATGCTTCCCCCTGGAACATCTTCATGAAATCCCAGCTGACATGCTCGGTAGTGTCCCATGACTGCAGCTAATGTGGTGTTACCTTATGGAACCCATGAGGAATGGTGTGGTGATAGGCCTAGTCAGGCAAGAGTGTTTCTCTACTGCAAAATACAGAGGCATTTGGCAGCAGGAACCAGTTTTGGTGCTGTATGTGATTAAAAAGATGCGTGAAGTGGAGGAGGTGCAAAGTACCTTTGTCTGCAGGAGGTTAGTACAGCAGATCTTACCTAGGGAGAGGAGGATTTAGGTAGTGTTTTATTAAATGGAACAATTGTAGTGCTGGAAACAACCTCGTGTGCTCGGCACTGAGATTCAAACTTTTGGACTCACCACCTCCCCGACGTCTGAGCTGAAACCCTTTTCTCTGGCTCCAAGCAATCATAGTGCGCTCGGGCGCGGCAGGGGCCAGTGTGAACGATGCTCGGGACCGTGCCCGTTCGCACCCGTGTCGGGGTGCGTGTGTATGGCCGGGGCCGGCAGCCTGCCTGGGCCCGCCTCTCTTCGCCTCAGCGGTTCCCCTCCGACATGCGCCATTGCGCGCGGCCCCCGCCAGAGGGCGCCGCAGCGACGGGACGGGCGAGCGGCTGCAGAGTGCGGCGGGAGGGGGCGCCGGCCGCGCCGCCCCGCACCGTGCAGCATGGCGGCGGCGGCGGGCGCAGAGCAGCCCCAGGCCGGGGTGGTCGCCGCCGCCAGCGCCGCGGCGGAGGAATCGTCGGACAGCGAGCCGGAGCAGGAGCCGGGCTCCCCGCAGAAACTCATCCGCAAAGTCTCTACGTCCGGGCAAATCCGCCAGAAGGTGCGTGCGGCGGGCGGGGGCCGCGGGCAGGGCCTCGGGCTCCGGCAGCGCTGCGGCCGGCTCTGCCTCCGCGTCTCTCAGCGCCACCGCCTCCCCTCCCGCCCGGCATGGCCTGCCCCTCCGCCGCGGAGAATGCCCGCCAGCGGTCCCAGTGCGCCTCTTTTGGAGTTGCCCAGGACCCCCCAGACCTCTCTCGGTTGCCTGCCGGGGGGCTCCTCCAGCCCGCCCCTCAGGGGGCTGCCGGCGATTCCTTCTCCACTCTCCCGCTTCTCAGGGACTTGCTGGTGACGCCCCGTCCCCCGCATCCACCCCTCAAGGACCTGCCACCGATCACCTCACACCCACCCCGTTTTCTCCGGGACCTGCCCGCCATCCCCTCCCACAGCCCCCACCGCCCCTCACGGACTCGGCCATTTTCTCGCTTCCCCTTCCCCAGCCGCCCCGCAGGGACATGCCGGCGACCCTCAAACCGCACCTCGGAAACCTGCTGACAACAGCTTCCCCTGCAGTTCTTCATGGACTTCCAAACCCCCAGATGCTTCTCAGGGATCCCCATACCTAACTGCTTCTTAGGTGCCGGTCAATAGCTGCCCCCTAAATGCCCTTCAGTGTATGCCAGTGACCCCCTAACTTCCCTCGGGCTCTTGGAATTGTCCCTAGCCACCCTGCAGGTAGCACTCCCAAACTACGTCTCTGGAGTCATGTAGGAACCTTCCCAAGAGCCCAGCTTAGGCCACCTTCTTCCCAGTGCCTAGGTTCAGACGTGCTGGGGAGCCTCTCTGTCTTAAGTGATCAGTGTGCCCAGGCTGAGCGGGCCCCTGGCTTACCTCTTTTCTTCCTTGCTTTCTTCACCTGCATTATTTTCTTGGAGTCATGGAAGTCAGATTTGAGCTGCCCTCTATTATCTCATATATCTGACATATTTGACCTGTAAGGGCATTCCCAGGCCCTGAAGTTGTATCTTCTCCTTTTTCCACATATCAGAGTTGCCGGGGGCTCCCCTCCTCACCTCCCTTTGCTTTCCCTGAAGGACCCTGTCACAAGCTCTCCACCACTGCCGCTTTCCTAACCCCCTTCCCATGGCCCTGTCGGACATGGCACGAGTCACTGTGTCAAAGCACTGTGCTTTGAAAGGTGCATCCCTCATGGTGTGTGCCTTCCTCAGCATCTTCCCATCCTTTTTATGGTTGCACCCCAGTTTTCCCTGTCTTGTATTGTGGTATTTTTCCTTTCTGTAACCATGTAGTCTCCTGTCTGGGCAGCAGTCTTATGGCTGGTTGGTCTTTGTGCCCATCTTTTTCTGCCCTACTTTGCCTCCCTGGTCAGCCAACAATCTTTTTTACCTTGCTTCCCTGGGCTGAGTCAGGTTTTACCCCTTTGTGGCTCATTCTGGAACAATAGTGCCGTTTTGAGGGGCAGGAACGGTGTTCTGCAACTGCAGCTACAGCTGTAGTTCCTCTGTATTGTTACTGTAAGAGAAGATGTGAAGATTTCCTTGAGCCTTAGGCTAGGAACCACCCACAGGGAGTTGCCCTGTTTTGTACTATTTTTATTATAGCTACATGATTTTTCTTTGTAGCCATTAAAATCCTGTATAACTCTTGGATAGTTGCGTGATATGTGTCTGCTTAGAAATACCAGGTTAAGTTACTCTTATGCCATCACCTTTCTGTTGTCTCTGGAGCATGGGCAAGCAGCTCTGTGAGTGCAGAAGGCTTGCTCAGTGTGATGCTGCTAGCTCAGTGCTGTGTATCTTGTATTCATAGTGAAAGAGAGTAAATATCTCTGCATGATGCAGTGCTGAAGAATTATTCATAGGGATCTTTCTTCTGCTGGCTAGTTTGCCCTGCTTTCAAACACATAATGTATTGTTATTCTGCTGCTCGTCATCATTATGCTACATTGGTTCCAGTTTTGAAAACCCTGGTGACAAAGTATGGTCATACATAAGGACCATGTGCTCGCTTCATTACGCATGGCAGGGCTGCTTCCTCCGTCTGTGCAGTGCTGCTTATGCTGTCACTCATGGAGTTAAGGCACTGAGGGTCTGGGCTGTGTGAGTGAGGTGGTTCTGTTGGCCACAACAGGAAACAGTGAAGCCCTCTACATGGGTTGGTATTCAGTGTATCAGGCAGATTTGAGCCATGCTGTAGCACCAGGTGACTTGCTCTAGTCTGCTGTGAAAAAAAAATAAATAAGCCTTTTGAGATCTTTTCCTATGCACAGGATGCTGAATATGAGAAATTTGTCTAGCTGGAGATTAAATGAACCTTGTGATTTCTTAATAACACTTGTGACAGGGGTCCCATGTGGGAAAGGAGGGAAGATGCCATAGTCTGATTTTAATACCTACATGATGGTGTCTGTGATAACAGCAAGGATGATGACTTTCTCAGTGCCAGAGCAGGGACTCTCGCTTACAGTGAGATGTTAGAGATGCTAAGTTAAAAGGTGCATTGGATTTTACTTTTGTTAGAGTGTACCAGAACATGTCTCCTTTTTTCTACTTACCTATTTGTCCAGTTTTACATACTTCCTGCATCAGCATGGCTGGAAAAAGCCTAAACCAGCCACTTGTACTATGTGAACATAAACATGTTAAGAGCAAGGATTATAAACAGATATTGTCTACAGCTATTAAGCCTCCTGTGTGTTAATCTGCAGAAGACCTTCTAAACAGTGAATAATTTTCTGAGTAAGCCCAGGTATTATGATATCAATGTTGCTTGTTGATGTCTTTTTGTTTCATCATCTTTTCTGCATGCTGCTGCATGTGTACTTCTTGGCAAGGAGCAAAAGCAACTTTGTGAGTAATCATAGCTCTGATGAGAGTTTAAGGAGCTTGCTTCCTCTGTGAAGGCAGGCCTAATTCTGAATTTGTCTATTGAGTGACAGAGTGCAGACTGTAACCTGCAGAAGCTGTTGGACAGGTCTGTCAGAGTGACAGTAAGAGATGCAGGCAGACTTTTACTGTGCCCTGAGGATATAAATCTCTTCTAACCAAATCTGCTGCTGTAGGTAGCTCAGGACCATGCCTGTGAGTACAGTTACATCACCATGGATACCTACTCTTAGCACAGCTTCAGTGTGAAGTCAGCTGTACCCATGAAGTTCCTCAGAATTTACTTGTTTGTCAGCCATGTTGAAGATGCTTTTTCCGTACTCTGGTCCTGTCATCTGTTGATTTTCAAGAAGCACTGTAAAATAAAGCTGCTTGCTTACAAGACCCTAAAACTTCCATGAACTTGTTTCTGAGCCCACAGGTTGCCCAGGTGTGTTTGACTTAAATACATTGGTGTGGTAATACTGTGGGGCAAATGCAGTTGTTTGGATGTATGGGCACTGTGACTTTGTCAAGCAGTGTCTGAAGGCAAATCATAGCTAATATCTGTTTAGCTGAAAAATCTGTCCCTTGTGACGATACAGGGCAGGGGAAGGAGTAGCGGTAAGCTGTGTTTGGAAAGTGAAATGTACTATGTTTTAATGTACTTGGGTTTAGCTAGTAATATTTTTTGAGGAAGAGGAGAAATATGTTTAGTAGTCTCTTTATTATTCTGGGGAAAGAAGGATACCTTTTATGATCACGTGTAGCTGCTAGTATAACTGTTGTCGGCAGAGGCTGCAGCCATTTTGAGACCTGTCAGACTTGTACCAGGATCAAACTTCATAGTAAGGTGCTTTTAATCCCGCTCCTCGTCTTAGACTGGCATTGGTGCAGCTAGAGATACTGTTCGTCAACTAAGATAAAGTACTTTTGAGTGGATGGGAATTAGGAAAGGGGTGAAATAAAGTAAGACAAGGATGATGTGTAAGGAGAAGCAACAGTTTCTAAGCTCCCACCTTCTAAGCAGTGTTTAGGACTCAGCTGGAATCAGCTAAAGTTGTAGTATCATCTCAGTTGTCACTTGGCATGGATGAAGACACAATAAGTCAAAGGTGGTCTTGGGAGATGAGGGTGTGAAACAGAGGAGCACTGCACCTTCCATGAGCTCTGACGGTAACACACACTTCCTCCTTTGCCCTGTGACCTTTCATTGCAAGCATCAGGTTACAAGCCTCAGAAAGCAAGAGTGGATGAATAGGACATGTTCTTGTTTCATTCATTAGTTAGTGTGATTTCCAGTATGCCAGCTTTGGTATGTCAAGACCTCTGTTTACTAGGCAGGATTTCAGCAATGTCCTTGCATGGCATCAGGAGGACTTCTTGTTTAGACTAATTCAAGTCTAACTTCTGTTTACTTTTATGAGCAATTTCTGTGTAACATTTTAGGTTTTATAACCATTTATCATTGACTTAAACTTTTAAAGACAAGGTTGCAATATATTATTTCAACAGAGTTGCAAACAGAGCAAGCAGCTCTCCAAAGTTTCTGGGATATTGGAAGCTGCCTGGCTGCAGTAGCAGGGATATGTCAGGTTAATTTATGTTATAAAAAGCAGGATAAATTAACTGGTATTAAGCTTTTTGCTGTGGTGTACAGACTGTTCAGTATCTAAACTAGCAAGTTTCCCGTTTCTGTGCTGTGCAGCAGTCTGTGATATAGATAACTTTAGCGCTATGGGAGGTTGTGATTCTCTTTCTGATTAGCAGCTTTGAGGTCTAGGAGCCACCCTGAAGCGTACAAGCAAGAAAAAAAAGGAGGAAGCAAAATGTTTCTCCTCATTTTTGTGCAGGTTTCCAGAACGGACTAAACGAGTTCTGAAACCTATAGTAGGTAGCATTAGTAACTGAGGAAAGCTCATTTTGTTTCTTCTTGTATTGCCTAATGGATAAAAGACCATTTTTATAGGTAAAGAAGTGTTATTTTTACTTCTGGAGGGCAAGCGTTCAAAAGTTTTCTGAGATGAGAGTGAGGAAATAGGGAAGTTTATTAGTTTGATACAAGTATTGAAAGAAGTGTTACAAGAAGCAATGCATTTCAGTGAAGAGACAATATGAAATAGATATGCAACAAGTGAGGAGGGGATTTTCAGTAATTTATGGCTTAATTCATGTTCTGGCTGTGGCATCCCCACTGACATGTCAGAATGTCTGGTTTTGTTATGCTGCCTTCTAACAGGGTGTCTAAAGAGGACATTTAGGAACTTCACATGTTGTAAATTGTAGTGGCTCATGCTTTAGTCCAGGTAGAAACTGAGAACTCTTCACTTAAAGAGGTGGATAATCACTGCAAAAGAGAAGTTCTTGTGATTGAATTGAAACTGAACATCTTGAGCACAGGTTTTATGAGCGTGAATTTTCTTGGATTAACACCAATCATACTAGTTCCTTCTCTGTCACTATGGAAAAAGGGAGGATTTTAGGCCACAATATACGGACGCAAGAATGTTTCTGTCTCTTAATCTACGCTATGTTTTGCATGCTCTTCTGGCTCAGCTGTTCTGACAAAATCTGGGAGGCCTCCCAGTGCTGTTACCACTGGTGTACTCTTAAGTTTTGCCTCACTGCTGGAGAGTTTTGGATGCTATGTGAAAGCAACAGCTGTTACTTCCTTTAAAAAAAAAAAACAACACATAAACCAACAAAACAAAGCACAAAACCACATACACTTGTAGCTTTTCTCGTTCTTTCTAACTATAGTTCAGGTTCCTGGAACCAAAACGCTAACATTAAACTGTTGCATGTTTTGAGAGCATGGATTTACTTAGACCACATTGCTAAGAAGTACGTTGTCAGGCGAGTAACTGTTCTCTCAAATTAGAGACAAAATAACGTGGGTATTAAAGGGTTTGGTTCTTCTTTAAAATAAAACTAAGTGAAATATTTAGAGTATTTCCTCCTACCCCAAACCTGTTGTTACCAAAAAATCATTGATATTTTTCTTTGGAGGAGTACTGGATTGTGAATGAAAACTGTAAAATGTCTATCTCAAGATTACCTGGTGAGAAACTCCATCCGAGTATACCATCCAAGACACTGCTTAACTTTACCTTCTTTAATTACAAGTCCAGTGGGATTCTTTCTAAAGTAGCAGATATACCTGCATTCTTATGAGAACAGAAATAAAGACTGGTTTTTGTATTCCCCATTTCCTTGAAAGCTTAAGGTTTAGAATAGATAGTGTCACAGCATCATTGGAAATTTCAGGACAAAATGCTGGCCCAAGTGAAAAGCACCTTCCTCTTGGAATGTGTTTTATAAAGGTTTCAAATGTACAAACAATTATTTAAAGGAATTTTTATTAACTCATCGCTTAAACCATTTGTTCCCTGCTTTTTCCTTACTAAGTGGTTATTGCTACTTGTTTCACTAAGAATTTATGTGTCTCTTAAAGAAAGATGTTTCTGTTTGATTCTGCAGACCCGTGGGACAGTTCAGCTTCAGGCAGACAAATAGCTGAGGCAGCAGCAGTGATCCACCTCAGCTGCCACCTTTTGTGGTTCTGTATAGCACGCTTTATATAAAGCACTCCAGAAAGCAGTGAGCTTACTGTGCATGCCTGATTCAGTAGTGCTGCACCCCTGCAGAAGCAGGCCAGTGCTTCCATAGGGTACAGTGCTTACTGTCTGGGCTACACGTGGAAATAGAAGCAGTTACACAGAGGAAGACATCCAAAGCCTGCTGCATTCCTTTCATCTGGAGCGGAAAAAAGGTGGCTTGTCTGGTTAAAACATTGCAACTGTTAAGTTTGGTAGTTGATTAGTAGGTGATTACTCAATCTGGGTTTGGCGAAAATCTTCTTTCCTCACAGTGTCGTTGCTATGTTAGAAAGTTTTACGTCTGATCCCTATTCTAATGTTGTGGTTTGCTTTTTTGAAGAAGTTAACACTGTCTTGCTTACATAATCTTTGCATCAAGCATATTGTGTTTCAATCTTGCAAGTTTTAGTCAATTTAGCTATGTAATATCCTAGCAGGGAGAGGTGATATCATCTCAGTTTCCCCCACAGGGAATTGAGATGCATGCTGCTTGTATCATATACAGAAAATCACATAGGACATCCCCAGGTGAGCAGGGCACTGAGGCAGGTGTCACAAGCTTTGGGGTAATGTCTTGACCTGGGGGACAACTGCCTTTGCTGGGTCTTGAAAGACAGGAGTGTGGCTGATAAAATAGTGTATTTCTTCTTCTTTGCAACAATTCTATCTCTTTTTAAGTGAAGAGTTTCCAGTTTCTACCTGGGCTAAAGCATGAGCTGCTATTATTTGCTTTTCAGTCTGCTCTCTGCCAAAGCAGGTCAGAGCTGTCTTTCAGAAGGTGTAGATCTATCACTGAGATCTTATTAGAAATCAGTTTTCTATGAACTCACACCAGCCCCTTGTGTTCTGTTTAGCTGAAAGTTAACAAAACGGTGTTCTCAGGGTTGTGCTGATCTTCCTTGTTGTTGCTGGTGCTGATCAAGATGTCTTGGCGTGGTCAAAGGTATTTGCAGGACATTAAAACAGGGAAAATGGAAAAACAAATTAAAAACTTTGGAGTATCCTTTAAAAACCATGTTAAATGGATGAGGAAAAAAAAACTTAAAAGCATAGGTTGTTTAATACATAAATATGGAAAATCTGATAACACCAATTGTTACAGATGAGATAAAAATAAATTCTAAGATACCTTAAGTATTAATTAAATGGCCAAAGGCCAAAAGTTGCTTTCTGCTCTCAATAGTGTAAATCCCATTGGAATACCAGTTGGTGTAAAAGGATCAGGATTTGGCCCTACATCTACCAGCCACTACCAAATAAGGCTTCTTGCAGAATTCCGTAGCAGAGTTGATGGGAATCCAGACACAGTGGGAGGAAGCTTTCTCCCAGCCTCCTCGACACAAGGGCAAAGGATTCAGTTTTCTTCCTAAAGGTATAAATTTTAACTTTCCCATGTCCTGAAGTCCTTGTACCAGTACTTTCTGCTGGCTTTTCCTTCCTACTTGGCCAGGATCTTCATGACATTTAGCAGAATGGGAAGGATGGGGTTGTTATGATTGCAAGGATGAGATCCGCAACTGTATTCTGGATGTGCTTTCCCTTATGTTCGCTATTCTTTGAATAGCTCTGATCTCGCCTTCCCAGCTCGATACACTCATATCAAATGGACCTGACATGCTGCTATGGTAAGTGTCTGCCTTATTCTACCTGCCTGTGAAGGCTTAGATGGGCAGTAGTATTTTTTGATAATAACTTGTCTCTCTCTGAATGTGTAAGAGTGTTACTTAAGCTCTGGTGGTATAGGCTGCAGCATTAGAGGGTTCTGTGTACAGTGCTGTGATTCGATATGAGATTATATTGCTGCGTTTCAGCAGCAAAGCCCTGTGCTTCTGAGTTAGTATAGGGGATTCCGTGGTGCTGGTGCATAGCTGTGTGCCAGAAATGGCTTGGAGATGGAGGTTTCACAGCAGGTAACGTGTTTTGACATTTTTTGTGTACGGGGAAAATGCCCTAAGGGGAGGGGATGTAGTTGTGCATATGTAATTTGAGATGGTATAAAAAATAGCAGCATATTTTCATGTTTATATTTAAATGTATAAAGCTCATGTTTAATTAGTACTCTCTAAAATTTTACTCTGTTCCAAAGTTTACAAGTAGCTTTTAAACTGTTGCTTTTTCTGCTTTGGTTATCTCTTTGGATGTATTTGAGCCCTTATCATCCAGTTTTGCTGTAGTCTGCTGGGATGACTTGAGCTTTGTGCTCAGTTCCCCTCTTGTGATAAATGTGCTTGGGAAGTATGCCCAGAGCCTATGGAAAGCATACTCTGAGGGCTTAAGCAGTTAGCGTGCCAGGAGTTGTCCAGCTACTAACTCATCCTGAATCAGTGTGCTGGTGTGGTTTTCATTCTCTCTTCTAAGTAGCTGACCAGAGTATTCATCTATTTTAAGTACTTCATTTGGAGCTCTCTAACTGAGCTTATTTTACCAGGGGACTGTGTGATGATATGCTGGTATGTTGTATTTCCTTTGCCATATATGTGCAGCCTTTCTGTGTGCTTTCAAATTTGTTTTTCTTTGTTAACTTGTTCACTTTAAGTCTGTGGTGCTTGTTCCTTTAGAAGAGAATCGTTCACAATAGTAGCAGCTGAACAGGATATTGAAAAGAAGCTGCGTCAAAGACCTTTTCTTACTGGCTGCAGCATTAACTAGTGAAGAATAAAGTGTATGAGTATTTGTTTCTCTGTGCCTAGGTAGATTCTAACTCAAGCTGTTTCAGCATTTTTTTTGATGCAAACTCCTGTTTTTCACTGCTGATCTGGGGAATAAGCTTGCATTTCCTGTTTCAGTGACATCTCAGATACGCTATCAGCAGCTTGCTGCACTCTGTTCTGGATTCTGCTTGTCTTAGTAGTTGCAGAGAGGCTGTACTGAGAGCAGTCAGCCAAGGCTCTCAGTACATACCCTCTCACTGGGTATTGCAGAGTCCAGCTATATCAGCAAAGCTGGAAGTTAGAAAAGAGGATGGATTGGGAGGAGGGTTGTTGGGGGAGATTTTGCAGGCTTTCGCATGTGCTGTGACCTGACATGGGTGCTTCCCAGTTTACAAAACATAGGTTATTAAAACAAAATGGTGTCAAACAACTTAGACTAAAAGCCTGGACAGTACCCCATTCATCAGTGGAGAGCTCAGCTCCTGTTCATTGACTGACAGCCCTAGCTTCTACTTTGACGTTGATTCCAGTGGCTGACCTCAGATTTTCTTTCCTTTTTCCCCTCTTCTGGAGTCCTTTTATTACTGTGAATACACATAATAGCTTGTCCTTTTGATACCAGTGGAAGAAACCTTTGTGCAGTTTTCAGTTTTGCAAAAGGCAAGTGCATTCAATGTTGAATTCCCAAACAGGGCTACACAACCTGTGTAGTCCTAATTCCTTGTGCTCCCCTATGGATCTGTATAGCTGTCTGTGTGTCCCATACTTAGAATTGCTTTGCTGATCCAGATTTCCCCCCTCCAAGCTTCCTGGAGTTAATTTCCAGGGTGTGACCACTGTCTGGTGGAAGGATGTTGCTCTCCAATTAGCTTGTTAACCCCTAGCCTTTTGACCTTTCGTGTCTTACTCTGTGGGGTTGTTTAGATTTATTCCTGTAGTTTCTGTGTTGGATCTACTGTATTTCATTTGATTTTTCAATAATTATTAGTTCCGTATTTTTGACCACAAAGAGCTTTTATTGAGCCAGCTACTAAAACTGTTTTACCCACAACAAGGTAGAGCACTCCTGATTTGTACCTGCTCCAACATGGCAGGATGCCATGTTGCCATGTTTAAGTGACTGCGGATCTACTTGCATCTTTTTTGCCAAGCTTACCTGAAGTCATTGGCTGGATGATGTTGCTGGGTGTCTGGGGATCAACTGCCTGTAAAATTACATTGTAAACATGTATAGAGATAGTCAATTCTGCATATGCTTTTCAGTTTTTCTCCTTCTCTGTGCATTTGGTGCTTTCTTTAGTTAGTTGTTTGTTGTTTGGCATCAGCACCCTGCTCAAAGTTTTATAGTACATACAAATAAAAATAGGCTGTGCCCTGAAGTTTTTACATTCTGAAGACACATGGAAAACAGAAATCCAGATGCTGAGGATTTTGGTGTTTGGATTCTTTAATGGCTGTTTAGATAGATTTGAATGATTTTCCTTGTACACAGTTCTTTTTCTGCATTGGAAAGAAACACCAGTGGATCAAAACTTGTGTTTCAGATACACTGCGCTTAGTAACTGCCCCTACGAATATGTCATGATCTCAGTTGTAAAATAGGTTGCATTGTTCTTCCTCTGTCTATATCGAATGCGGTTTGGAGCCTCCCTGTGCCAAAGGCCTCTTGCCAGCTTGGGTATGGTTGAGAGTTGTCTTTGCTCTGGTTAATAGGGTCTTGTTTACCAGATTAGGAAGTTGATTCTATCAGGAACAGTACTTCCAAATGGAGGCAAGAGGCTTAAGCTTCAGGAAAGGATGAGCTACTGCTGTGTTGCACACAGTGAGCAGTACTACATGCAGGAGAACAAGGGATGCGGTCTGAAAGTAGCTGAAATCTGATGTGATTGTTCTTAACTTTCTACTAGAATCATTCAGTTTATCAGTATAGAAAGCATTTAATCTGTGTAGGTTGGTGGGCTGATCTCCTGATGTGGGTTACTGGGTACAGAGGCTCCTCTGACAAGTAATGCTGAAAAAAATATGACTATGGTTTTGTGAATGACTACTGTTAATCATTTGGCTTCTTATGAGATGGGACTGTGTGAAAGGGAAGCAGTCAAGCACAAGACTCTCCCTGTATTAAAGTCCTTAACTTAAATCCTATGAGTTGTTTGAAACCATTCCCATTGAGGTCAGTGGCAAAGCTTTTCTTTGGTCATGTCAGGATTAGGCCTAAACCTGGCACCCATTTTGACAGGAGAAATCTGAGAACGTATTATTTCTTTTCCTAAATATCAAGTCTTAAAAGGAGATGAGTTGGGGGGAGGGTTGTGTATGGCTCACCCTGAACTGAACTTTTTTCTGCAGGAAGTTGCTTTTCTTCAAGGCCAAAGATAAATAGTGAAATGCTAGAAATTTCCTAAGACCTGCCTTTCAGCTGTCTAATCACATTCTTTGCAGAGATGCTTAAGACTCTCTGCTGTGTGCAGTGTTGCTTTAAATTGTCAGTTTGCTCAGTAACCTTTTTTACGCTGATTCTTAACATGATAAAAGGCGGTCACTACTGAAACTAGTAGCACATCATTTTAGGCTTGATCCGAGTTGTCTGGACATGGAGTGCCGTGCCACAGGACACACCATGCTGGAGATAAATGTAGCTGGATAGAAGGCAGTCTGGATATTTCCATCACAAACAATTTTTGTATTTACCCTTGATAGGATGCACATAATGAAACCTCATGATGTTTCAGGGCAGCAGTTTTTCCTGTGGGATTCAGTGTACACCACTAAAACTAGATGTGTTATGGGAGAAGTTATTTCACTTTTTTCTTGATAATTTACATGCCTGGTAATCTGATCAGAGAGATCTTAAATTAAAAAGGCTAGAGAGAGGCTGGTGAGCAGAAATAACTGTTCGGCTCCCCCCTTTTCTTTCATTTGCTGTCACTGCTGTCAGGTCCTTACCCAAGTTAATTCTCTTCAGCTGCATTCCTCTGCAAGTAGCAAGTCCTTTGGCTGTAAAATTAAAATAGAGGAGGAGAAAGGCAGCAATGTCTGAATCATTTTATAAAGTCATCTTGATCTTATCTCCAGCTCTTTCCGCCCAAACCCACCAAACTCTTTACTGAGCTGAGTGCCTATAAATAGAACAGCTGCTCTCGTGCAGAGATGGGCAGCTCTGAACCAGAGGCTTGTTTTCTCTGAGCAGTGCATGCATGCGAGAGCTTGCTTCTCACTGGTCTTTCATGTCTGAGTTATGTAGCTGTGAGGTTTTCTATAGATAGAGGCCGGCAAATGACATAAACTACTGCTTAGGGAGGGGCAAGGTGACCTCTGGGATCGTTGCCTTTTGGTTAATTAAAAAAAAAGAGGGTTCTGTTTTAAAAGAGGAATGGAGGAATGTACGTCTTGTGCAGAGGTGAGTGAGCCCTGCTGAGGTGCGGGGAGCTGAGCAGGGCAGGTGGGAGCAGTGGGAGCTGAGGAAAGCAGAGGTATCTTTCTGCTGTGAGTTACTGTTCTGGTGGGCTGAGCAGGAGTTTGAGCCGCCAGAGTGCTTCTGGCTGAGCCTGGGGAATGAGAAGCTCTGGCTGACCCCAGTTTAAGCATATCTGAATAGACAGAGCTCTGAAACCTCCTGCAAGTTATTTTTTTATTAGACTCCTGGCTGACTTGATATCTTTGGGCTGCATCCTGGGAGTCTTCCCCAGGATTTTTCGTTCCTCTTGGACTTCAGGTCAGGGCTTCGCAGAATTCAGTGGCTACTTTTCCCTGTCTCATTTCTAAACTTTATGTGCTTTGTTCAAGAATGTTCTGTCTTAATCTGGAAAATCTCTTGCTACTGTTCCATTTTCTTCCCTTCAGAAAGAACTGCAGAAATGTATGATTTCTTTAGCATGGTGATTTAGATGCTGTTGCTTTGCATTTCACTTTGATACTCAGGTGCTGGAGGATTAAGGAACTCATCAGAAAGACATACACACACATGCATATTCCAGCAGGACTCCACAGAGTTAGTAGTGCTGTTTGTTCTACTTGGCAGATGGGAGATGGGTACACGCAGAGTGAAAATAGCTTTATTGGGGTCTTGCAAAAAGTCCAAGGCAGAGTAGGAACCTGAATGCAGATGGTTTGTGGTTCCAGATGATTGCCTTCAGCTCAGGCCTCGCCTTCAGGGTCATTTCCCCAAGGGATACTGTTGGGTCAGTCTTTGAACTCAATTTTCCTTTACACTGAAGCTTTAGATTAAGATCATGGCCGAGTTTCATATTCTTTGCATGACACCAGCTCTAAGTTAGTTTAACATCCTCTTTCTTGGTATTGCTATATAGTGTGTTTGACTTGTGGACCCAAGAGCTTCTCCCAGATGACTTAGGGCATCTTAAGAGTGTATTCTTACTGCTCTGTCCCTGCTGTGACTTGTGGAAGATGTGTGCCAAGATGTATTTCAGAGTTCTGGGGAGCTGATGCGGGAGATGGCCATTTTTTGATATGAGCTTAGTCTTTGATCACGCATTTTCATTATCTCTTTTCATTTTGTTGGAAATACTGTGGAGTTTGATGGTTCCTGGTTGAACTACGCACACTGAGCTGGTGTTTGCCTGAGCACTGACAGGTGCTCCTGCCAAGTGTGCAGGTGGCTTTGTGAAACAGAACACTGGGAAATGGTGAGATTTGGTGTTCGCTAGCCTTGGAGCTGGCCAGGTCCCAGGCTCCCAAGGTAGATGAAGCTTCTTTTGGAGGAGATAGGGGAGCTGTCACCCTTGTCTCTTTCCCAGCACAGTGGAGGAAGGTAAATAGTGGCTCCTATGGCTGGCAGCTCTCTTTCAAATGCAGAGGTATGCGGGAGCCCACTCCTTCCCAGCTGATTTGTGAGCAGGGGCATCACCATGGTGGTCCAGGCCCTATGATCTCTCAGGCCAGTTTGAGGACAGCTCAGTGGAGCGAGAGAGAAGCACGTATTGTCAGACGGATGTTTCTTCTTGGAGTCAGCATTTTTTTCCAAGTGCTTTTTGAGGAAACTTTGAGCTTGGCAAAGGCCAGTGTATGTGTGGAAAGTATTAAAATCTGCAGCTGTTTCAGAAAGGAAAGACCCACATTAGAAATATATATAGCATTTTTAAAGCAAGCTTAGTGCCCTGGAAAGGATTTCTAAAATGAACTAAACCCTGTGGATCAGTGAGAGTATTTATTTTGTGCTCCGTAGTAGCCTGGCAATGTGCATTTAGCACTGTGTGAACTGATACTCATCAGTGACCTGACTGTTACAAATCTGAGCTCCGCTGAGACCTCTGGTACATTAAAGCTGTGTAATTTTCCTGGCATCAAGATACAGAATAACCTGTCTTACAAGATTGTTGGACCATTTGTTTCTTGTGTTTTAACTGTGTATTTATCGCGTTGGGCTCTCTCAGCAAGAAGTGGGCTCCTGGGAGCTGTTTCCTGGGGAGAAAAGTAGGTTTCTTGTGGTTCTGAGGCATGACTTAACACCTTTTGCAGTTCCTAGGCAATACCCTCAGTTAGTAATTTGGGGCTGAACCCTCAGCTCTGACTTTTGTCTTTCTAAGCTGCAGTTCTTGAGATTATTTTCATGCAGCTATTCCAGCAAAGGAATCTATTTGACAAAGTAGAATGAAGTGCATGTGGATGAGATATATACCCCTAGGTATGCATAGTATGTGAGCAAGCGTATGGGACTGTGTATGCTGGTGGTATGTCAATCTAGTTATAAAGCAGTTAAAGGGAAAAAAAAGAGGCAGTGTGCGTAGACAGTTTTGGCACTGCAGCCCTGGGAAATGGCAGGCAGCCAGAGAGTGCTGAGGCTGGGCCAAGACTATCTGAAGAATACCAAATGCTGAAGTTGGATATAGCTCCTTCTTCACACTACTTTCACTCTGCCTTGTGGGCCTGCAGCTTGCCAGCTCTGTGCCAGGTAGATGCTGATAATTTTGCAAGACAGAACTGGAGATAGGGACAGATATACTGTGGTGTGTATGTGCGTGTAATCAAATGCCTCTTAAATGAAAGGCACAATTACCCACAACTGAAATCTGACCACAGCAAGTTTATCTGTTGCACTCCCTTAGTCCTTGTTAGACTTTGAAATGCTCATTCAGTCATGAGTTCTTTATCTCTTTTGGTGTTAACACTGAAGATGAAGATAAAACTGCACCCGATGTGGGTTGTGCACTGTATGGTTTGATCTTAAATTTGCTCACTTTTGTTAGTGAATTTGTTAAGCACTTCCAGCAGAGGGCACTAAGATTATTGTTCTCAAGATTCAGTCTTCTTTGGTACCCGTATGGAGTGGGAGAGCATAAAAGATGCCTGTCAGTAAAATATGTGCTTCACTCTTCTCCTCTCCTTGTTTTGTAGACTATCATAAAAGAGGGGATGCTGATGAAACAGACCAGCTCCTTCCAGCGCTGGAAGAGACGATATTTTAAGCTGCGAGGACGAACACTCTACTATGCAAAAACTGCTAAGGTAAGGTCTTGACAATACACGAATCCAAGGGAAGAAAGTTAGTTGTGGGAGCTTTGGAGGCAGATGGGTGTCTGTGAGAAGGCAGCCCTCAATAGGTGAAAGAGCTCTGCTGTTTAAGCACGTATCTTCAGGTTTTGTAGTTAGTAGAAGATTCCTGTGTCTTGCCTCATTCTTAGAATCTTCGGGTTTTAAGTAAAGCATCATGTGGACATGGATACTGATCTTCTGATGTTCCAATCTCCCCCCTCCCCAGTACATTTTAGTAGGGAATGGGTTCTCAATCAATAGAAGCTGACAAAGAAAGGGAAAAATGTGAATGAAAAAAGTTCTTGATATAAATATGTCTCTTTTCACAAGAACAAACCCTACTTTTAAAAAAAAATCTTTAATAAAAATAAAGTTGTCATGTTCACTGCCTGAAGACAGGCAAGTGCAAGCCCCAGTGTATGGAACTAGATATCCAAGTCCTTCATGTTGTTGGTGCTGGGTTTTTCCTTCAAATCACATAAGGTTGTGACGGAGTCTGCTAGGCAGACATACAAGCATGTCCCTTTAAGTCTGCTGCTTCTACACTGGATTCAGTAATTCATTGGGGTTTTGAATTTTTTCTTTCCAGTCCATTATTTTTGATGAGGTGGATCTGACAGATGCCAGTGTGGCAGAATCCAGCACTAAGAATGTCAACAACAGCTTCACGGTAGGCTTTTTTGCATTGTTTTCCATTCTTGCATCTTTCCGCCACATCTCTTCTCTTCTGCAGAGCTTAAAAACATCTTAACAGTCTTTGCAGCATCTTTCACTTTAAAGCTACTTGTTTTCCTCATAACATCATAATTCATCTCCATGCATGTGGGAAATACCATGGGTTACTACATATAGTGCTAGAACTTTGCATTCAGGTATTTTCATCCAATGGGAAGATTTGGTACAAGCCATTTATGCAGTGGGACAGAAAAATTTGTTCTGCTGAGGGAACTGGGGGTGATACTGATGTTTATGCTGGAGATCTTGCTCAAGGAATTTAGTTTTCCCTTCAGGCCTTAAAATATGTAAACTTCTTTCTCTGACTTTATTTGTGTGTGGCAGTACGTGTGTTTTATATGCATACTATATATAGTAGCAAAGCAAAAGGAGGAACAAAAGTCATATAGAAATAACTGTGGAATTGGTTTAGAATACTTGTTAGATGTGAAATATGTTTGGAAATGTCATGGTGTCGCTGCTTAATTTTCTCCAGGCTTAGTAACTGGGACAAAAAATGTGTTGCTGAGGTGCAGGTGTTCCACAATCTCCATTTTGGGGGAAATGCCTGGTGTGCAGAAAAAAACTTTTAACAGCCGTGCAGGGTGAGTGTCAAGCAGCAGCATGAGCTTCAGAACTGGCTAACGGCAGTAACCTCCATGTAGCCTCTGAAGAGGTCAAAAGGGAGGGTGTGGAGAAAGGAAGCAGCAAAGTGAAGGGGGGAGCAGTCCAGGTAGAGGGAGGAGGCTGATACTATAGGTTGGTGACTTGCAGGTGGTGACCAAGGCTGAGCAAGTGTGCCTAGAGTTAATGCTTTAAACATCTGGCAAAGGATGTTTCTGTTACATAGCTGTAGCTTTTTGCTTTGCAGTACCTTTGCAAAGCAGCTATGGTGCCTACCCTATGTCCAAATGAAATCCCAGCACTTACTTAAAGTTTGAAAACATTTTCTGCATCCGTAATTGGACAAGTAAGAGACACACTTTGGTCTCATAGTGAGTAGAATAAGGTGTCAGTGTGTGTGCACAGAGAGAAGGATTCTGCAGTGATTTCAATAGGGGATTGCATTTTCAAGAATTTGAAGTTATTTACCTTGAAATAAAGCTTTTTTTTTCTTGGGTCTTGCTTCAGTTTTCCCATATACAAACAAAGACTGAATTTTCAGGTTACTTTTTTGCTTATTTTTAAAGCTGGGAGAGATCTAATCTCTGTCAGGCATACTGTGTAGGGACAGGAGGAAATGGTGTGTTTGCTGTCTGATTGCCCCATCTGAGTCCAACAATGAAGAGTTATTTCCATGATTATGGTATCAGGCTCTGCCTTCCCTAGAGTGTAAAAAGTATAGGATTACTTTGATGCTCAAGTAGCAGAGTTTGCACTGTCTCCAGATGATCACTATGTAATGGGGTTCAGGTAAACTTAATTAAAACATCTCTTCTCTTAATTTCTATCAACTTTTTCTACCATGGCTTGTAGAGAGGTTTGACTGTGGTTTACCCTAAGCTATACAATTACTTAGAAAATCAGAGGGTTGCCTTGTCTTGCTGCTGTTTGGTCTGCCACATCACTGCCATCAGTGCTTTGGATTCCTTGCAGTCTTGCAATTTCCTCTCGGTTTTCTTTGAGAGCACTCTGTTTTCCCCTGTATCCCTCCAGCTTGGTTATTTTCTAAATTCAGTGTTCTCTGATGCTTTTAATGTTTTTTATCTGTTTCAAATCAGTGGGACTTACTGAGCTTTTATCCTAAACCAAAAACTTCCAACATTTAGTGTTGTATAGCAGAGAAAGTTATTCTGGAGTTTTAGGTGTTCTGGTTTTCTTTTTGTTTCTGTGTTTTCTTCAATGGAGACTGGTGGGTTTGGATTTATGAAAGAGTGGTTGCTTTCTGAGGAAATTCATCCTCTATCCAGGCATCAGTACTGCTTAATGTATAGATTCTGAAGGTCAGGTTGCATTAATGACGCTTCTGAAGTACTAACAGAAGAGGTGGAAAGCAAACACTAGATAAACCACTCAGGAGGAGCAGTGTGGATCCAACACAAAGAGATAATAAGGGTGACCAGTCAGAGGAGAAACTGATGAACAGTACATGGAGAGGCAGCACCTTGAGAGAAGAAAACCAGAGCATGGAGCCAACAAAGGTTATATCACATAAACAGAGGAATAAAGGTTAAAAATCCAGCTGTCAGTAAGCCTTTTATGTAGGACATAAGTCTTGACAGCTGATTTGTTTGCTGTTAGCAGACAGCAGAGGAAGAAGAGCGAGTATTACAACACAGACCTCTTTCTCTAAAAAGAAAAGTGTGTAGTACAGGTTCCACTGTTGTTTACTTAGTTGATCTTGCATAGATTTCTTCAGTAAGTGTATCCTGTTTGGGGACAGTTTTCAGGACTGCTATCCAGAGTTAATGGGTATGTGACTATAGAATGGGCTGGGAGTATGTGACTAGGGACATCTTTGAGCTTAGGATGTCATACAGCTCTGTCCCCTGAGAGGTGTAAGGAAAAGCTTTAGCTACTGTTCCTTTAATTCAGGTCAGGCAGAGTAGCTGCAGAGTTATTTAGCAGGAAGCCTCTGGGGACAAATCAGATAGGAGTCCCATGTCAGGCTCTCTTCTCTCAGGACGACTGTAGGTGTAATATTTGCTGCTTCTGTCACGTCTGCCACTGGTGTCCTTCTAAGTCATCTGTCTAGAAGGTAAATTATTTTGGGATGTCTGGGCTGTAAGTAGCTGGTTCTTTATATGTATGGCCCGTAGTACCTGGTGCATAGATGTCTCACCCGTGGATTTTCCCAGGACTGCTGTCCTTCACAACACCTTAGAGAGGATCTGCTGGGGTACAAACTCAGCCATCACAGAATCACAAAATTGTGAGTGTTGGAAGAGACTTCTGGAGATCATCCAGTCCAACCCCCTGCCAAGGCAGGGTCACATTGAGCATGCTACACAGGGACGTGCCCAGGCGGGTTTTGAATGACTCCACTCTGGTGAGCCCAGGGAGACTCCACGACTCCCTGGACACCCTGGTCCAGTGCTCTGCTACTCTCAACATAAGTAAGTTCTTCCTCATTTTGAGGTGATCTCCTTGTGATTTAGTTTATGGCCACTGCTCCTCATCCTGTCACTGAGCACCACTGAGAAGAGTCTGGCACCATCCTCTTGGCACCTGCCTTTGAGATATTATATGCATTAATGATAACCATGTTGTCCTGGTACTTTAGACCCATTTATTTCAAAGATAGTGATCAGCTTTTAGCCTGGATTTTTGCCATTGATGTGTGCCTACATTTGTACTCGTTATGAAAGAGAGAGCAGCAGCGTTGGATGGGTGAGATCAAAGCCTGACCCTGACTTCTGAGCAGAGCTTTCCCAGCCACACCCTGTGATTTCTGAAAAGCGGAGGATTTGGGATCACACTGGGTGCCCTGGGTCTTTCCAAAGAGACTTCAGCTGTTTTCATGAGCAGTTTTTTCTTGGACAGTGCAATTTTGCAGTAACTTGATTTGTGGATGTGCTCACCTAATGCGTTAGCCTGCAGTTGCTTTAGGAGCTTTAAAACAAAATGCATGATGAGGATGAGTTCTATACTTTGAACCTACAATAGTTTTTGATCCAGATCATTCCAGGAAGCCTGGGATTTGGAGATACAAAATGACTTCTTTACTTGTATTATGGACCTGAACTATCCAGTATTCCCATTCTAACCTGTGAAGCCTGTGAGGTTTGGGGGGCACCAGTGGTTCTAACTGTTGCTCAGGCCAGCACTTTGCCATCACAGCTGTCCCCTCAAGAGTCTGTGAAAGGACTTTGGGACATTTCCTTAGGCCCAGTTTTGTAAGTATTTGTGGGTGGAGCAAATTCTTACTCCTCAGGTTGTTGGTGTGTTGCCTGAAGATCTGCCTTTTTCTAGAAGGTGCCAACTGAATTAAGCCTGCTGCCTTCAGTGCAGTTGGCACAGCTGAAGGAGTGATCGGTTCATTGACCCTTTCCTGCCTTGTGCAGGATTTGTGTAAAGCCAAGGGGGGGAAAAGCCCCTCAAATATCTCCAAAACCCTGACTAAAAAACACCTGTCATCAAGAGGAGAGGGCCAAGGAAGGACGTTAGATCTTTCCAGGTACATATTTTGCGTATCAGTATGATTCTCATGTGTTCCAGTTACTGCTAGCAAATGGTGATGTGGTGGTGTGGACTTTTGCCCTCATAATTCACATAACTTGAATTGCAACATTCACTTCCCATCCCATTTTATTTTGAGCTTTGAAATCCCATAGGAGGAAGCTCCTCTCTGTGGAGGGACATGTGTAGTTTAATCTTTCTGATGCTTTAGTTGAAGTGAAGCTCAGTCAGGAGCTGTGCTGCTGACCCCTCCTCCCTAAAGGCTCTTCACTGGAAGAGGTGGAGCCTGAACTCCTCAGCTCCTGTAAACCCTTTTTTGTTGTGAAGTACCTCTCAGCTCAGCCGCAGACAGGAAACAGCATATTATTACAGTCAGTGCCTGCCTCTCCACTGCCGTCAGAAGGAAACTTATCCCAGCTCCTCCTTAAGCAGACAGCTAATCAGCTTGTGGCAAGTGGAACATAGCTCAGGAAGGCTGACCACAAGAGGAGACTAATCCTATTAATCGAATGTCAAGCAATCTGTTCAGGTTCCTTTTTTTTCTGAGGGAGTAGGCTGCTCTGGACACTAGATTAGAGGAAGATTGAACATGAAAGGTAAGAGCAGGAGTCCCAAGTTTTCTGGACTGAGCATTGAGAACCATGGCACCTGTGGCAGCATACCAGATCATCAGGAGCTCAGGTTCTTTGGAATAAGTTTGCTATAAGCTCTTAGTGGTCAGGTGTTTGTCTCCTGTGTGGATTTATGTAGCTAAGTTCTGCAGCACAAGGGTAGAGGGAAATGCGTCTGCAGTGCTGTTGAAAATGCTGCACCCATCAGTTAAGAAAAACTGTTTATTAACTGATGATTCATCCTCATCAGTGGCACGGGAGAGAGGAAGTACTGAGATTAGAGTAATACCTCTCTTCCAGAGCACTTGTCTGTCTGGAGGCAACCCTGGTTGTGGTAGGTTGAGGAGCACGGATTTTCTGGTGCTCCTGAATGAGAGTGTGCTGTCATCTCTGAGAAGCAGTATTGATGTCATTCTTCAGCTGTATCGAAGCCTGAGGTGTGCTACATTTTTTTGTTATTACAGTGTTGTTACTTAGTGACTTTATTCAGTGGCAGAAATGCCATTTTCTGTCTTGTGAAGCTTTATTGTGACTGAACTCCTTCAGACTGTAGATTTCTACTGTGTATTGTCCTAGAGCTTGTTGATGCTGTGGAGAAATAGGATGAATCTTCCTTTGGGGATAATTAACCTTTCCTAAAAATACAGGGCAAAGAGCTTGAACTTCAACAGAAGATGGAAGTGCTGAGGATGCTTCCTGATGGGGATGTTGATGTCTGCAGATGCATTTCGCAATGAAGCGAAAGTGCCTTTGCCTCTTCTGTGATTTTGTGTCAAGTTGAATTATTCGTATTAGTGCTTTTAAGTGAGAAGATCAGTGCTTTTTAGCAGAGAATGCACTGAGAATGCATACTCTGAAGAGTATGGTTTTGAGAGAGTGAATATCACTGCTGAAGCTACATGTTAGGCAGAAAGTCTTCTGCTTGAGTGTAGTGCAAGAGCTGTGTGCCTGTGAGGCACTGTTGAAACGAGAACCCAGATCAGAGGTTATTGTGCTGGTTTGAAACAGAAGCTTCAAGAAAGAGCATGTGACTTAGTTTTATGAGGAGAATGAATATAAGAACTTCTGTAACAAGCTGTTTGCAGAAAGTCAGACTTAGACTTCGAGCTTGGGCTGATAGAGATCAGGGAAATCTGCATGGTTTGACACTTGCACAGATTCCCCAAACTGCCCTGTGTGGCCTCAGCTCGTCAAAAAAAAAATGGGCTTGAACAAAAAGATGGGCTTGAATGCATGCAGCAAGGAGTCACTGGGCTTCCCAGGGAGGGAGGGGATCTTCCTCTGCTGCTTCCTCAGCATGAGGGTGAGGGACCCAGATGGAAGATAGCTTTCAGAAGTGGGCAAAAAGACTTGCTGTCTGGGGACATAGTTACACAGGGGAGTCATCAAGTGTCCTGATTCCTCACCTTGCTCCTTTGTACACAGTCACGGGTTGCCTTATTGAGGTTTGGAGAAGCGAACGATTGGAAAAGAGGGATTTGATAAAGGGATGGTTCTTTCCTCCTCCTTTTTAAACTCTCTTCTCTAAATTGGACAAAATCAGAGTGTGCATTGGAAAAGTCAGACTTTGCTGGAGGTTGTTGTCTCTTCCACACCCATGTGTGTACACATTCAGGAATTGTACACTCTCTGCTAGTGCTCTTACCCTGTTTATATTGGCAGCTGTCAGAATTTCCTTTATAAGCAAGTGAAAATACAAGTAGAGCCATGAATTACCATGTCCAGAAGCACTCTGCTGTTTTTCCCTCCCTCCCTTCATTAAGTGCAGTTCGGTCCCCATTTCCTGTCAGAACCACTGCAGTTTCAAAATAGTTTGCTATTTTAGTAGTTTGAAATACAGACTCAGTGCAGCCTTTTCTGCTTGAGAAAAGGCCCTTTGGTAAACAGACCATTCTGAGTCACTGTTAGTCAGTGAAAATAGTCATTTAAAATTCTTTCATGTCAAGGATTTTTAGGACTCTTAATCCAGCCTGCTGCAGGAGATGGTCATTAGGCTGCTTGCACAAAAGAAGGAAAAATGTGGAGAAAAAAACATGGAAGTGAGGGTAAACATGGAAGAAGAGAGTCTGGAAGAAGTTGCTGTGGGTGGAGCGATCTGGCGGTTGCTACTGTACATTACAGAATGACCCCAAAATATGCTGGGAGGTTTTGAGAAAGATGAGGCTACTGTAAGAGAAAGAGATCAGACTGAGCTTTATGTGTGTTACTGTTAGGGTAGATAGAGAGCTGGAAAGTGAAGGTGACTGTTTGTGAAGACCTTTTGTTTCCCTGGAGGGAAATTTACTGCTTTGAAATCAGTGTCTGTTACTGCCCTTGTGCCTGAACACTAGCAGCCTTTGTTTGATGATCTCTTTGCTCTTTGTAAGCTCCCTGCTGTGTTGGTGTTTTATCTACCTTCCTGGGCAAGCCTGAGGATTTTGGCATCTTCTCACCCTTCCAGGTGAGGACACAAAGGCAGCACAACCTGTGGTAAACAGGTAATTTGAGAACATGATGGGTTTAGTTTTACATGGGAGCTGCTCTAGAAGGAAAAGACTTTCTATGCATAGTTCCCTACTTCTGGTGCCTCTGATGGTTTCACTGCTGCAGTGTGCGGAACAAGATTTGTCTTTGCCTGATGATCCAGTGTGGAAAGCCCCTGGGTTCATCAACCTGTTGAAAGCTATTAATTTCCTTTTATGCTAGCTACCAGCCTCTTTTCAACACAACTGAGTTTGGGGGGCTGTGAAGAGCTATTACTAACAATAAGCTGTCAGTAACAGGTCACTTTCCTACCGTGGACAAGGTCTTTTATTGCTCAGTCCTGTGATTTATTAGCTGCTAGCTTTGACATGTATGAGCCCACTGAGACAGCAGCTCTACCACTGGGGAGCACTGACCTGCCCCTCTGTTCTTCATGGTTTTGCTTCTGTTTGAGCGACTAGGAAGGTTTCTCAGAAATATCCTTTACCTTCCCAAATGCACTGCCCTCTGAACAGGGTAGTTCTGTTTGGGAACTTTGGAAAACAGATGAAGGGATGAGTGTGTGAACCTGCTGCATGAAGTAGAGGGTGAGTGGATAAGGGAGCCTTGATAAGATACTCTGGTACTTGGAATGCCCATTTGGTGCTGCTCCATCCATGTAGATCTCTAGTGATTAATATGCATGAATTACCTGGGTTGTCTGCTAACAGTGCAAAGACCATGCATGTTCTAGGTTTTGACTTCTGTTAAGTGGTTAGAAAGTCCCAAAATCCTCTCCTTCCTCTGTGCTCCTCTTACCAATTGCCAAGAACAGGAATGTGCCTTGTTTAGGAACAGAGTTTCCAGAAGCATGTAGGAATGTGACCCTGGTATGAGAGATGATAATTTTCCCAGGGAACGCTCTGTCTGGTCTGCTTTCCTGCTGCAGCACTAGGGAAGATAGGGACTGGGAGAAAGCACAGATGGAGGGTCAGCATGAGTTGAACTTGATCTGTGGGTACAGCAAAGTGGCAGTAAGTGCCAGTGCTCAGGTATGTGCTTGTAATGTGTAGCCCCATGGTAGATGAGGTACATATTGCAATACGAATGAACCTAATAATGTAAAAATGGTCCTAAAGAGACCACACCATATGCTATACTTATTTTTCTATACAAATGAGCTGTCCTGAATTTTACAGGTTGAAAATTAAGGTAAAACAGCCACGTGGAAGTTGGTGATAACATACCTGGTGTAGTGTAAGCAGAGATTTAGGCACATAGGCCTTTGAGGAAAATCTTGTTATTGCTATAAAAAAGGGCAGAATTTGACTCAGCGGTAAGAACATTAACAGTATGTTTTATTTGGTAAAATGCGAGTTTCATAGAATCATAGAATAGTTACAGTTGGAAAGGACCTTAAGATCATCAAGTTCCAACCCCCCTGCCCTGGACAGGGACACCTCACACTAAACCATATCACCCAAGACCTCGTCCAACGTGGTCTTGAACACTGCCAGGATTGGAACATTCACACCGTCCCTGGGCAACCTATTCCAGTGCCTCACCACCCTAACAGGAAAGAATTTCCTCTTTATATTCAATCTAAACTTCCCCTGTTCAAGTTTCAACCCGTTATCCCTTGTCCTATCGCTACAGTCCCTAATGAAGAGTCCCTCCCCATCATCCCTATAGGCCCCTTCAGATACTGGAAGGCTGCTATGAGGTCTCCATGCAGCCTTCTCTTCTCCAGGCTGAACAGCCTCAACTTTCTCAGCCTATAGATGAAAGGTGGTCATTGTAGCAGGAAATAAAGATCTGGCACTATAAAAATAAATATAAAACAGGTGCATTTCTTCAGTGTCATATGAAGAGCTTCTTTTTCCTTTCCCCTTCCAGGTAGCATCAAGGTTCTGAGGAAGGACAATCGATGCAGTTCTAGAGAGCTCTAACTGACTTCTGCAGTGAGTTAACAGAACTAAATTTCTTAGCAAAACGGGTGAAAGGTGAATTGCAAATCGGAAGGGGGGTGTTGTCTGTGGAGGAAAGCAAGCCTTGGTCCCCATGTGTCTAAGTCTTGATGCTTGTAATATTTCTCTCTTCCAAACTATAAAGACTTACTAAAATCATGCCACTTGTTGTCTAAGGCTTTCATGGCCTGATGCTCAATTCCAAATGGTTTCAAAAGCTAATATCAGTGAGGCAGGCATTCAAGATTTTGAGTGTAAAGTACTGGTTTCAGTCTGAAACTCATACTTTCGTTTGCATTTCTTCTCCCTTTTTCACAGTCTTCTTTTAACCTTCTTGCTGAGGGAGTAGCACTTGCTTAATCCACTCTTAGTCCACTTTTTCCTCTCTGAGTTCAACAGTCATATTTGTAACATGTAGGACTTCGCTGCTTTGTGATTCTTGCTGATGAGCACGAGCAAGGTGTTTTCACATATACCAGTGTTTGTTTCACTGCTGCTGTTGCTGGAACATGAGCTGAAATGGATAAGGTGGCTGGGCCCTTATAGAATCTCACCCAATTTTCCTTCCCGAGATTTTGTGTTCGTAGGATACCAAGAGCTTATTCCACTGTATAAAAGCAGATAGAGCAGTTAGCTGCAGATGGTGGATGTTTTTGCTGCCATATATGATTAAGCTGACATTTTCGCCTACACCAGCATTGTTCTGGCATCTTTTTTTTTTTTTCCTAGTTGCAATTCCTGGGTCTTTTGAGCACCAGAAATTCCTGTTGTTCTTGTACCCAAGTCATCAACTGTTTGAAAGGGGGGATTTATGGCTAGCACCTTTGAACATAGTACTATATTTGAACAGGATGTGAGTAAAAGGAAGCAGTCAGAATGAGCAGGTGTTCTCATACACCCAGTTTTGGCCACTCTGAGAAATGTATCTCATCAGAAAAACTATATTTAGTAAAGTTTTATGTCCCCTCTGCCCCATTTCCCCCAGCAGCATTTCTTCAGCCAGCTCCGTGATTGGGCCAGTGTGATCTTAAACTTGTTTTGCCGTCTTTTGTGGTCACTGATCTCACCAGATCTGCTCTGATAACAAACAGCCCCAACACATGCTTGGCCAGACTGTCACTGTTTTTGCTGAGAAGTTTCTGGGCAGCCAGAAAATGCTGAGAAGAGGAAGTGAGCAGAGATGATAACGTTGTCTTTGATGGCAGCAAGACCAGAAGATTGAAGCTAATGCTGTGGCTGTTGGGTGGAGGAAGGTTGCTCAATACAGCCAAACACGAAAGGGTGAAGTATAGCAGATTTCTATTTAAAATTTAGTCTAATGTAAGGGATGTTTTTGAGCGGCCTTTCTAATCCAGTTATTCACAGCTGTTCATTGGGAAAGGACATCCAGGGACATCCAGTCCATTTTTAGAACATGAAATGAGGAATTTTCTTTTGTTGGCTCTGTTGTTTGCCAGCTGGCCAGATTTGAAATGTCAGTAAACTAGTGTTAGTTTTGGACAGGGGAGTGTGGGTCCGCATGAGGGGTGGAGGTTAACAGCTGGCAAGGGGGCATGTGCTGTGTGAGGAAGAGACAGAGGAGATGAAGCTAAATTCTGGAGAAGTGATGCTGCCATGCATATTGGCACAAGACAGACAGTGAAGGCATGGCTTTTTTTAAGCATTAAGGCTTGTTTTGATTTAGAGTGAGCAGGCTTGCAAACTGAGGGTTTCTCTAATAGACCTGATATGGCTCGTATGCATAGAGGGCACATAACTGCCTGCAAAGGGTTGACCTAGTGAGTAGTTGATGGTTGCTGTAATTCCCACAGCTGGTATTTCTGGGGATTCATATGCAGTGAGGAATTTGTAAGCTAAACTGTCCTGATTTGAAATGTCTTTAAGCCTTCCTGCCATTCATCATCCTTATGGCTCTTCAGGATTGATTAGGGAGATCAGCAGATTTTTTTTCCCTCATGACTATTGTTGAGCTCTTTTCCTGGTCAGCATTTAGGTCTTGATAAAGTCACCATGTGGTGAGCTGTGACCACAGGTATCTGGGCATCCAGTTGTTGCTGAAGGGTGAAATCTAAAGAACCACACCCAAAAATTCAATAGCATTAGGCTCAGAAAATTGTGTTAGTTTTTAATATTACCTTTTTAGGAAGAACAGGCACTCTTCATTTACATAATTGCTCATATCTAAATAAAATTTTGAGCTGTTTCAGGGCAGGAACTCTCTGAGTTCTGCCAATCCCCAAACAGGCCAAAAATTCATGAGGTTATAAATAAATCTTAGAATCTTTATTGTGTTTTCTTTTTAACTCCTAGCAAGGCAGCCCCCATCCTAACTCAAAAGCAGTCAGATCCTTGTTTTTGTGTTCTCCGTTTATATGAGAACAAGAGGTCACAGGATGACATCACTGCTTTGTAAATTTAGAACAAATAAAAGGAAATGCTACTTCACCTAGTGCGTCGTCATCCTGTGGAATACACTGTTCCAGGATGTTAGTCTAAAGCTGTAGCCGGAACATGAAAAAATAGCTGGACCATGCTTGTTTCTAGCCACATTTGCCATCAGGGATAACCAAGTCTCGTGTTCCAGAGCATCAGTTCATCGTGGGTGTAGCTCAGAGCAAACACCCCAGGCTCCTTGACTGGGAAAGGACAACTTTTCAGGGGAAGATTGCTGTAGCTTCTTTTAGAGATGACAAGATTGATTTCTTTTGTTTGTTTGTTTTTGGTGTGAGATGTTAGATTGATGGTCAGTCTCATCTAGACAGTGCAGTGAATACCTTTCTTTCTCTGTTAGTATCCTTCAGCAGGTGAGTGTCTGGACATCACTGGCTCAAGCAGAAGGAGTTAAAGTGGTAGGATCAGTGTTTTTTTTCCCTGTGAGTGAGAGCATTTTTCTGTTAACCTCCTTTCTGCCCTTACTGAGGGCCAGTGTAGTAGCATGCCTGTTGCACATCAGCCTGCGCAGCAAGAGACCTGTGGCTGCCTGCAGTGCAGGGAAAGCAAGAGTGTCTTGTGCTCACAAGGTACCTGGCTTTGTCTGTTGTGTGTGTGAAGCTGTATGAAAGGTGAGGACTGCTGAGCCACTCTGCAAAGGAAGTGTCCCTATTAATGTGTTTCTGGATTCCTGAATAACCTCATTAAAATGTTTAATTGTAGCACCATTGTATGATAAGCAGGACAGGTTTGTATGGTTGCTTAATTTCCCCAAAGAATTGTTACGCTAGTTACATAAAAATCTTATCTGTCCTTCACAGTGAAGTCTGAATTGTTCCAATTTGTTCTCCTTAGAATAGGAATGAGGTTTGAGATTATATTCTTTTATTTCCCCTCTCTGATGATACCACTAAATCCCAATGTAAATGTTGCTTTAGAATTGACTCATGGGGAATGCTCTTCATAAATTTATCTTGCACAAAGTTACATTTTATTTGCAGTTTCAATTACACAGCAGACTCTTAATTCTGTGACTCTTCGTCTGGACAATTTAAGTATGAAGATCTTCTTGATCTTTTTATTTCTCCTCTTGTCTTACAAACTTTATTCTTTGTACAGATGATTCCCAACACTGAATATAGAGATTTTTAAAGTGATAGTGATGTAAGAAGGAATTAATGATTTTCTATGTTGGTCTCTCCAGTGATCCAGGAAGTCAGTAACTTTTTATCAAAGGAGTGTCTATATTTCTGTGTTTTATGACGATATTTGAGATTTCATGTCTTCCAAGGTGATTTAAAACTGATACTAATTACTTTGCATTTTCCTTCTTTCCTCTTTTTTCTCCCTAAAAAAGACAAAATTAGGAAAAGGGACATCACTGAACGGGAGTGATAATAAATCAATTTTACCAACTGTTTTAAATTACTTTTCCCTGTTGCCCAAGAGCATGCCAGTGGCTTGTTGAATGATCTGGTGGTTCCTTATAAAAGATGGCTGGTTTTGAAGAGATGAAAGGTCCTTGGATGCTTCATCTTGGGGTGTTTGAACTTTACATAGGGTACTGTTGTACAGATGCAATTGTAGATATTTTTGGCTTTGCTGCCCTGTGCTGTCTGAACAAATTATTTTGAACTTGGTTTTACTTCCAGGGAAAAAGCTCCTTCCTCTTAGCAGGACCTCAGAGATGTTGCTCATTCTTCTCTAACATAATACTGATTTTTGCAGTAGTGTTTCATGTTCTATAAAAGGTTTCTCTAGGGGAGCTGTTCTTACATAGCACAGTTTTTGATGGAAATGCAGTTAATCACCCACTTTTCCACTTTCACAAGGAAAAAGAAAGATTCCTGTGATTATCTTCTTTGGGAATAAATTTTATCATATGCAAATATTTAAAGGAAAAGTCAGGGAAGAGGGAAGGAGTTCTTCAAAGTTTTATTTTTAGAAAATTGTCAGTATTTATTTGTGCTTGATACAGATCAGGGCATTTTGTCCAAGGTAGAATGCTCGATGCCAAACCCCTGTTTCTAATATGAATGGACAGTCCTTGCCTTAAAAAGGTATTTGGCTCCATTCATTGCCTATGTTATGTGTCTGTAGCACCCTTTTCTACCCTTTTCTAGGTATTGGTAATGCCTCAGGGTAAAGTTAGTGTTACTGGAGGTGAATGCTGCAGTCTATCATATGAAAAGAAGTATATTCTGAAAATAAAAGAACTTAAAGCAGACTTTACAGGTGTGTCCTTTTATTGATATCACTTACACATTTTTTAGTGGACGCTCTGAGGCACTTCAGCCTCAGCTTGATGTTGAACTTCCAAGTTTTATGCTCAGCTTCAAAGGTATTTATTTTTAATCCGTTTCATGAATGATAGAGAAGTGAGAAACAGATTGGGAAGTGGTAATTAACAGGGGTTATGTGTTGAGGTGATGTGTGTGGTTTTTTTTAGTGTTCATTAGCAAAATCTGGTTGCATGCTTGCAAGAGCCACACGGGCTTTACCAGCCTGACACAATTTAGTTTGGTTTAGTCTGTTCTTTCATCTACAGATGATGTAGATGGGCTTTTTATGTACAAAACATGTAGAGGGGTGTGGGAGAGTCTGGGCTGCTGAAAGGTTTTAGAGTTTTAGAGTTGACATAAAGGGGAGCCTTTTGAGTTTTGTTAATGGTGCTCAACTTAATGCAGCTTTTTTTAAATCCAGGTCTTGCAAACACTTCGGTATTGGTCTGCTTTAAGAAGTCAGTTTGATGGAAATTGATACTGAAGTGTATAGAAAGAGACAGTGTTAGTAAGATAAGATAACTACAGTGTGGGAAAGAAAGACTTTTGTCTTAGGAAGAATAAATGTTGATTTATAGTAAAGTCTGGACCCCAGCTGAATGGGCCGGCCTGTGGACAGCAGACGTGGTCCTGTGGAGAGCTAGGGGCTTTTATTTCTCTCTGCTGCCGCCATCTGACTAAAGGAGAGCATTGGTGACGGGTAACGCAGAGACCTATCTGCTTTCGTGGGCAGAGGGGTGCTTCGGCTCCCCCCCCCCCCCATGCTTGTTTTCTACTCGTTTGTTAAAACACTGAACTGCTTGTTAAACACAGGGCAGCTAACGCGTGGGAATTAGCGCAGGATAGAAACACACTGAGGGCAGTATTTTTAGAGGAAGGAAAACTCACCACAACCTCAAGCTGCTAATGTTGGAACATCTTTTGTGTAATACGTGTAGAACAAGCCCTCAGGAAACGTGAGGTTTAAAAATACAGTGATTTATCTTTTGAATTGCTTATTTGATCTGTCTTCTAGGTTGTGTATTTTGTTTGGTTTCTCCCCTCTTCTCTGGTCATAACTCTAAACAGATTTTTAGTATGTTGTTACAGAGCATCTTCTCTAATTCATTAATTGTTAGAAACTGATGTATTTTACTGTTAACAAAATATTTTTATGTGTTGCCAATTTCAAAAGTAATCAAGTATTTAAAAAAAACTTAAGGTCTGCACATGTAATATACTTATCCTACTGCTCTGTGCTTGATTTGTGTTGTGCTGGTAGCTGGTTACAAGAGATTTCTTTAGTCAGTTCAGTGTTGGGAATGACAGCTAAAACATCTGTGGTTCTGTACATTTAGGAAGGAATTAAGTATGTTACGGTGAAAAACATGGTTGAAAGGTGCAGATACTTTCTGTTGTGCATCTCATTGCCTCTGAACACAGCTTCAGTAGCCTACAGTAGTATATTATAGATATTATAGATTATAAAGAGAATGTGTTCTCTTGCTGTCTCTCATTGACATGCCCAGAATGCACACTATTAATTTTCTCTCACTCTTCAGATTATCACTCCATGTCGGAAGCTCATCCTTTGTGCTGATAACAGAAAAGAGATGGAAGATTGGATTGCAGCGCTGAAGACTGTACAAAACCGTGAACATTTTGAGGTAATAAGAAAATGTGTTCCTTTGCACTCTGTGCTTCATCTCCTACCATTATTTAATCTTACTCAGCTTGGTTTGAGATTGGTGTCAGCTTCCACGAAAGTTAACAGAAGTTGTATTATTTGCTGTGATGGGTATAGTGTTAAGTCTTCTGTAAAAGCTATCCCAAATACACTGAAGTGATTCTCCAAAGAACGCCTGTGGCTTTGTATACCCTCCCTTGGTAACTTCAAGAGACCTTTTCTGAATATGGGTAGGTTATGAAACACGGTTCTCCTCCCATTGCCTTTTCACTCTTCAGTTGTCCTCTCTGTCCTAATTCATGTCTTGCCTGCTTGGTATTCTGCCTATTTCAGAACATCCGTTTGCTTTCTGGGGCTGTAGTAAGACCAGCACTGTCACTAAAAGAAGCTTTCTTGTGTTCTCCCCACTCTGATGCTTGTCTCCTCTCTTATGCTGGCTCAAGCATTCCTCTGCTGCACAGTAAGCCAGGTTGGGGAACTGATCTTACTGAAAACTTAATCCAGCAAACAACTGGGGAAGGGAAGGATCAACTCTCCAGCAGATAAATTCTCCAGTTCATTTCCCTAAACACGCTTGTAGTAAGACAAGGATGGGAGGTAGGACAGGAGCGGAAATCGTGTGTGTCATCTTCTTCAGGTACCCTCTTCTGACTTAAAGACCTTCTTGAGTCAGCTAGCGTGTATAAACTGCACGTGGCCGACTCTTCCCTAGTGAAAGCATTCTGTTTCTGACTCCTATGTGCAAGTCTTTGTTTTACGAAGGAAAAATGGTCTTGTTGGTTTTGCTCTCGACTTTGCTGTAATATATTTATTTTATTAGTCTACCCAGTACAGCATGGACCACTTCTCAGGGATGCATAACTGGTACGCTTGCTCGCATGCTCGGCCAACATACTGCAATGTGTGTCGGGAGGCATTGTCTGGAGTCACATCACATGGGCTCTCATGTGAAGGTAAGCATGCTCTCTTGTCTCCTGTTTTGGGATCACCAACTTTATAGCTCAGTGCCATGTTCCAGAGATAATTTAAGAGGAATATTGTTAGCAGGCTGCAAAAAAGATGTAGAAGAATGCTGCATAATAAACTTGAGACAGCTCCAGGCAGTGTATGAGTAGAGGTCTTTTCTAGACCTGATGCTGAATCCCTTTGCTGTTGAATCCCTTTGGCTTCACATGGATTTCAGAATTTTCATGCAGAAGTCTGGATCAGGTTTTTGTAAAAGGATAGTAGATGTGATGATGTTTTCATGCTGGTTTTAGTGTCAGACCTGGTAGTAATATAGCTTATTTTCCCTCCCCCCCATACCCAAATATTGCCATCCCTTACCTTATTTAAAATCATGCTTCTGAAGTGAACAGGGATGTACTTCTGAGGCATCAGAATATTCATAATAATATCTCATAAGAATAATCATATTTGTAAGAACCTCCTTGTTATGTGTTTGAATGTCAGGAGTTTATTCTTTTTCAGCTCTGGCATAGCAGACATGCCTGGCTGCTCACAGCTCGTACTTCTAGCATAAATAAGGTTACACCCACACTGTGTTAAAGGATGCAGGGGTGTATGACTATGCAAATCATGTCAGATTTAACAGGGTGATAACTAAGCTTTGTACAAGCAGCTGGCAAAAGTGACAAGGCAAGAATTAATAGTTAGCTCATCTTACTCAGGATGCTTAGAGCAGATAGTTTTGGCAGTGCTAACAGGGGTAGTGTGTGCCCATGCTTGCTTCTGGAGCCAGATATGGTCACTCGGGAAAGCTTTTGCACAGACTGCCACATTGCATGTTCTGAGACAGGATTAATATATTCTTCTCTTCCTCTCTAGTGTGCAAGTTTAAAGCCCACAAGCGGTGTGCTGTGCGGGCAACCAATAATTGCAAGTGGACAACTCTGGCCTCTATTGGGAAGGATATCATTGAGGATGAAGATGGGGTAGGTGTTAGTCTTAACTCTTTCAGCCTTACCTTGATGTGGAACCACAGTGTCTGCAGCTTTCTTGACTGTACAGACAGCAGATTCTGCCTCCATGTGTTTGCAGTGAGGGAAAGGCCTTTACTGTCAGAACACAATATTCTGTGTGAAAAGTCTGACCAAGTTAACAAGGACTTCCTAATAGGAAGAGCCTCCTGCTATGGACTGGAGGAGCTGAGGTTAAGTGATTGGAGTTATGGCAGCCTGATCCAATTTTTGGCAAAGGAAGATAAATGAATGGTTGGAACAGTACCTTAGCATATGGGATGTCTGGTGCCAGTAGGTGTTTCTTGGGTACCCTGCAGTGAGTCACCTGGTCTTTTTGTGCTTGTGCATGATGTGAAATGGCAGAAGAGGTCCTCAGGTGTTTCCTAGAAATTGTCTTTGCTGCCCTTAAACAATGCATGTAAAGACTTGCCTCCCTTTATGTCTCAGTGCCCCAGGGCATCCTGTGCCCTTGAGTTGGACTCTGAAAAGTCCATATTACTTCTCTCCCTCTGTACCATTTGCAGATCTCAATGCCCCATCAGTGGCTGGAAGGAAACCTGCCTGTGAGTGCCAAATGCACTGTGTGTGATAAAACTTGTGGTAGTGTCCTACGACTGCAAGACTGGCGCTGCCTTTGGTGCAAAGCCATGGTGAGTTGAATAAACATGATCATTTCAATAAAAGGATAGTCTTTGATCAGGTCTGTGGTGTGTTTTTTAAATGACATTTACTTAAAAAGGAATCTCTAACTGTGCTATCAGTATTTGCCATGAAGGACTTTACTGTTCTTTCTCCAGATGATAAAACAGCCTGCAAGAGAGAAAGAAATTTAAATTTGTGCTGAAAAGTATCACTGTGATGCATAAAAAGTATCTGTCTTCTCTGCAACCTCATTTTCTTTTGATAGCGAGCTTTCATAGGGAATCTAATTACAGCAGTTATGAATCAAGGCATGGGAGATGTTGGAGCCATTATTTGTCATTTCTGCAAATTGAAAAGGTAGAAGAAAACAGGGCAATAAAGAATACTAAGCTATTTTAATAATAGCAGTTTCCCTTCCCATTGCAATACGCTTCTCCTGCCTAATCA
Organism: Pezoporus occidentalis; assembly: GCF_034315485.1. Classification (NCBI taxonomy): domain Eukaryota; kingdom Metazoa; phylum Chordata; class Aves; order Psittaciformes; family Psittacidae; genus Pezoporus; species Pezoporus occidentalis. Next base: position 2,624,244 of record NW_026916336.1, read on the forward strand.
CTGCAGTGGTGCAGATCTTGCTATCTTTCCAGTTGTCTGTAATACTAGTAAGAGAACTATCACAAATATGTTTTTATAATGCAAATCCTCTACTTTGCAGTCTTTGGTTGCCAGAAATGATTCAAGTGCCCTACTCTGCTTTGCATTCCCTTTTTCATTTGGTGGCTTGATTAATCTCTTCTTCTGTTATGTCCCTCATGTCTTCCTGCTTTGTTTTTGAATTCTGATTTGCTTGAATCCCTAGGTTTTTCTTTTGTGCTACTTCTCACCTCTCAACCGAGGCTCGGATTTTGAAAGCAGAATGCCTGAAAGCTCTTAAAACCACAGAATCTGCTGCCTGGTCCTCTCAGCTCTCAAAGTGCTAGTCTCAAGTTGAAATGGCAGAAACAGTACATATTAATGGAAGGAGGAGAGTTGGTAGAAGACTGGTTAGATAATTCTTGAAGTAACTTTATTGATTGACATTTCCTTGGCTTCACTCCTTCTTCCTTTTTTGCTCTTTCTTTACAACCTTTTGTTGTGTGGCTTCATGAGTTATACCACAGCACCCCAAAGGGTCTGAATGTTTTGTTCTATTTTTTTAACTTTTTGTGCTGTTTTCAGGTACATACAGCATGTAAAGAGTTGTTGCCAAACAAGTGCCCTCTTGGGCTGTGCAAAGTATCTGTCATTCCTCCTACTGCTCTTAACAGCATTGATTCAGATGGTAAGTAGTGTTAGTAAGTAATGCCTTTCTCTTTCTCTCAGTCACAGTCCCTTCAGCTAACAGTATTAATAGCAGATTATCTCAACTGAAAATTCTGTTTTGGTGTTGCTGAAATTCCAAACTGGAAGACATTGCTGAAGTATGGCAGTGAACTGTTTGCTTTTGGTTTTATTTGCTTTATTACCCTGTAACATCAGTATTTGCTGAAATGCAGCTGTTAAAATTTATTGAGAACAGTTATATTGCAGAAGCAGCTCAGGAACATTGGAAAAGCTGAAAATTCTGGCATATTGCTAGGAGATAAGCATAATATTTGGCAGCATGAGGTGTGGTTTGTGCTGGATTCAGGGCTCTGCACATTTTGCACCTACCCAGTGAGTGCCATAAGCACAAGAAAAGTATTAGCTTCTTCATAGCTGTGCTGGGGTCTGGGGTCTTGTTTTCTCTCTTCATCTCCATGGGGCAGCTTTACATCTCTTGGTTTTTCCTCCCTCCTCCCTTCCCTTTTTTCCCCTCCAACAGGTTTCTGGAAAGCTACTTGTCCCCCTTCTTGCACAAGCCCTTTGTTAGTATTTGTCAACTCAAAAAGTGGAGACAACCAAGGTGTAAAATTTCTACGAAGATTCAAACAGCTACTGAATCCAGCCCAAGTCTTTGACCTCATGAATGGTGGACCTCACCTTGGGTAAGCAGATACCGTATGGAAGTACCCATTCCTTGTAAGCACCAGAAAAGTACAAGTGATTCATTTTATTGTGAACTCGTCCACAAACACAGCAAGGAACCTATTTCTCAGAGCAGACTGAACACATGAAGTTTGGAGGGGTTTTCCCCTCTCTCTGTTTAGTGTTATTGGTTAGCTAAAGCCAAAAATGTTGTTGAAAAAGGTTATTATTTCCATCCATCAGTAACAGCAGGACAGCTTGAGGAGGTTTGGGGGAATTCCAGAAACACTCCCCTGGAAGAAGACCAAGCATGGAAAGCTTGAATCCAGAAGAAAACTTGTCAGCAGACAGACTTGTAACAGGCATCCTTGTGTACTGTTAATGAGAGAGAACTTAAATCGGGTGAACAGATGTCATGGGTAGCAAATGAATATTGTTAAAATGAGATTTATCCAGAGATAACTTACCTAGGAAGCCTGGGAAGTATGTGGTAATGATATTGGAGAAACATCATTCATGAGTGCTTTTGATAAAGTTGGTTCTGTCCTGGGATATAGATGACATTTCAGTCTTATTTGCCAGCTTACACTAGAATATCTATGGATTAAAAAAAAAGTGAGCACTGTGGAATAAATTCCTTGAAGGTATTTCTGCAACTCAGTTTAAAAAGAGACAAAAAGTTTGCTCTCTAGTTTGCCCCCTTCCAAATAGTTCTCGGTTGCTTCGTATTTGAGTAAATTTTATCATGAGCGGGTGCTTCTTACACTAGGTGAATTTCCTTCAGATTTGTCTAAATGTGGCTCAGAGTCTGTGGCTGAGACCTGTAGATGCAGGGTGTTAAATCTAGGATGTCCACCCTGGATGAGTGATCACTAGGTTCTGCTCTTCTCAGAACTGTTGTGGTTTCTTGCTATAGTACATTGCAAAACACTGGCCTTTAAAACCATACTGTCCAGGGGATGTGTTTGGCTGATAAATAATTTACAGAAACCTTTTAAGTAATCTTTTTCTTCTCCCCAGTTGGGCTGACTGTATAGAGGAATTTTGCTTTTAAGCAGAAGAGAAGGCAAGAGAGGGAATCAATTTTCTCAAGCTGTGGTACACACTTCTAATGGATGCTTTCTTAAAAAGGAAGTGATGGTACAGGGTAAAGGCTGCTGCTTGATGATTTAAATAATCTCAGCTGTTGCCAGTTAAACTATACCATAAGATGTCATCCTGACAGCCATTTTTTATGTGTCAGCAATGCCTAAAGAAATAAGGATTTCCATGCACTGTAGCAAATCCTGTTTACGTAGTAATAAATCTACAAAACCAAAATAAAAGCAGGCAGTAGTTCTGGAACATATTAACATATTCAGTAAGAAGCACAGTTTCAAACAGCTTAAGAGGAGGTGGTTTTTAATATTCTGGGAAGGGTGAATAGAGAAATTCACACTTTTCTTGCTGGTGAGTTATTTGCCTGCCTGTGGGACAGACAAGGCACCAGACCACTGAGTTATGTTGCTTTCCCAGAAGAGGGACTAAAGCTTGTGAGACTTCACAGCCTCTTACAGTTGTTTGCTTATTGAATGACTGCACAAAGTTCCCACTCTTCAAACTTTGCTTTAACTTGTGTGGCCTTAAGTGCAAAGGCAGTGACATCAGAGCACTCCAAACAGTGACAAATAACTAGTGTTAGGTTGAACACAACAAATATGCAGAGAAGAATTAATTCTGTGGAAAATCAGCTATCACATGCTTGTTTCCTCTTCTGTTCAGACAAAAGTGCCTTGCTTTAGTAGAAGAGTGTGTCTGGGACATATTTCTTTAGTGAATAGCCATTGTAAATCCTTACTGTATTTATAATTCCTTATTTATAATAATTCTAACTAATTGTAATCTGACAGTGGCCCATATTTATTGCGACATCAGAGCCTACTTTAAGCAGATCTGCTGTATTTATTACCTAGATTGGAATTGTTTGTCATTTCTTTCTGTAACAGCAATTGTTCTTCCCTCTTGCTTTTTTCTTTCCCTTCTCCATAGTTTGCGCTTATTCCAGAAATTTGACACTTTCCGGATTCTAGTTTGCGGTGGGGACGGAAGTGTTGGCTGGGTTCTCTCCGAAATTGATAGCCTCAATCTTCACAAGCAGGTACCTGCCCAAAGAGCTTGACTGGATGAAGGACTGAAGTAGTTTCAACAGCATAGGTTGAAGAGAACTTTCTTTGATTGTACAGATGTAGTTTGCCCCAGGACTGAAGCTGCTGAAAGCTCACCACAGCAGTGCTCTTGCAGTAGTTCCCTGCAAGAAGTAGTGCTGGACTAATTCATTATTCCTATCTCCAGTGCTCCTCCACAACTCCCTCTTACATGATCCAACTTTTGGAGTAGCTCTGAGTTACTCCTGCTCCATTGCCAGCAGAGACTTGCACTTGGAGAGGGCTGCAGTTAGTAAACTGAGAGTTCCACAAGATGCTCCTCATCTGTTCCCTTTAATTGTCTGGTGTAGTTTCTGAGTCTTAGGATAGACAGAAACTTCACTGGAGTAGAGGTATCATACAATGTTTAGTTAGTTTCCATTTGTCTTGGGAGACGTCTATGCTGATTTTACAGAAGAAGCAATAGCACCGCCTGGTGGTTAGCTAGTACGTCTGCAGAAGGGGTTACTTTTAGCAAGGTGCTCCTCGACATGGTAGCTGTAATACACTTCTCTCTCAACTAACAACTTGAGGAAATTTTTCCTTACTTGCCTGCTCTTCTGGCTGTTTTCCCCGTACAGTTACTTTCTCCTCACCCTGGGACTAGCTGTTTCTCAATGACTGGTCTGTGTAAAGAATCAGTCATGTTACTTGTGGCTGTTTGTGGCTTGTGTGTTCCCATTTGAATATCAGTTTTTCTTTCCTTTTCTCTAATGCAGTGCCAGCTGGGAGTGCTACCCTTGGGAACAGGGAATGACCTTGCTCGTGTGTTAGGCTGGGGCTCTGCCTGTGATGATGATACCCAGCTCCCACAGATCCTGGAGAAGCTGGAGAGGGCCAGTACCAAAATGCTGGACAGGTGGGTAACCGTCACTAGTGCCCTCAGGAGTGGTGTGAAAATACCCTTCCAGTATAACTGCACAGTTCTTGATTTTGCCCACCTGCTGGACTTCTTATTAATGCCAGTTAATGTTTCTTCTTCCCTGTCCCCCTCTAGCAACAAGAGGTAGTCTGGTTTTCTGTGTCAGTGCTGCAGAATAGCAATGAGTAAAGCTGTCTGATGTCCAGTGTCCTCTTTTGAGTTCCAGAGTTCTCATCAGTTGATTCTGTTAGCCTTACAGTCATGGTTTATTTTCTTTAAGCTATTTTTTGTGATAAATTTGAACCAATTTATCTTGAGTTTGGCCTAGAGATGAAAGCTGGATGCAGTAATTGACATATTTACCCCTAGTATTAATATTGCTTATGTATGTTTCTACATTTAAAAATGCTTCTTGTCATTAGAGTCGCATCTTGGCATCTGTTATGTTGTAATGCCCATATTTCTGTGAGAGAGGGAGGAAGTATAGAAAAGTTCCTTGTGCTGTAGCAGACTTGCTCATGGTGTTATCCTTCCCTCTTCTGCCAGTTCAGCCTCTCTGCAGTTCCATTGCACCCCTGTGGCTTCCTTACATCAATCATGCCCTAGCCAAAGTGCAGTTTGTTCTGCTTTGTGGTTCTAACCTGTTACGTGCTTTGGATAAAGGAAGAAATTATCTGCCTTGTACTGACAAGTATGATGCCTCCTTTTCAATAGGTGGAGCATCATGGTTTATGAAACCAAACTCCCCCGCCAGGCCTCCACTTCTACAGTCACTGAAGATTTCAGTGAGGATTCTGAGGTACGTCATGAGATGCAGAGGGCAGCGGACTGTGAGCAGCAGCCTCAGAACAGACAAGATAGGAGGCAATGTTGAGCTCAAATGGAGCGGGCCTGAGCCATGACTTGGGTGTAGCAGGAGCTACAAAGACCTGGGAGCTTTAAGTTAATGAAATATTATGGAGAAGGATGGAGGCTGGGTCACTAGAGTCAACAACTGTAATGAGGGATGAGAAGAAGATGCTTTAGAAGAGGACAGAGAGGAAACAATTGACTTTTATTTGCTGTCATGACATGAAGTTGTTGAAATTGTGAAAAGCTGTGTAGGAGTCATAAAAAAATAGTTTTAGATTCACAGTTGATCAGAGACTTTAAGAACTGTGCTGATGATGATTTCTAGGTTCAGAATTAGTTTCTTCATCGGATTCAGGACTGAGACCTGAACAACAGAACTTCTCCAGGGCAAAAGAACCTGTAGAAGGATGGCTACTCTCTGGGAAGCCAGGGTTACACAGCATATGTTGTAATGTTGGGTGGCTTTTTTCTGCCTGTCACCAGGTGCAGAAGATTCTCTTCTATGAAGATTCTGTGGCTGCTCATTTGTCCAAAATTTTGACGTCTGACCAACACTCAGTGGTCATCTCCTCAGCCAAGTGAGTACTGAGAGGACAACTGCTCTAAGTGAAAGTTGCACTCTGAAAATCCTCAGACAATCCTTGTGTGGCTTTGTTTTCACTACCTTCTTTGTCTAGGGTGCTTTGTGAGACAGTGAAGGATTTTGTGGCTCGAGTAGGGAAAGCCTATGAGAAGGCAACAGAGAGCTCAGAGGAATCAGAGGTCATGGCCAGGAAGGTAAGCTTGGAAAAATTGTTTTCTACTTCTGAAGTGAAAAACTGCTCTTTTCAGAGAACCAGGACAGCAACAGTTCAGCAAGCCCTAAAAGAATGAGCTACCCAGTCTACTGTTAGTTATATACAAATGTTGTTGTTCTCCTTGTAGTGCTCTGTCTTGAAGGAGAAGCTCGACTCATTGCTGAAGACATTGAATGATGAATCTCAAGCATCTTCATCTCTGCCAAACCCTCCTCCCACTATTGCAGAGGAAACCGAAGACGGTGATGGATCAGGCAGTGCTTGTGATTCTTCTAGCGACCGGTCAGTGGGCTCGTCATGTACTGCACGCCCCCAGATATTTCGTCCCAGAGAACAGCTCATGTTGAGAGCCAACAGCTTGAAAAAAGCCATTCGTCAGATAATAGAGCATGCAGAAAAAGGTAACCTGTTAGGAGTTCTGCTTGTGGCTTGTTACAGGCTCTTGAAAAGTATACGTTTCCTTTATTCCATAGTGGAGTTATGTTCTTAATTAAAGACAGGTTTCCTGAGCTACAGAAGCTATTCAGAAAGACTGGCTATTTGATTTCAGTATCATCTCTGCCAAGCCCACCTGTTTGAAACATTGCTTGGTAAATGAGCCCAAGTGTTAAAAGTGGTAAATGAGTCAAATGAGTTCCAGATACCTTGTCTCCCATTGGGCTGGTTTAGGAAGTTACTACCCTCCCGCACTCTGTTCATTTGCATTTCCTGCCTGTTCCCACCCATACCACAACTGTGTCAGCACAACTGTTTGTGTGGCCTTGCCCTAAAACAGATCTGAAAATACTTAGAAAGAAAGTATTTTAAATATTTTAGCTTGGATTGTTTCAGAAATCTTTTTATATTAGAGCCCAGCAAGACAGTGCAATGGTACAGTGGTACAACTGCAGGAGAGGGCAGGAACTTCTTAAACTAGCATTGTAACTGGGGAAATGTTTTAATACTGCACCTTGAGGCAAATCAGTTCTGTTCCAGTGTTAACTTCCTAGGCAGGTGACCCTTTTCTCCACATCTTGACCCTTATCTCTCTCCAGCCCACTCATACACATAACTCAGAGTTCCATTTCCTTTGAAAGGCATCAGTCTCCCAGATGTTAGTCATAAACTCAGTGGTTTAACTTAGACCAAAGGAAGTACTTAACAGCTTATACTGTAGACAAAAGCATTGAATTTGCAGATGTGACGTCAATGCACACCTAAATGTGCACTGTAAGCAGCTGTGTAGTAAGTTACACAGAATTGTAATATTGCTTGGATTTCCAACATTGCAATATTGCATACAACCTATCCTGAAGGTGAAGTTATATAAGATGATGGAAGTAGAGCGGACAGCCTGCTTGGAAGTAGAGCAGACAGCTTGCTTCTGATGAAGTGGAGGTCTTGACGTCACTGCAGTCCCAGTTTACTGCTGCTTACCTTACGCCAATTTGATGTTCTTTTAGGGCTCAACCAATTTGCTTAATCCAGCAAGAAGAGTTGTTATTTCTGATGGGCTTGGATTACCTTGTGGATAGTTTTGATAAACTCCAGAGTCAGCACAAGGGAGGGGAAGAGACTGAAAGAAGCCAGGCTTGTCTTCCTGCAGGGGCAGTGAGCTAGCAGATCAGCTCAGGGCTGTACCTGGTGAGGGGTTGCTGGAGAGGAAAGTGTGTTGATTGCATGCAAAGGAAGTTTGATTTCTTTAGGCAACATACTGGCATTTAATTCTTACCAGTTTTTAGGCAAACTCCAGTTACATTTCAAGTGTATTTGTTCAACTTCTCCAAACTGTTTTTCTCCTTCCAAAGTATTTAATTCAGTTCTTTGCTTTGTATTGCTTTCTACCAACTGCTGTTTTCTTCCCCCGACTATGTGTGTCTAATTGCTCTTTTCAAGTGGCTTATCCTATTGCCCCAGTACAGATTAAGCAAACAGAAAAATCATTAATCATTTAATATCCATCTGGTTAGAACTTCTGGCAACATTTAAATGCAGGTAAATAGAAGCCTATCACCTGTAGCACGCTTTACATCTCGGGAAGCCTGAGTACATGTAGCATCAAAGGTAGACGCTTCTGTTTAGAACCTCATTGCTAAAGAGATCAGCAAAGAAAACAGCAGGCTAAGCCAGCCCCATTTCGAAAGCTTTCCAGAGCAGAGCTTAGTTGAGGCAAATTATATAGGAAAGCTTTTTGTTATTTCTGTTCTTTCTTTTAAGGAATCGAGGCCTTTAGAGTTCCATCCTATTGTTATTTACATCAGTGGGAGATGTTCCTTGCTAGAAGAGCTGTGGGGCACTCACTTTCTCTCTCCTTACAGCTGTAGATGAGCAGAATGCCCAGACCCAGGAGCAAGAAGGCTTCCTCCTTAGCCTCTCAGCCTCTGAAGAGGGCAGGGAGCTGAGGAATGAGGATAAGATCTCCTTGCAGTCCTCCCACAGCAGCAGCTATGGAGTGTCCAAAGGGAGGAGCCAGCAGAAAGGTACTGCTCTGGGGCTGCCACCATGCGGATCTTGCCTGTGAATCGCAATTCTGTTAGTTGTAAAAAGTGAGGGAGGTGTTATGTGTATCACCTTCCAAGTTCTGTTTTTTCTCTAATTTTTGAATGATTGCCCTTCAGGTGCCAGGCCTTGCACATTTCTAGGCTCTAGCCTGTGCATAATAGACCCCACTTTTCACTACATCTCTGATGGCTGTTCTGTGAACTTAGCATATGGAGCCTAGGATTCAGAAATTTTCTTGCACCTTAGCCAATAATCTGGGTTCTCTTGGCTTTCAGTGCTTGGACAGGATTGGCCTTGAGATTTTTCATGTCATTTACTTGATGACATTTCCCTGTAAGCCTCTGACATCATTTGCAGATGACAAGAGACCAGAAGCCAATTTGCTTTAATAACTGTATTATGTGAGTAATTTATTAGAGCTCCCTGATCACTGCAGATTTATTTTGAACTTATCTGAGTATTGACTGGAAGCTAAATACTCTGTCTGTTGTACTGCTGGCACCAGCTTTTTCTCATCTCTATTTCTAATATTGAATGTGGCATTTTGGTACTTCTTGTCTGTGAGCTTTTCTTGCTGCACATGTGCCACATCTCTTCCTTCTAATGACTGATTCTGTCAGCTTTTTGTTTTATGGTGGCTGCTGCAGTGTTTTGTTGTTGTGTGCTTCCTAACCCAGCCTTGCTGCTTGGGCTGTGCTGCTGTGTGCTGGTCTGAATCACAGTGTTATGTTTGTCTATAGCCATGTTTGTGTTGTGTTTTACAGCATCCAAGTCTCCTTGTGAAAGACTAATAAACAAAGGAAGTTTGTCACTGGGCAGCTCTGCATCTCTTCCTCCCCAGACAGGAAACCGAGACAACTTGCCCATGCTCAACACAAAAATTCTCTACCCAAGTAAGTGTAACACCCACCACTTCCCACTGAGGCAGCCAACTAGGGTACGAGTGACAGCAGCACAGGCTTCAGTCTCCACATGGAAGCATGAAATTGACCTGCCTGATGTCCTTTTGTGCACGGTCAGATTAAAGAGAAATTCATTGCTGGATAACTTTCCACTAGGGCTGAAAACTGGAGACTTGGAGGGAGCTGTAGCTCTTTCCAGTTTGCAGCTGAGACCTAGACACAGATGTGCAGTGGCAGAGTTTAGATGCCAATTACAAGGAGGTACTGAGCTCAGTAACCTTGAGAACACTGGTACAATGCTGCTGAGAGGTAGCTGAAGAGTGGCAGCCACAGACTGAGAGGAGCAGTCCCTTCATGTGAAGGCTGAAGTCACTGGAGGTGCACAGACCCATCAGAATTCAAACCTCCCACATCTTGTTTAGCAGCTTCTCCCCATCACTGGTACTGTCCTTCTGCTTCTTCCCCCGTATTACTTGTTCAAATAGTTTCTTCTGGAGGAAGGTTGTTTCCTTTCTCTTTAACAAATCTACTGTCTCTGTGTCACCAGCTAATCATTTAAGAAACAGGAGGCAGTAATTATTGAGCAACTTGGAGAATAACTTGAGTCCTACTCTGTCTTTCCTCATTGAAGCAAGGATGTTGCATGTGTTACCCTGGAACAAAAAGGCTGATGCAGTGAATACAATCCTATTTCCCATTTTCATGTGTCTGTTACAGCTGTGCTGCTGGCCTTAGGTGATATCATGTCAATCAAAACCCCTGCAGGTGGCCTCAGAAACCCTTCTCCTTATTGAGAGAGCTAAGCCTTCTGTAGTGGAAGAAAGCGCTATTGCTATTTGCTTTCCACAGTGAACAACGAGAGTTAATATGTTCTGCTCTGTTGTCTTGTCTCTGAGATGGAAGTTACCTGTTTTCTGCTTATTATTAATCATGCTCTTCCCTGTGGTCAATATTCCTACAGATATCCGAGCTGGTATGTCTGGTTCTTTGCCTGGGAGCTCTGTCATCAGCCGGTTGTTGATCCATGCTGATCCCTTTAACTCTGAGCCTGAAAACCTGTGAGTATGGCCAGGAGGCTGAAGGGGAAGAGTGGGTATTTCTAAATGGACCTCAGCACAGCAGCAGATTAGTTTATAGAGCTAAATAATGGGCTGCAGCAGCCCAGAGTTACGTGAATGAATTCATATGCTGAGTGCCTGTGAGAGTCAGTACATGCAATTATATACGTGTGGTTATACGTTACGCATTTTTTAGGGTTTAGGAGAGAATGAGATCTAGATCAGCCTTCTCCCTAGACTCAGAGATGAGTCTGGCTTCTAGTTAGTAAACAGGAGCCTGTGGGGAAATCACTACCCTTACAGCATGAAGGTCCAAGAAGGGTCATGGGCATGCAGTTATAGGGGAGGCAGGTCGGAAATACCGTGTGAAGACTTTCTCAGGCTCTTTCTGCTAAACTGTTTACCAGTAAAACCCCAGTGATACAGTGACTTTTAAATTTTTTTACATGGGGTTCAGTGCCCCTGAGACGAATGGCTGACACATTTGAGCTCATTTGTCAGGCTTTCTGTAGGTAACACCTAATATATATGTGTGTGTGCGTGTGTATGTATAGGCGCAATTAGCATTGCTAATGTTTCATGACACCTTTTGCACAATGCAGTCACCAGCTCTTTGTAAATGAAGTGTAGGCTTCTGAGTTTCTGTGGCAAGAGGAGAATTCCTGTGCAAATCCTGGCAATGGAGCCTTACAGACAGAGGCTGCAGGCCAGGAACCTCTGCTCATCAGTAGCTACTTCTATGGTATTCCTTGTGGATTTTAGGCATTTCTCCAGCAGTGCTTATCAGAGCGTGTTGGCATACAGTGTTCTTCTTCTTCACCTTTTTATGCAAAAGAATTATGAGGTGGCTAAAGGAGGTGTGTGAGCTGTATACCAAATGGTACATAGACTTACAAATGGGAGCTTTTGTTCTTTTGTTTTGCAGTGAATGTTACACAGAGAAGTGTGTCATGAATAATTATTTTGGAATTGGTCTGGATGCAAAGATTTCTTTGGACTTCAACAACAAACGTGACGAACACCCAGAGAAATGCAGGTGGGTTTGGCTTTGGCTGACCTTTGGGCACTGCCAAAAGTGACTGAAACCACTTTATGCGTGGTTTTGAAGCAGATTGTGTACAAGTGTGTTCAATTAGCTATATTCTGTGATTGTCATTCTTGTCTGCATAATCCTCCTTTAAGGCTTAAAATCATGAGGGAGGAGATAAGTTACTGATTTGTTACTGATTCATTATGCTATTGTGGCTAGTATAAGATCTTTGAGTAGCTACATTGGTGTGGATATAGTGCATTGGTTCTGTTCATGATCTCACAGATTTTACTACTGGGCTTGCTGTTTACCTGTGAAAGAAGCACATCTCAGCTCTAACTGCTGTGGAGGCTGATTTTGGCTTGATCCTAACTTAATATAAACATCAGGTTTTGGCTTTTTGAATACCTGGGATGCTTTATGTGTGATTGATACATTTGCTATACTTGAACTGGTACAGCAAAATGCTGTTGATGTCCTGGTATATGAGATAATTAACAGGTTCTGTACCCAGGGAATCTGTGTGTCTTTCTGGTAGCGTGTGTTACTCGGTTATCCTCAGTTCCTATCATTAATTTAAAGGGGAGTAGTTTTCTAGCACAAGCAATGACCATGTTGAATGCTTGACCCGTTTGGAAGCAAAGCACCTCTGTGTTTTAAGATGTAGGAAATAGCATTTCTTTGTGTTTTATTTTTCCTTCTAAGTGAAAAGGTAAATGCCTGTGCTAACTTTTCCTCTTTTAATTTGGCCCCTTAGAAGTCGTACTAAAAACATGATGTGGTACGGAGTACTGGGTACCAAGGAGCTCCTACACAGAACATATAAAAATCTGGAGCAGAAAGTCTTACTGGAGGTGAGGAATTAGCATTCTCTTCTGTTCCTAAAACTGGGATGCCCTTCAAACACTTGGACTTTGGTGTAGTGATTCTGTTTGCTGACATTAGGGTATTTCTTCCTTGCCTGCCTGATACAATGTACTTGATGTATCTCACCCTGAGTTAGCTAAAAGTGGCTTCTTCTGATTCTGCAAGATAACTTGTATTCTCAGCCCATAAAGTGTCATTCTGCTGGAAAGTATTAGCTGTCCCCACTCAGTATTCAGCACAGGTAAGATTGTTACATGTGGTATCTTATGTGAATACATCATTTTAGATAGTAGGTGCAGTGTAAAGCTCTGAATGTAACTACTCTATAATGTGCACCAAACTAGAAAAGAAGTATTCTTGTATAGGCCATGTACAGCATAAAGAGGTAGCTTGTGGAAGAGACCCTTATCACAGCAGACTGCATAGGTGTTTCAGGACTTTCATTCCCCTTTCTTGAGGAATAAACCAAGAGACTTTGCCAAGCGTCTCATATGTGTCCTATTCCTGTTTGGCAAAAAGAAGCAACAGCATCTCTCTAAAATCCATGTCTGACAAAAGAGATGTGGTTCTTGAGACATGAGTGGATACATTCTACCCTGCTAAAGCAAGAGTAAACTGGAGAAAATTGAATTTATTACTAAGCTGTGCAGGCTCTTTTCTGTTCTTGGAGCATGTGCTCTGGCAGGGGGGGCTCTGTCCTGCTGTGTTGAGAGTAATGTTGCCTTCTTTTCTGTGCAGTGCGATGGGAGGCCAATCCCTTTGCCCAGTCTCCAGGGAATTGCTGTGCTCAACATTCCCAGCTATGCAGGAGGCACCAACTTCTGGGGGGGAACCAAGGAAGATGATGTGAGTATTATCTAAGGCAGTACGGGAAATGTTTCTACTTACTGTTGCTTTTGAAGGGACAGCCCCTGAGAGTAGTGCTTGGAAGAAGAGGGCAAGGGACCTGGGTGCACGTACTTTCTACGTGAAATGAGTAAGATACTGAAATCCAGTCTTCAGCAGCTTCACACCCAACAGGCTATAATGACTCAGAAAACAAACAAACAAAACCAGACCATTTGGACTTCCAGGAAGGTGCTTTAGATTCACCTTGTCCTCAGACTGCCTGAGTGGTAAAGTCCCTTGAAGGGAAATGGAGTTAGATCCAGTCATAAACGTATATTTGAGATGAAAAAGTGCCTAATATCATAAGAATAATGATTGCTTTGTGGCCTACAGCCTTTGTGTTTGAATTATACTTTAGCTGTCACTGGAAGCCTAGTGACAGTATTGGGGCTCCTGTTTCTCTCACTGCAGATCTTTACCCTCTAGCCTCAGCTATTAATTTTATACAGATTAAATAGTACAATTAAAAGCCACCCCCCAGATCTGCACAGAAAGGGGGTAAAGGTCTCCAACAGAGCTGTATATCAACTGAATTCTCTCTCTTTTTTATCTGGGTAGACATTTACAGCCCCCTCCTTTGATGACAAGATTTTGGAGGTGGTAGCAGTGTTTGGTAGCATGCAGATGGCAGTGTCACGGGTGATAAACCTACAGCATCATCGAATTGCACAGGTATCAATTGCTTTTGTTAGCTCTTGTCTCTCCCATAATCCATTTTGTGATATTTTTTCCAGTTTCAGTCAGTAAAGACCTCCTTTGTGCTCTCTCTGGTCCATGGAAACAGTGTCTACCAGGGCTGAAAATGAGCATGTTCAGAGGCAATTTGGGCACATAATTGTTTGCTAGCACTCATTTGGTAGGAGTTAGACCTGCAACTCAAGTACAGATTAGTCCAGACACACAGCAAATGCTCCCTGCTGCACAAGGGCAAGGCATGCCCTGCCACTCAGGCACATGTGCCTCTAGTAGCACCAAAGATACAGTACCTGGGGAAGTGATTTGAAAGAAAGAGAATGTCTCATGCTTTCGGAAAACCACATTTTAGAGCTTCTCTGATTCAATCATTTGCAGTGTCGGACAGTGAAGATAGTAATCCTTGGAGAAGAGGGAGTTCCTGTGCAAGTGGATGGAGAAGCCTGGATCCAGCCTCCAGGTTACATTTGGATTGTTCATAAGAACAGGGCACAAACCCTCACCCGAGACAGGGTAAGAGCAGCTTTGCATATACTGTGTAGTATAGACACGTTTCGATGGCATATACTCTCAGGGAGCATGGTGAGCTTATCTCTGTGAATCTAAGAAGTGTATTTTGCTACATCCCATAACGTTTTTTTTTTGAAAGAACATGGTTAAACTTGCATTCTCCACTTGGGAAATCACAGAAGTTAGGTTGTTTATGCAAGCTTATTTTGCTTCCTTGTCTAGGTACCTTGGGACATCATTTCTTAACACGCCTGCATGCTGTTTTTTCCACAGGATGCCTGCCTCACTGAGTACCATGGATTGTCTAGAGAAAACTGCTCATTGTTTTAATTTCTCATTATTGTTCAACATGTGGCTTATACCTCCTTGACCAAGTAAAGCACTGCCTTATGCCTTGTTCAGCAGCATGTGTCTGTCTCATGTCATAATTTTCAAATATATCTGATGAATACCAGCACATAAGGAAGTGTCCTAGTTGGTTTACTGTATTCCTGAATGGTGTAAAGCTAAAAGAAAGGATAAAGGCCTTGCTGTGTCACAGACAGGCTTTATAGTTCCTCACAGCTCTGTATATGAACAGTTTGTTTGATAGCAGCTGTTAATACTTTCCAGCATAACACCTCTTTACCCAGCTTCCAGAACAAATCAAAGTCCTCTACAAAGGACCTGCTGCCTAACATGAAAAGAGAGATCAATGATGAGGAAAAAAGGAAAGCAGTCTGATACAGGCCTGAGGCACATTGCCTGGCAGGAAGTTACAAGTATGGTGGTATGAAAAGAAAGCAAAGGTGGGCGTACAGAGCCCCTGTTATGGTAGGTCAGGGCAATACCCAAGACGCTTTGAGCTGGAAAAGGACATTTTGATCATACAATTACAGAATATTTTGGGTTGGAAGGGACCTTTAAATGTCAGTAAGTCCAACCTTCCTGCCATAAGCAGGGAAGTCCTGCTCAGAGCCCTGTCCAACCTGACCTTGAATGTTTCCAGGTTTGAGGCATCTACATCTGGGCAACCTGTTCCAGTGCTTCACCACCCTCATTGTAAAAAATGCCTTCCTTGTATCTAGCCTGAATTTACCCTCTGTTAGTTTAAAACCACTGCTCCTTGTCCTATCACCCCTTGATGTAAATATTGTGGGAGAGGGTGAGACAGGAATAGTGCACACAGTCTTTCCTGGAGAGAGTTTCTGCAGCATCACACGGAGACTTGGAGGGGGAGTGGCTGAAGGAGATAGCAGAGAGGAGAGACAGGATTCCTGCAGGAAAGGTGGGAGGGAGAAAAGGAGAGTCAAACTACATGTGGGTATGCTGGGAGAGGTGGAGTGAAGCACAAAGAGGTAGAGAGGACACGCAAGTCCTGTAGTGAGTGTGCTGTGTGTTAGGCCATCTGAAGACATGGCTATGATTGTGCCATCCCACTCCTCATTGCTTCCAAACCCAGTTTTGCAAGCATGGAGTTGCTGCTGAGGAAGAGGTTCCAGTATTGCAGAGCAGCATTCAGTTTTTGGCTTGATTGTGGGCTTATCTTTATTTTTCCTGCCATCCTTGAGATCACCATTGCATATGTAAATATATATATATATATATGCATATTCCAGCAATATTCCAGCAGGAATATCAGTAAGGGTGTAAGTGGGACAGGTCCTAGTTCTGATTTGAGCTGCTTCGCTCACCAGGGAGGCACAATTTACTTCTAGATAAAGAGGAGCCTTGAACATACTTAATTTCCAGCTCTGAGATGTCACAGTAATACTGACGTGTAGAGGTGATACAGCTACTCAAAGAAAAGGCTGCCACCAGTGGGGATTTGGTCGGTTTTGCTGGTCTGGCCCTTAGAATTGGCCTGCAATTTTGACTAGAATTGGCCTTAGGGAAAAGTTGAGCCAAGGCAAGCATGTGGCACGGAAAACTTCAGCCCAGACAGCTAGTTAGCAAAGTTATAAGTATCTGAATAACTGAGTCCTGCAATGAGAAGTGTCTATACCAGATCTACATGTTTTACAGGCATAGGCACAGCTATTGTTTTTTATAGGATATTTACAAGGTATCTTATAGTTTGCTTGCTGTGGTTTTAGGCATTTGAGAGTACCCTGAAGTCCTGGGAGGACAAACAGAAGTGTGAGTTGTCCCGACCCTCCTCTTTCTCTCTGCAACCAGAGATCATGTCCGAAGAAGAATCCACCCAGATCAACCAGTTTGGTCAAGCTGCAGGTGCTCTGATCCACAGGTAGGACTCAATTTGCTTTTGGTGAACAGAGCCCTCCTTTGGTGCCTGAAGTTTTTTCCTAGTCCCTTCTCCTGGAGATATTTCTGTTCACTCTTCTGTAGTGCTGGTCCATGTCACTGCACGTAGTAGCATCATTCATTGTGCACTGTCCCAGCTGCACAAGGACTGAAACTGAATACATTTCCTTTGGCCATTCTGGACAAAAGTTATTTTCATGAGCCAGCAGGAATCCTTTAATTGTGAAGGAGCCCATTATCTTTGAATATCAATGATTTTTATCAAGAATGAAACAAAGACTTCTCTAGGAGCTCAGATGATGAGTTCTTATAACCCCTGATGCTCAGCAAAGGCTTGTGGAGGAAGTCACTGTATGCTGATCTCCTCATCCTTTAGTTGGGCATTCAGCTCCTTGATCTGGGCATCTGAGAGAAAATTCCCAGAGACACATCAGAGAGGTTTTAGTTAACCTGTATACGTGCAGCTGTTTTTCCCATCACTGTGGCCATACTAAAGCATCTAGGTCATTTTTCAAACTGATCCCGACCTGTGTGCAGAATTGAATACACACCTGGAGCCGCTCATGTGAAATCTGCCTTGCTTTGCCTATGCGTGCTCACTACAGCAGGGGGAATTGCTCTGCTTTGCCAGAGGCTGTGCTCCTCCCATGCTTTCTCCCTGCTCTTGTCATTCAGATGGGTATTCAAAGGAGATACCCAGTCAGAAAAGAACTTCTGCTTTTAGCATACGCTGATGAAATCTGTAATTCTCTCTTTAGCATTCGGGAAATAGCCCAATCCTATCAGGACATGGAACAGGAGCTTGCCCATGCTGTCAATGCCAGCTCCAAGTCTATGGACAAGGTCTACGCTAAATCCAAGTCTACAGAGGTACTTCACTCACCTGGCATCTCCCATTTTGTCTTTGTTCCATAGCTCATTTTCCTTTCTGGTTGACCAAAAGTAGGACTTGCTTATCTAGGACTTTTGACTGCTCAGACCTCTGCATTTCCAAGCTTAATTTGTGCACGAATTGCTTCCCTACAGGGTCTGAACTGCAGCCTTGTGGTAGAAATGGTGAATAATGTCAAAGCCCTGCATAATGAGACAGAGCTGCTGCTCTCAGGCAAGATGGCGCTGGTAAGAAGCACAAAGCAGAAGTAAAGCAGCCTCTCCCTTTCTCTGCTCTCCTACTGTTGCCTTGGCAAGCAAGTGGTCTTGATCTTCTTTGTCTTTGTAACAAGTCAGTTTAAATGTTACTATCCAGGAATTAGGGTGGTGTTGCTACATAGGCATGATGAGCAGTCAAACTGACTTGTGTGGAGTTTGGAGTGCAGAAAAGATTAAGATTGTTAACTTGGTAACGTCTAGGCAGAGTGCCTGCTGCGCGTTTCCTTTTAAAAGGAGGAACTGATTTGTTAGCTAGGAATTTCAAGGCATGGGCCTGATTGTGCGTTGCACCATATGGCTTTTAACTTTGCTTTGCTTCCATTTCTGATCCAGCAATTAGATCCTCCACAGAAGGAGCAGCTCCAAGCAGCTCTGGCGGATATGGACCTCCAGCTGAGGAAACTGGCAGACATCCCTTGGCTGTGGCAGCTTATGGAGCCCTGTGATGAAGAGGTGAGGAGGACCAAGACTATATTTCCCTAGCTGTTCTCTTTTTCACTAGTTGGCTTTGAGTGTTTGACTTCCCGTGAATAATATGACTGATGTGAGAAGATCATTAAGAAGGAAATTTGACTCCCAAGGGCTAAAGAAAGTAATATCCTGCTAAGGTCCCTTGCCTGACATGGGATCAACTTTCCCTGTTTCCTTTCCTGTCTTGATGAGAATGAGTTTAGAAATATTTTTCCTCTTTTACAAGGTCAGGGAGCTGAGCCTGACAGTTCTTGGTCCATTCCAGTCAGTGTATGACTCTGCCTGATTTTCCCTTTTTGCTCTTACAGAACCAGATGCTGGATTACTCTAAACGCAGCCGCAGTGGCAAATTCCGGCTGGTGACCAAGTTCAAAAAGGAGAAGAACAACAAAAATAAGGAGGCTCATAGTAGCATGGGATTGCCGGGTACCAAGTCTGTTTCTTCACTGTGTTTCTGCCACATCAGTGTGGTCACACCCCTAGCTGTTCTGTTTCCTCTCAAGTGCTCTTCTTCTGTTTTATGTGAATCTGCCTTTTCTTGAAAGTCTAGTCTGTCTTTCTCGTGTGGCAAAGCAGCTTTTTGCTCCATTCTGTCTAAATCCCCCAGTACAACACAAATATTCCTGAGCAGAAACAGGAGGTACCCTCTGAAGAATTCAGCCTATGTCCAGATATTTTTAGGGATATTTTAGGGGTGTTTAGTGAAGTGAATTTGAGAATTTTGCCATTTTAGATACCAAAATGACTGTGGGGCCCAAGTCCGCACAACTCCAGTCTTTACACTGCTAATTCTCTGAATTCTTTGTGATACAGTTAATGATGTTTTTCTTATTGATTCACCCTCAGGCTTTAATCAAGTTTCATGTTTAATTGTCTGGGGATCAGCGTCACCACAGGTGCACCCTGACCTTGAATCCTACTGATCAGTAGATAAAAACTGCCTATTAATCAACAAAAAAGCTTTCTTTCCCATGGGGTTAGTTGATTTTTGGTTTATACTCTCCTTATGATGACTTCCTTCTAAACTTCAGAAGTACTACCTGTTCTGTGGGCTCCTGGGTACTGTCCTCTGCCACAGAGTTCTGGGTACAGTCTCCTGTTTGACAGGCTGGTGCTCATTTATTGTCTCCCAGAACCTGGGAACTTTATTCTCTTATTTAGAGGCTGTGCAAGAAAATGGAGGTCTGAACTCTTCCTCTCTGCCTCAAACAATGGGAGAGAGGTTGCCATTACATTTTCTGAGCACAAGTGCTTGTATGTAATAGTAAACTAATCTGTGCTGGATTCTTCATGACATATTTCATGAATCTGTTGTATCGTAAGCAAAGGAATGAACTTGCTTTCCTTAAACATGGTAAACTTTAAAACCATATCCAATCCCGTTAAAACAAACCTGCAATGTTTCTTGTGGCTTTACTGCAGCAAGCCTCTGCTTAAGAGAATGCCTCTTACCTTTCTCTCCCCTGCCTCCTTTGATATAGTAGGTCGTGCTACCAGTCCTTGCCCTCCCCTTGGTTTGAGGCTGTGGTACTGCTTGCCCTCCTTTTCTGGCACTGAGTGCTGATGGTGTCCTCATCTCTCACTGTCTTCTGGGATTCTGGGTACTCAACGCACTCCTGCTTTTCCATCTCTGACAGTTCACCTCTGGGGAACGGAGGAGGTTGCGGCCTGGCTTGAGCATCTCAGTCTTTGTGAGTATAAGGATATCTTCATCCGGCATGACGTCCGGGGCTCTGAGCTCCTGCACCTCGAACGGAGGGACCTCAAGGTACTTTCATGATTGGCTCATGAGAAATAGCCAGCTGCATCTGCATGATCTTCTGTGCTGAATGTGCTTGGAAGTGGTCTGCCCGCTGTTCATTCCAGGTTCATTGCGGCCTCATTTTGTTTTCTCACCATTTGAGGTCAGCTGATTTTTAATAGCAGGCAGGTAGAACAGCTACTTGAGGGACAATATGTCAAATCCTATCACACCTTCCTGAAGATGTAATACAGTGCAGCACACAGTCTGTGTAGTTAGTGTTCCTGGGAGTCTCTGATTTTAATGGTGGACTGGAAAATTTCAACTTCGCTACTGTGCCATCTTTGCAGAACATGTTGTGATTGGGAAGATTTGGTTCTTGTGTTGCAGTGACTGGACAAACAGATCAGCACACTTCTTTGTGACAAGAACAAAAAATGGTTGTGGTTTTTGGTGGGGCTGCTAGATGGAGAGGATCTTTTTAAATAGTGCTCAGTAACCACACTGTGCAAGTTTTCATCTCTGAACTATGAGATGCTTTCTCTACAGAGAAAAATTGAAAGTGGTGGTTCTTTGCGTGCGCAAAAGACTTATGTCACCAGTCTGGTGACTTGCACATTGCAGAAAAATACTTTGTTGTAAAGTAGTGCATGGCATTTGCTGAATGCCCC
Organism: Pezoporus occidentalis; assembly: GCF_034315485.1. Classification (NCBI taxonomy): domain Eukaryota; kingdom Metazoa; phylum Chordata; class Aves; order Psittaciformes; family Psittacidae; genus Pezoporus; species Pezoporus occidentalis. Next base: position 2,645,014 of record NW_026916336.1, read on the forward strand.
TGGGGTCTTCATTTGTGATTTTGACTATCTTCCCCTTCTGAGGTTTGCTGTAGCAAATCTGTGTAGTTGGTTCCTCTGCATGCCAGCCAGCTACAGCTTGTGTTTTGCTGCATGGTACCCAAGTGTTCACATGTTTATTTGATGTGACTGGTTGGTTCTTCCTGCATGTTTTGGCTCCTAGCTTAGGCCCTTGAGATCTGTATGCTCTTTTCTGTTCTCTTGCTTTGGTCTTAACAGTCAAAGCAATTTGCATTTCTGCAGTTGTTGCTCTGTGCCTGTTCTCTGTTACCCTGTCATGCTCTGATAGTTCTTGACACTCAAATGCTTTGAGGTTCTATTTATAACCTTCAGGTCTGTAATCTTTCTGGTTGTTTTCCCCCTCTCTATAACTGCCTGACTAGGTTTGTAACCATTGCTTGGCCACCTGCAACTTCCCCCCTACCTTTCACCTAAGGTAAGGTTTTCTCTTTTCTTCCAGGACCTGGGTGTGACCAAAGTAGGTCACATGAAGAGGATACTGCATGGGATCAAGGAGCTGAGCCGGAGTATTCCTGCCAGCGAGGTTTAACCTCTGTTTTCACAGCTTGTGTCTACCATTCCCCCTAACTGCACAGCAGTCACCTCACAGAGCAGATGTGCTCACAACTGTCTCTACTGAACAGCCAAATTGTAGCTGTTCAGGGCTCATATCAACCAAGCATGGTGCTACCTTTTTTCCTGTGGGGTACAGCTGTATTCAGTCAAGAGGCAAATGATCTGCAGCCACTTAGAGCCTCCCGGAAGAGAATTCACTTGCTGTTTGAAGAACTGTGTCATCCAACATGGGAAGTTCTGGTTCCAGTGACAGTGCAGGACTCCTGAGAACTGCAACACAGCTACCTTTACTGGATAACTTCATCACAGTAGAATTATTCAGGGCAAAAGATATATTGGCCAGTCTTAGTTCAGGAGCATCTGACAGTCTTTTCAGACCCAAAACTTCTCCCCTGATCTGTGTCGCACCTGTATGGTTAAAGCATTTACATGGGACAAAGCTTGTCCTTGTATCTTAATATTCCCTTTTTAATGCATCTGTAGTTGCATGCGATTTGCATCAGAAATTCAAAGCCAGTACAGACCTCTTGCTGATGAATACCCAGTGATTCTCACTTACTTATGCCTTGCAACAAACAATGCATGTGGTTCAAACAGCAGTTTGCACCACCTTGAGGAGTCTTCCGCTGGACCTGGCTCTCCTCTTCCAGCCAGTGGCAATGGTACAACCTTTAGGTGTTCAGGCATCACAAACAATTGTTTGTGAACAATTCCTGGCAGTAAGAAAAGATAAAATTGCAGAGAGCCAGAAGGTTACGGGAGATCAGCTGTGACATTCCACCATCTGAATTCATCTTCAGGAGACCACATGAAAGGGAGAGGAATGCTAACTAGCTGCTCGGGCTGTGGAGAAGTGTAGTGTAATGGAGTGAGATATGGAACAATTTGTCTTAGCGGAGGGAGCAGCATGACTGGCAATGTCCAGGAGCATCTTCCTGCCCATTTAGTGCTACCCTTGTGGCCATAAGCAGCAGAGCTGTTTCTTTACTTCAGCTTGTAGTACAGAAGACTATTTCTGTCACAAAAAAAAACCCTGATACGATTTCTCTGTAGTACCTGCACCTTTTCACCTATCTTCCCTTTAGTGGCTTTCCCATCTTGCTTCTCTCTCTTGCTGCCTTGCTTCTTCACTCCAAGATGGATACCAAAAGATAAGGGTGGTGCAGTCCTCCTGGGTTGTGCCCCTGAGGGAGATACAGTGCGCTGTCAAACATCAGAGCTCCTTTAAGAGCACTGAGAGGAGGATTGTTACTGAGCAGATGAGCATCACAATGAAAATGGCAGTATGTTGGTAAATTGGCTTTGGTACCACCAGCAGTGGAGCATGAAAAAATTAGTGCCTCTGAATCAGAGTTCCTAGATGCTCTTCAAATTTCCACTGAACTGCCTGACCCCAGCTGAGTGACTGTTAAAACCTGAAAACCAGCATGTGTAGTTACATTGCCACGTTTATCACTGCAAAGGGAATTTGGGGACATTCAGTGCTCTATAGCTGGAGAGACAGCAGAAATTTTTAATTACTTTGTCATTTTGTATTTATTTATTTTTTTTATTATTACACAGTGGGACCTGTCTGGCTAAAGCTGCAGACAGAAAAATAGCCACATACGCAGTGGCATAAAAGATAATTTTTTAAGGACATCATTGTTCTTTGTTATTTTTAAGGATTTTATCTAACTTACATCAGCTCTCTGGTTAAACAGTCAAGTGATCTCATGTGAAGACTTGGCAGCTTAAAAAGGTTACGGGCTGATTTCATGCTGTTCAAACTCCATTGCATTCTGAAGATTTCACCATGGACTATTCTGTCTCTATTTGTTTTTAACTAGTTGTCAGTCATCCGTGTCTCCTCTTAGCCTAGTGGGTGTCAGGGTTTGCTCATGAGAAGTTAACAGATGACTAAACATGCTTGATCCAGCTAGCAAAATTTCTGCTACAAATACTGTGGGGACTGATCAAGAAATGTGTTTAGCTCTCCCCTGAATTTGTGTCTCCTATCTATACATTGGCAATTGCCTTAATAGCCATATTTTTTCTTTATCAGTACAGGCCCCCTCACTGCGCTGAATTCCTGAGGTATCAGATAAGTAAGAGTTGTAGACGTACTGTACTTGCCCACTTGCTTGTTAAGGCACAGAGCAGAGTCTGCATGAAAATGAGGAGGAACCTACACTAAGGAGACCTGGTGACAGTAAGGTGCACCCCATTGCCTGACCCCAGGAGCGTACATGGTTAGGACATTTGTGTGCCTGCCCAGGAGAGCGCAGCAGGGAGCACAGGGCAGGTGATAGCTCTGGAGAAGAGGTGAGATCTCTGTGTGTTCCTCTCTATGGTAAAGGAGCTGTTCTGACTGTCAACTTTCTCCAGGCAACCTCATGGTTAAAGATGCATAAGCAGTATGTGCTTGCCTCACGTAATTCCTGGGGGATTAAATTCTTGCCTTGGTAGAAGCAGCTCCTCTCTGCTCAGAGTAATAGGGGAATCCAAAGAGGTTTTATATTCAGTCATGTTTCTTAATTCATGTCATATCTGTTGAGGCCGGATGGCCATTTGCCATCTGCTATGAGAGATGATGCCTGCATAGGCCAATCTTCATTTATTTTACTTTTTGTGATCTGTTGTGTTTATGGGTTCAGATCTGATTTGTGTGTACACACATTTTATCAAAGGGTTCATAGCCAGTATATTCCTGTCTGTTGCTTACCAGAGGTGGGGAGGGAGTTCTGCCTTCTTTTAAAATCTAAAAAATGGGGTTTGCATTTAACCTGAGTGCCTTTGCATATTTATTAAGATTTATAACAAACAAAAGGGTTGTAGCTCTATGTGTCTTGGAGTGATGGAGATTCCTGTTGCAGAGTTTTTGTGGTTAGATGAGGAGAGTTTGTCTCAAAACATCAGTGAGAGCTACCTGCAAAGTAGGGAACTAGGCTGAACTTCTGGCTACAGTATTCCAAGTTCCTTTTAATGGCAAGTGGTGATTTTCTGTGGGAGAGAAACTCAGGAAAGAAATAGGACAGTAAAAGATCTGCTGCTTTGCCAAAAAGGAGACTCTGCTGCAGTCTCGGGTAAACCACCAGTTTGAGGGAAGCTAGAAGTGGACATGTCACACATATGTTTAGTCTCTTGAAAACTGCTCCTCATGTGAAAGCCATGTGGCACCTTCTGTTTATTATCCCTCACCCTTGGGAGTGATACTGGGGCAGTGTCTGCAAGTGAGCTGGGCATGCAGTTTCTTTTGCTAGGAAAGAGGTTTTAGTACATTATCTCACATTCTGGCACTGCCCTGTATATGTAACTTTAATGGCAGATTCTGGGCAATAACGTACCCTGTGTTGTGATGTTTCAGTGAAATGGGATTGCATGCAATGGGGACTTAAGGGAGGTCTGGCCTGTGAAGCAGCTCTCAGCAGTGTCCTGCTCTGGGCTATGTTTGGGAGGGCTGGTTTTGCTTGTGGGATCTTAATGGTGAGAGCACACATACCCTGCTGCAGCAGGAGCCAGCTCTTCGCAGCAGAGGGGAGCTGTGCTGCTTGGCCCTGAGGTGCTGGCCTGGCTGGAGCCACACAAGCACCCAGGAGCTTCCATCTCTGCTGAGGCCTTCAGTGCCAGTCCCGGGAAATTTTCAAATCATACGGACAGCTTTGTTCATTGTTTTAGTATTATTTAAAACTGTGCATACTGTCTATGTGATTAAAAAAAAAACCAAACCTGTTTACACAAAACATTTTGTATCTTAAGATGTGTGTACTGTAAAAAGGAAAGGATGAAAAATGATGTTTTTCTACAACTGTCAGCAGTGACTGCGTGTCTGTATCACCGTCTACCAACCGTTGTTCCTCAGGGGTCTCCCCGCCGTTCCTGTGATCCTGTCAAAAGCATAGGGAAGCAAGTGAATCCCTGTACAGTCTTGGGAAGAAGGTTTTGTGCCTTAAGAATGGGACCTGCTTCCCTCCTATTTATTGTGTTAATTTATACAGTAATTACCATGGAAATGTCTCTTGTATTTTTTTGTACATAGTTTACTGTTGATTGTTGTAAATAAGTTTTTCTTGTATATTAAGTAAACATGTTTCTGAGCTTCCAGTAAAGATTCTGTTACTGATTTCATTGTGTGAGAGGGCTGCAATGCCCATCTGGTGAAAACCAGCTAATAAAAAATTGTTCTGTGATAAAATGGCTTTATCCTGAGTTGCATCAGAAGCTTAAAGCTGTTCCTTAGAAAGGAGTGAAATGGTAATTGTGATTGTTGTAACATTTCTTTGCATTGGTTTAATTGGCATGGAGTAGAAGACATCATGTAGTTTTATTTTTACTATCTGTGTATCTGCAGGCATCAAAAGAAGAGATGTTTTAAACATAGTGGTTCTACTGCTGCTCATCCTGATCATAGCTCCACTGTCTGGAAACCAACAGGTAGATGGTGAGATACTTTCAGAAACCCAGCAGGGTGTTTATTAGTTACCTCCACGTGCTTGCAGACCTCTCATGGGGTGGGGTGGTGGAACCATGTCTTCCTGGTCAGGGTGGTGCAGTTCCATGATGAGAGGGGAGCAGTCATTGCTCTGCTGCACTTGGGCTCCTGTGCCTTCAATTTTTTGCAGGCAATATGTATGGTAACTGGAATAAGCGAATGTAGGAGAAATTAATTTTCTCATGAAATGTAGACACTGACTAAAATGACACCTGTAAATTCGAAACTAAAAGATTTAGAGATGTTTGGGTGGGCAGTTCATGGATTAGTTTGTGATGAGCTCTCTCTTCCATCTGTACAGACTGATGTGTTTGTAAGTTGCTGACAGGAAACTTTAGGCATTTTAATTTAAAACTTGAAGAAGCTTGTAAGAGTTACATAGTACTGTTGCAAAGTAAATGGAAGTAACTTATAATGTTTGTGAATATTTTCTATGTGAAAAAGACCTTTGTATTTTATAGTTAAACTAAAGTGTGTAGAGAATAGTTTATGTGACAGGAACATAAGAAACTGTAGTAATATTACGTACCATTGCAAAATGAAAATGGTAAAATTGATCTTTAAAATGTTAAGTTACCTAGAGAAGTAATAAAGAGAAAAAGAAAGTTACTGCATTTGTTCACACACACACCAGACTTGAGTATTAGGCTCTGCATTAAGTTTACTACAAAAAACATGCAAAGAAAGCAGCAGCAGAGACACAGAAGATACACTTACTCGTCTGATACCGGGAATTCATTTTGGTCTTTTACCTATTTATGTGGCAGAAACCAATAGCAAGAAACTTTTGGCCATTCTCAATGCACTCAGTGTATCATTACTGGGATGTCCAAACAACTGCTCAGGGCTGCCATCCTCTTGGTTTGATTGGTAACTACTTAATGCATCTTGGTAGGGTGCAGTGGGTTAAAAGGGAGGTGTGCTGTAAACATCTTGAAGAACCAATGAGGGTTCTCTTAAACAATGCATTCTGCTGGTGTTCCCCTTGTCCTGATTGTTGAGTTGGTGGGGTTTATGTGTTTGGTTTTTTTAACACAGTGTAAAGCATCAGGATAGCTGAGGAGATCTGCTCCCACTGAATGGGCAGCACTGCAAACGAACATGTTGAGAAGCCCTGTCATTCCTCACCTGTAAAGCAGCTTCAGCGTCATAAGGTAAATTCCTCATTCCTATGGGCCTGGTTGGGATAAGTATCTGTGCACCCACCGGCTGGGCCTTGAGCAGCTTGAGATACTTAATTCTCATGCGGGAAGGATGAAAAGGTTTTCAGACCATGGAAAGTGATGTTTTGTTCTAATAACACCTAAAAGATACACGTCAGTTCTGTAGCAATTTCTGTCTGAAGAGTTCCAGCACTTGCTGGCTTACCAGTGACCTGGAAATCTTTGTCTTCACAAGAAAGGAAGAAGTGGAGGAGTTTGCATGTGACCTAGAAGACCTACCACTTCTGTTGACTTCAGACTGCAGCTTCAGGTGGGTGCAAGCAGATACCAGCCAGGGAAGTAACAGGCTAGGAAGGACTGTCATGGGAGCAGGTGGGGCTCTGTCAAATTATTCTTGCTTCCAGGCTGCAGACTGGATTCACAGCAGCACTTCCCAGCAGCCTGCTGGGGATGTGCTCTGAGCTGCCTCCCCACACACAGGCTCTCCACAGAGAGGTGTTTTCTGCTGTCCTGGTAGTGTGTTCCTGTGATTATGTGTCAGCTATGCAAAACCTTGACCTTTTGTGGTTTAAGCCGAAGGAGATTTAATATTCCAGCTTGGTTTTGTAGGGAAGCATGAGCTGGTTGGTTGTCTGTTGCTGTATCAGCTTGTCTTTCCCCTTTTAATGCCTGTTGGGAACTTTCTGTCTCATGTCAGATGATTCAGAGGGAACAGATGGCTCATAGAACATTATGTTTCTGCAAATCTGGCAAGAAATCAGTACTGAGGATGAGAGTGAGATCTTGGTAGTGCTCTGGCAGGGAGAGGCTCCAGTGTGCATATAGAAAATAGGATTAGTGCTTTTATTGCTCAGTGAATTGTTCGGATTTGTTACAAATTAAAAGATCTTTTGGTGAAGTAGGAAGAAGTGATGGATGCAACACAAGATTGATTGCTGAAGAGCTGTGATTTGAGGACTTGTAGCTTTACTGCCTCAGTTCCTCCTTCTGTCAAAACTTACTTTGCCTATAAATAATTTATAGAAATTTACATTTTAAATTTAAATTGCAATTTAGAAAAATTTGAGAGAAGTGACTCAGCACTCCTGGCTCAGGAGGTAAAAGCTGAGAACACATTTTTGAGTTTTCCAGAAGCTTTCCTATAGAAGAGGCAAAACCAAAGCATTTGGCTTTTTTATGCACAGGGAAAACAAGAAGAACGAAGTATATGGTGTGAGGTACTCTGTCCTGTCAGTTTGAAGAATGGATCAGCAGAGGTTCACAGTGCACACATCTTCCCCACTGTGAGGTTGGATGCCGCACGAGTCCTGAGTGGATGAACTTTGAAACCTTTGTTTAGAGAGAGCTTGTTTTCAAGAAACTCCATGGCCAAGTTTGTAAGGGAAAGGGGAAAAAAGTTTTACAAGTGGTCAGAGCTCTCCTAAACGGTGTTACTGGAGGGGAGCTGAGGGTCTGGGGAACCTCGCCTTTCTCTGACACCTGGTGGCACTTTCTCGATGAAGAACGTTTAAGGACTCATGGCTGCACAGGTTATTTGTGTGGAGATGCCATGCTCTGCACGGCCTGCAGAGGTGCCGCTGCGCAGGCTGCTCCCAGAGAAGGGGACTCACTGGTTCGCGCTATCTCCGATGCGGGAAAACTTCTAAAAGCATTGTGGTTTTGCTTTAAAATGTTGAATATTCAAAGTTCAGTCAGAGGTTCTGCGCTGATGAGAGCTGGTCCAGTGCACCTAAAGATGCAGTATGCTGGTACAAGCTTCTTGTCCTGACTCCTCACAGCAGGCGGCTGATGGGCAGGTACTGCCTGCTCATGGCTGTAAGGGGGGGGTGTGGGGTGTGTGTGTTAGTTACCTTGGCTGTTTTGCAGTGGAACCTTTGATGAAGAAATAAAGTGGGAGGCCTCTTAAAATAACAATATGTGTCCCTTTTGGGTGATTGCATGCTGTGGTAGGATCTCTCAAGAGGCCTCAGCACTGAATGGTTGCACTTACAAACTCAATATAACCATTTCTGCTTGCCAGAGAATCAAAAGGAAAAAGAAAACAGATTTGCAAAAGGCAGAGTGTGTGCCTCAGCTGTTTTGGTTTTCTCCTGCATGCAGGTAAATCGTCAAGCTCCCCGTGAGCACTGTTTGTTTAGTGACTAAAAAGAATGCACTTCATGTCACTCCAAAGAGTAAATAGCTAAAGTTATGGATTAACTAAGTTCCAGCAGAGCTCATGGCTGAAGAATAGATCTCGCTGTTTCAGAGTGAATAAAGCAGTAAGTGCTTCCAAAGTATTGTATCCTTTGGGATTTCACAGTACCGCTTGCTTTAATGAAGTGTAAAGCTTGTCAAAAATACGACAAGGGGAGGATGTTGGAGCAGACATGAAGTGTTCTGGGAGAGCTGCTGATAGGTTAGATGGATCTAACAAACCAGTCTGGAGGGCCTCCAGTGAGCGGCTGCTTTGGAGCTGGAATCACAGAAAGTCACAGCACAACACAGCACTAAGCAAGGGAGGTAGCAGAGCTCTCTGACTAGCAACTGTCTGCAGCATGGGGGTCGTGCTGCAGCTCAGCAGTGATTGCCTCTTCACACCTATCTTCTCTTCTTTAGGTGACACCTGCTGCAGTATGTGGAAGCTCGTCAATATAGGGGTGCTGCTGGCTGCCCTCTCTTCACAAGTCTGTAGTGCCTCAAGTAAGTTTTAATTTTAGAGATACCCTTTATCCTTTTCTGGTCACTGCAAGTACATTTCCTGCTCCTCTGTCGGTCATGGGGAGTGTCTGGAATCATTTCCACTGGGGAGATTGAATTCTTTAAGTAGAGGTTGACAGACCCAGTGCTGGGCCATGTTGGCTGCCTGGTCACAGCCCTCATAAGTCCTGTGAAGCTAAGTACCACAGAGCAGAGGCTGGAGCTTGCTTCTGCAGCACAGCACTGACAGCCCATCTTTTCTAGGGCAGGCTCTCCTGCTGCGCTAGGGAGGGGCTATTGCTCTGGTAAATGTCCCTTGGGAAGGACCACTACTGGTTTTCAGTCAGCTCTTTTCCCTTGCTTTGTGTTTTCACGTTCTTGCTTCCAGTATTTTACAGCAATAGAGATGCAAACCAGGTCCTGAAAATCCAGAAGCGTGCAAACTCTTTCCTGGAGGAGCTCAAACCGGGCTCTGTGGAGCGTGAGTGCGTTGAGGAGCGGTGTGACTTTGAGGAGGCCAGTGAGATATTTGAAACCAAGGAAGCAACTGTAAGTCTGTTTTTTTTTTTAAGGATGAATGTGGGATTTAACCAGTCAATTGTTTACTTAAGTATTTCAATGCAGGGCATGGGAGATCTTGCTGTCAGCACCAAACATGCATCACTCCTGACTAGTAAGGTGTAGGCATGATTTGAATGTCCCTGTGTTACAAGTAATTGTCAAGTTACCACCTGTATGGCCCACCTGACCTAATTGTGAGGTTAAGGTCCCAGCCACGTACTCCCAGTCCCTGCTTGACCCAGTTGGCTATTCTTGCTGTCACTGAGTTTTTCCCAGTCCTTTTCCCTCTGTTATCAATTAGCCATCCCTGACGGCCTTACACTCTATCTTCCCAGTCTCTCACTTGTGCCTCACAAACATTTCTGTTATTACTAGGTTCTATCTCCTTCTCCAAACCTTATATTTTCAATTGGGTGCTAACTTTATTGTCAACATCACTGATTCCTGCCCCTTTCCAAATCCAATTGTTGTGTTGGATTGGACTTTTTCTTACTTTTCTTACTAAGCAGAGCAGACTCACCACATAGGATGAATCAGTCCTTGCTGTCCCTCAGAACCTAGAGTGAAGTGGGGTCTGTCTTCACAATGCCCGTGTTTTGTCTAACTGGGCACAAATAAATCGTGAACTCAACAACACAAGTGTCTGGCAGTAAGTGACAGGGAAACAGAGAATCTAGGGGATACTGAGTAGTTGCAGTGCTGGTGGGTCTGCAAGCAGGGCAGGGGGATCTGCGCTGAGTACAGGTATGTCTGGGTTGCCCAGTTTTGTTAGTTTGTAGTACCAATCAAGAAGAATGAAACCAAAGCTGTTGATGGGGGTGCTGTGCTCTGTTGCTGTGCTATCATGATACACTTTAAATCAATTGCTTGTTAAAAATCTGCTTCTAGACTTAATGTCAGTTTTGTTTCTCCACAGAGAGATTTTTGGAGCAAATACGTAGGTAAGTAAAAGACTTCCCTAATCGCTTCTCTGTATTTCTTCAGTAGTAACTGGTACTTACACTTCCAGCTTCCATGTATCACATATTGATTCCAACTCTCATTCTCTCTTATATGGGGTGTGCAAAGAATGTTTTCCTGTTCTATCATACAAGCAACCTTCCTAAAAAACTTGAGGTGCCCGTCATCAGTCCCTGGATCTAAGGCCCTGGTCAAGGCACTCCACTCACCTGCAGCTGTACTTCAGAACCCAAACAAACACTCTTGTCTCTGGGCTAACATCATGGAGGTAGCACCATTATGTGTCAGAAACTATCAGTGATGCTTGGGAATCTGGGGGGGTGTCTGTTCATGTTAATGTTTGATCAGTGAGCTCTCTGTGATACAGAGACTGAGTTTTTCTGCCTCTGTTTCAGATGGAGATCAATGTAACCCACAGCCTTGTTCCAATGGGATTTGCAAAGACAACATTGGAAAATTCTCCTGCATCTGTAACAAAGGCTGGGAGGGCGTTTTTTGCAATTATGGTAATGCTGCCTTTAATCCTCTATAACATAACATTCTTTGTGACAGGGGTCTGTGTATAATAGGGATTGACACTTTTATCACAGCACAGTGTACTCGCTTGCTTTACTAATTGCGATTTTCTTTTTTATCTCTGCTTATCTAAAACAAAATGAACTTTGTGTTGCCATGGGAGAGGTTTGGAGATCTGAGATACCTAAATTTTACAAAAATACTGGAACTAGTTCTGTAAAGCAGGGTTTTCAGCCACTTCAGAACTGTCAGCCCAGGGACAATGGTGGAGTTTATTACAATACAGGGGAAAACAATCCACTGCAAATACTTCATTGTCATTACTGTGACAATATCTTCCTTGCACAAAAGCTGGGTAGCATTTTTAGTGATGAGTGCGTATGTCATGTATCAACACTTTGCACTGCCTGACCTGCGCTCAGTGACAATGAGTTTCCTGTTGTCCGGTCTACCTGCCCCAAAACAGTAACCGGTTTTCTCCATCTCCTTGCTGCCACCTACTGGACCAAGGTCTGTTTGCTGTCTCAGGGGCTGAGTTGCCATTAAAGCCTACAACTGTCATTGTCAGCTTTTGCTCACTAGAATCATGCTGTTGTTTTGCTGCTTTACCCTCCTGTGACTCTTTGGCTTTCCAGCTTCTCATATATCTCTTGGACTCCATTTCTTCTGCAGAAGTCAAGTACACCAACTGTTCTGTCAATAATGGAGGATGTGAGCATTTCTGCACAGATGACCCTGGCAACCAGTACCGCACTTGCAGCTGTGCCTCTGGGTATCAGTTGATGAATGACCATACGATGTGCAAGCCTGTAGGTACGAGGCGGATGTTCATAATCCAGATTTGACAGAGGATTATTCAAACATGAAATAAGACAGTTTTATGAGAGAATTGTCTGCAGTGTACTTTGTACTAGCTTTCAAAACATCCATTCCATGCAAAGCAACTCTGTGCCTGCCTTTCCCAACTCTGTACCCACTCTATGGCCTTTAGCCTGTGTTTGCCTCCTGGAGACATGCAGGGGAATCGGGAAACTGCTTCCTTTGCAAAGCACTGAGGGATTTCTGTGAAGTCATTGAACAGTATTGCCTAGGTTAAAGAGACAGAGGGAATGCCTTAGAAGGAGGTTTTGTATTGGGTGATCTGGTCTTTGCTAGTTAACTTCTCTGCATCTCCTGTAGTGGAGTTCCCCTGTGGAAGAGTGAAAATGGATTACATTGAAGCCAAAGCAGGATTCAATATTCGTCTCATTGAGGGAAGAATAGGAAGAAGGGGAGATAGCCCTTGGCAGGTAAGGAAAAAGGAGTTTTTTACCACAGATAGTTGAGGCTGTTCCCAAACAGCTTTGCCTGATTAGCTGTTTCAGAAAGGCTCCTACATTACTAGCGGTAGTGTCACATGAAACTAAGATTCCCTTAGCTTAGGTTTTTCAAAAGCAACCCATAAGTTGGAGTAACAGGAAAACTGATTTATTATCTTGGGACTCTTGACCTGTTTTTTAACCTTGCCTTGCCACCAGTGTCAAGAGAGAGGATAGTGATGACGCTTAACCTACTCTATTGCTACATTCTGGCAAGGACACTTAATTACTGCAGCTCATGCTACTGTGTTACAGTGGCAGTGTGAGGCGGCGTCCTCTCCCTTTGTGCACTGATCTGTTTTTATAAGCCTCATCTGTCATAAATCCAAGTTAGCAGATTTAATCAGCAAAATATGCCATAGTTTTACAGAGCAGGCTGGGACATGAGAAAGGGAAAACTTTGCAGAGCTTATTGTGGAACCACTGAATGTATATGATCAGGGCCTGGTTCTCTTTGACATTAAAGGCCCTTTTATACCATAGCATGTGTGTTGCAGCCTGAGATGACACACTGTCTCTGGTGTGTGCTATGGCCACAAGAATAATTCCCTCATTTGAGCTCTGTGTTTCAAAGCTTGGAAGTACCAGAGTGCTTCTTTGCAGTGACCAGCATCATCCCATGCTGATTTGGGTGAATCCAGCCCTCATTCAAGAAGAATGTTCAAAATTCTTTTGTAGATATTCCACAGAGACCTTACTGTGCTTTTGTCCCACTGTTGAGCTTTGGCTGCAATGAATGTGACATTGGTGAATTTGGGTATTTTGGAACCACAAAGAAGAATATGTACAATGTGTTGTGAGCCATGCTCCATGCAGTGTCAGCACTCTCTTTTATTTCAGATTATGCTGCAAAATAGCAAAGGGAAATTCCTGTGTGGGGGTGTTCTCATCCATCCATCCTGGGTCCTGACGGCAGCGCACTGCACTGAGGCAGAGGATGGGCTCAAAGTGAGACTTGGTATGGAAAAAAGTCTGTCACTGTGTTTTTTAATTATAACTGCTTGATTCCCATGGTTTATCATCTCAGGAGAAAGACTAGCAGGTTATGAGGACAAAAATCTTCTTGGCTGTAGGAGTAGATTGTCTAGGAAATATTTAGGATGCACCTTAGCACAAAACAAAAAAGTTTAGTAAAAATCTCATTTCATTTGAGCCACTACCAGCCTTATTGTGGAAGTGAGCTGATGTCTCCTGAGCACTGCTGCTTGTCTGTAAAGTAGCAAGGCTTAGTCTCTTCTGCTTGTGTTTTTCTGGTGATGAAAATATTCGAGGTCATTCCAATAGTGAAACAGAAAAGTCCTGATCTCAGGAGGAGAATGTCACAGCTCCTCTTCCTGCCTTTTCATACATTTAAACACCATGATGAGAGTTTCAGTAGCAAAGGAGGAGAAATGCTGCAGAATAGCAACGCTGCCTTTACTGGTAGTTCTGCTTTTAAGCATAAGAAAGTCTATGTCAGGTACAGTACTGCTTCTGAGTTAATAGACAAAAATAATCATTGTTCTATTCACACTTAAGTAGATTTTTAATTACTGTTTTCTGTCTACCATTGGTGGCAGGCATAACAGCTCAACTGTGCTCTCTCTCTTTTAGTGAAAAGATAGGTTGCTCCCTGTAGTTGTGGAAAATCTTGCAATTCTGTTGTCTCTATATGTAGTCTTGGAAATATATTGCTTGTATGCATGTTCCATATAGACTGTGGATGTGCAGATGTTTGAGAACAGAGGCAACAAGGCACGTAGGTTTGGATATGTTAATGTACGTCCTCTGTTGTTCAACATAAAGGATGAATAGAAAGGAATGCAATATAGCCTTGAGTCCTCTTAGTGCCAAATATACACCTTTACCACAGAGGGATATCAAGGCATATGTGCATGTGGTAGTTTGAAAATGTGCATAGAGAGTACACATCTCCAAGCAGTTCCAGTTACTAGTAAGTAATTTTCTTCCCTTCTAAGTGATTGCCAATATGTATATTTAGTTTTAGTGAGGCCCAAGAAGAATCCTGTGCAGTTTGCTTGGTAAAAAATCTTGTAATGTTTTAGGGGAAAAGCAACTATTGGGTGTCATGTTTGAAGGCTCTGCAGTGCTAGACGTAGCTTTGAGTGTAACTTAAAGGGAACAGTCAGCAGGAAAATGGTAACTACGGGAAATACTGAGGCTGCACTTAAATTGTTCCAACCTGGCCTCTTACTGCAGGTCTTGATAGAGATCTGTGGGGTCTGACAAGCTTTCAGCTGGAATAGCCATGCCCAGAGATCTCTGCAGCAAAGAAAGAAGGGTGAGATCTGTCAGGAGAATCCTGTGCTAGCCAAATACAAAGTGGTTGTCAGTGAGTGAAGGGCACTTGAGAGCCCTGATTTGAGAAGGTATTTTTATTGGTTTAAATAAAAGTCAAGAGACATCTCACATAGAAATTTGGAGTGAGCTTACAGAGTAATTTATACTGTTAAGGGTGATCAGCAACAGGGGCTCTAGCTGCCCAAAAGACCTGCCTTATTAATAGGGGAAGAGCAAGAGTGTGGCCATGGAGTGAGAGTTGGTATGTATGAGAGGAGAACCTCTCTCATTCATCCTTGAACAATATTGCTATGGTGGGATGGAAACCACAGAAGGGCCCTTCACTGGGGTACTGGGGTGGATGTGTGCAGGACTGAGATGACCACAGGCTGAGACTTCACCAAAAGAGATCCTCCTCCAAAAGATACTCCAGGTCAAGCAGAGGGTATCCTTTTTAAGACCCACATGGTTTTCCTTTTAAATGTATCTTTGGGGAATTCTGTTGCCATCAGAAAAGCATTTCTCATCAGAAAAATATCTGCTCTAAAACCTGGAGACATCTAGTGAGGTACATGGAACTGAGTTTCAATGGAGACATGGCCATGTCAGAGGGGTCAGGTATGAGTCCCAAAACAGTAATGAATGCTTAGTTCATACTGAGCCTGCAGAGGTGGTGCCCAGCCTGCCTCTGTTAGGCTGGGATACCCATCACTTTTCTTGATTCAGTTCATTGTGGCGCTGCTTGCCAACCATAAGAGCAAAACTGGAGGGGAAGCTTACAGCTGGGTTTGCACTCACAAGCAATAGTTTTGCAGCAGGACTCACGTGGATTTTTAGTGTCTGAAATTAAGTTAGCTTTCAGAGTAGCTGAAGTTGGAAGCTCCAGTTTAAGAGCATCCAGAAGTGTGTGCACGCAAAGTCAGAGCAACTTGGCTGCAGAGTTTGTATCTGGAGGGGTTCAAATAAGACTGAAAGAAGGCAAGAGTTAATGAGGGAGTGAGGGAACAAATTTAAGGGCTCGTATTGTGAAACATCACATTTGAAAAGGTGATGATAAAGAGCAACTTCCAAGTCACCTATAGTGAGACTGAGCAGGAAAGCACACTTCTGTCACACACATGCAACCTGGGCAGAGGTAAGGTGTCAGCCTCAGTGTCCTGCCACCTTGTGCTTGGATGTGTGCCTGCCTGCAGCTCAAATGAGTATTATGGACACTTCTCTGAGTGTTTTTCTCAAGTATATACTGAAGTAGGCCTTGATATGAAGCTTAAATTAGCCAACAGCACAGTTCAGAAATGTGACAGCCACTGAATTATTTTTGGGGTTATCTCTTCACAGCCTATTAGAGAGATATGTCTCTGTCTTTTCCAGTGTATCACAAATTACTTGTTTGTGCCTTTCTGGCATTCTCAGCTTAGTTTCCTGTTTACTGTTCCCTGACTGCTTGGCCCACAAAGTAGCCATGATCATGCAGCACAAATAACAACTGAGAAGTCTTAATTAGTCAAAAATTACTGAATCTTGCCTACAGAGGCAAGATTTGAGAAAGGAATAGCCTTACCAGTCAGTCACCTTTATGTTATAAACCCTGAATTTAGTCATTCAGGCACTGGTTATATAGCATAAAGCTCATGTACTGTTGAAGTGTCTTGCTTTGCTGTATGCTTGTTCTCCCAGCTTTTAACACTGACTCCAGGAAGATTGTTTTCCTCCTGAAGATCTCTCATGTGGCACAAGCATACTGTGTTGTGAACCCAACGGGGCATTTCAGTTTCTCAACCGATAACCACCGCTCTAGGGTACTAAAATCCAATTAGTACTGTATGTGTTCATGATTTAGGTAAATATGGAAAATTCACATATTCGTCCATCTCGTAACACTGTTAACCTGTAACATAAATGACTGAATGTCTATACTGCAAGAGAAGTAAAAACATGAAGTACAGTCCTAAAGCCCGGTGTAATCCAGATGCTTTGGTGTTCAAGGTGAAGGAAGGTTCAGTAGCATCTGCCATCTTGTTTGCTCTTTCAGGTAAATTCCACCGTCTCCGTCTTGAGGCAGATGAGCAAACCATTTGGGTTGATAAATGTGTGAGCCACGAGAACTACACCAAGGAGACATCTGATAATGACATAGCCATGCTGCACTTGGCTGAGCCTGTGATGTATAACAAATACGCGCTCCCTATCTGCCTTCCCACCCGTGACCTGGCAGAACAGGAGCTGATGACAAGTGGGAAGCAGATGGTGGTAACTGGCTGGGGCAGCACAAGTGATGCTAACAGCAATTACTCTACTTTCCTCAGTTATATCCAAATCCCCATGGTTCCCCGGAATGAGTGTGCCCAGGCGATGAGATTTGCTATCTCTGACAACATGCTGTGTGCTGGCAGCTTAGGAGACAGAAAAGATTCCTGCAGTGGGGACAGTGGAGGCCCTATGATCACTAAGTATAAAGATACTTGGTTTTTGGTAGGACTGGTGAGCTGGGGCGAAGGCTGTGGGAGAAAGGAGAAGTTTGGAGTCTACACCAAAGTTAGTCAGTATCTTGAGTGGATCCAACACCACATAGATAAGATGTCAGCTTCTTGGCAGGGTTGACTCTGATACTGAAAGTCTGGAATATTGTGGCTATGTGCTACTGACAGTATGCAGTGTAATGTACTGTCAGATCTTCAGTATTAAATATGGAGTATATGTTAACCTTGTGTACTGTTTTCCTTGGTACCTGTGTTATGCCTTTTTTTTTAATTTCTTTTTTACTTAGTTTATGTTGGTTAGTTTCCAGGTTATAGGGTTTATTTGTAGCATGGTCCTACACTAGGCCTTACAGGCAAGAAATAATACCCTGTTACACTGAGATACTTTACAGCGTTGCAGAAAATAAGATGGTCCATGGTCAGGCAACTCCATCTTTGTGTATAAAATGACTGAATTGGTTGGGGTGAGGGATGGGAGGGTTCAGAAAAAAGTGGTTTAAGTGTTTTTTTTTAGTGATACAGTTCTGTCATTCCAGCTTTACTGCAGCATGATCACAGTACCTGATTTGGTTTGCTGTATAGTTGCATAGTTTTTCTTTGAACATGATGGAATTCTAATAACATCATTATTGCCTCCACTCATTCACATCTTACTCCAGTGCTCACAGATTAAGCTGATTCAGCAGGTCACTAGAATGTCTCCATTTTTTCTGTTCCATTGTTTGCACACTCAATGCATGATTTTACACACACACCCCCCCCCCCCCCCCAAGACTTCCTTAAAAGTCAAGGGGAATTCTGTGTTATTACAGAAAAAGAGGTTTAACTTCAAGATTTTGCATGCTCTATTTAACTTAAGGCCTGTAAATCTTTTCTAATTATCAAGCTAAGCAAATGCTTGGGTTCATTCCTATTCTAGTGAATGCAGTCAGCTGCAGGCTATTTTAGCATTGCTAATACTTACTGATATGCGTGTCTGTGTTTGCATCTGGGCCTGTATATCTGTGTGTATATCAGTAACTAAAATAAACATACAGTACCAGTAAGTTCATAGGAAGAGCAGTAGTCAAAATGAAGTTTAAATCACAATTTATACTTTCTTTTAATCTTAGCATTTAAGCTTGCTAAATATAATATACTATATATAATCTTGTAGAAACAAAAAGGTGAAGCTAACTGCTGTAGTGATGTATGTTTCCAGTATCTCAATCAGGAATTGGACCCATCTTTGTATCAGTGAAGAACTTCAGTCTGCTACAGTGATGAGATTGCTAAATGAAACAAACTTCAGGTACAATAACATTGTGTTAGGCTTTGTAAGAAATTTAATATGGTGCCAGCAAAGAGGTTTAATTCCTGTTGAACTTGTGGACTTAGTCTTGTTGACTTACAGGCTGCTTACATGTTTAATAAGCAAGTGCTGAAGTTGATTCATGTGTTAAAGTAGCAGTCAGGCTAAGGGCTTCATGTTGGAGGTAAGCTGAGACCAAAGAGCACAGTCAGCAGTCTCTTGTCTCTCTTTTTCTTTTTTCCCCTGCCCTTTTTCATTTGGGACTGGATTGAAGGATAAATGGACCTTAAAGAATAATGCTTTGAACAGCAGCCTTCCAGCCAGAGCCTGCACCAGGAACATGTGCTTCTGAGAAGGCCAGCATTGCTAGTCACTGAATTGCAAGGAAAAATGTTATTGTGTTCAAAGCCAGTAAAATATGGCTCTAATTAAAGACAGAAATTGTAATGTCCGTGAATAGCTGTGACTATTGCAGGGCAATATTTGCCTTCCTGCAGGTGACTGCTATGAATTCTTCTACGCTTATAGCTCTGCATATTTTAACAGATGCTTACAGAGCAGTTTGTGTATTTTCCAGATCAATTGGTATTACCTTAAAGATCATGGAGCATCAGAAATCTCTTATACAATCTAGATTTTCCTAAAGAAATCTGTTGCAAAGATGTGGCTTTCATTGTTAGAGGATGCTTTTAAGGATTTTTAAATTTAATTATTTTTTTAGTGCACATATGTATGTGTGTGGAAACACCCAATTTTCTTCTGATTCTGGATTTCAAATGTGTTTCATAGAACCCAGAAGGTTGTCTCTTCTCTGTCAATATTTGTGACTGGTTAATTATCAACCCCTTGACCTTCTGGCTGTTCCTGGTGTACATCCAAATCTCTGTCCTGTCTTTCCCTAAAAAAAAAATAAAGCAAAAAAGTGAGTATAATTGCATGGTTCTGTGTACAGTGAACGCATTCTGGATCCTGTGGGTTTGGGAAATGATCTGTGTAGCAAAGAGGAATGTGCTGTCAAATCCTCATAAATTATTTAGCCTGGGAAGGTAATGCGCAGAAACAGAGACTTCTATCTTGTAACTTTTACTGCCAGGTACGTGGTGATGGTCTCCTCACTGGGGTGTGCGTACATGGACTGATTTGACAAGGCCATGAGAAGCTGCTGGCTGCAGTGTGCAGCTCAGCCCTCAGCCTGGGATCCTTTGCAGTTTAGACAAGGCTGTCACTGGAACTGGCTTATGCTCAGTTTGGGCCTGATCCACTCCTCCCATGTTCACCACAGGGGTTTTATTCCTTCTGTGAGCTTCAGATCAGGCCCTACAGCACGTCCTGGTCTAGGTCAATCTCTGCACATTGCCCTGCAAACTGTTGGGATTCCTATTGTGTGCAGCATCGATGTGGCTTGAAGAAACAATGGGCATCAGATCAAAAATTAACTGGGTAGAATTTGCTTTCTTTATCCCTTCTCCTGCCCTCTTGCTTCTACTTCTGTATTTTTTTGCAGGTTAATTTGTCCTTGGTTTTATGATACCAATTATATTTATTTGTTGTATATGTTATGTTATATATTATATTATATTAATTATATTCCAAAATATACCAATTTTATCCTTCTTTTCCCTCTAAAGGAAGTCAGCAGGAAGTCAAGAGTATTCTGAATGCACACTAAAATGGAAAGCAGTTCCTCACTTGTGATGTTTCTCCTACTGATGTGTTCCATCAACAGCAGCTGTACATATGCATATTCAGGTAGGTACTTCTGAATTACCTTTTTAACTTCATTGTCTCATTGTGACAATCTTGCGTTTAAACTGAAACTACATCCCTTTTCTGAACAAAAAGTCCTGTGCGTTGGAGAAGCCACTTCCAAAAATGCATGCAAACAAATGAATATTCATATTTATATTTCCAAGAGAAATCAGCCTTTCTTAACTTAGACCACTAAGAACTTTGCTGTTGCAAAGTATTATCCTTGTGACACTGAACCCATCATCTGAACTATTTTTGTATGGCAAAGCTTTCCAGTTTGGGAAGCTAAAATTAGGCATTTTTAATATGTGTTCCTGGACCTCATGTTGATTTTACTACAACTACACAAGGTTAGGAAATGGCTTCAGAGAGCTTTAGAACAAGCGTGAGAGTGTGCAGGATCTCAGGAATCATTATGGCTGTCCTTGCAGAGGATGAAGAACAGACGTAGAAGTGGTGTCTGCAAACCAGAAGGCTTTACACAGGCATATCTTCTATGTGGGATACCTGCTTACAATAGGTAAATCATTTAAAGATGACCCCATAACTCAAGGTGAGATTTCACATAAGTGAAAGACATTTTCCTCATTACCAGACAGCAGGATATACTCAAAGTTTTTCTCAGCTGAGAGTTTTTGTGGGCTGTTTCTAATTGCCAAGAAATGAAACAATTTAATATTCTAGAATTTCAGTCATTTCTTTAGATACCAACTATGCAGCTGCAAGGAAATGTCTGTCTTGATGGTCCATCTCCAAAGCTGGGGTTCTTTGTCAGGTTTTGACTTGTCTAGGGCACTAAACTATTACTAGGGAAAGAGAGTCCCGTTAAGTGCTGTGTCAGTTTCAGTGGGCTTTGTCACAATTGCAAAGTGAGCTTTCTTAAAACTCTTTAAACTCTTAACAGCAGTTTTTTAGTCTTATCAGGTGGATGGGTTTGGATATAGGGCCACACTTCTGGAGATTTAACAAAAAAAGCAAAACCTCTATCTTCTCTAAGTAGTGATAGCACATGGTATCAGTACATCCACAGGGGCTGAGTGAGCCTTCACTTCCATTCCGAGCATCCTGACTAGAAAATCCTTGGAGCACTATGCTTTGGCTAGAGGCGCCATATGGAGCAGCAGGGGTATGTGGGGAGGGCCTTACTGCCATATTTCCTCTTCTGGTCACTCATCTCTTAATTTATTGGCAGTAATAACTCTAAAGACATTGCAGGAGGAGGGCCAATAGCTTAGTGAAGCGAAGTTGTGAATAACTAAATGTAACTACAAACGTGACAGCTTATATACGTCTTTTAATGAAGGAGTGGTGTCTGTCCTGTTGTGGCCTGTAGCTACCTGGAAAGCGCAGATATTACTGAATATCTAACAAAGCTGACACCAAATACAAACCAAACCTGTCCCTTCAGCTTTATTTCTGCATGCACACGCAGGCAATTAACAATTGTTGTGGATCAGGACTGTTAGACAGAAAAATACAGCCAGCCTCACTGCAATACTCGAGTCTTGTGGAGTAAAACATGATTTGTGCACTTAACTGCAGGTCTTTTGATGCACTAAAAGAAAGCTTAAACTATCAGTGTCCTTTGTTGGAACACAGGCTCATCTTACTTAGTTTTGGGCTATTTATGTAGATTCCCACTCCCCTTCTTTGTGTTGTTTACTCAACTGAGAGTGACTAATGGTGCCGGTTTGCTGTCTGCCAGTATCAACTGTTCTGTTTTGTTTTCTAGTGTTCATGAGGAAGGATGAAGCACACGAGGTGCTCAAAGTCCATAAACGCGCCAATTATTTTCTAGAAGAGATTCGTCCAGGGAACTTGGAGAGAGAGTGCAATGAGGAGAAGTGTTCCTTTGAGGAGGCCAGGGAGATCTTCCACTCGCAGGAGAAAACAGTGAGGAACTTTATTTTAGTCAAAACAGAGGAAAGTTAACAATGGCTGGTGCTGACGGCCTTGCAGCACCATGTTTTGAGGGCTAGGTGGGAGCTGAAACTCCTAGGCTGGTACCACAGACCTTTCACTGGCTGGAGAGTTCATGGGTCTAAGCTTTCAGTTTAATTCTCATTCCAATACAACCCAGTTTATGCACTCTGTGGCTGGTCCATGACACAAACAAAAGCGAGCTGCATGGTGATGGTCAGATCTGCTCTGAGAATGTATTTTATGATTCTAATCAAAGTGCTGATTTACATGCACCCTAAAGCCCCACATTATCATTTCCTAAATTATATCATCAGTAACCAGTATGGCCACTTACTGACTGCTTTCTTCATTTGTGGTTTGTTGCAGATGGAGTTTTGGTTCAGTTACAAAGGTAGGTTAAAAAAGAAATCTAAACAAATTCTGGGTACAAAGAATTATGTGGCAGTTTAAAACCAGGCTTCTCTTAATTGCACTGTGCCTTGTTTCTTCTTCTTAGGTTTAAATCCATGTAATACAAATCCCTGTAACAATGGTGGAGTCTGCAAAATAAGACACTACAATTACTACTGCATCTGCCCCCCAAGATTTGGAGGAGACAGCTGCGAAAAAGGTGAGTACAGGGCACGCTGACATTCACTGTGAAGAATTAAGGCTGGCATTTGTTCATTGGATACTTGAGTTAAACCTTTGCATAGGCTTCTCACCAAGGTGGTGAGTGGTGTCACCAAGGTTGTCAGTGGTGACTTTTACCTGTCTGATCCAAAGCTGGTCGGTTGTTAAAGATTCTTACATTAGAACAGTGTTTTCTCACTTGACAAATTGGGGAACCACCACCCCAAGAAGGGAATTACACTGACAG
This sequence comes from Pezoporus occidentalis, assembly GCF_034315485.1. NCBI lineage: Eukaryota > Metazoa > Chordata > Aves > Psittaciformes > Psittacidae > Pezoporus > Pezoporus occidentalis. The sequence continues at coordinate 2,667,898 of NW_026916336.1, forward strand.
CGGCTGTAGCTACTTCTGCCTCTGCTGTGCAGAAAAAGAGGGTAGCACCACTTCCTGTCATACAGCTGTGGCAGTCCTGGGCTCTTCACTCATCAGTGCAAGCCCTGAGTAAGGCAGGTGGCCACCTCCCATATTCTCCCAAGAAATGATAGGGAGTTACCCCTTGTCATCACTTCAGAGTGGTAACAAATCTAGTGACTCCTGCCGCAGCTACCTCCACTGGAAGTGGCTCCTGGTGAGGCTCTCTTCTCTGTATAATTTCCTTGAGTAAATGCATGAAGCCAAAGCTTAGTGTAAAGCAAACAAATCTGAAATTGTATTTATGTTGTAATATGCCAATAATGAAAAATTAATTGGAAAAGCTGCCTCCCTCTCATCAGTTTTTTGTTCTTCTGAACTAGTGTATCGGATTTGCAAATGACTGAGGCACAAAATAGAGCAAAACCCAAACTCATGTGGAAACTATGAACTATAAGTGTTTTTTTCCCCCACGTACTTTTCTCAAACTTTCCTTTTTACTGTGAAGCAATGAAACATGTTTGTTTAATGGAGCAATGTAGAAAGATCTCAGTCAGTTCCTCACAGACTTGCCCCCACCAAGTACTTTACATTTGTCATGATAGACAAGATATGCAGATGGATGAAAAATGGATGCATTTAGAAGCACTTGCTCTTCCAGGTATCTTCTTGCCCCTGCTCTACAGGCAGAAAGGCCTCAGGTCAAAACTGGCAAAGGAGAAATGGTAGAAACAGGCAAGCAACAGACACAAGGCCATGTGTTTGGTTTGCTACAAATCAGCGAGGTTTTCTGGAGCTGTGAGGTAGTTCCCTCCTTTCCCCCGTGAGATTTCAGAAGGTTTTATTTCTTGCTCCTTCCTGTAACAGTGGTGCTAGAAGGTACTTGAGTCCATGCATAGCAGTAACCTGTGCCTGTGTGTTTCCATGGCAGAGAAGTTTGAGTGCTGGTACAAGAACGGCGGGTGCTGGCAGTACTGCAGGGACAGCAGCAGCGCCTTTCACGTGGTGTGTTCCTGTGCAAAGGATTACACCCTGCATGAGGATGGGAAGAGATGTGTGCAAGCAGGTAGTGTGGTTTGCTCAGAGTTAGAATCCTGGAACCATAGAATGGTTTGGGTCAGAGTTATTCCTGGGCTCTTACAAGAGTATTGAATCCTATTCTTGGACAGAAGTCCTGCTTTTGTGTTGGGAGTTTGACAGGACACCACACAGCCTAAACTCACATCTTTATTTCTGTCTGTGTTCCCTCCAGCACCATTTCCATGTGGCCTGATTAAAGCCAGGAGTGCTCTGGAGGAAGAGTGGCTGAGGCTAGAAAGGCTCCCGAGGGGACTACATGAGCACGGGGATGATGAAGCCAAGAGGAATGAGAGCACAGAGGGCACAGTTATGCAAATGGAGCTGAAACAAAGTGCTGCTGGGGAAAATGAGACCTTAAAGGATGGCTTTGGGCAGAGCATGCACACAGAGGGTGACACAGGACAAGCAGAGGTGGCAGGGAACAAAACCCTGGTGGACTCTGTGACACAGAAGCCACTGGGGGCTGGTTTCTCTGCACACAGTGAGGCAGTGGCAGGCACCGCCAGGCCTGGCGAGCCCAGGGGAAGCCTGGCTCCGTGGCCTGAGGCCACCCAGGGCCCTGTGTGGCAGGAAGAGATCACAGAGCCTGCTACCAGGCAGGAAGTGGTGGAAAATGCCATCCAAACAGCATGGACTGGGCTTCATCGGGGCAGCGACTGGGAACGTGTTTCAGACACGCCTCAGTTTGTCCAGATAAACGTCAGCTCTAATTTACAGCACAACGGCTCCAGGATAACGGGAGGAACTTTGTGTCATCGTGGACACTGCCCCTGGCAGGTAATATGTCCTGTCTGGCCATAAATACCACACAAATTGTATACTTTGAATACTTTCTTACTTTCTCATCACTGGTTTGGGGTTTTTTTGGTTGGTTGGTTGGTTGGTTGGGGTTTTTTTGGTGATTTTTGGTTTGGTTTGTGTGTGTGTGTTTGGGTTTTTTGGTTTTTGGTTCTTTTTGGTTTGGTTTGGTTTTCTTGGTGGCTTTATGTGTGTTTTGTTTTTTTTTTTTTTTTTTAAATCTTGGTTTGGGGCTTTTTGTGTCTCTTCTGTTACTGAATTTTCACTTATTTATACTGTCTCTGTTTCATCAGTGCACTGTTATTTAGGGGCTTGTTAACAGACTGATCTAAACCAGCTGTGGTTACTGCCAGTGTTTTAGTGCTGTCACACAAGATGACTTTGCTGTTGCACCCATCAGGAGATATTTTACAGGGGGAAACAGGAGGCTGAACCTGTGTGGACCACGTGGTCCCTGTGCAATCCTGCAAGCTGATAGGTCACTACTGGGAAATTGTCAAAATGGCTTGTGATGTAGAACATAACGTCTACAGGAACTCGTGTTGTGCCTTTTTCCCACTATTTTCATTGTTAACTTCACAGAAACTGCAGAGTACCAAAATTTAAGCTTTCCCTGCAGTTTAACACATGAAGTTAACAGGTTCAGGGAGGAGTTTAATTGAAGAGAGGCGGAGGCATTACCAGAGCTTGTAATTCTGAATAGACAAGGCAAACATCTAACAGTGAGCAGCATGTTTTTACTTCTCCATTTTCTACTGTGTAGATAATGCCAGATTTTATTATCAGCAAAAGAAAACCAACACAGTTTCTCAGTCTGCACTTACTGGCATTTTCATTTGACAATTGGGAATGTGAAAAACTGTTTTCTATACGTTGTTCATATACAAAAATGCTGCTCTCTTTTTTTTTAACCAGAGTACCAGTGAAATACACCTTGTGTTACCCTTCTCCCGCACCCCCAGAGAAATGTGAAGGCATGTGATAAATCACACTTGTTTCCTTAAAGGAATGCCAGTCAGCATAGCTCTACTCCTGTTGGATTTGGCAAGCCTGGTTCATCGTAACATTCTGCTCCATTGTCACAGATGTGCAACCATTTTGTTTTATGACTGTTTTAGCAGTGTCACTATATTTGCTGCATTGTAGATATTGCCAGAAGTGTTGTTTTCAAGACACAGAGCTTGCACCCAAGCTGCACGAGACTGATGGTGTGCACACATACACAACAGAGCCCTGGTGACGTGCTCTTCTTCCTCCTACAGGTTTTAATCCGGAATAGCAAAGACATTGGTTTCTGTGGAGGGAGTTTAATCAGCAGCCGCTGGGTGGTCACGGCTGCTCACTGCCTTGATCTCGTCAGGCCACACCACGTCACCATAGGTGAGTACAATTTGTGTATTGTAGAAACACGGGGTAATCTCTTAACATAAGATGTACTTTGCATTGTACATGAATTGAGTAAGATATGGTTAAGAAACAGACATCACATCCCACCCAACATGGATTTACAGACCACTTCCTTTTATTGGTGACTTCTAAGGGTGAAGGGCCTCCAGTTGCTCCCTTTTGCTCTCATGGCAATGCTGGGACCATCAGGCACAGGTTTACCTTCTTCTGTCACCCATTTTGGCAAACTCATCATGCCAGGAAACAGCAGAGCTCAGGGTGCACGTTAGAAGGAAGAGGGATTCATGTAGTTGATGGTGTGCTCTCCAGTCAGGATTGGTTTTTAATCAGCCTTAAGATTACTTTCCTGCTCTGCTGCCTGCTTCTCAGTGCCTTTAACTGCTCCAGCAGAAAGCCCCTCTTTTTTTGTAGCGTACCACAGTGCTGGTTTCAGTGGCAGGGATTGGAACCCCTTGCAGCTTAGACACACTGTTCAAAATACAGCACTTACTGAAAAACAGTGACAATTATTTATGACAAAATCTCTACTACAGAAGCCACCTTCTCTGTGTATGTCTGTTCCTCCAGTCCATAACTTTGGTTTGCCCTCAAAGGGCAAACTGGGAAGCTCTATTTGTCCAATCACATGAGCAGCCTAAGAACTTACTGTCCTAGAGCATGATCTGGTTTGCTCCGTCCTGTCTTGGTACAAGAGGTCAAAGCAGTAATTCACTCCCATTCCTGTCCCCCCATGGCCATACCACAGAGGCTGTTTACAGTCTGATTAACATTTTAACTTGTGACTACAGGAGACTTTGACAAGTATCAAAGAGAGTTTAAAGAACAGAAGATTAATGTGGAACGGAGCTGGACACATCCACATTATGATTCCAATAACTACAACAGCGACATCGCCTTGTTGTACCTGAGCAGTGCTGTTGTTTTCAATGAGTATGCCATTCCCATCTGCCTTCCGAGCCCCAGCCTTGCCACCCTGCTATCCGAAGAAGGAAGAATAGGGATGGTAAGCGGCTGGGGTGCCACTCACAACAGAGGTTCAACTCTGCGCTTCCTCATGAAGGTCCGGCTGCCCATTGTAAACATGGAGACCTGCCAGAGGTCAATGGACAGGCTTGTTACTGATAACATGTTCTGTGCAGGGCACCACACTGAAGTGGCAGATGCCTGCAAAGGCGACAGTGGTGGCCCTTTCACAGTGTCTCACCACAACACCTGGTTTCTCTTGGGGATTGTAAGCTGGGGAGAGGGCTGTGCTGAGAAAGGGAAATACGGCGTGTATACCAGAGTGTCCAACTACATCCCCTGGATTAAAGAGGTTGTTGAGAGTGTAGCGGATTCCGAGAGCTTTTCCATTAACTTTTCTTAATACTGTCCTTGAAATCAAGAACAATTCTATGATTATGTTTCAGTTTCAGACACTACACATTTCCTGGCCTTAATGGTGTAAAAACAAGGTTATCTTTAAAGAAATGTTAAGTCTGTTTACCATAAATGGTTAAATTCTTCATTTGAGTATTACTAAAATACTTGTTATAATAAAGAACTATTCTGCAAAGAGCAAAGGGGATGACTACACCTTTCCTTAATGCAAATTCTTGCCAGAAAAGTTGCGGGCAATGTCAGCCTCTTTTTCTGTGAGGGCTTTTGCGTCTTTGGGGCCCCGTGCAGGAATTCCAGACCCCTTTTTCTTGCTGGCATTTGAAGCACTTGGGGTCCCCTGTTTGCAACGTTGTCCCACTTCTGCTGGCATGCATTTTCAAGCTATTTAGGCCCCTGCGAGCAATTCCAGACGTTTTTTTCTTGCGGGATGTTGAGGCCACAGGGGTCCTTGCGGGCAGTCCTGGACTTTTCGGTGGGGTGCTGCGGAGGGGCAGGTCCATGGGAGACCCTGTTCCTGTTGTTGGGGGACATGAGGGAAGGAGCGTGGCGTTGTTTTTGCGCGGGCCGGGGGGCGGGGGGGATTTGCGGGGGGGGCGCGTGTCGGGTTGTCGCGGGCGGAGGCGTGCGGGGCTGTGTGCGTGGGGGCGCTGGCGTGGTTGGGCGTCACAATGGTGCCCCTGGCTTTAGGGGCTGGGTGTGAGTGCGGGTCGGCAGCGTGTGCGGGGGCGCCGAGAGCGGTGGTGGCAGGGGAGAGGCTGCCTACGGCCACACCACCCTGAAAACGCCCGATCTCGTCTGATCTCGGAAGCTAAGCAGGGTCGGGCTCGGTTAGTACTTGGATGGGAGACCGCCTGGGAATCCCGGGTGCTGTAGGCTTTTGCCAGCCCATAGGGGACCCTGCGGGCAATGTCAGCCTCTTTTTCTGTGAGGGCTTTTGCGTCT